>NC_073696.1:185719330-186327663 GCF_029784165.1 Wyeomyia smithii | reverse complement strand
ACTTTCAAATGCAACATTTCAAGGTTTTTTTAATGCATTTTTAACCGAAATACATCAATTTGAAATCGACCAATTTTTGCGCGTTCAAGTCTTTAGTCGACCGGATACTAGCCCCTGACCACCAGATGATCCAGCAGGAAGGTTCGAGAACTAGAAAACCAGAAACCCTACAAACTGTACTGAGTCATCTCCAGGATTTGGGCGGGGGCCTAGCGTGGTTGGTAACGTTTCCGCCAACCACACTCGATGCCTGGGTTCGAATCCCAACGCCGACATAGGTGTCAATAGTTGTGGGGTGGCGTGATCCATTCACAACCAACCCAACTGGTCTAGATTCAATCCTAGCCGACACCGGGAATTTTCTGAGGCGAAAAATCTCTGGGATCACGCCTTCCATCGCATGAGGAAGTAAAGCCGTTGGCGCCGGTCCGTTAATAAACGGGTCGTGAGTTAGGGTCCTGGGTGGAGTCGCCCCCCTGGGCGTCGGTGATTGGCACACAACAGTGGCGGAACTAGACCGATGGGAAATAAGCAAGAATAAAAAAAAATCTCCAGGATTTAAGTGGAAGAAAATTCACTATCGTAACGAAAAAAATAGGCAAGAAGCAGAAGACAAGTGATCACGAGCAATCCCAGAAGCAGAACGTTTCGGACAGCAGCGAAGATGAGATGAGCATGGACTCGGAGGCCCCACTTTCGAAAGAGGCAAGGACAGAGGTTGCCTAGCCACCACGAAAGAAAATTATTACTCGCGCCAGCAAACAGCAGCAGTAGTTCTTTTGTCTGGCACTGTAAAACTTAAGGGTACTGTGCTGTGTCAAATAAATATATTGTATAAAATAATTTATTTGAAAAGTTGATGGAGAGAATCGTCTGCCTCATCTACAAGATTTCTGCAACTATCGTGGCATTATGCTTTGAATCTTATTCCAACCTCTTATTCTCGGGTCAGTACCAGGTTAGATTTATAAGAATCTGTACTTCCCAGATGAAATCTTTTCGCTTCAATAGATTCTACCAAAATGACGTGAGTAAAACGTATCCACACATAATATCTTCTTCAAATTCAAGGAAGCTTACGACACAGTGACAGCTCTAGCAGATCATGTACTAGCACGAGGTAATATTTTCAGTAAAACTAACGAGGTTGATCAAAACTCCCATTATTACATTCTCGAGGAGAGGAGGAAGGGGGGGGGGGGGTTATTGAGATAGCTACGTAGCTGTGACTGTGAACACTTCAACTCCGAATTGAGTTTGAGTCTAGAAAATGACCAGGAAAAAGTGTACCTGTGTTTTAAGGATACGAGAGAATCATTAACATCCAAAATAATTTGTGGCAGCCGTTTTACCGATTTTTAATTTTATCATATTCAATTTTGATTGAGTTATATATTTAATTTTATAGTGACCAAGCGCCTCCATTCAACAGTTGTAGTGGCCGTTTTCAATGGAGGCGCTTGGTTGAAAGGGGAATGAAAGTCACTTTTTACCACTACCGATACGAATTTATCTTGTTCGGTAGTAGTGCGAAATTCTTCTCTTGCGAAAACCTAAACTAGCATAAATGTTGACCAAACCAGTATGAATTTATGGTTGCGATGCGTACAGATAGCTCTAACCCGAAATGGTCCCATAGACGGAAATAATCCAGTGACTGGCGTTTGCATACCAGCATAATCCTTTTACCGCACAATCGGGGGAAGATAGAACAGTTGAGTGCAGCAAAAAGGTCTGGCTTAGGCTGGACTGCTCCGATACACGCATCATAGTTAATAGTGTTCTCAGCAGTCATGTAAATAAACTTTAAAATAATTAATTTATGTTATCGCATAGATGACGCATAGGCAGTCTCGTTGGTGTCGATGTCGTCCCTATAATCCCAACCGGCTTAGAACTTAGAAAGTTGGTACAATGTTTGATTTTCCGATGTGGGTTTAAACACGTTAGCAAAAGTATAGTTTATACAGCTTCCTAAAAGATACACCGGCCAGAACAGAGGAAAGAAACACTTTATAGTTTTTCATCGGCTGCTAGGGGCGACGCATTAATTTGAGTGCCAAAATTTAAACCACATGTTAGCATTCTGGTTTGCAGTCAATTATGAGTTTTTAGGATAACTGTGGAAGTAGCATTTGCAAAAGTTCTCCCGAGGCCAAATGAAAGGCAGATTTAGGATGTCTTTGAGGTATAGTTTAAAAAAGTTTATAGTTACAGTCAGTGGCGTAGCGGGACTGGGTGACATCCAGCCTGAAAATATTAGTGTCATAGCAGCACCGTCATACCGACAGCCGATGCTGATTATACTTGATTGATTGATAAAGTACATGTCTAATGAAAAACTCGAATGCAAATCTAATGAAAATTTAACAAAGTAGTTAGAAAACAGGCCTGCATCATTGAAACAAATAATTCATTTAGTTTTTCGCACTGCACACTACTCTTACACCTATGCAGGTCACCGCTAGGCTCAAATATTTCACCAGCATTTAATTACGTATACGCATCGAATCATCATGCAGTAGTTTCGCAGCTAACCCCACGCATTGGCTGTTCCGATTGTCGATGCTAATGTTACGACTAATATGGCACCGGTTTGTGGGGAATGGCTATTCAAACTGTCACCACATTTGCATGGCAGCCTGAAAATGCATTCTTATTTGGGGCATACCGAAATAATTGCAGTTCCGCGTACGAGCTTCCATGATCTGCTCTTATATCCCATGTGCATCAACTGTAAGTGGCATTATGTACTGTACATAGCACTTACTAGAAAGCGTATTCGGTTGCTAAATATTGCTTACAGCGAAAATAAATTTGTGAAGTCAGAAGTTGGCTGCAACGCTGTGGAAGGTTGTCAAAAGTGCAGAAGAAAAAAATTCCATTTCGGCACCCTTGACCAACGGCCAGTAACGGAATGTACCAGTGGAGAGCAAATGAAATCATGCTGTGCATCGTTTGCCACTGGTTGTGGGAGGCATAACTCTGCACTGCTTGCATCGGAACCAACATGGACCATTACCAAGCTCATTTATACGCTCACTTTGCTGGAATTGCTTCGAATGACTACTGAAGCGAATTGATGCTTCGTGGGTTGCAAATCGTGTGACCGCAGCAGCGGTAGTAGCAGCAGAAATATCCCGTTGTTGAACTCAACGCAATTTCCCACACAACGCTTTATTCTCTAATTTCCTCACACTGCTTATATGTCTGTCTCTCTCTTGTGCACTTGAACAAGTAGATGCACCAACATAGAAAATACTCAAATAAATTAATTCAATTTCTAGCCACAAATCGTCAGTGCAACACACCCTTGACTAGGAAACCTGGCAAAATTTTGATGTGGTTCGGCTCGGGTTGGCAACAAACCCGATGATTGTGTACCGATAAAGAAGAAGTGAAGTGTTTGCTAATGAAATTAGTTGGCAGAGAAGTTGTTTCCACTAAATGCCTATAAAAGTTAATTTGATGCGATGGTTGAACAGTTGGGCCAAGTGTCATTCATCTGGAAAAGTTGTATCGTGTGCTAGGACTAGTTGCAGCTGGATGTACTGTAAATAATGGAGTGTGGGGTAGATTTTTCCTGCTGGTTATGCAGGTGTGTGAATCCATTTAAATGATTTCATTTGATTCTGTTGGAATTCTGTTTCAAATTGTCTCGAACATGACCAGCTATAAGGTCATACCGTATGTCGTATGACAGACACGAGCTAATTGATTTTATGTAATTAAAAAACAACCACAAACTATTAACAATATTAATTTCATGCTTAATTTTTAAAAACCAATTAATTCAAGTGCTAAAGACAGATTTGACGAATGAAACAAAAATCTCAGACTAGAGACTTGATCACCTTATCCGGGTACACTTAATCCTCTTTTTTAAAAACATGTCTTTATATGGTTTATGTTTATATAAAATTAAATAGAAGTGTAGGGGGCAAATGACCAATATTGGGTATAGGTAATTCATGGATAACGTCTTATAGGAGGAATCACCCCTACGTCCCGAGATAACCCAACATTCTTCAATTTTTCGTGTGGTCGCAAAAGCAAGCTGAATCAGTTAAGCGTATTCATTTAATTGCATGTTTGCACTTCAAAAACTTTGAAAGACTTGCCAACGTTATGCCTATTGAAAGTAGTAACACGGCTCAGGAGGTATAGTTTGTTTCGGTTTCTGGAAACAACCAAAAATGACCAAATGCCACCAAACATTGGTATTTCTACCATCATAATGATTCACAGGAACCAACAGCCGACGCATGTTGGGCTAAAACCATCAACTCTATCGCAGCCAACACGTGTGTTATAGTGTGTTAGCTTTAAGCTACAGAAAAAGTTTTATTTAGGTAAATTTAACAAACTGATTCGTTTAGGTAAGGTAATCGCTCCTATATTCGTCTCAGTACCTATATTCATCTTATCACGCCTTTTTGATCAATTTATCGTCAAATTTTACTATATTTTCAACGTAAAACTTTCAACTACTTGACAAAATCGAGAAGCAAACAGATTTACTTTCCAAATTTGTAGAAATTTGAAGGTAAATTGGACAAATGAGAAAAATAAGATAAATATAGGTGCACCTTCAACAACTAGATGAATAATGGAGCGATTACCCTAATTACTCACAAATTTAGTGTAATTTTTCTGGAAGCGGTTTTTGGTTTCCTGTCCCACTATACCTTACTATCAACTGTAGATATATAATTCAATTTTAGCAATAGGCTAATGATTTCTAACCCTCAACTGATCCGTACTCACAAGCAAGAATGGAAATAATCGTATCTCATAACAATCATTCGGGTATCATTTATGAACGTGCTATCCATAAGCTTTCAATCCCAGCAAACCATCGCTATTGGAAGTTACACATTCTCACGCATGCAAGAGACAACTTAGAGCAAAGAAATATATGGTAGCTTTCTTTGATGATTTTGTTTCAGTATTGCCTGCTTTAGGCGGAGCGAGCTACATATAGCGAGTGTTTCGAAAGCGAAAGCGAAAGAATCGTAAACGATTGCACTCAAGCGATCGCAACGATTTTTTCAAATGTTTGTTGCTGGTAGGTGGATTTCGGCTACTCCACGTTGTGCTTTCACCGTGATATACCACGATGATTCTTGGTGATTTCAAATATCACATGCTAATGCGTCATGCTACAATTTCCGTTAGCATAGATGATACCTGCTTGCTCCGGTAAGCAAACAGTTGAAAGCAATCTAACGTTCATCTGGATTCATAATTTGTATCACTGGCGATAATATCTCAAAGATTCTCGCGATACTGTTAAATGCAAGTGAACTTGGATACAATAAATACTATCGTGTTTGAATCATTCAGTCTTCTTCTATGGTATTTGGAACTCTTAGAAGCGAAAAACAATCAGCAGCGTTTCTATGGAAAACTTGTACGCGAGTGAAAATAGTTGAACGATACCTGATAAATCAAAGAACACATTTGCATGAAATATTGCTAGTGAGTGAAAATTTCCATGCTTGCTCACAAGTGTAGTAAATATATTTTTGGAACTATCTCTTTAGCAAATAAGATACAGGAAATTTAGTTTTTGCAGCTGTAGTAATTTAAGTTTAATATTTTATGTAGAGTTCCTAATTTGATAGATTTTACCTTAGAATAATAAATTAAACTGCGTAGAAAAATGAATTGCACGTCGTAACCGCTTGAAAAAATATGTTGTTTCTGTTTTCTCCTACTCCCTTATGTACTGACGTATTGACGGGTTATGACAGTTGGTCTTCATGTCACTTTGTCAGTAGCGAATGTCCGTCACGTCATACCCCCGCTTGTAAACCTTGGTGAAGGTCTCAATATCCAAGGTCGCTGATGCCAGGTTTAGTGTTCACCTCGACGTCCTCACTTCACCGTTGGTCATCCCGACAATGTCCGAAGCAACGCTTGTCGTACTCTGCCATCTAGTCCTGGAATCGCCCTATTGATCCGCACCCGCGTCCACTGGTTCCGTGCCGCTTCGTCAGCCACCAAAACTAAGTCCACTTGCATCTCTGTGTGATCATGGGGAGGTACTCTTTTCGCCACATGCGCCAGAACTCATCGGTGATGTATCTGGCCAACTTCCAACTGTTTCGGAGTGTTGAACGACTGTCTAGCTGTTCGGTGGGTAGGAACTTCGTGCCAGAAGCGTTGGCCAACAAAAAGTGGTTGGGGGTCAATACCTCCTGATCAGCAGATTCCAGCGGAATGAAGGTTGGAGGCCTGCAGTTGGTCATGGCCTCCGCTTCCAGGAGAATTGTCTCCAGTGTCCGCTCGAATTGCCACCTTGACCTACCGGATTAATCTCTTCCACGCACTTCTCATGAGCGCTGGACTATAAACTTCCTGGTAGTTTGGATGGTTGTGAACTTTGTGGATAGAGCCTCGTCTCTGGCTTCTTTTAGCGCCCTCATTTCGTTGCTGGTACTTTGAAACCAGGAAGCATTATCGGTCCAGAATTCCGTTGGAATGCCTCTGCGTGCCACAAAGCGTTGTACTGTACTGCTGATACAGAACTCCGTACTTGACGAGTGTACCACCTCCATGTGGATTGCTCTAGTCGTGAGGCACGTGAATAGTGCCACCCAGCGCTTCACGTTGCCCCTATCAACCTTCACGAGTATCGGCCCGAAGTAATCTAGTCTAGCAAACGGCTAAACGAAGCCCATCAAGCGCATCTCAGGGTGCAGAGCCGTTGGTGGTGATGACGGCATCGCCTTCGCTACGCGACAGAAAGCGCACGCTTCCTCAAAATCCAAAGTAGTTGTCTCAGGTTAGAGATCACGAACCGTTGGCGGATTTTATTGGAGATGGTTTTTCGGTTGGCATGACGGTTGGCTTAGCCAAAACTGCAACTACCTTCGTGTAGAAAGCACTCTGCGCCGTTTTCAGGAGGATTCCTTCTGCACGTCAAAGTTCGTCGTTTGTTAGGTTGCCGAGTTGCAGGTTTTACTTGGATCAGCCCAAGTGGAAGTTGTTCAAACCGCAGAGAACATATGCAGGTACACGCTGCATCTTGGTCCATCGATCAAATCGGCTGAATATCATGTCCGAAGAGGAGTGTGAGGCATGGAAATGACACAGACAAAGTTCTTGCTTGGTTAAGGCAATCGTTCGCTGTTTGAGCCAGTCCTCTTCGGGCTCGTAGAGAAATGCTAGGTCTTTTCACCAGGGACTCTCCAAAGTAATTTGCGTCCGCAACGTTGAGCTTGATCGCCCCTCGGACTGTTGCGTGTAGAACAAGTTCTTGCCGATCCTAACGGCTACGTATTTATGATAACGCCGATGTTCGGTTGAGCGCATCCTCGCGAGGACAGTACTTGCATCACTCTAACAGTAGCGTTGATAAACCACGCAGGTGTGCTGTTTCTGGACCGTGTTCATTTAGCGTACCCCAAAACTGCCGCTTTCAGTTCGAGGCGAGGCATAGATAGCGTTTTCAACGGGGCAACTTTAGTTTTGGCTTGAGCAAGTGCTGTTTCTACGCCGCGGGTCGTCTCCTAGCAGAAGTACACTGCACAGGCGTAAGCGGTCTCGCTAGCATCAGCCAAGTTGTGGATTTGGAGACGAGATCTATTTAGTTCCTGTGGAATTTGTTGATCCCAGCCGACTTCACACGCTCAGAGCTCCTGGATAAAGACTTTGCTGTGAACCAGGAAATATGCGGATCGGATCGAAAAGGCCCCTGACCACCTTGACTACTTCACGCTTGGTGGGAACATGATCTGGATGCAGGATTGCCTGTAGATCATCGCGTGTTCCGCAGGAGTAGATGAACATATCTCCTTTCGGGATTCATTTCATTCCTAGTACTGATTCGGATTTTCCCTCTCGCTCCAGATGAAGGCTTTTGGATTCCTCTTCAGCTACTTCACCTATTCTTCGCAGCCCTTCGGGTTCGTTGGTAAGGAATCGCCGAAAAGTGAAGTCTCTTGATGGCGTCTGCTGCTCTTGGATAATCGCTAGCGAACTCATCTGCGTTAAGGTTCTCTACGTACTGCACCGACGCCGGGGAACAGCACGACCCAAATGTTGCGACGTCCATGGCGTAGACTTGGGGACTATCCGAGGAACGGAACCGGTAAAGGAAACGTTGCGATTTACAGTCAGGGAAACGCATTCTCAGCAGAAGGAACGTTTCCATGACGTCACTAGCATACTAGTCATTCTCCTCAGTAAGTGGGAAGATCGGAGAAAAAATTCACCGCGCTTTTCCCTTTCAGTATGTGACTGCGTGTACAATGCTTTCACCACACTGCTTCTTTCTCCAGTCCAAAGTGTCTCAATCAACTTACAGAGAGACAAACACACTTCCAGCTCACCCCACATCTGAGAGAAACAAGAGAGGAGAATCACTCTACAGAGAAAACGCAGAAGTACACCACAGTGTTCACTGGCGAGTAGTCCCGAAAGTGAAAAAACCCTATCATGCAAAAGTGTAGTGGGGTGGGCTCGGGGAAAGTGGTATTTGTGCCTGTGGTGAGGGTTATCACGACATAGAGCATGTGGTTTGGTCATGCCCTGTACACCGTGACGCCAGGTCTAAATTAATAGCTTCCCTCCGGGCCGAGGGTAGAGGGCCAGCTGTTCCTGTTCGTGATGTCTTGGCAAGTCGTGACCTACCCTACATGTCCCTTATATACATTTTCCTGAAATCCATCCATGCCCCAGTCTAGTCCCATTCCTTCCCACCCACATTCAACAAAACGGCAAGAACACGTCGTAGACCTCTATTTTGGAATCAGCAACTGAACCCCACACGAATTCACCAGGACCTGAGAACCCGAGGCCTTCCGTGCCCAGCGGCACACACCATATAGCCACTGGAACACCAGCGAACAACAACAACGAACCATAACCCGCAATTAAACACCGCACAATACCACCACGACCGAGGATTACTGCATATCCATGACAATTCGACTATCATCAGACGACCATTTAACTACAAAACACTGATTGAAAATACATGCTAGTTTTAAGATAGACTTAATTTCAGCTCGTAGTCGCCAGCGAGGATAAAAAATTTGCTTTAAGATTTTAAGTCATCAGATATAATTGGCGCCGTTAAACATTAAATTGTATTTGTGCCGTGTCAAATAAACAATTTATGAGGAAAAAAAATAGTGTAGTGCTCATGTAGCTACACTGCGAAAATGAATTCGAACGAAGTAAACGTGACCGAGCAACGCTGTCAGTTTTTTTCCTCCTCTGCCATCCTCAAGAAACAAACTGTAAAACGCACCGCAGATAGCTCTGCTGTGTAATTATTGTGCGTGATGTCCATACGTGTGAGAAAATACACCATAGTTCATTGTGTCGCAAGAGAGAGATTTCAGATTTCACCGCGGTGCTTTCAGGAAGCTCACCAGATAAAAATCATCCGTCGTTCTCCTCTAGCATGTGCGTTGATTTGCTCTTCAGTGTGAGAGCAGTTGTTTTCGCAGTGCAAGATGTTCTTCTGCACTCTAGGGATTTTCTGAGGAGAAAAGACAAGCATGGTCATTAGTAAGCGCTACTGGAAATTGGCGAAACTGGCTGAGGCCCGTCGGGAGCGCTTCTTTTAGGAGACAGGAGTTGAATGAGACTTCCTTCACTTTGGCCGCCGCATCCTAGATCAGCCGGATTTTATCTGGTTTTTAGGGGTTTGTAACGACACCAAGGGGAAGGTACCACACACGAATTGCCTCAACGGAAGTACATTAGGCAAGAGTTGCGCGGTGTGTGTATCCCTTCCGTTCGTAACCTAATACTGTGTGCACCACGTTCTTGCAGTGTTGGATATCATTGAAGTCTACGCTCTAGTGCCTCCAGACGTCGGACGCCATGGGGTAACTGTTAGGAAAGTTTGGATCGTCAGTGTTAAACAGTTATCCAATTTCGAAATGCGCTCCCTCAGGCGTGCGCCCCTGCTGCAGTAACCGTATCGCTTGTTTCTTATGTTCGGTTGCCAATTCATGACTTGGAACGGTGGCTCCACCGTCTTCAAAAGGAAAATAGTCATGCAGCTCCACTCTGACGTGAAATCCGACGATTGCTGAATCCGGCGACTGATTTGGGACGTAACCGTAGATACTCCACCCTAGACGGCACTTTGCACCAATCGGATGGGTTTTTCCTCCTTCTCGCAGCTTGAGTGAAACTCCCAGTTTCAAATAATCCAAGCTGATGAGTAGCTTGGGTTTGATCGACTCATAGTCGTCGATGGGGAGTCCACGCAGATGAGGAAAACGCTTCGCTAGATCCTGGTACTTCATGCTTTGGGTATGAAGAACCATTCGACTAACCGTCCGGACGTTGGAAAGAGTGTATCGGGAATTTGTATTTTTGCCGGAGATATTGAGGTCGGTTCGTCCCGTGTCACGTTTCCGGTCCACTTCGAGGTGAGTAGATCTGTTTTCCCCGCGACTCCAAGACGTTTCACAACGTTGGCCTCTGAAAATTACGCTGAGACGAATCGATCGGAGGACGTGTCGCAGTGTAAAAGTGTATGGTGTTTCTGGCGACATTCCTGGACACTGAATTCGACATTCCTGAGACAGGTCCTACAGAGTTCCTTCTTCTGGACTAACTTCCACCGTTCGTCTATGCTGGTTTAATTTGAATTGCTGATATTCAACAACTCGATGGCCGGTTCGACCGCACGAATGGCAATGCTTGTCCGGTTTCGCGCTGGTTGGGTTAGTGGTCGGATTTGTCGGCTGCTCTGCAGGGTATGCCTGCACGATGCCCGTATTCCCCTTAGGCTTACTGTTTTTGACTTCGGTGTACGTGATGTATTGTTTCTGAGAGTTCCCTCCTAGAATACTTGACATGAAGGTGCCAAAGGTGTACAACGTTGCAGGCGGATGATTCTTTTCGTAAACGAGAGATGGTTGAGATTTTGTCCCGGTTTGAGGTGATCAACGAGATTCTGCACTGCTAGGCCGAAGTGAATGACCGTTTCCAGTCGATAGTGTCGCGGCGATGGAATTTGATTAATCTTGCTCAATTGCTACTGAATCAAGAGATCAGGTCTTCCAAACAACGTACTCAGGGTCTGAACGACGTACGTTTCGCTTACAGGCAAAAGTAATCAACTACGGACGGACTCTAGTGCGTTCCTTTTCAAAGACCGCTGAAGGTGTACCAGGTTTTCCACATCTGAGCAACCGCAAATGGCCGTATATTGCTCAATATTACTCATAAACATGGGCCAGTCCTCCGGGTTTCCACTAAACAAGGGCATATCTTTGCCTAAAACCTAACTCACTGCTATTTGCACTTGTCTTGATACGCGAACGAGGAGAACGGGGCTGGCCGACGAAAGTTGAGTCAGGAGAAGGGGGGTGGTAGCTGAGGCGACGGAGAGGCAAATGTTGACTGCGTATTCCCTGGCGCACCGGGAATTCCGTATGGAATCAGATGTTGCGGTACGGGAGCAGGTGTACTCGGTAACAGCGACAACGGAGCCGGTGGACTCGATGGCTGCGTCACAGCTGGTGTACCGGGAAAGGCCGATGGAATCGATAACAACGGCAGGGGAGCCGATGCTGTGAAATTGTGGGCAGACCAAGGGGTGGTAGCAGTATTTGTGTCAACGGAGTAAAGGGAAGATTCGCTGTGACATCGCGAATCGGGGTAACATTGAGGTTGTTTGGATTCTCACGTAAATTTCTGTTTGATTGTCCAGCGTCCTGTCCATTTCACCAATCATCTGGTTTGAGCTAACGATGGAACGACGATGGAATGTTCAAAACTATTTCAGTAAAGAAAATAGGCGGGACAAAGTTTGCCGGGTCACCTAGTATAGTGTAAAAAAAGATTCGATATAACGTAAATTCGATGTAACGTGACGAGGTGCAAAACATAGTTACAATATAATGAGGAATGCCTGTGTTATGTTCAAGTCTTTTTTTCGACAACTCTGAGAACGTATACGATGAATCTGTTTCGCAATGGCCATTTCGTAAACAAAATCAGAGTCCTATTCTCCGACCACCCCTGCTGCTATAAACAGCCTGATGATGGAGAATGGTTAGTTCCCACTAGTGAGAAGCATTCTATGAGTTTTAGCTGGCTGAGCAGAAGTTAACCTTGTTTTTTAAAAGCAATAAAGTCTGAAAAAGTACCTTGGTACTTGGGTGCCGAGCACATAACGGTTAATCATCAATACGTCTATTGAAGGGGGTTCATCGTATTTTACATTAGCATGATTTTCAAAACCTATAAATTCCTATCATCACAACACTGAACTGATAGACAATTATTACACTTAAACAGAACGTTGTCGCTTTCATTCATTTATTTCATAGTGGTATTACCGATATTTGCACAACGAGAGTGAAATCTCTCCGAACAGTTACAACGGTAAACGACATCATTAATCACGACCGTTTGCTCACACAGGGCGTATTTCATTTTGCCTACACCATGGATGCTATAACGTAAATATGTGTAAAGAAACAGTTTTATTGAGAACTAAACTGTTTAGTAGCTCCTGAAACGTATCCCATTTGTCATTTAATTCGACTTTAATTTGCTTTCAAAAACTTTCGGTGTCCGTTTCGCTTCGTGGGTTTATTATCACCTTAATTTTGATAAGAGAAAATGGTGTGTTTTAATACTTTCAAAGGCACAGTTGTAAATAGTGGAAAATTCTCCAATTAGAATAAAAATATTCTTAAGTATTTTTACACAATAAATGTACCAAATGTTACAACTATCTGCGCAGCAACAAGTCAGCGATTAGCGATTAGTGGAAACTCCGCTAATAGCTCACCGATTACTGGCGCTATTTTTCGGTTAACGATTTTGCGATTACTGGTGGAAAATATTTGATTTGTGGCTCGGCTTCTGATTTTTGAACTTAATCTTCTATCGCTATGCGAGAACCTCGATGCAAATAGCGCTTTACGATAACAATTTTTCAGAAAGCGCTTCGAGATCGTAAGATGGCTACTTACCTTGAAAAGATGCTGCGTAGCTTCATTGATTTGATCGCAGGGCGTTCTAACTTTTCCCCTGTTATCCTATTTATCAACATTACTTGTGTCCGTTAGTATTCTCTTATTGCACAGAAATCAGTGTAGAAGTTTGGATCAATTTGTTTACTTTGTTCTCGAATATCTTTCTGTTTATTCGGTTCTCGAATGAATATTCAAGAGTTGACATTCGATGCAAACCATTGCTGATTGCATACAAGCCCTTGCGTGCAAATCGCTGACATTGATTTGTTTTTTTTTTTACAAAGCCATTGCACTCGTACACAAGTGTTAACGTTGTTGCTATACGTCACTATAGCTCAAATATGAAGAAGGAATTAAATTTAAAATATAGGTAATGATTGCTTCGCAAAATAGCATGAAACGGCTTCATTATTTTGTCTAACAAACGGTCACAATTTCGCGTAATCTCAACTGAAAACAGAAGATTAACATCATCACTTTGTGAAAACAAGAAGATCGTGAAAGCTTAAGCCTTCCATCATACCGAAACGGTTCCGTTTTAGTTTATCAACACAAAATTATTCGGTAGCAGATCGCCTTGTATCCTACAAGGCACCCAATTTCGGCATCATTCCGAAGAGGTACGGAAACACGGTATACTGAACCGACAAGCGCTTCTCATGCCAGAAACAAAGACCCGATAGTGCAAAGAAACATGATTATAATGCTCATAAGATATTCAGAGTGTAGATCTCGAAGATTTCCCGGCAACCAGCAAGCAGCAAGTGCACAAGAGTAGGTACGAAACTGGGTGCAATTTGGACTTGCTTGTGTCTATATCATCCTCGGCCTGGTCGCAACGTCGAAGCGATAAACCCGAAGGATATACCTTCAACCGAACGTGGTTTCCTACGCTACTAAGACGATGAAATTGCGTAAACTGGTAAGTCAAACACTTGATGAATCACTTTTGAAATCCAGTTAAGACCGACTCTAGCGCGAAGCTTTCGTACGTGCCTGTCTGCCAGGGAAATCTTCGATTTCGCACATTTGTATTCGTCCCGATTCAGCATGACTGGCAGAAGCGTTTGCAGTAAACGGAATCCATACCTAGCGCTAGCAAAGGATGCTTCATGACAATTATTTTCACACTCGACCAGACACATGGGCGGCTTCCATCCGAAGGGGGCGTAAAAGCGAGGGTGGTGTGCAAACGCATGGTACCACCTACGATGGTGGCCGTTGCTGAGTTGTGAGCCAAACGGTATGCGGCAACAATGAATCAGATTGGCGGTTCCTGTTTGATTCAATTCTTTACAGATTTTCGTTGTTTGTGATTCGAGTACAATATTTATGTTGCTTTCGGTTCCATCCTGTGATGAAATATCGCTAACCTAGTTACACAGTGCAGTGTACCTACGAAAAATACTAGGAAAATCAACTAGCTCAAACCACACCGCCCACCGCCACTTTCTTTATCCTTGTCTGGGGAAGAAACATCACACAGAGCCAGAACCGGATGAAATGCCCACCACGAAAGCGAAAGATAGCAATATATCTTGCAGCTGTCAGGGAAAGATATGCTGCTCCGATTGATAAATATCGCTATTTTTGGGCGCTAGCCAAGCAGTTTTCCACCGTCCACGCTAGTCACGAAACACATTGGATTTTCGCGCTGCATAAGTCAGCCGGCGGCGGGCAACTGGCACATGTAAATCGACGGAAGCTCGCATGGGGGGAGGCACCCTGCCGGCCAGTGAAGTTTCAATCCATATACACTTGCTGCACAAGTACCTTTTCAGCTGAAGTAGTTTTACTTTCGCATTATCTGCTCGATACTAGACTTGGAATCTCTGTCTTATCCATAGAAATGTTACCTCGGCTCGAGGAAAAGGGTGCTGTTGCTTGATAAGGTTAGGTGGCGGAAAGAAGCTTAAGCCACTTAACGCATCTTTTGATAGCTTGCCTTCAAGAGCTCACTTGGACGGTGATTGCAAAAGCTCACATTGCGAAGAAGATTGCCAATATATCGTTGAACAGGGCAGACATAAAAAATACATGTTTGTAGAATTGAAAGATCGGATCAAACGTTTGAAGTGGGATAAACATCGGATGAAACGCTAAGATTTGGAGATGCGCCGAAGCTAGTGAATTAAATTACCCGCAGTGTAATCAACAACACAAATTTGCATGCACGACTTTACACATTTTATGTGCGATCATAAATTTAAACGATGGAAAAACATTTACGCAGCACACAAAGCGTTCCTCATCCTGACAGGTCCAAAGAGAAGTATGTTCCAACCTTCACGACTTCACGATACCAGCTGTGGCTGCTAGTGATGCTGGTGGTAGAATTTTGTGTGTAACTTTCCCGTTGGTAATCTTCTTCTGGCAGCTTGCTAGTGTGTCGAGAAAATGTTCTAAACTATCTGCATGTTATACGCCAATCTTCTTATTTAGCGTGATTTCACGAACGACGAGCATTGCTAATTGCTTGAGTTTGTGTGTGAGTTGACTGCAAAATTCACACTAAATGCCTTTTTGCCCGTCGAAATTCATAAAGACTAACGCATGCGTATATGATTTCAGCTGCGATACGGAAGCTCATTTCAAATATTTGTCTTTTTATTTCACGCTTAGACTGACAAAAGCCTTATTAAATCAAGATTAAAGAAGCGAAGTATTGTTTAGGTTTCGTTTGAATATAAGTAACGGTTCTTCAAAGGAAAACACGACCTTAATGTGCTAGTATTTCGCAGCAGCAGTCCGTTGTGAAACATGTAAGCTTAACAAAGAGAGTACTCTAAAAGAGCTTATCTCGTTGTTAATTATCTGTGCGATGAATACTGTTAGTTTTTTTTTCTCTGGAACGAAAAAATCTCTGGGATCCCGCTTCTCATTTCCCGAGGAACCAAATAATCTTAAATTAGGGATCGAAGTGGAGTCTCTTTCCCGGGTGTCGGTGGCACTAACTAAAGGAAAAATGAGGAAGACGTGCAGTTGCAAAAATATATACCTACTAATAACAAATTGATACTTTTTGACTTTTTTTGCCTTTCTCCTAAAAAGGTATAGCAATCACTTGCAAAACCGAAAGTATAAAAGTGCTCCAAAGGGCCGGATGGCATATATCACTCGACTCAGCTCGACGAGCTGAGCATTTTCTGTATGTGTGTGTGTGTATGTGTGTGTGTATGTGTATGTGCAGTTTTTAATTCTCACTCACTTTTCTCAGAGATGGCTGGACTGATTTTCATGAAATCAATTGCAAATGAAAGGTCTCTTTGTCCCATAAGACCCTATTAAATTTCATTGTAATCGGATTTTTAGTTTAGAGGTAATGTTTCAAAATGTAAAAATCATGAAACATCATTATCTCAGAAAATATAAAACCGATTTTAACAAAATTGATTTCAAATGAACGGGCTACCTGAAAAACCCTTAACTTTTACATTTCATGAAGATTGAACTTGTGGTTCAAAAGTTATGACAAGAAACGTGTTTTGAGGACTACTTAATCTCACTCATGTTTCTCAGAGATGGCTGCACCGATTTTCATAAAATCAATGTCAAATGGAAGGTCTAGTTGCCCCATAAGACCCTATTGATTTGTTTCGCAATCGGACTATTAGTTTGCCTGTTATGTTTAAAAATGTGAAATCCAGCTATGAAAAGGAACATATTCCAAAGACTACTTGAACTCACTCACTTTTCTCAGAGATGGTTGACCCGATTTCCACAAAATTAGTGTCAATTAATAAGTCTAGCTGCCTCGTAACACCCTATTGAATTTTACTGTAACCGGACTGTAACTTCGTCTGTAAAGTACCAAAATGTGCAAATCATGAAACTTCATTATCTCAAAAACTACACAACCGATATGATCAATATTATTATCAGATGAGCGGGCTAGTTAAGGGTTAACTGATGAATTATGATTGAACACGTGGTTTAAAAGTTTGGCTCCCCTTTTCGTTCCCATTTCATTTGATTATAATTGAACTTAAGCCACCGTTATGTATTAAATTGTTAATAAAACAACGAAAGTCTATTACTTCAAAGATTACATGACTTATTTGAACATAACTAGTGTCATACGAACAAGTCATCTTTCAAACTTACAAATAACAAACTTCATAACAATTTGATATGTGGCTCAAAAGTTATGGAAAGAAAAGAAATTCAAAGACTATTTAAAACTATACCTGCTTTGATTGATATATTAATGTGGCCTCAACATAATTTCAATGTGGTTTTGTACTATTTGAACGTTCCAAAGTCATTGATTCCTTGCGATGTGCTCAAAGTCTACAAATGCACGACGAATCGGCCATAGGATATGTTCGAAGTCAAAAGACAAATCGTTTGGTTTATCGGTTTTATTGGTTTTATCGAAATGACAACATCCTTGACTTTTGGCTTCTGTACATCGCCCTAATTCTGAATATATTCATATTGGGTGGTATTCGGTCATTTTCAGCAAATTTTCTGGCATCAATCTAATACCGGAAATACCCATATTGGGAGGTATTTAGTTATTTTGGTTGTTTTCCAGAAACTAAAAGTGGTCGTCTTTAAATTCAAAATGGTGTCAAGGGTCAATGTTTGGTTTATATGCATCATCTCGATTACGGAAATATCTATGTTGAGTATTATTTGGTCATTTTCGACTGTTTCCTATAAGTTGCCATTTAGCGATTCAAAATGGTGCCTGAGGTCAATTGTTAGCTCATTGCATCATTCTGATTCCAGAGATACTCATATTGGATGGTATTTGGTTATTTTAGGCTGTTTTTCACAAACCGGAAGTCGCCATCTTGGATTTCAAAACGGTATTTAATATAATTTCTGGCCTCTGAGCGTCATCCTGGTTGAAAAAACACCCATATTGGGTGTAATTTGATCATTTTCGATTTCAGCTGCTGTGTATCATTCTAGATCCGGAGATACTCATGTTAGACGGAAATCTGCCATTTTTGGCTGTTTTCCAGAAACCACAAGTTGCCATCCTACAATTCATAATGGTGTCTTTACGTCATTACGATTCCGAAAATACCCATATTGGGTGGTATTTGGTTGTTTGCCGCTGGTTTTCCGTAGCCGGAAGTCGCCATAATGGAATTCAAAATGGTATCTGTGGTCGAATTCAGCTCCTGTGTATCTTTCTTGTGGTCCCCGTGGCTCTGTGGTTAGCGATGTCGAGGATCTTTTTGAGCTGGAAATTTTCTCGACTCAGCACTGGGGCACGGTGTATCGTTGTACTTATCCTACACATGCAAAATGTGCCATAAACAATATCCAAAATGTTGCCTGAGGTCGATCATGGAACATATTTGTTACCACTAAAAACATTCACCTGCCAAATATGGCTCCATTTAGTTGATTAGTTCGCGAGATGTGCAGAAATTTGTGCAGAAACATGTGCTTCCATAAGAGGGAGGGGCGTCGAACCATTATTGACCTATTTATTACCCTTTAAAACATCCACATGCCAAAGTCGGTTTCATTTGCTTGGTTTGTTCTTGAGTTGTGCAGAAATGTATGTTTCATTTGTATTGGACCCCTCCTTTCCAGAAGAGGGAGGGGTCTCAAACTATCATAGGAACCTTTATCGGGACCAAAAACCCCTACATACAGATTTTCACGTCGATCGGTTCGGTAGTTTTCGAGCCTATATGGACCAAACAGACAGACAGATCGGACTACATTTTTATATGTATAGATTACAACATCAATATTTTAGAACCTAAAGAGTGACATACATTTAGTGGATTGAAGCGTTCATGTAAATCTATTTCTACAAATAAAAGTTTGAATGAGAAAGGCTGGGTCTGACCGCTAGGTGGATCAAACTAATTATTTGTAAAAATAGATTTACATGAACGCTTCAATCCAATAAATGTGTATGCACTTTTTGGGTTCTAAAATAATGATGTTGTAATATAAGTATAAAATATGAAATTTGACGTAATGTAAATGCTCAATAAATAGCGAAATAAAAGTAATGAGCGATACCGGGAACATTCAAATGGTACGATAGCACATTTAAATTATATTGTGGCCACATATATTGATCAAAGCAGGTATAGTTTTAAATAGCCTTTGAATTTGTTTTCTTTCCATAACTTTTGAACCACATATCAAATTGTTATGAAGTTTGTTATTTGTAAGTTTGAGAGGTGACTCGTTCGTATGACACTAGTAATGTTCAAATAAGTCGTGTAATCGTTGAGATAATAGAATTTCGTTGTTTTATTAACAATTTAATACATAACGGTTGCTTAGTTCTATTATAATCAAATGAAATGGGAGCGTATAGGGCAGCCAAACTTTGAAACCACGTGTTAAATCATAATTCATCAGTTAACCCTTAACTAGCCTGTTCAACTGATAATACAATTGATCAATCTGTTGTGTACCTTCTGAGATAATGAAGTTTCGTGATTTTCACAATTCGGTACATTACAGACGAAGTTACAGTTCGATTACATTGAAACTCTACAGGGTGTCATGAGTCAGCTAGACCTTTCATTTGACACTAATTCCGTGAAAATCGGTTCAGCCATCTCTGAGAAAAGTGAGTGAGTTTATGTATTCTTCGGAATATGTCTCTTTTAAAGCAGGATTTCACATTTTTAAACATAACAGGCAAAGTAATAGTCCGATTGCAAAAAAATCAATAGGGTCTTATAGGGTGACTAGACCTTTCATATGACACTGATTTTGTGGAAATCGGTCCAGCCATCTCTGAGAAACATTAGTGAAATTAAACAGTATATAAAACTCAAAAGTTAAGGGTTTTTAAAATAGCCCGTTCATTTGATATCAATTTTTTTGAAATCGGTTGTGTGGTTCCTGAAATATTAATGTTTCGTGATTTTTACATTTTTAAATAAAACCTCTAAAATAAAAATCTAATTACAATGGCAACTAGAACTTTCATTTCCATATAATTTCATTAAAATCGGTCCAGCCATCTCTGAGAAAAGTGAGTGAAAATAAAAATCTACACACACACACACACACACACACACACACACACACACACACACACACATACACACACATACACACACACACATACACACACACACACACACACACACACACACACACACACACATACAGAAAATGCTCAGCTCGTCGAACTGAGTCGAGTGATATATGCCATTCGGCCCTTTGGAGTACTTTCATATCCACGGTTTTGCAAGTGATTGCTTAACCTTTCTAGGAGAAAGGCAAAAAGTTAAAAAAATTATTAATTAGGAGTAAAATATTCGTGCTGGAGAAATAGCGAAATAAAAGAAATGACTTTGAATTTCGTACACTTCAATCACGAGCAATACCGGGAACGTACGAATAGCACAATACCAAATTAAAATTTTGTTGTTTTGATCAAAGCAGTTACAGTTTTAAATAATCTTTGAATTTTGGTTCTTTTCATAACTTTTGAACCACATATCAAATTGCTATAAAATTTCTTACTTGTGAGTTTGAGAGACAACCTGTTCAAATGACACTAGATATGTTCAAATAAGTCGTGTGACCTTGAGATAATAGTCTTCCGTTGTTTTTATAATTTAATACATAACGGTTGGAATGAAAATACGATTATAGTCAAATAAAATGGGAACCTATAGGAAAGCCAAACTTTTCATTTGACACTCAGATTGTTAAATTTAGTCCAGCCATTTTCGGGAAAACGAGTGAATTTGAAAAGACACCGGAACATGTTTCTTTTCACAATTTTTGAACCACGTGTTTAATCACTATAAAATTCATCAATTAACCTTAAGCTAGCCCGTTCATTTGATACCAATATTATTCAAATCGGTTGTGTACCTTCTGAGATAATGAAGTTTCGTGATTTTCACATTCTGGTACTTTACAGACGAAGTTACAGTCCGATTACATTGAAATTCAATAGGGTGTTACGAGGCAGCTAGACCTTTCAATTGACACTAATTTCGTGGAAATCGGTTCAGCCATCTCTGAGAAAAGTGAGTGAGTTTGAGTAGTCTTCGGAATATGTTCCTTTTCAAAGCAGGATTTCACATTTTTAAACATAACAGGCAAAGTAATAGTCCGATTGCAAAACAAATCAATGGGGTTTTATGGGGCAACTAGACCTTCCATTTGACACTGATTCTATGAAAATCGGTCCAGCCATCTCTGAGAAACATGAGTGAGATTAAACACTCTCCAGAACACGTTTCTTTAAATAACTTCTGAACCGCACGTTCAATCTATATGAAACTCAAAAGTTAAAGGTTTCTTAAGTAACTCGTTCATTTAAAACCAACTTGTTAAAATCGGTTGAGTAGTTTCTGAGATAATGATGTTTCGTGATTTTCACATTTTTGAACATAACTAAAAATCTAAAAATCCGATTGCAATGAAATTCAATAGGGTTTTATGGGGCAACTACACCTCTCATTTTCAATTCATTTTATGAAAATCGGTCCAGCCATCTCTGAGAAATTCGAGTGAGATTGGGAGAGCGTTACACACACACATACACACACACACATACGCACACACACATACAGAAAATGCTCAGCTTGTCAAACTAAGACGATTGATCTACGAGATTTGACACTTTGGCGCACTTTTATACCTTTGGTTTTTCCAGTGATTGCTATACCTTTCTAGGAGAAAGGCAAAAATCTGTATTCTTTAAACATAAAGAACTTTGCATTTTTTAAGTTTTTATGGTATATAAACGAAATTTTTAGCTTAAAATGTGTGGGGAGTTGAAAATATGTTCAATTTTCCTAATATTTAATGGAATAAAATTTGGATTGTTTTCAAAAATTGATGTCAATTTCGAAAAATCTGTAAATCTGTACTTTTCGACGAAAATCTGTATATCTGTATATACAGATTCTGTACCGGTACATCGGCCAAAAATCTGTAAAATACAGATTAATCTGTACATGTGACATCCCTGGTCCCAACTAAGTCACCTGTTTTGTATAGCATTGTAGCACAGAACGGAAGGTCAACTTCAGGTACATGATCAAACAGAAAGTGTACACAAAGAGGACTAAAAAATCACGAATGAATTTTCTTTGCCCTCAGCAATATATATTTGTCTTGTACGTTTATGCCACTGTGACAGTGGTATAAAGTGGCAGAATTTATTCGATGTTTTGAATTGACGGTTATTTCAACAGTTTAACCTGTTCAATTCGACCTTTTACGTGCAATGCAAAAACGTTGTGCGAAAACAGCAAAGTTTCACATTTGTGCAATTTTTTATATTCGAAAATATTAATGTGGCATACTGGAAGTAAGTGAAAGTATCAACACAAGCTATCTGATGTCCCGTACATGTTGGTTTGGAACACGAACCACAATCAATGCTATTTAAAACCGGGTTTTTGAAACTGTTAATGATGCAATTATTGCGAAGGTCTTCCTCTCACGTTTGTATCATGTGTTAGCGACAGTTATTTATAAAAATTAGTTTGAAACTTTATCGTTGTCATAAAAAAAATATGAAGTGTTTTTTTTTTGTTTTTGTTTAAAGGAAGTGCTACTTTTTGTTGTAAGAAGATGTTGTACAGATAAATTTTGTTAGGCAAATATCTAGATATTTTATAATATTTAATCAATACCTTAGTCGACCATGAAATTTCTAAACAGGTTTCATCATGTTATTTCATTATATCACATGTTTTATCGATCACCCGAGATCCAAACTCTGAAGGTTTTGGACTCATTGATGCTAGATGCATCCGATGGAATAACAATAAGGAAGATGAGATTTTATATGGGGTATTTATATATCAGCTGAAAGAGTGTAATTTTTTGAACAAACGTGATATTATATCATTGTCCTTCAATTTTTTTTTCAATCGCATAAATGACAGTTGGTACATGGGCGAACTGTTATTGTAGCGATTTCGAGCAGATTTCGAACTATTTTAAATCGGAATTTTAAAACCAAAGGATAACGATAGAAAATTTTTAAAAACCATGATTTTATTTGAATGTGTCAATGAACCGGTTCTTAGAAAAGAGCGAAAGAATGAACGGCTCACGAAAAAGAGCCACGGTTTTTTGAGCGCACCAGAACTGATGGATTCGCGCGAACCCGAAGTTTACCGAGAAACACCGAGCTACCGAAACACCACGATTGTGTATTATTCATATTATGATTTTGATCTCTGTTTATGTATTCATTACGCAACTGTTGCGTTATCCTTTTGACATATTTGTTGTGCAAAACCAGAGCATTTAATGTGCTTTTTGATAGGACACATCGGATGATGTAAGCTTGAACTTTTGCGTGTAGTTGACATGATGGGATCTACCACTCGAAATATCTAAGAAACCTTTCTTAAGGTACATTTAGACTATTAGACATGTCGGTCTGATTTTGAGCACTGCAGAAATCGAAAGTCTGCTCGATTTACCGTTCGACATACTTTGCCGAACCATTTTGTATAGCGGTGTTCACACTGCTTGCACAAGTCGAAAGGAAAAACTGCCAAATGAATGTCAAATGATTTCTTTTCTCCATTTCAATATTTGCCAGCACACAAAATATGAAAATAATGTTTGTCATGGAAAGCCAAAACAAAAAACTGAAAAAATAAAAGGTTGCTATCTTCTTGAAGTCGAACGAAAAATAGAAACGTTCCTATTCCATTCGACAAATCGAACGGCATGTCAAATCACAATATCGAATAGGTGTAAACGTAAACCAACATTGCATTCGATATATTTTCGAGCAATCAGCTCGAATCAGATGAAAAAATCAGATAGTCTAAACATACTTTTAGGTAACATGCGTAACAAGCGGAGCTAGAACAGCTTTTCATTAGAGATACTTGTATCCAGGCTGGTACCATGAGAAGTTTGAGATAAAGACGTTTATCGTAGAGATAATAAGTCACAGTGGGGTTTCGAATTACGCTTGGTAAAATTCATCAACTTATTTTCACAGTATAAAAAATTCACCAAAAGTATACAGGGTGTTCAACAAGTTCGAATACAATTTTTCATCGTTGGGAGATGCGCACCATTTGTATTTTGTGTATTGGTATTGGTGTCAGCTTTAGGCTCATATATAGGCTAACCGACAAGCATGCTGTCGACTTGCTGTCATTTGTTGTTTGTTCACCGACAACGATGAAGGAGTACTGTGACGAAATCCCATAGGGTGTAGCGAAGTTTCATCTTTACCATCATTCGTCGGTACCTAGAGACCGTTTGAGATCCGGGTGCTGCGTTCGGTGAGGACGCCAGCAACCATCAAGGACCGGGTTCGTCGAAACATGAATAACTCGATATGGAAAACTGCTGCCGACCTGGATCTGTCGATCAGGACTGTCCGTACCAACATGACAATCACCAAGACGGCGGAGGTAGTAGTCCAGCACAAGAGAAGGGACATATGCTATTGCACAATCCTCTTGCTTGACGTGAAGAATGCTTTCAATAGCGCCAGTTGGGACTCCACAGCGTTTGCACTCAAGAACACTCATGTACTGGTGTCGCAGTACAAGATTCACGGTGCCAGAATCACGGAAGAGTGCGTTTAAATCACCGCAAGAGCTCCACAAGGTTCTATCCTGGGCCCGGTGTTGTGGGATGTCAATTATGACGGGGTTTTGAAACTCAAGTTCCCTGTAGGAGTTGTGATTATCGACTTTGCAATGTCTATGGCACGTCGATCGAGAAGGTCGAGTTGCCGGGCGCGCACAGTATATGCATGGTCGAAAACTTGATGCGCTCCAGGAAACTGGGGCTAGCGCATCATATTATGGAGGTTACGGCTGTGAGTAACCAGGCGGGGATCAGAGTCGGAGACTGCATTGTCACCTCAAAGCGATCTCCTAAACTCTTGTGAGCTATGATGGTTAACAACAATCTCACCTTTGGGAGCCACGTCGACTATGCCTGTAGGAGGGCCTCATCGACTACTACAGCACTATCCCGTATGATGCTATTGAACATGTGGTGTATGGTAGCTAGCGAAAACTTCTTAACAGCGTGATTTCGTCCATACTTAGTTGTGGTGGGTCGGTGTGGTCCAAAGCTTTAGGGACAAACAGTTACCGTGGTAAACTAGAAAGTGCCTACAGGCTCATGTGCCTGAGGGTTTGCGAAAGCGTACCGAACAGTGTTTTACGACACAATCCGTGTCTTGTACGACATGATGCCTATCAGTATCACCATTAAGGAAGACTGAGAGGGCTTCGACCAACGTGACACAAGAGGCCTACGAGAAACCAGATGGTCATTCTCGGTGTCCCGATGGCAGCGGGAATGGTTCAATGCTACGAAGGTAATTAGGAGGTTATAAGAGTAAAGCGGGTGCATCAAGCACAAAAACCACTCCCCGACGTAATACCTAACCGTCGTTCCGAGAAGATTAGGGCTGAAGACAGGAGGGGTTCTGATGTGGCAAGCATTCCCCTGTCCCACTTGAACATCTTGCGGTTCCAGAGCACCGCATCGATGATGGTTTGGGGGGGGGGGGGGCGTTTCTAGGCGTAGGAAGATTGGTGTTTATTAAGAAATACGTAAAAATCAACGCCGTGAACTATAAGACCGAGGTTCCGGTTAAAGGTTGTGGCCCAGCGCATATGCCGTAAAGGTTCTCAACAAACATTGCTTCAATAAAAATTGACTGAAAGAAGAATGTCTTATATTTTCATTTCTGATAATAATACTTCGAAGCCCAAAATGAATCTTCCTTGATTGCTGACATTTTACGTTGATCAGACACCTACCATTCGATTTCTGAGACTTTTTCACTCAAAAAAAGATATAATTTAACTACCACTTCAAGATATTAGCGAATTACCATTAATACTCAGAAATAATCGATATTATTTTGCTTTGTGAAATATACTAATACTATGCCAAAACCGGTTTCGTAGAATCACCGTTTTCAGCTCAGTTTTTTGTTCGATTTAAGATCTGTTTTTTTTTTTTTTCAAAAGATGGGTAAAAAGATGCTAATATGTGGACAAACTCTTAGAATTTTGATATTTGGCCTCAAAACAAAATGGCGCCGAAAAAACCTCAAAAGTTTCAAGTATCTCAAAAATTCAAAATGCCGCCATTGTTGCCCCTTAAGTTGAAATATGTTCAAACTCCGGGAAATTTATTTTCGTATCAAACTTCATTAAAAAATCATACATAGAACCCAAGGCAAGAAAATTGTTGCACTGTGTAATTAGCGTTGCTTAGGATGAAAGGTTTTAACGTGTAGAATCATTTGTTATATTACCAGTTATATATACCAGTTTGGTTGAAATCCATTATTCAACCTTGGATTTCAAAATGATGTCTAGATTCAAGTTCCGATTTCTGACTATCATCCCGACCACGAAAAAATCCATATTTGATGTACAAGATTCGGAGATTGTTGATGCGTTTCCTTTAAAAACGCTATTTAATGTTTGCTTCCCCTAAGCAGTAAGGCGTCGTACATAAATTTCGTAACGCTAAAAACTTAGATTGCAGGCCCACTCCCCCCCTATGTAACGATAAGTAACGTTCAATATGACCCCTCCCCCCCTAAAATTACGTAACGCTGGACAACCTGCTCCCCCTCATCCAAATTTGCAATTTTGAGCAAACATCACAGTTACGTAACGGTCTTAACTACCCCCCCTACCCCCTATGTAACAATAAGTAACGCAGGCTTGACCCCCCTCCTCCCCCTTCATGCGTTACGTAATTTGTGTACGACGCCTTACATAACGTGGAATAGCGTTTTCACCGGTAACGCTTTAACTGTTATCAAGTCTTACTCGTTGAAAGTTCGAAGTACTGGCTCGAAGTCGACCATTAGTGGTTACAATACAGTTTCAGATTAAGCTCTCTATAATCCTCCACAGAACGAACAACTAGTTATATTTCGGATTTTGAATTAAGATCAATTGAACGTCTGATAACTAAGTTAAAACCATCATTATCAAAACGTTCACGTTTGCTTTTTTCGAAAAATCCACAAGTTTTATTAAATTGTTCTGTATATTTGTACCTTGATAGTACCGGTAGAGTAGAGTGCCCAGTTTCTCAGCATCTATTCTTAATTGCTGGAACGTTAAATAAGGTAAACTTCAGTGTATAATACAAATAATTAAATACTATATACCAGAACAACAAAAAGTTGGCTCTTTGTTCACTTTGCTATGTATTGCCGCTGGAGCAGTTGAAGTTTTTTTTTTTCATTTTCTCTGCTGCTCTAATGAACAATAATGGAAGATTATCTTGTAGCAACACCTAACACAAGTCATCATTCGCTGCCCTACCATTGAATTGCGATAAAAACCTCAAGCGAGCACCATTCGAACCAACCAGAAATTTTTTTTTTCGTCCAAATCCAATAAAATAAAGTGGAATCTAGTTCAACAATGATGATGACGTGGCCATTTCTACCAGCATTCCCAACTTGGGTCGCCGAATATCGCTAAATGGATCTCCAATTGTCAACATCAATGAAACTGCCAGAGCTGTTGCTGAGAGAAAGGCAAAGCTGCACTGCAGAGACCATTGTAGAGTTTCATGTAATCCAATTTGCGCCCAGAAAAGACGCAACCACTTTGTCCGACTGATGAAAGGAATCCATTAAAATCCCATTCTGGCGGGTAGAGACGGTGGTCGCTTCACTAGATCGGTAAACCTTCCCCGATGAACTCGAGTGAGAGAAAAATGCACAGACAAATATTTGGCGGAACGATAATCCTTGCCGAGAAGCTTTTTCCTCTTTTGCATCGCCCTTCCAATGCACCTTTCGCGCGCTGTCGCAACGCCTTTGTTGGCTTCGAGTGGCGATCTTATCTTCACTTTCACGCCTCAACGGGAATGCTGCTTGTTGCAGTGCCGGTGCCGTTGGTGGCAGTCACAATCCAAAGATTTGAATTTAGTCTGACATTTTTTCGCGATTCCATGGAAATGTTCTCCGGCGACGGTGGGCGTAACTATATTAGCCTTACCTTTGGTGACGTTAATATTTAAAATCTTTTAGAGAAATACTTGTCTACACTTTGCCACTTCACTTATTGTAAATTCACTAGAAGTATCACTCTGTGGAACGTGGTGAACGAAGACCGGTACGAAATTAAAAATGTATTTGTTGCTGTCCCAGTGGCCAACAGATGCTCCGCTCGCAGCTTTTGAAACCGTAACAGCGTGATCAATTTAGGTACATAAATCTTTAGGTTCGTTATAGTAGGGACGAAATTTACTATGTTTTTCCCCATCTTTAGTACAACCAATAAATAAGTCAAACTACATCGGAATAAAAGAAAGAGTGATAGTGAATTGATCCAAAGTTTTTGACAGTAGAGCGCAACAGACGATCTGGAGAAAAGAAAAGTTTATCATCCTTCTCTATTCTCCAAATTTGCTAAAGCTGGAAATAAGTTGCTTTACCTTCCACCAGTGGGCGAGACACGGATCAGATTTAGTCCACTGTTCAGGGGACTTATTTTGTCAGCAGCAACTTTTCGTTTGACCTAAAAACGGTTAACGGGGGGACAGGGAGCTAAACTTTGCAAGTTTCAGTCTTCGCCCGTGTTATGGCCTCGCATCATTGAACTTCGCCGACGCCGTCCGCTAGATTCCTGTTCATGATAATACGTTTTTTTCCACGTCCGGTTCTATTTCTTGTTATTCAACTTTGTCCAATGCCAAAATTTACAACAGTAAAGTTTATGGATGACGTGGGTGTGGATGTTGACGTCGTCAGCGTCTACTGACTTCTCTTGGGGAAGGGGTCACCGTCATCGATACCAAGCTTGCTACGAAGTATTTTAACAACTTTCGGAAGGATCGATATAGTTGAATTGACATCTAATATAGCAATTAACTTACAGTGCGGTTATACGGTTGCCTTTCCTGTTGGTCTCGAGGTAGCTGCTGATCTGATTAGCTAATCATCGTAAGTTCGAATTTCTCATGCAATCCCCCTCAATTGTACCGTGTACATACTCGGTTGGTTGCGAAGTTTAATTCAATTTAACAAAAGGTCAAATTCTAAAACAGAATGTAGCACCTAAAATATTTTGCTTTTTGTGGTTGTATTGAGAAAGCCGATTTGTCTACAGAATACGCAAAAGAGAGCCAGGAAAATGATAATAATCAATGCCCGTGAAAAAGTTTCGTATTACCAAAACGACCTTTTTGTTTTGGAGAAACGCTATTATGCTTCTTGTAAAAGATTTAAAGGCCATAAATTTGCTCCATAAGTGACCCTTTGAATTAAGGCACAAAAACAGAAACATATGGTGATCAGGAAATAAACCAACGTACTCAAGGGCGTTCAGAAAAGTTTTGGATCAGCATATTGCGGTTCTGCAATTTCTAAAATTGCCGTTACATATCATAATCCAGAAAAAAGAATAACAGAATAGTTGTGTACAAAGCCATGACCGCCAGGTTGACGTTAAACTACTTAAGGCTGTTTGTTGCAGTACTTTAGAATTTTTGACCAGGAAGCTGTCCGAAATACATTTTGACGTAGATTTCATCGTCGATGACCAGACATCCTTGGTACTTCGCAAAACCTAAAATTTCCGAGCCTAAGTTTTGGTGACGAAATTTTACTTCAACGTTCTTTTCGGTTGCATGCTGGGTCGATAAGAAGGATATCCTGCTCGCAAACGAATTCTTCGAACGGCGGTACTGCGAGCAGCAGCGTATTTTAGTGCGATTTCATTATCTGATAGTCCAGAGTTCGCTCTGACGGTTCTCAACACATGCTGGTTCAGCTTGCGGTCATATGTTCCACTACGACGCTTATCTTGAGGCACTCGATTCACGCTTTTTCGCTCTTTTGACTCACTGCAAGAAACACCGTGAAATTTATACCACAGAATGTGGGCGCCTAAATAAACAAACCGCTGTAAAAGAATTCTTGCAGCGGTCACTTTCCACGGCGCTGCAACACAATAAGTGATTCCGACTGGACAGAACTTTACATTTTTAGTTGGTAAATGGCTGAACAAGTGTCACTTGAGACCCTATTGTGGTAACCACCTTTGTTCACCAACTCCTATCGTAACCTCCAATGTATTGTTTACAAGGTTATTTTATCGCTGTCAACTCTCTCATCGGGAAAACAACTTCGAATCGTGCAGCCAACAGTGAGTCGTGTGTTTAAACGTTACTACGTAACTCTGAGCTGAAAGATGATATGCGGCCAGAATAAATGTTCTATTAGTGATCAGGATTGCAAGCGTGTTGTAAGAGCATTTGCGAAAAATTCCATTAATTCGATCAGGATACTGCATACATGCAAAGCGCAGAAGACTCTAAATCGTGACGAACGGGTCTTTGAATAACGAACAAATTGGCATTAAAGTCCCATATTCGAAAAAATGGCATTTACGTCACTTTGTTTTCTCACGACAGTCATTGTCTCGTCACGGATGATGAGACTCACGTCAAAGCGGACTTTCAACAGCTTCCGGGGCAACTGTTCTTCACTGTCCAGCACAAGTTTGATATTTCAGAGGGAGTAGGGAAGCAGAAACTTTCATAGAAGGATCGGTCTAGGTAATTTTCTACAGCGCTTTTTCCTGATGCAATTTGAGGTTGGACTCTCTTTAAAAAAAAAAACAGATGAAGCGTGTGATTAGTTAAGCTGTCAACCTGATGACGAGAAGGTGGAGTCTTATGATCTCCTTGAAAAGACATGCAGTGAGTGCCCAGCACACGACATCAAAAACTTCCACTCTACTAGTAATAATGGCCTGAGGTTTAAAAATATTGCTGCAGACAGAGGCATAGCTAGGGGAACTACTCCATTATTCATCTCATTAAGCCGATATTCACGAATAATGCACGGATCAAACACCAATTTTTCACAAAAACAAACCATTTTTCACAACGCTTCCATATCCATCTCAATGCTTGAATCACTGCTCAATTATTCATCTCACGACGCCCCCATGTTCATCACACTGTTAATGATGAATGAATCACATTATTATTAATGAACGTAGCAGCAGACCGTTGTAATAGGTTACCTAGATATCCGCTGCAGTTGTTTACGTGCAAAATTGGTAACCTAGGTAACCACTACAGTGCTGTAGATTTATGTCAATTATGTCGGAATAATTCAACATTTTCAGTATGATTTTTTCGTATTAACAGAAACTGATTTGGCAACTCTTGGTTTTCTTCAACGCAGTGAAAACAAATGAAAATACGTACAGTTAAAATTCAGAATATAGATTGCCCCGAGCTTCTCAGTCGTCTGGACGTAAACACCCGTAGACGTGCTCTTCGGTCCCATACGTTTCTTAGCACAGGCAGATCCAGGACGAACTACGGGATGCATGAACCGATGAAATGTATGTGTCGCGTTTTCGACAATTGTTTTGAATGTTTCGATTTTAATTTGTCTAGACGTGTAATTAGAAATAACTTTTTGAGAGTGTTGTCTGTTTAATTTAGTGTTTACTTGTTAACTTAAGTTTTAGTTTTAGTCATTGGGGTTGTTTCTACCTGTTGACTGTACAAACAACCAAATAAATCAGTGATAAAAAGAAAAGAAACTATCATTGAATCCGAACTACATCATCTGAAAAGTAACAAATCACTCAAAGGTGGGTTATTCCATGAAATTTTTAGTCACAACTATTTTTTATACTATATTTTCGATCTATGATACGTTTCCAGTCCAATAAACCTTGAAAATAATTTTGATCAGGTTTGATGTTCAAAGTGCTCCACTGTGCATTCATCGGATCATACTGAAAGTGAGATCTGATGAGAAATTGCCAAGGTTTCGAAGGTCTGATATGTCCGATCTCCAATAAAGGGCACAACCTGGACTGTAGTAATTATCAGGGCACAACTCTTCTCAATACCGTGTACAAATATCTCTCTTGCATCTTGTTACACAGACTGAGGTAATTGCAGGAAACCTTGGTTGATAAATACCAATGAGGTTTTCAAGGAGGACGCTCTACTATGAACCAAATGTCCATCCGGCGAAAAATCCTCGATAAAATAAGAGAGTTCAATTTGCAAACCTATCATTTATTCATAGACTTCAAGGCGACGTACGATTCAGTTAAGAGAAATGAGTTATGGCGTATCATGCTCGCACCTAATTTTCCAACAAAACTGATTCGTGCCACCCTTGACAGTTCCACATCAAGTGTAAAAGTATTCGGTGAGATATCTGATGGTTTGTTAGATGGTTTGAAACAGGGCGACGAGCTGCCAAACTTATTGATTTTTTTTTCAATTTTATAAAATATAGTTTATTTGGTCATAAATATTTGTAATTTTTAACACTAAAACATAAGTTAATCTTCTAAACTCAAAGCGAAGTCTAGCGCATTCACATCCATTCTCTCATTTTCATTCATATTTACAAAGTTTACATATTTCATAGAAGTTTTCAAAATTTCCTTTCTGGTCGTCGTTGGCACGTGTTCCAAGGTTGGTCGAATTAATTCTCCAGACGAAAGTCTCTGCCATCCGCCAAGAGTTCAATATCGTATTGGAAGTTTCACATGATCCTAGCTTTTGTCGACGATATCGATATTATTGGTATTAACTGTAGAGTGCTGGAAGAAACCTTTTATCCTCTCAACAGGGAAGCTCTTTAAAAACAAAGTACATGGTGGTTGGTAGAGGTGTTGCTGTGGTGATTGATGAAGAGTTATTTGAAGTAGTCGACAAATGTATTTACATGGTCTATTAATGACGTCCGAGAGGGACACCCGACCCAACAAACCACTGTCTCAAGTTTTTTGTTAGTACGTCGCGCATGGAGGTTCCGGAGAAGTTCCGGAAGAGAAAGACGAACAAATTCGCGAAGAAGTACTTGTTGTGGTAAGCGACCTTCGAGTACGAACGGTACAGCAAGCCGTTCGTTACAACCGGCACCATAAACGGGCAGATTTATGCAGAAGTGCTCGCTGCCTCTCCTCCGCTCTCACCGTGGTACCACGCTGTTCTGGCCGGATCTTGTTTCGTGTCATTACGCCAAACCTGTAATGGATTGGTAAGAAGCGAAGGGTGGTAATGTGGTCCCGAAAAAGGCGAATCCACCAGATTCATCAGAGCTTCGTCCAAAAGAAAAGTTTGGGGCGATAATGAAGAAAAAGCTGAAAAAGAGCGGAAAAACATCCAAAACCGATGAAGCTTTGAAGAAAAACTAGGATGAATTGTATTAGGAAGAAAGGCAAAGCCTCGCCTAAGATTTTATGGGCAGTGTCAAGAGAAATGTACGAGCATTCAGCTTGGGGCAGGAAATTCAACAAATAAATTATGCCAAAACATAGCTAATATATAATTATTTAATCTCTGAAAATTTGAGAAGCATCCGATTTATGTAAACTGAATTTTTGGTGATCATTTTGGTGTGTCTCATTTTTTTCGTGTCCGACCTTTCAATCTAATTGACTGCTTATTTCACCATTTCGAAAAGTCGATTGGGGTTGATATTTGGTCACTGTACATCATCCCGTTATAGGGTCAGAAATCGTGAAACGGATCACTAAAAATCGCGATGTCTAATTTTTTCAAATAAGTATTAAAAACATCAAGAGTTTCACTCGGGAAGTTGATTTTCCAATTTTTATTGAATTTGAGTAAGTTTACAAATTGTTATTGTCATTTGAAATTTAGGTCAAAATTGTTTTTAAACAGACATAGCTTGAGAAATATTCCATCGAATTTGATGAAATTTTCACAGCAGATGCATCCTAAGTTGTAGTTTAAGAAAATATTTTTTTTGGAGAAAAAAATATTTTTTCAATAGTAACTATTTAAAACAATATGTTGGAAGTCTATGTTCTGGGGCACTGAAAAATCTGAAAAAAATCACAAGTATCTTTGACGAAATTTTGAAACTGCCCTGAAAATTTCGCGGTGATGATATTTTTTGATCAAAAGATATGGGCCTTCAAAGTTGGTGCCAAGCGCATTTTCAAGCGAGAAGTGAGTGAGCAGTACTACTATTGACAATCCCAGTTTCAGTTATATGCAAATTGTAAAATTATAATTAGTTATATGCAATTGTAAAATTTGTAAAATTAGTTTATTAGAAATGATTTTTAGTCGCAAAATAGTCAAAATATGCTTAGTCTGTTACCCTAATTAATGATGAAGACAGTACATTAAGGTCGCTTTTTACGCGGTTTTTTTACGCGGGTTTCTTTTTACGTGGATTCCGGAATTTACGCGTTTTTTTTTACGCGGCACGTATCCCCCGCGTAAAAAGCGACTTTAGTGTATATTTTATGCCCCTTACAACTCGCAAGCCTACCTAAACATTTTACAAAAAAAAAATAATGCAAAATTTAGTTGGGGGACAACCGTACAGAACGCATCAGCGGGTTAAGATCGCCCGTGCTATTACTTTTAGCCATTATAGTGCACTTTTTGGTATGAGAACTGAAGAAAACTTGGTTTAGGAGCATTTCTCGCTTGAAAAATGCGTTGCGGCACCAACTTTGAAGGCCCATATCCCTTTATCAAAAAATATCACCACCGCGAAATTTTCAGAGCAGTTTCGAAATTTCGTCAAAAATACTTGTGATTTTTTTCGGATTTTTCGGTGCCCCAGAACATAGATTTTCAACATATTGTTTTAAATAGTTACTATTGAAAAAATATTTCTCTCTTCAAAAAAAATATTTTCATAAACTACAACTCAGGATGCATCTGCTGTGAAAATTTCATCAAATTCGATGCAATATTTTTTAAGCTATATCTATTTAAAAACAATTTTGACCTAAATTTCAAATGACAATAACTAACCCGAGTGAAACTCTTGAAGTTTTTAATACTTATTTGAAAAAATTAGACATCGCGCTTTTTAGTGATCCGTTTCACGAATTCTGACCCTATACGGAAATACCCATATTTGACTGTATTTGGCCTCATTTTCTGTGAAATAGTTACCACCTTAGATTTATAATTTTCCGCATCAAGGTACGCAAGTCACGATCGCTCTGTTTTCCAGGCAATACGCTCACTTGAAAATCGTATTACCAAACTAAATGCAAGAGGACAAAACGGGGAGATGATCTCGTTCAAACTGGACAATTCATTCGTCACAGAGACTTTATTAATGGAAACCCACTTCTGATTTCAGGACTACAGACGAATGACAAAGTGAAAGCTTTGGGAGTTTTCTTCGCAAACTCAATGCGGCAAATGGTGAACCTTAACTGGAACGCTTCATTGTCCAAAACTTGGCAATTAATATGGTTTCATAGCATATGCAAGCTGAACCTGCAACAGAAGGAGATTCTACTTGATACCTTGTATCCATAATTTCATCGCTTTGTATGTATACGAAAAAACTTACTTGACGCTGGAAGATTTCAGTTTTGAGTATTACCTGCAGCAGAGAAAATGGAGGATTGAAGTTGCAGCTTCCAAGTATTAAATGTAAGGTAATATAATTCAATCGCCATCTACAGGAAAATAATAAACAAACCACATCAAAGAACCTTCTACTTGCAACCAACCGAGTTTCCAAGAGTAGAACGTAACATTCCAGGCATTAAATGGGAACAGATCCTGAGAAACATCTTATCGAATCAGGCCGACGCACTGACCTCCACTCAGGGCCAGCGTCGCACCTTTTTTTTCGAGTGGGTAGAAAGGAATGGGGAAGGGATATAGATCTGGCAACGCTACTTTTCGCCTTCATTCACCAGCATCACTCACGATTCAAGTTGCATGATCTATAGATTTTATCTCGAAAAGGTCTTGCTTCTCAGCTTGCGTTGTATGTATGAAATTAATGAATAAGACAATACTTTTGGAAACTACATACTATTGCATGTCAATTTTCAATTTCGGACACAAAAACTTGTCCCATAATCACTAGTGGGTTAATACCCGCAGGGATATTTTACGAGTGGGTACAGTAGTACCTAAACTACCCACGTCAACCGCCGGCCTTTTATTTTCTTATTCGTGAACGAGAAGACAAAACACCGGGGACCAATGAATGACGTCGGGCGAGCAGGCGAGGAGTGTCTCATATTCAGCGAAAAATATCGAATGGCAGAGACCAAAAAAATTGAATCGACCAACCTTGGAGCATGTGCCAACCAAAAATTATGATTTTGATTGAAAACATCACCTTTTAAAATATATATTTCATTGGAAGAATTGATGTACATAGATGAACTAGACTTTGATTTGAGTCTAAAAGAATTGTTTTGTCAAATTATGTGACCTCCTGAAACCCGGCGACCAAAATAAGCTTCAATGAAATCAGTTTAAGATACACCAACGCAAATTGAGGTCAACTCATAAGTATGAAATCATGAACCGAAAGATGAAATAAAGACTCCGAAAGTATACTGCCTCAATTGGAAGCGACAACAAGAGCTCAGCCACCGAAAATGGTATAGTTCGTCCTGACTGACTACCCAAGTAAAATTTTTTATACTTCAAAGCCTTAAACAGATTTTAAGAAAGTTTTGTTAGAGTCGTACCGAAGCTTACCAGTTTTTACACAGCAACACTCTGCATCAAAATAAATCAACTTCAGAACGACTTGGAAAGGTTTTCAGATGCCTCCTAAGATTCATGTTTTTCTTGAATGTGCTATTAGCTGTTTATTAATGAGGATATAACTACAAATAAAACTAATCCTTACAACTACATTAAAACTTGTGTTAAAAGGTTCTCATTGTCTTAAGACAGTATAAAGAGACTATCAAGTTTTTAAGAGGACTTTAGAATCAACATTAAAACTCGTTTGGTTTATTGTTGGCTTACGTGAGGTCATTGATAAAATCGCCAATTTCTTCATAATTGCGAGCTGCAATCATGGCTGATCAATGGAAAAATATTGAAAACAGTGGTAACTTCGAACGGAAAACCGGAAGAAACTCTCTTCTCCGAATTCTGAATTCTCCTTCTGTCAATTGTGGGCATGACAACAGCAAAAGTGCCATTGGAGATGCTTCTGAGCTGAGACCGCTTTCGACTGTCTGCACAATCTTGTACGATATCTAAAAAATATTTCAATGAAACAGTGAAAATACCTAATAGATTCACACTCTTCACTAATCACCGTTAATTATCTCACTCAGAAAGAACAACCAGCACTTTAAGTTGCATACCGAACGATTTTGTTTAAGTTTTTGACAATAGCATCAGGTAACAAATCGTAGAGTGCATTTGACCTAGTGCCGTGCTACCAGCAAACTTATTGGTTTTTCAAAACACATAAAGCGCAGATCAAGTATTCTTGATTTAAGTTTTGTTAAGGTAGCGCATAAATTTTTGAGTTTAAAGAGTTTAAGAGAGGCACAGCAGAATCCATAATCATCAGGAAATGTGTAAGTCGCCGAGAGACTGCTCGGTACGCCATGTTATATTCTAGAATCGAAATTTCACGTAAAAATCTCCTAAAATCCAGAAATTTGTAATGCGAGAGGCGCAGTGTTAATTGTGGTAAATGATGTTTAAACCTTTGGTCAACTATTTTTGTAAAAACGATTTTTTGTTTCTTAATCCGACAGTTTCGGTGACTTTATACAAACAAAAAAACTGTCGGATTAAGAAACAAAAAATCGTTTTTGCTTCTATACACGGACTGATTAAGCCGATAAATCTACAAAATTAACCGCTACAGTCGACAAACAAACAAGTATTTTTGTAAAAAATTAAATATAACTTCACCATATTATCGAGGCGCTTGTTTTATTTGGTACTTTTATAGTAAAATTCAGTTCTCATGCAAACTGTACAGACACTGTAACTGTACAGGCTGTGTTAAGGGTTGCCGACCAAACGCATATATTTGGTTTTAAAATAAAGGTTTAACACCCTCTTGTAGTGTGGGACCTTGTAGCTGTAATAAAGTTATTTCATGGTTTTATTATAGCCATTAAGATTTATGGATACTTAAAGGCAGATTTATGAACACAGCCACTACAGCGATGTCGAGAGTATAAAAAAACTTTTAATCAAGAATTGGGATTTCGGCTTAGCAGTCATTCATCTCAGAATTAAGAACGAAGTTATTGTCATTCGTCCCAACGTTTCAGCACTTATTGGTGCCTTCATCAGGGGAAACTGTTCAAAGGAGTAATTTATTAATAACTTTGCATTTTACAAAACTTTTTCCCTCGACTTACAATGATGATTATCGGACTACGTCAGGTGGTTGCATTTAAAGTTCACTAGTCACTAATTTTAAAAAATTTTTTTATCATTGGACAATCCAAACAAATTGAAACAACATGAAAAAAGTAGCCTAAACATCGAAATACACTTTAATGCTTACGTTTATTATTTATTACGTTGGTGGTAGGAGGAATTTATTTTCACTGTCGGAGTAGTGTGGCGGTTTTAACTTGTGTTTCTGTTCAGTTAACTGTTATACCATCTTCATTTAGGCTTTTAAGTTTGTGTAAGATCCCCGCGTATGCTGTGTTGAGGTTGTCCACATCAATACGGCGGTTCACTATGTGTGGTGTACAGTAGATGTGACACATTTCTAAAAATGGTAGTGAAGCTGTGTGTTTCGATCTATCTATTATGCATGTATTCTCTAAGTCGAATCTGTGTTCTGTGTCGATGCAATGCTCAATGAGAGCGGTTTTCTCTCTTAGCTCGGATAACTGGTAGTTTGTCTGTGTGTCCGCATTTAGTATCTGGTTGAGTTTGTTTACGTTCGATGCATGTCCGTAGAGTCTGGTTTTTAATTTGTTTGAAGTCATTCCAATGTAGCTGCTGTTACAGCCGCTGCACGGAATTTTATAAATAATGTTGCTGTTTTCGTTTTTATTTGTAGGATCCTTAACTTGACTGTGGAAGCTGTTCACAGTTTTGTTCAATTTTGTGGCGATGCAGATGTGCGGATAATCCTTTTTGAACAGTTTAATGAGACGATCACTCAGTTTGGGGATGTAAAGGAGAGATCTGTAAGCAATGTTTATGCTGGGTGTTAAGCTGGTTGTGCTTGCTAAGGTGTTTGCTAACAGTTTCCCCTGATGAAGGCACCAATAAGTGCTGAAACGTTGGGACGAATGACAATAACTTCGTTCTAAATTCTGAGATGAATGACTGCTAAGCCGAAATCCCAATTCTTGATACCATCTACAGTCGAACTCTCCCACCCAACAAAACTTTTAATGTTACTTGGGTGAAGCAGGTAAGAATATTTGTTCACTTTTTCCTAACAAACAAAAGCAGTTAATTTCTTATAACTCTACTTCTTCTAACTATATCATATACATCTAATAAGGCCTTCTAATAGAGTGATTTGTTTTACGCTTGGAAGTAAAGAACAAAAAACCCCTGGCGTAGCGCTCATGGCCTCATCCATATCAGAAAAGCTACAACATCCGCTTGTTGTGACACGCTCATCACTTTCCCAATCAAAATTGGGCTGAATTCTTCCAACACTGATGCAACGGTAGGTATTATAAGCAGACACATGTTAACACGGTGTAATTTTTCTGACATCGAAGCCGACAAATCTTTCACATTCCGTTAACGCTGATATAGGGATAAGCGGGGTAAGACCGCCCCCTTAAGCAATTCTGTTTATAGAAAAAAAAGTTGCGGCTGCAATTTCATTTTTTCTTCGCTAAGAGGTTCTTCTATTCAATACCCGCATTTGAAAAATAAGAACTGAAATATTTTTGTTTATTTTCCAGATTTTTTTTTAATTTTTTAAATTCATTGAAAATGTGCAGATCTTTTTCATGCGGGGTAAGCCCGCCCACCAGCGGGGTAAGATCGCCCACCATTTTTTGAGGATAAACAATATTTTTAGGGCCGAAACGGTTGATTCTATCAGTATACTGTCTCTGACAAAGTTGTAGATGGTATTTTTTTCCTTTAAAAAAAAATATACACTGTGAAAAATCTGAAAAATAAATTTTTTTCTAAGTTTGAACTTATTTTGTTTTCTAATTATTCAAGTTCAAATCAATGTTTAGGTAACTTTTTTGGTTTTCAAAATAAATAGATTTTTCAGAATTGGGGTTTTTCAAGATATTGAATTCATAATATACCTATCTTTAAGCTAAAAATTAAAACTCATTAAACCTATCGGTATGATTCTTTTGAAGACTTATTATGTATGGAAAAATACTAATAATTATTATTTCTTTTATTTATATTTTCAATTTTCTATGTTTTTTTTTTGAAGAACAAAATTACCAACGACTCTATACATCAAATAAACCGTCAAAAAAAAAAATCTTCACAAAAATTGATCTATTAATATTTCTATTACTCCATGATCCAACAACCATAAAATTATAGCTTACCTTTTGTAGATTTCACAGGCAAAAACATGTTTTTTTTTCAAAAAAAATTGAAAAAAAATATATTTTTTTTCAATTCTATTTCTATATTTTTTCTTTAAATTTTTTTAGAGCGTGTACTTTTTTCGAAAGTGAAAAACTACTATTTTCAATTCTGCCGGAGACGTCATACCTATCAAACACACCGTCCTGGCTCTGAAATTATTTTGGTTCGTTAACACCATTTTCACACATGTTTACTTTTTTCAAAAATAAGTCTTGTTAAAATATATTACTAGAAAAGCTTCAACCAAATCGAAAATGGTCGATTAACATCGATGTCCTATGTAGCTTGAAGTTGCTTTACTGATCCTGTAAATATTCCCTTTGTAGTGTCGAGGCATTTGGGTCTTGAAGTAAAACAACAAAAAGTTGTATACGTGGCGGTTTCACCCCTTGTATAGTGGGCGACTTTACCCCCAGTGGAACATTTTCATGTTTGACCGAAAAAGTAGTCAAAATTACAAGATTACTCACGGCCCTCGATATTCCCGAAAGAAGATAGATTCAGGCAAGCGATTAAACGTATATTCACGAACAAAACAATAGATTTATAGACTGGAAAACCTTAAGTCCCGTTGCCGCAAAACAATAGCGCATTGACTGGTTGCCAGCTGAAAGGTTGTTTTTATTTATTTCTGCGACCGTTCGCGCACTATCAAAACAGAGAAACGTGCAAAATGTTATGTAATTATACTGTAATTGACACGTTAAAGAAATTTTTCAATTATTTCATAACTTGGTAGTAAAACCACGGTGGGCGGTCTTACCCTGTTTACCCCTATATGCTATCGAAAAATACATGGCGCGCTGACACTTCCAAGGTAAGATTGATTAGAATATGGTGCCACCGTTTCGAAAGAGAATTTTCTGTAGAGCACTCGACAATGACGATGGAATTTTCAATTAAAGCATGATTACCAAAAATTGAACCAAGCTTTTGTTACCCATGCAGACCAGCATGTTGAAAAATCTACTGTCTGACTTCACCACCACATCGGACTCCAATAAATGGTTTTCCGGCAACGCACTTCATTTCTTCGCCCTGCTGCAGAATAAAATCGAAGCCGAGGAGAAAGGAGAACTTCCCACATGCTGCAATCGACAATCTCCATTCAACTATCGTCGATTGAAACGTTTAGTACAAAGTTTTCTAACACATAAATCACTGCTAACATCCCTCGTCGATACAAAGTGAAACTAAGTGCGGTCGGGTTCTACTATCTTGATAAACATTAGGGCGATTCCTGGTGAACCATTTATCTTTGGCTGCGGATCCTCCGAATATGTTGTGAGACATAATTTACTGTTATTACCAATTGAATTAGTGGGCAAATAACCTAATCGTTGTATTCAATCAAGTGAAATTTTTAATGCATGAAATCTACGTAGTTCTATGATAGAAAAATGAACCATTTTAGTGAAAATACACGCACATCGTATGCAGACACGGACTCGTGGCCTTGCTTCCAACAGAGTTTGTCCGACTCGCTCTAATCGGTGAAATGCGAATGCCAGTGTACCGTATAAAGAAACAATCAATCAGCGGCATCAAGGGGATTGAAAAATCTAAGACCATCACGCAGTCGGAAAACGGGAAGGAGGGAAAGGGTTTTTCCCGGGTTGCACAGCGAAATTGCAAATGGAGCTAGGATTCGTATCAGATGTTATCCGTCGACGATCGACGGCATCCGGATTGGCGTGTACATCGGAATGGCATCCATTGTGCACGGCTGGTGATAGATATATGGAATTGCTTAGCAATTTGTCTTCTCTCCTGGGCGCAATTCGGGGGTGTTGCGTTGCTAGCTGTTTCTTTGAACTACCCTCCGTCACACACGCATGTCGGCGGTATTGACTAAGTAATGCCCCTGTGAAGGTTTTTGAGTTTCACAGAGAAGTAATAATTATAAATTACTTTATTGTAACTTCAATAAACTTACGTTCTGTAAGACACTAGTCATCTCGGTGGTATTCTATTGTCATCTGCATGCGTTAAAGTAAGCCAGCTAATGAATGCTTAACATTTCGGAATCCTGCTGTCAATACATTGTAAATACACGAAAGTCGCTTTTTACGCGGGGATACGTGCCGCGTGAAAAACCGCGTAAGAAACCGCGTAAAAAACCGCGTAAATTCCGGAATCCGCGTAAAAAAACCAGCGTTAATTTTGCATTCCGAGTGAAGGGAAACCGAAATCCACGCAAAAAAATACCGCGTAAACTCCGGAATCCGCGTAAAAAAACCGCGCGAATTCCGGAATCCGCGTGAAAAAAACCGCGTGAAAAGCGACCTCAGTGTAATTGAAAGAGTCGCAGGCTCAAGAAGTGATGTTTCACATCTACAATTCTACAGATATAAGTGAAGCAACGTGGAAGTGAACAAAGGTATCTTTTTTGGTGTAGGGATAATTCTGATCAGCTGGGATGGTATCAATGAAATTAAGTTCAGAATAATTAAAAACTAAAGTTAGTTTCTTAGCTTAATGCTAGATTGCTCGGATGTTTGAATCTGCTTTAAATCACCATTTTCTACTAACCTCAAAAATGGTGAACTTTATTATCCCACTAGAAATTAAACCTCCAAACAAATTCGTTTCCAATGATAAAGTGTTTCCGCTACGTCCATTAATGAGTTTTAAGTGTAGCCAATCGAAGCCCATGAAATAAAGTTTCATCGTAGCAAGTGAAGTAAAAATAAGCTCGCTCACTCCATAGGTTAAGAAAACATAATGCTACTTCCCATATTTCCTTAGCTTTGTGTAGTTTACGTAGTGAGATTACTGCTACGTTAGGCTAGCGCCCACCGGCTTCCAACGTGGAACGGGTGAGTAGCATTCAAACTGTTCGGGAAGATGCACTGAAAGCAATAATCGTTAATTACGTTCTCGGCTTTTAGCATTTTTCACCGGCCAACAGCACCGTCCGGAAATCAGCGAGCTGTATCCGCGATTAAATCGACCTCCGTTGGGTTCTTTTTCCACGCCGCCCAGAATAGTAGTTCCTGTTAGTCGAGGCCAACGCTTAAAATGCAGTGTCGGCTCAATGCTGCGCGGTGCCATTCTCAGCCCACGACTGTAGTTTACTGTACGATTATTACCGTATCATAAGAAGTTATATCACACACAGAAGTGATATTGGTGGTAGCAGCGGAAGCCAGGTGCACATAAACGGCCCTGGTACGGTTTCTTCAGATTACCTTCTGGGCTGGTTCATGCCCCGTATCCGGTAAATGCCAACTTCCCCTTCTCACACTGGGGTGTGTGGTCTTGTTTGTGCTATCACACCACCAACCGATGAGCCTTGCGCAATATAGATGAAGTAAAACTGTTCAGAATGAACTGTAAAACCGCAATTTACATATTTCGCATTCCATTAAAGCAACCAGGCGTAAAAATCATTCATAAATATTTATTTCAATGAGGAAAACATTTCATTTCCGCACTGAAATAAATTTCGAAATTAGTTTCGATTGAAATGCTTGATGTTTTCCGGTGCACGGTTTGTCATCGATGACGAACGACGACGAGCATCAGTCAAACCGGTCCAATTGGGGGCCAATTAACGTGGAACTATTTCGAGACGGGATTCTGAACGGAACTGTATTTCTCGGATAGCAATGATTGATGCTGCTATCATGGCAGACAGAGTCTGAGGATACTAACTATTTGAACTGTAATTAAACTAGCAGATAGAAACAATGACTCTTCCAATTTCGAATCGTTGCATAATTTTCTTCAAATCAATAAATTTAATTTTGGTATGGTTAATTTATTAACAGGGAAAATCATACTCCATTTCGAATTTTAGACTAACTTTGTTCATTTATTTCGTGGTTCAGCGTTTATATCTTTTCATCTGAATGAAGGAAGACTGTTTTGTTTTACTGCCTTAATTACAGGGATTATCACAGGAATTGGACTAGTGTAATTTTGGTATTATTGCAAATAAACAGAAACATATTTAATTATTCATAACATTTTGTCATCAAAATAGAATTTTTCCGTTCGAAGCATTTTAAACAGTATGAAAATACGCCACAAGCCTGGCCCATGTTTGTAGCGAGTAGTGCAGAGGCCCTCTCAGCCGTCAACAGCAGACTCTCTGCTTTGATGGCAAATATTCTACCAGCGACGCCATTGAGCATCGTATGAATAGAGATGGAAGAAGGTCATGGCAAAAAACATAACATATATACTATCTAAATATTTGGTGTTTCATTTGTCAGGCGGAAGAATTATGAGACTCATACAACACTTTTTAGATCATAAAACGTGACGGTGCGTTTTAGATAACGTCAAATGAACTAAAAAATAGGGCGTCTATTTCCTAGCTTAGGGTGGACTGAGCAGTGTCGTCTGCAGTTTTGCTAGTGATTTTTACAATATTCCGAGACCCGAAAAACTAAAATACCGAAGCGCACATATACCTACTATAGAAAATCTAATACATAAATTTAGAAAGCATCAATTGGCAAAACCACGGTAAGGATTATGGAATAAATATGAATGTTACACTTGGAATATTTAAGACTTAACTATTTCTTTGATAAAAACTTCATTGATACGCTATCAGAGAAAAACTACAAACAAAAACAAAAGATGCATATATTGTACGTACACATTCGAGAAAGTGATGTTAATTTTGGCCTATTGTAGCCGTAGCATTTATTAGTAACTTCGAAATCAACATAACTGCTGGCGCCAAGATGTAGGCTAGCTATTTCGGTACACTTGTCACAATCCCATCGCATAATTTCTCTCTAAGTGTCAGCCGCTCACAATCCCGTTCAGACTCACTTAGCGCGATAGTCTCTAAAGAAACCTCGAAGAAAGGTTGGAAAGGGACAGATAGAGTCAATTTAAGATTCGAAAATGAAACAGCCAAAAGAATCGTAGATTTCCGAAGTAACCCGACGAAGTTGGCGGGACATTACGTATTTCCTGTAAGTCGTACGGAATCACCTTCCCTTATCTGAGGACTTACATTGCTCGTTCATTTCGTCCTAGTCCGCCAAGCATTTCGGAAGTGTCGCGCGTGTGTCTGTTGTCCGCGTTTTTCCTTTAAGTTTCTAATAGTAAGTAATATAATGTGAACATAGTAGAGTTGTATTAAATTTCTTTATTTTAAAATTAGATAGAGTCGAATAACGTGTGCAAATAGATTCGCCAATTCAATAAAGTGTGCGAGAAAATTCAGATAGGTAAATGTGCTCATTTCATAATGTCAATGACCCGCTCACGTGCTAATGACCCTTTGTACAATAGCCAGCCGGCTACTCACAATTTATTCGACAGCCAAGACGAACGAGAGGAAAGGGACAGCGAAAGGCGCACCGCGCACTGGTTTTTTTCCCCATCGGACGAAATTCCCGACAGCGCTACATCGTCGGAAGACACGCGGTATTCCCAAAATCCGCATCATCGTGTAACATCCTGTAGACCGGGGCCCTCCGGTGAGCTAGTGTCCGTTTCAGGTCGAGATATCTCCCTGTAAGCGGCACTAAGGAAGCGAGTTATCCCCGTCGCAGTTCATCCCCCGTCGGCCTTCGCCGACCGATCGCACGCCCGTTGCCACATGTGATCGTCATCACCAGCAGCCAGCCGTAGCCAGCAAAGCAACTAACATCATCATCAGCAGCCAGCCGTAGCAGTATCCAGTAAAGCAACCAATAGCAGCAACAACAGCGACCGTCGCAGCAGTCTCGGTGAGTCGTATCGTTCTTTCTATTGAAGAGGCCTCCTTAAAGAACGCCCTGTAGATCCTGTATTAATTTTTCCGACTTAAGTCGGCCGCGACCGGCATGCTACCGCCGTGTCTCTAAAATATAAGGTGAGCAAATTTTGACGTGCACGCAATTATGATAGATGATATTTTATGAACGCCACCTTACCGAATTAGACACCCGGGTGCAAGCACTTGCTTAAGCCGGTGACGTCACTGTAGATTTTTAATGAAGCAGCTGATTGAAATCTAAAGCACATGGGTCCACGAGCACAGTAGGGAATAAAAAGCACACGAACAATAGAAGATAGGCCTAGATTTAAGAAATACCAATACCAATACAATACACATTCAAGCATGCTATTAATATAAAATACAAACCTGTTTCTTTGTAGTCTCCAATAAATGGTTTTATTGGTTGAACAAATCATGTAATGTGTTTACTGGAAGGATTTAGTACGTTCTAATATGTTCACGTCATTCGTATTCGTTTAGTTTGGTTCGTTGTGTCTTCCGCGTGGCGGGATTTGAATGTCGAGCAAAGCTCACTGTTCGAGATGTTTGCGCCGTCTAGCGGCAAATAGCGACTTTGCCCGTGATGATAACATCAAGGTATGGGTGATCCCTTACCGTAAGCTTTTATTGAGTTCACTTTGGTATTGAAGATTTCTGCTGGCTGATAAAAGGGTATTCTACCCGCTTTTGGAGCCTTAAATTTATCAGCCTATCTGGTCCGATCCTGATTCCTTTTCTTCATGGCAACTTTGACTGACCCTTATGGGAGTCTCACCGGGCAAACATAGCGTGGCGTGCAGTCTCCTAACGGAGTGGCGCTTAAGCTGCACGCTGATTAGGGATCGACCAGGGCTGGCTACACTATAAAAATTATTTTTTTCATGTAAAACAGATTTTGGTAAGTGTTTTTGTGCGCCTCTATCCTATAGCTACTAACCAGCAAAGTTCAACAAAGGTTATTAATTTTTCATTTTTTTTAAGATTTTTAAGTATTAACATGAACAAGAATACGATTCCGCGTCAAAGACTCGACAAAAACGGACGTGCTAAGAGATCGTTCCATTATAACTCAGTCTGTGCGTACGAATAGCCAAACAAAAGGTAAGATAATACGCCAACGCTAACTTGCTACTGTACTGTGTTGCTACGTGAAGTAATTCCGTACCCGGCTCACTGCGGTATGGCTGTATTGTTGCTCAGCTAACGGCTGAAGCTCTGATCTTACGGTGTCTGTGAAAAGATAGTCCGCGTTCAAGGCCAACTAAATAGTGTGCTGTGTCGCTGCGTGAAGTGTGGCTGTGACTTCGGTTTGGCTGTATTGTTCTGCAGCTAACAGCTGCAGCTTCGTACGATCGGACAACCAACCCTGCTGGAAGGAAGAAGTAAAGAGGTACGTGTACGTGTCGGCACTAGTGCGCTAGATTTAGCGCGATGGATGTAGATCCCTCGCCTCCTGCACCACCTTCCCCGAGCCATCCGACCCTGTCTCTCCTGCCCCTCTTCCTTTGTTGATTTTCCAACTCACCCCCCCCCCCCATGCCAGGTTTTATTCAGACGAAATAGCAGGTTCACGTTTCGTTGTACACTTTCGGCCCAAAGCAGGACCAAAATCCAAATCGCTAACTATTGTGCAAATATCGAAAGACCCGACGTCACGCTTCAAGGCCGTGACCGAAATCATAAAGATCAGACCAAACAAGCTCCGTGTTGTGGCCAATGACCTCCAACAGGCCAACGATACAGCTTGTTTCAGACTTGTTTTATGTTACGTTCGCTGGGCCTGCATTGCCAAGCCACGTCTCGATCCACCGGGTTCGTATTTCTGTGCGTTTATTTATACCCCGTTTAATGAACTGCCCTCGGAGCTTGATGTCAAGTTCAAAAGCTTGACTAAAGCAAAGAAATGCGTATATTGGCGTCGATTTACAAATGAGACGTCGAGGGCGACATCGATGAGCACTCTTTGTAACACAGCCAGAAGACTGCGTAATCGCATAACGGCCAACGAAAGCGAAGAGTCTTCAAGTAGGTGGATATTTGATTTTGCCAGGAAAGTATGTCAGGAGTCTGTTCCTAAGCAAAATGTTGTTCGTGATGCGACTCCGAGCCACGACGCGATGGAATCTTCTTTTACGATGGCAGTATTTCCAGTTGCCCTCCTGTCCTGTAACAATAACGCGCCTGGGTTAGATAGAATCAAATTCAACTTGATGAAGAATTTATTCGCAAATGCCAAGAGGCGCTTGTTGAACTTGATCAATAAGTTCCTAGAGCAAAACAATGTACCGCAGGATTGGAGGCTTCCCCAGAGCTCATGTTTAAGCCCCCTTGTTTACAATGCTCATGCAAATGACATCGACAAACGTCTGGCAAATTTATACACGATAAGACAACTTGACAGCGTGGTCTTTATTACAGAAAGCTGTCCATTTGCAAGGACCTTGCCCTAGGTAGTGGTTTTTTTCTAGGAAGCATGGACCTGCTTCAAATGGTAAGTTGGAAAGTGAAACCCGAGCAGGAGAAAATATCATTATAATATCACAACCAAATATTGAAAATAGACCTCATTTAGGTAGTAATATGGTTTACATAGTTGGTAAAATAACAAAAAATAATACCAAAATATTGTTCCTCCAAGACTATATGAATAACAAAGCTTGATATTTCAATAACAAACCAATAATTTGCATTAAAAATCACGAAAATGGCAAATTCGGATATTTTTAACTTATTGAACACTGAATTAAGCATGTATATATTATAAATAATCAATAACAAACAATTTTCACATAAAAACTTACTTTTATTCAGATATTTTAAAATCAACTCAAATATCTTATTAAAGGCATAGCGAGATATGATATCAAAATTTTATGATATTTTCATATGCATGTTTGAAACGTGAATATCTTTCGATTAACACGATAAGATCTCATAGCTAAATATGTTATTGATGAGTTATGATTTTGTTATGCTCTCCTGCCCGAGAAGGAGCGTCATGCATAGCTCCGGTCCTCAGGAGTTTTTATCTTACACCTCCACGAGTCATATGATTACACTTGACTGCCGGTTGAAATATACAATTTAACGGCGCATTATGGCAGGGAATCGTGCATACTTTGGTCTCCGGAGGACGATCCGATCGAGTAGAATTCGTCGCCGCACCAAGTTAGCCAGCTACAAGACCGGTCCTCTATGGGCATGACGCCCCTTGTGGTTTTCGAGCGGAAGGTGTTGCGGTGGGCTGCAGTTGGCGAATGGAGTGTGAAGAAGGCGAATGAACCACTAACTGCAGGAGCTGCTTGCTTTTACCCATGCTGAGCAGCCTTAAGCTGAACAGCTAAAGCCCTTGATCTTCTCGGAACCGCCGTTAGGGGAGGGCCAGTCGTGCTTTTAGCACTCACCTCTCCGGGTAGCAGAGCAACCTATGTAGGCCAGTTAGTTAGCTACTGATTGGAGCATGTCGATGGTTTCCCGTCGATTGGTGCCTTGCAAAACATTTACGATCTGTAATGCCGCTTTGATGACCGCTTTCCAGATTTCCCCATTCTGGCACATCATTCGCACAATATTCTCTAGCGTGGTGTCCATCCCACTTATTGCCAACATTTCGTGTCTTATCTGCTCGAAACGCGGACATGTGAAGAACACATGCTCCGCGTTTTCATCCTCTCCCGTACAAACGGGGCACGTAGGGGACTCGGCATACCCGAACCTATGCAGGTACTGCCTAAAGCAGCCATGGCCTGACAGGATCTGTGTCAGATGGAAGGTTACTTCCCCATGGCGCCTATTAATCCAGCGTGTTAACTGTGGAATGAGTCGGTGTGTCCATTTACTTTTTGTAGTGTTGGACCACACCCGCTGCCACCTAGCCATTGAAGATGACCGTATGGTTTTGCGTATACCCCTTGTGTCGCGTTGGTCGAAGCACTCTACATCCTCTCTGATGATGATGCTGATGGGCATCATGCCAGCCAAGACCCAAACAGCCTCGTACGACACTGTTCGGTATGCGCAAGCGACCCTCAGGCACAGTAGCCTGTACGTACTCTCAAGCTTGCTACGATGGCACGAGGTACCCAAAACCTTGGACCACACTGGCCCTCCATACCTGAGTATGGACGTAGTGACGCTAGCGAGGACTTTGCGCCTGCTGCTACGTTTGCCATGTTTGCCATCATGCGGGATAATGCCGCTACAGCCATGGAAGCTTTCTTGCAGGTATAATAGACGTGGCTCCCGAACGTGAGCTTGTCATCGATCATAACCCCCAGAAGCTTCAAGGAACGTTTTGAGGCGATAGTGCATGCACCAGCACTGATCGATGCCTTATGCTCCAATTTCATATTATTCACAACGATCCCCTCGGCTAGCTCCAGTTTTCTGGAGTGCATCCAGTCTTCCACTATGCGTATGGATAGCGCGGCCTCTCTAATGGACTCGCCGTAGACCTCAAGAGTTATATCGTTGGCGAAGCCCACAATCACCACTTCTGGAGGGAGTGCAAGTTTTAACACGTCATAATACATGGCATTCCACAATACCGGACCCAGGATGGAACCTTGCAGTAAACCTGCGGTAACTGGGACGCTTTTTTGACCTTCGTTTGTGTTGTACACTAGCACTCGATTCTGAAAGTAGTTACCCAGATTCTTGTACAACGGCGCCGGCACTCTGAGGCTCTGTAGCGCTAAGGCTACGAAGTCACAACTGGCACAGTTAAACGCATTTTTCACGTCAAGCGTGACGATCGCACAGTAACGAATGCGCCTCCTTTTACGTTGAATTGCAACCTTAGCCGTTCTGGTGACGGAGAGAAATATATCCATCGTGGTGTACCTTTTCGAAAACCGAACTGGCTGCTTGATAAGCCGTTCTCACTGTCTGTGTATTTCACCTGTCTATTGAGGATTACCCTCTCAAGCACCTTGCCCACCGTGTCCAGCAGACAGATTGGTCTGTATGATTGGTCACCTGGTGGTTTCTCGACTTTCCGCAACAGCACCAGCCTCTGTCGCTCCCACACGTCCGGGAAGAGGCAGTCGTCAAGGCATTTCTGCATGACCGCCTTGAACAACCCGGGGGCTTCCTTGATGGCCGTCTTGATGGCCAAGTTCGGGATTCCATCTGGTCGCGGTGCCTTGCCCATCTTTAGGAAGTTTGCGATCTCGATCAATTCATCTTCTGTCACCCTTACCGCATCGTTTGCCTCTGCACGACTGCCGTCACTCACGGGTTGGTGGTGGCTCGTCAGCCGGAGGCCAGGGACTTGGTTCGTGGTTTGGGAAGAGGCTCTGAATGATCGTTTCTAGCATCGCTGGTGATTGTTCAGCCGGGGCTAGCTCACCTCTAGTCTTGGTCATAACGATCCTGTAGGCGTCACCCCACGGGTTCGAATTGGCACTGGCGCATAGTCTTTCGGAACAGGCTCGTTTACTGGCTCTGATTGCGCTCTTTAGCGTTGTCTTAGCGGATCTGAATGCGGCACCGCGTTCCTCTCTTTACTCATCGGAACGCGCACGTTGCATCCTCCGTGGGGCTGCTTGGGGAGCCATCTATCGTCCACACCGCTAATATTGGCAGATGTTGTAAGGATGTCGGACGACAGCCCGGTGAAGATGGTTCTTGAAACCAATCCGTCAGGGACGAGACGGAGTGGTGCACAGCAGGCAAGGTGGATCGATCAGGTGGAAGACGACATGCGGACCCTAGGTAGACTGCAGAGCTGGCGAGCTGCAGCCATGGACCGAGTGGAATGGAGGCGATTCTTACGTACAGTAAAGGTCACAAACCACGGCTTGAGACTGTTTAGTAAGGTAAGGTATGAATCTGCTTAGCTCTCCAGACACAAGTCTGGTTCGACTCCAGAGGCACCTAGGGCTGTCACATAAGGTATCTGATTAAAAAATGCCAACAAAGAGTGAATTTTCTTTGTACAATAACCGGATCATGGTGGGGAGCCCACTCAGGAGACCTTATAAGGCTTTACCAAACAACGATATTATCTGTAATTGAGTACGGGTGTTTCTGCTTTCGCTCCGCAGCAAACACACATTTGATCAAACTGAAGCGAATGCAATATCGTTGTTTGCGTATCGCCTTAGGTTGCATGCAGTCGACCCATACGGTGAGTTTGGAGGCCTTAGTTGGGATTCTAACATTAAAAAACCAAATCGTGTCAACTTATCAAATACTTCTGATTCTACTGTGTTTTTCGATACATCCATGATAGAAGAAACTCGTGGAATCTAGAATCATGTACGCGTGCAGCAGATACCCAAAATTATTTTTAATAAATTTCGAAACGTTAACTGCGACAACATATTCTACAATTATGGATCACTTCTCGATGGGTCCACTGGCTTCGGTATCTTCAATAACAATTTAACTGTCTCCCATAAGCTCGATAATCCTGCTTCTGTTTAGGTCGCAGAATTAGTTGTACACCCTAGCGATAATCGGAAAAATGCCCACGGATAATTATTTCATTTTCACGGACAGTCTCAGTTCCATTGAAGCTCTCCGAACGATGGAAGACGTTAAGCACTCTCCGTATTTTCTTGGGAAAATGCGGGAACATTTGAGTGCTTTATCCGAGAAATCTTCTCTAATTACCTTAGTGTGGGTCCCTTCTCACTGCTCGATACCGGGCAATGAAAAAGCGGACTCTTTGGCCAAGGCGGGCGCAACAAACGATGACATTTTTGAAAGACCAATTGCTTTTAATGAATTTTTTGCACTTGTACGTCAGAATACAATCATCAGTTGGCAAAATTCTTGGACCAGAGGGGAACTGGGAAGGTGGTTACATTCCATTATCCCCAAGGTATCGACGAGCCCGTGGTTCAAGGGATTGGATGTAAGTCGAGATTTCATTTGCGTGATGTCTCGGCTAATGTCCAACCATTACAGATTTGACGCGAATCTCCGTGTGTTGGACTCGGGGAAAGCTGTATCTGTGCCTGCGGTGAAGGTTATCACGACATAGAGCATGTTGTTTGATCATGTCTTGTACACCATGACGCCAGGTCTAAATTAATAGCTTCCCTTCTGACCGCGGGTAGACGACCAGCTGTTCCTGTTCGGTGATCTTGGCGAGCCGTGACCTATCCTACATGTCCCTTATATACGTTTTCCTAAAATCCATCCATGCCCATGTCTAGTCCCGTTCCCTCCGCCTATACCCAACAAAACGACAAGAACACGTTTGAACCTCAAGCACAGAACCAGCAACTAGATCCCGCACAATACCTCCAGGACCCGAGGATTACAAGCCTCTGTCTCAGCTCATTATATCATGGCCCAGCAGAACATATAATACATACTGTTTATTCATGGCCATTCAAAGATCATCAGACGTCCATTTAACAACAAAACACTGATTGAAAAATCCATGTTAGTTTCAAGTTAGACTTAATTTCAGCTTGTAGTCGGCAGCGAGGATAAAAAATTTGCTTTTAGTTTTTAAGTCACCAGATATAATTGGCGCCATTAAACATGAAATTGTTTTTGTGCCGTGTCAAATAAATGATATGTGAAAAAAACAAAAAGAATATGAGCATTAAAATACGCATATAAACGTGCGCAGTGCAAATTTCTTAAATTTGTACTAGACATGCATTGTAAAATCATGGCAGTTCAACGCAATCCAGGTCGTTTAATTAATTTTTAATTCCACTTCGTTTTGACGACAAATAAATAGAAGCCAAATCCTGTTTTGTATCTGCTATATCGATGCTTAACACATACTTAATTCTAATAAACATCCTTCCACCGTAACCAGTTCCAGAAAGAGTTGCTTGCAGGTCAAGCGTATGACGGCATGTTATTACCATTTCCGTTCCGCTAATTAATGGTTCACTTTTCGACTTGCCTGTCAATTCATACGTCGGTTGCGAGAAGGCAGAAAAAAGTCCATGAGCTCGGTTTATTTTGTCGGCTGCCAACCAACATGGCTCATCCAGCTTATCATTGGAAAATATCCATAGCAATACGCAACGTTGTGGAAAATTTTCCGTCGCAGCTCCCGAACCGGACGTTAGCTGCTGGAATCACTGTGTGACCTACTCTTCGACGCTGGAGTGTGAGTTAATTTCATAGCGCAACATTACAAAGCGCTCTAGGATGTTGCTGTCGTTTGCAGTGGAGTCATTTTTTGCCTTTGCTTTCATCTCGATAGATAAGATCGATGTTTCGTTCCTTTTTTTTGTTTCCGGCACTATTTGCAGTGTCAATACCGCATACAACCAGCAGGAATCATTGTTCGCAGCGGCTGTGATGCAAATTACTGAAACTAAGGATTGTCTTATCAGATGATACGGACGTCTAGGGCCGTTCTATTTTTGTGAGCGTGAAATTGGGACAAGGTTGCGGAACGCTGGTATATGCTCGAACGGCGAGAGATTGTGTTATGTATTATATGTACAATGATTCCATATACAATTTTATTCACATTGAAAATTCTACAATTCTTGTTTTTAGTGTTATTTCTAGGGTAGACACTAGAAATTGATACCGAAATCATTAGGATGTGGATACTTTGATTTTATTAACTATAAGAGTTCCAATTCAACTTTTGCTCGCACTATCAACCAACCCTTAATCATAGATATCAATGTCGTTCTCCTAACACCCACAGGGCATGTTTTGCAAAGGAAACTTTCTCGTCATACGAGAGAGTACATCGCATACGTATGAGTAAGGCACCAACGTTTTTAAACCTGCTAGTCGATGTAACCTCTTCAAGCAATTTTGATGTACAAACATTTTAACTATCGTAAGTTAATTTCATTTTAACTTTGATTTGTGATAATTGAGTACGTTTTTACTGGTTATTTGAATAAGCAAATAAAAAGAGTGTTTGAAAAGTTATTAGTGAGCTAGCTACTATTAATGCACTTAAATTTTACCTTCTCATTAAAATGTTATGTCTGCAAAAATAGTTACGTGAGTTTCATATTGAATAGACCACAATGATTAAACTCAATGAAATGCGCAAAAACCAAGGTGCAATCGGAGCGCAAGCATTCTTAGATTATCTGTCTGCTCCGGTTGTGTCCTCATTGTTTCAACAGCGACGGGTGAGCCTGATTGAGCAGCTGGTTTTATTTTTCGGAAAAATGGAATTTAATAATGTGCATAACTTTTTATGTTTATATTTGAATATAAATTTTGCATAAAATTATGCATTCATGACCTCGTTTTACAGTTCTTTCTTCCACTCGTTGGTCTTGAAGCACTCAGTGTCGCGATCGTTGAAACGAAATGCGCCGTCGTATGGTCGCAGCCATGGTCCCGGCTGGGTTCTAGAACATGCTGCCATCTCTGCCTCTGCTGCTTCACTTCAGAGAGTGGAACATTATCCGATTTGTTTTCTTTTTTTTTCTTGCCCCCTGCTAAAACCCCTTGCTATGTTTCAGCTGTGACTTCCAAGAGCGAGAAAAAAACCGGTCCAACGATGTGGACACTTTTCGCCCAGCCACCCTAACGTCATCATCTTTCGTCAATATTCTGCGTCAACCGTAGCGAGAATGAGTAAATCGTAAATTCAAATTGCAGTACGCTCAATTTAACTTAGAGTTAAATCAGCACCGAACGAGAGAAAAATGCGAATCGCGAGGCTTATTAGGGCATCGTAAAAGGTCTGTTCAATCCAAGCACAAGATTTATGAGAATCGATACATACACTACCATTTGTGCATTAATAAAAACCTCACTACTCGGGATGTAAGAAAATGTTATGTAATTTATGTTTTCTTTTCTAGGCAGACTGGCCGCAGCCATATTTGCCATATTGCCAGCACTTTGAAATTTTTTGTTGTGACCGTCGTAGCGAATAGCAGTTTTTTTTCGATGTGGGTTTGTTTGTATTTTAATTTTTTTATATCAAATTATAAGATGATTGAGTTTTAGAAGTATTGGGAAAAATGAAGGCAGCTAAAGAAAATATCCAAGCTTTTCTGCAATCAACTGCATGACTCTTTCCCATGATGCTTAATGCGTTATAATCTATCATCACAGCCAACTGAGCAACATGTCCGACAGTAAGAGGAAACCATCATCTATAATTGGAATCAAAAACTTGTCAGGAAACTATCCGTAGTAATGTGCTCCAGTCTCTGCAGCTGATTATACTTCCGACCATTTCTCATCCCTGAGACACTTAATAGGATAAAGCAAACAAAACTAGGCAGCTTATGACAGGCGAGAGGGGTGTTGATGGTGTTGGTTTATGATTGTTGTTGATATTAGAAAATTACTTTTAGTCTCACGATGCTACACTTATATATTACCACAGCCAATTATAATTCTAAATCTAAACTTTGCTTGTGGTGTAAACAGAACTGTTTGCACTTCTAACAATCAAGAAAATACTACCGTATGCAGTAGAGTGCAGCTGTAGAAGTAGGGATACAGTTTTTCGTTACATTTGTCGTGAGTATGTTATTTATTGCTGTTTTTTTGAATGAATCAGAGAAAAATCATCATATGAAGTTTATTTCCGACTTATATATAAATTCTCTACTACTCTTCTTCAGTTAGTTACGCTACCAAGTATCAGAAATTATAACTGCCTGTAGAGGTATTCATTTCGAGAATAATAATCTAAATTTGCAGCAAATCTATCAAGTCTAACTTGAGCTCTTGCAGTTTTGGTAATTTTTAAGGCATGTTAGGGAAAAAAATCGAAGGAGCGTTTTACTCCAAAAGGCATATTTTCTGGTAAAGTAGGTAGTTTTGGTAAGGTAGTGTGATTATCCAAATTTTCAACAGAAAAAAGCCAAGAAAGATACGTTCGAAGACTCCCTCAGGGAGTGCACCGCTATCACCTGCACGTTGCAATCTAGGGACAGCGAAGACAGTTCCGCCGAAAAATCGAAAGAGGAGTAAGCGTGACTTCGTCGTACTTTTGTTGCCTGCCGTCTACTGCAACTACCACCATGCAAAGAGTGCTTCTAATGTTCTTTGCCGGAGGTTCACCAAAGATCAGCTATCCAAGCGCTGATCCAAGAACCATGGGTCCACGACACCAGGATCCTTGGTTTAGCTAATTCAAACGGTAAGTTGATCTATTACAGCCAAGCGTCAAACCCTACGACTGCATCTCTGTTGAACAGAAATATTAAATTTGACCCATTACAGAAATCATCCAACGGGGTTTGGTTGCCTCTGCGGTGGTAGTCCAAACGACCAACGGTTCTCAGCAAATGGTCGTTGCCTCAGCTTACTTCCCGGGGGACGTGGACGATATACCACCATCCGAAGTTACAGCGCTTGTGCGGTACTGCCGAGGCATCAATAAGCCACTCATCGTCGGCTGCGATGACAATGCGCACCACACAGTATGAGGACGCTTGGATGTGAACACATAAGGTGAGTACCTGCTTGTATACCTTACTTCTAACAACGTTGATGTGTAACCGCACACGTAGCGAAGCGTTGGAAGAGTTACAAACTAACTCTAAACGCTTAAGTTTGATTCGACACCCCTAAGGTAGGTAAATTAACTATTATATAAAATTTACGATTTACGAGATAAATTAACGATTATAAATAGGTGGCCTCAGAGGCAAGAGAAAAGTGTCACCATACCGGCGGGTGTAGTGTAATTCACCCAGCGCAATAAGGTAAAAGTGCTATTCACAAAACCGGCATGGCCTAATGCCAATCATTGTCGTTCGAAGATCAGAGCCTTCGAACGAAGGTTTTTATTCCGCACAGGTCGTAGCAGCATCTTCAACGTGGCGTAACAACATCAGCGATACGATAAACTGCCAGTCCGACACAAAGATTCATTCTGCGACCTTCTGTGGCTTTTGTAGACCACGTGCATCGGTTCCTGATTACCTTTGGCGCCATCGCGCTAGCTCCCACCGCTATCGGCTCAAACACGCAGTGCGGCGAGCGGTTACTTAGAACCAAATCCGCCCATCACGCCACGTGGCCAACCGGCTTGTTGGTCCGTCGATAACATTTATTGCTTAGCGGTCCTGACGAAGGACAGGTTTGTCGAACGCGTTTTCAACACCTTTGGCGTTCACGTTGTGTAACCGGCTTAGTTCGATATCCGTGCAACCAGCATCGACAGTCGGCCATCCGGACGAATTCGGGCCCGGTAGTGGAACTATCGGCCATTGCAGCGTCAGCGTCAACGCACCTTTAACAACATGCGCCAGCGTCTCCTGTCGTCGATTCCGTCGAAACAAGCAACTGATTTTGCGAGTTAAGGTCAGAAAAGAACTATAAGAATTATGCAGCGGGGGCCTAGTGTGATTGGTAACGTCTCCGCCAACCACGCTCGACGCCTGGGTTCGAATCCCACCGCCGACATAGGTGTCGATGGTTGTGAGGTGGCGTGATCCACTCACAACCAACCCAACTGGTCTAGAATCAATCCTAGCCGACACCGGGAGATTTTCTGAGGCGAATAATCTCTGGGATCACGCCTTCCATCGCATGAGGAAGTAAAGCCGTTGGCGCCGGTCCGTTAATAAACGGGTCGTAAGTTAGGGTCCTGGTGATTGGCCACAACAGTGGCGGAACTAGACCGACGGAAAATAAGCGAGAATAAAAAAAAAACTATAAGAATTAATTCACACCATATGTATCTTACACACTACTAACCTAACTAAACATCAAACAACCGAATAAGAAGATGATCAATACAAGTCGATGTTTCGTTTTTAAATTACACGTGTCGTTTTAGATAACTAGTTAGTAGAATTTGAGTCCTCTTTTGGTAACGTCAGATTTATCGTTCGAGTCTTTTTGAGATTGGTCCCGCGATCGATAGACCCGCCCTGAGTGAGTCAGCCGGGCAGGCCTCATAACACGCGATTCCGCATCACGCTGTAAGGCGTGTTGGCGCTTAAGCGGATTTGTAACCTTTTACTTAGGGTATTAGTCGAGGTTGTTTAGGTCAGAAGGGCGGTCTCGCATTTTCCGTTGAGTTCCGTTTTGATTTAGTATTTGGGAATGTTTCCCCTTCTGTTACCGATTCACGGTGTACAGGATACTTCCGGCCCAAACATCATAGAAGGCAACGCGGTTTCAGTATCGTTTTGTAAGTTTCGTGTTCTTCTCGGGTTTGCAGCCGGGATTAATCTGTTACAGATGTATGCAATGTAGGGAACGAACCAACGTTTAGTAATGCTACTAGACAAGAGGTCTTAGATCCCTCTATGTAGCGCCTCGATAACGGAGGAAGTCGGAAACTGGCATGTGCAGGAACCTAGTTTATCAGACCATAGACATATAAGATTTGACACCGAGGCTACTCCTTTTTGAGAAGAACACTTTAGGAATCCTAAGGAAACCAACTGGAACTTTTTCAAGGAACATCTGTTTAGCTCAAAGACATCCTGCCATATTAATATTCGAACTTCAGTTGAACTGGATATCGCAGCGAGTGTCCTACAGCATGGAAGCTTTCAATTCAAACTGTCCGTTAACGAAACGGACCGTCTGCTGTGATGTGCCCTAGTGGAACGAAACTTTAAGCAACCTTCGTCGGGAAGCTCAGCACCTGTTTAACGGGGCCAAAATCACGTCCAATTGGAATGCTTATAGAGCATCCCTTACAAAATATAACGCCGGGCTACGCAAAGGCAAAAGGAGATCCAGAGTCCGACTCTGAGAGGACATTCAGACTCTGCCTGAGGCTACGCGACTGCAAAAAGCAATGTCCAAAGATCATACGAATGGTCTTGGACAGTTAAAAAGGGGAGACGGAAGTATGACTGTCACTACCGAAGAAACGCTGGATATTCTTATAAACACTCACTTTCCTGGCTCGACAATGACCACCGGGTCGAACATTGAGGAGCAACAAAGCCTCGGACCCATGACGTCACGTGACTTTGCAGTGCTTGCTCGTCGACTGTTCACGGAGACTTCTATCAACTGGGCACTAAGCTCAAAGGCTTTCAGACCTATAAGTCTGACGTCAACGCTTCTCAAGTTGATGGAGAAAATTGCGGATAACTACATCCGCAGCGAGTTTCTGATTTGAATTTGCCCTTGCATAGGCATCAATGTGCCTATCAACAGGGCAAATCTACAGAAACCGCTTTGCATTTCCTAGTGACGAAGATCGAGAAGACACTGACATATAAAGTAACAGCGGTCTGCGATAACACGTTTTTCGCATCAATTCACACGGCTCTACAAAATAAAGGAGTCGATAATACTACAATGAGCTGGATTCAAGCAATGCTTTCGAGTAGGAAGATCACAGGTGCCATAGGAGATACGTCTGTCATAGTTGAGGCAGTGAAAGAGTGTCCTCAGGGAGGAGTTCTCTCTCCACCGCTAAGGTCACTGGTGGTAGACGCTCTTCTCACTAAGCTATCGCAACTAGACTACGAAGTTGTTGGTTGTGCCGATGAAGTAGTCCTTATTGTTACGGGGAATGTGATGCAACTCTTTCTAGTCGAATACAAACGGCTCTCAACACCACCTCCCAGTGGTGCTTATAAGTAGGGGTGAACAGGGGTGAACCCCACCAAAACATTCATTATACCCTTTACCAAACGAAGGGTGCATTCAATTAGACCAAATACCTTAAAATCATTCTAGATAAGAAGCCTAACTAGACTGCATACGTAGACTACGCTATCAAGCAGGCAATTTAAGCTATCTTGCAATACACTGTTCGGGAAGACCTGGGGGCTAAAACCATAATTAGCGCTCTGGTTTTACATCACAATTGCTCGGCCACGTACAATCTTCGCAACCCTCGTATGGTGGCCCAAGGTAAATGAAACGACAGCTCAGGCGAAACTTACCAAAGTTCAACGATTGGCTTGTCTTTCAGTTGCCAGTGCCCTGCACTAAACGCCAACTACAGCCATGCTCTTCTTGCTGCCGCTACATCTTCCTGTGAAGAAGAAGGCAGTGCTTGGCTCTCTAAGGCTGCAATGAAATACAACGATGCCCGAAGGTGAAGGAGTTCAAGCTAACACCTTTAGTAACAACAGTCTCGAACTAGATGGAAGTGAAGTCAAACATGGACGTTCCATATAGGGTGATTGACGCAGATCACTCAATGCGGAACATTGGAGGGCGCCATTCATTTCTACACGGATGGCTCAAAAATCGGAACTCCGACTGGTACAGGGATCAACGGACCAGGTATAAAGGTCACGATCTTTTTGGATTAGTGGGCAACCGTCTTTCAAGCAGAGGTAGGTCTTGATTCGACTTCTTCGGAAGATACCTCTTCACTTCATACCAGGTATAATAATCCAAAAAAATGGTCACTGATTTCATTGACCATGTAGTTCCGAATTGGGACAAATTTTAAGTTTTCTTTTCCCTTTAAAATGTTTTGCTAGTAGTGCGAATTCCACAGTAAATCACTTCACTTCAACCTGATTTTTTTTACATTGTACCTATCAAGATTGTATAGGCGATTGAAATGTCTGTTCGACTGAAATCTGGCGCTGCAGTAGAAATTATGATGATGATTTGTAGGCAGCATTTTACCTATCTTGCAGATTTAAACTAAGAAAATACAATTCCAGCAAGCTATGTATCTACCAACATCTGTAAAAACATAACCTCAAATTAGAAACGAAACCAGATCCCATATATGGTAGATCTATAGACCACTTCCTTTGGTGGACCGCCTGCACACCAAATGACACATGATAAATATTCTTATTTTGATAGGTTATTTGACAATTTCAACGTTCTTCACTATAAATGTTGCAACAGACGTTTACTATAATATTCTTCATTAAAACTATGAAAAATATCTTTTAATAACAGCTGCCTGGTTTGCTATGGTTCTCTATCGCTTTCATAAGAAATGGCTTTACCAAAAATTGTACTGACATCACACTTTTCGAGAGAAAATTACCGGGTAGAATAATAGTGTTTTTGGGAGAAAAGCAATCAATGTCACTAGAAACACACATAAAATTTTAAAAAATTCCTAGTCCAAATAAGCGTAGAAAAGTACCATGGAACGGGGTGAAATTGATCAATTTTTATAACAATTTCCAATTAATTAGCTTCATGTACAGTTTTCCCAAAATAGTATAATTTTAAAACAAGTACTGGTATGTGCTCCAGTAAACCTCTATGGCTATTGGTGAAATCTCTATCAACTACTTCATGAAATAAATTCGATAATTCTATAAGGTACTATGAGGAAAATTGAGGTGAAATTGATCACCATTGAAATCCATTCATTATTTTGGCAATGTGCTTTTTTCGATATGCTAAAGATAAATATGATTTCTGTGCTGAAAAATATCATTTACAGCTAGTTTGGAAACGAAAATAACGATATTTCAGGATAAAATTTGTTTATTTTGATTCACGAGCTGCTTGTTGCTAAATTTGCTGTTATTTGATCGTCGTTAGACCGATTTCAATTCGGTTTGTTGCAGAAGCTTAAAAACTAGCTCTGAAATTAAAATCTTTGTGGTTTCCTGCGAATTCATCAGTATTTCTTTAATGGTATGGAATGATCATTGTTGAAAATTACATTTTCGTAACTTTTATCAAACTTTACTCACTTCCCTAAATTTAATGTAATTAACTAAACTAAGTAAATTAAGTTTATTTTAAGTGAATTCAATACTTTTTTTGTTATTTGGAAACTTGTTTGATCAAATTTGATTGAGTTTTGACTGAGTTAGAAAATTTTTTCCAAAAAAAGAAAAACTGAACCGGGCATGCAAGGGTTAACTTTAAAAGGTATGTGAATTATGCAAAAGTTGCGTTTAAGGACACGTTAACATTGCCTAGTTTTGTAGGAGCAATATCTTTTGATTAGTATTTTTTATCACGAATTTGCAGGTAATCAACTTCACCCCACTGATCAATTTCATCCCATTCCACGGTAGTGTTTTCCTTATTTCGACATGCTTCATTTCGAACAAGAGTGATCAGCACGCTATCTCGCTGAGTACCTTAATGGATTTTTGTTTACATCGAAGTGACACAGCGAATCACTGTTACCATCGATGTGTTATGATTGTGTTATTGTATAAAACTGCTGCTAAAATGGGAAAAACGTCGAAAATTAGTGAAAAAATATATTGAAGCAGCTCTAACTGAGTGTCTTTAGGCAATAAAAAGTGGTGTTTCGATTAGAGGAGCTTGCAGTCGCTACAATGTTCCACGATCCACCGTAATGTTCCGTGCAAGCAGGAAGTGGTCAGAAAATCCACGAAAAGGCAAACCAACTGCATTTACTGCCGCGGAAGAGGATTCAAGCACGTAAAGGATTCCCCATTACGAACGAGCGGCTCCAGTCTACAGTTGCTAGACTCGTCTCAGAAAAACCCTGGTCATTCAATGTCAAAACGGAATATTCAGAATTAGTTTGGAGGATTGACTACGAAGGGAATAAAAAATGACCACATGGTCTATGGATGGTCCTTTGTAAATCGAAGCAATTTGCGGCATGGTTCAATTGTTCCCAACTGAAATACCTGTTACCAGTGCAGCAAACTTTCGACGCTGCAAACCAAAGTGTCAAAAACCGCATTGTCACTGTCTCGAGTTGAAACGACCTTCAGTGTCAGCGGTGTCAGTTTTCAGTGAAAGTCCGGTCATTGAAAGAAATGAGATGTCCGATTTAATATCGAAATTATTTGATTTGAGCCAATTGATTGCATGAAATCGATGAACTACATAAGCATCTACATTCTCAACCGCTTAAACATCGCTAAAGCAGCACAGCGTGTGCGAAATTACTATCACTGTCAACTGATTGGTGCTGGAAGTCTTTCATTCTCAGCTCGTTCGTTGAAAGTTGAAATTCAAAAATTTCAATTTCAACTGAAAATCCTTTCATGGCAGTGAAAGTTTGCAGCGCTGCCTGTTACACAGTGGATTAGAAAATTATTCAAGTAGACCTGGCCCAAATTAGGAAATTGTTGTGGTCCAAATTAAGAAACGGTGGCCCATTAAAGGAAACAAAAGCGATGATTTATTTATTTTATTATAAGAAAATAGAGGTAATGTCTTGTTGTTTTTCATGCAGAAAAGATAGAAAACATGTTACTTCATGTTTAAACATATTAAAATACTTATTTCAGTTGAGATATTTACACTTTTCTTGCAAAATATGCAGCTATGCTACTTAGTGGCCCACTGAAGGCAGTTATACCCTATTTGCAATATCATATGTATTTTCTTGACTGTAAGCAGTCTACTAGATGCTGCTGAAAGTTTCTAACCAGCTGCATTGTAATTAACGTCAAGAATATTCATTTTACGCAAATATCGCGTCTATCATCTTTTTCCTAGTTCTAAAATTCAAATCCAGAAGTCGCACGGTTGTTTTTAGTTTGGCGTTTAATCGCCAATTTTCAGTGAGTTATCACGAGTTTGCGTTGCGGAAAAATTTAAATGTTTAGATTTTTCACTAGACGGTAGGTTTAAACTAAAAGAAATGCAATCCCAACACGCTATACATTTGCCAACTCCTATAATAACATAACCTCAAATTGAAAACAAAACCGGGTCTCATATAACCCCTGTTTCATACATATTTTATTCACAGTAAAGTACTAGATATTACATACAATTTCTAACCAGTTTCATTGTTAGTGACGTCAAGAACTTTCATTTCCACCCGCAAATATCGCAAGAAATACAGTCTCCTGTGTGTATCAGTGTTGTTAAAAAAATCAATCCATCATGGTTTTACTAGTTCCGAAGTTCAAATGCAGGAGTCGCACAGTTGCTTTTAGGTTTACGTTATATTGCGAATTTTGGTCTGTAAATATGATATCTCTAGCGTTAGTTTTTTATCAAGTCTCTCATCAAAAACGTTTTTAGAAACAGATAAAAACAGAACTCAATTATGACAACACTAACGGAAATAATACTACAGCTTATCTACTAGTTTTCTCTTGAATAAAGCTAACACCTCGTCGTCATCAAATTTACCAATGTTGTCCTGCTTCCAAGAATAGCGGTGCTATTCTTTGAACTAAGAATAAAAGATGGCATGTAATTTTGGAATAAGTCTAGGTCGGTGTCCTGTAATATTGAACTCAGCAAAAAATTGAATCTAGTTTGATTTTTTAGCCTGAAACATACATTTGCTATCTGTGTAAGATCTGTATGAAATGATAACGTTAACATACCCCAGATGGGTTCAATTTCCATCGGATTGATCTTTTGTTTTGACATTGAAACTTACACATTTTTAACCCAATAATGCTTCGTCGTCCGTTCACCAATCGCAAAAGCCGGCTTCCATTCCAATCGAGACCATTTCCAAATCCCAAGTAACGTTTCTGTTTCCTTTTACCCTCCAGTATCGTTCTATAATTCGACTGAAACGACTTTTGTACTGCTTTCGTAGTAAACTCCAGATCGTATTTATGCAGGTTTATGTTTCAAATTCAATAAGCATTTCCACTACGACCAATTCGAAATGCACGAAACTGTCAAAGCAAACGATGGAAGGAATCACAAAATAAAGGAAACTCAGTTCCCGAGTGGGCGGTAAGCATCGGACCCCTGAAAAAACATTCACGACCGTTCGCGATCAATCGGGTGAAGGTGAGGGCGAGACAGACATGCGGTGTGCGGTGTCTTCCGTTGTCAACAGAACTCAATTTGTTTTAGTCGAAAATGGTTCAGTATCATTGTTTGATTTATGTGCTGAGCAAGCGTAACCTGAGTGCAGGACAAAGTCGCGCTTCAGCAAACCGAAAGCAAACAGCACGCGAAATCGCAAGAATAAATTTAATTTGGGGACTGGCGCACGCCTAGACTTCGCCAGTCGCCGGGAGGTCGGTCTCTCGGTCCGCAATGTCAATCGTTTACCAACCTGTTATGATTATCTATGCAATTCGGGCGCGTGTGCGATATTGTGATTGAAATTTGTTTTCCGCCAAACTCTGTGCGCGCCCTGTGTTTTCAGTAATTCAATTCGCCTGCCGTATCGCATTTCACGAAGTGCTGATGTAGGATTATTTTCAGTGTAGAAATTAAACTTTGTTTCTGGGTCAGCTGCAAGTGCAGGTTGATGACACACACGCGTCGCAGGGGGCATTGTTACATGTTTGAGGTACAATAAACATAAAACACTAGTTAGGTTCGAAGTTTATACTTGAAACGGCGCGTTCTAACTAAATATCTACAAAATCCGAATGAGTTTAAATCATACGGATTGTAAATTACGCAATATCGGAAGTGGTTCCACTCGGCTCATGTAATGAATACGCCACACATTGATAAAGTTTGATTACTGATTTCGTTTGGCAAAATAATATTATTCCACCTGAAATTGGTTACTTCCAGGACAATCGAGATCGCTATCGAAATATATTGCTTTTTGGTATCTTTTACTGTTTCACAGGAACTGACAGGGAAAACCAAATTAATGTTATTGGAGCGGCCAATAATCAACCAATAAACAGACATTAGCGAGATCAATCGGATTATTGAGTAGTAAGTAGATCAAATGATAAATCCATACGTTATTTCGGGTAGAAACGTGTCTTACTATAGCATATGGGAGTAAAAAATCAGATATGAAAGAGGAAAAAATATATTTTAAAAGTGCAATTAACATAACATTTAAATTACTAAATGCATTAGATATATAATAGTTGAAGGGGTTGTTTATAAGACACGACCGCAGAGTTAAGGTAGAATACGACAGCCTGTCTATGTCAATGTATTTCTTGGAATAGGTTTGGGAATAGACTCAATTGGGGTTAACTATTTAATAGTCTCTTTGCTCCAGATGACGTTTACGTCTGTAGCCGGCACCGCGGTTTCACTTGCTGCCATATCCAAAACAATGAAATTGAATTGTTTTGAGGCTGTCTTTTGTGTCCAGTTGCAATCCCCATCTATCAATTAATAAGACTTGCGCGACAAATTATGTAATTCAGGCTCACTATCTCAGAAATTCTTCAGATAAACTTTGAGATTAATTGTGTTTGTCAATGCCATTTATTGACAACTGAATAATTTTTTTCATCATGGCAAATTTTTTATTTAGTTTTGTATTACAGCTATTATTTCAGTTATCACTGATTTACAGTGATAATTAAATTCTACATGAGGTGATTTATTGGCAATTATATATGACAATTCCAATCGCTTTACTGCTAACGACATACGCTATATAGCAAGCCACACATGCTATAAACATGCACAGACACGCTAGACATGCACACGCTATATAGCAAACCATGCACGCTATATAGCAAGCCACGCACTCTAGCCACACGCTATATAGAAAGCCACACACGCTAGCCACACGCTATATAGCATGCCACACACGCTATATAGTAAGCCACACACGCTATAAAGCAGGCCACGCACGCTAAATAGCAAGCCACTCTAGCCATATATATAGAATATATATGAAATATATATAGAAAGCCACACATGCTATAAACATGCACAGACCCGCTATAGACATGCACACGCTGTATAGCTAGCCACGCACGCTATATAGCATGCCACACAAGCTATAGACATGCACAGATAAGCTAGACATGCACACGCTATATAGCAAACCACGCACGCTATTTAGCAAGCCACACACGCTATAAACATACACACACGCTATACAGCTAGCCACGTACGCTATATAGCAAGTCACGCACTCTAGCCACACGCCATATAGCAAGCCACGCACGCTATATAGCAAGCCACACGTGCTATAAACATGCACACACGCGCTACAGACATGCATACACGCCATAAACATACATACACGCTATACAGCTAGCCACACACGCTAGTCCCGCACGCTAGCCACACACGCTATATAGCAAGCCACACACCTTATATCGGTTGGGACACACGCTACAGATATTCACACACGTTATGTTCACACACCCTATATATACAAGCGCTGGATGATGGTTACTTCTCAAACCACCTGACGGTGCGAGTCTCTTTCAGTTTCGGGTTGTATTCACCCAACGATATCTGAATTGGATTACCGCTGGTGGGGTCCAACTCAGATCGAAGTGAAGCCGAACTGAAAGAAATAAGAACTGCAGCTTACCACTACCACCGCCGCTGTTGCCCGCTGCTGATCCACTTCGCCTACTGCCATCGGTGTTGATGTCCGCTGCTGCTGCCTGCTGCTAGTAAAGTGATTTGCTTCAGGAGAAACAGTCTCTTATATAGCCCAAAGAGTGCATTCCCGGCTAACTAGGTACTCCATTCTGTCGTCCTATTTAGGGAAAGGCAGCAAGCGACCAATCATAAGTCGACATTTGCGTTTCGGCAATGTCCAACAATTTTCAATATTACAATAGTTTGAACAATCACATAACAATTTTCTGCATTTGGGTGCTTAAATGATTTTCCAATTGATTGCTGCAAAAATGACAGAAATCGGTTGGAAACTGACTGAGTTTGAAACGTTTGAAATTGGACAATTTTTGTGACGCTCTCGATGTTTTCGTTTTTGAAATTGGATCCCTGTATTGAAATTGGGTCCCTGTAATTGTTGCCGTAAGACGTATTCTACGTCAAAATATTAAAAATATTCTTGTTTATGAATGTTATACGCTTGGAAGGAACCATTAAATAGGATATTCTAAGAGTTTTTCGTCCTGTATCTATTGTGTCACAGTTACTTCGCTACTGTATATATTTAGATTCTGCGTTGAACGATACCCTCAAAAAATATTTAGGTCATTTTCACTGAAGGTTAATCTGACTTGCATTAGGAATGAAACATGTTTATTTGCAATCGATATAAATTTGTTAAGTACTTATTACATATTTCTTGAGATAAAATAAAACACCAAAATAACCCTCTAGTGCCCAATGCCGCCTTTAGACGATCTTTAGTTACACCTCTAAAAAGCTTCAATCAGTACTTAAAAAATGTATGTGAAGATTCCTAATGATTTTTTCGAAGACCGTCTGATAATTAACTTGGGCACTAGAGGGTTAAAGTTGAAGATATGACAAGCTCATGTTGCAGAATAAATCAAAGTCTGTATGGGATTAATGACATTTGAATTGATAAAATTTGTTGTAACGTATGCAGATCACATAGAACAGCATGTGTCAGTTTTTCACTCCCGTAAAGTTTTAGTCCGAGCAGACGCGCAGTTTTGCGAAATCAACAACACCTGAATAAGAAATGGCGAAATAATGTGTCATAAAATGTCGCTTGCTGTTCAACACTGATAAAAGCTCCGGTACAGTTTGTTTATTCTTCACCGGTTTTTTTTTTTTTTTTTTGCTGGAATTACCTGTATCACTCATGTCGAGCAGCACCACCAGCCACAAGATGCAAACAATGTTCTTCGTCATTGTCATTTTGAAACGCACTTTTTCACTCCGGGTCGAGAGGCAGGCGCTCCTTTCTACGTTGCCTTCTAATTGTGCGACGTTCGTTGCGTCAAGTCGCTGTTGGAAGTAATTTTTTTCGTTCGCTGTGATTTTAGCATTATTTTACGTACATCAGTATTCCACGAATATAGTTTGTTCCGCACACTGTTATCGTTTAGATTTTTTTTGTTACACACTGCGCACATACGAGCGCTTTCCTGTTCACATTCTTGATAAACTCAGCTTCTGTTCTGGGGAACTGCAGAGACTTCAGTCTTGTTTTTTTCTGTACAGTGTTTCGGCTTGGAGGGACATAGGAAATTGTAGCCGATGTAAAATAATATTGTTACTAGGCTTTTTTAAAAAGAAAAAAAGAAAACTAGCGTTAGGAGAAAAAACTGACACTTTCTGCGCTATCTCCGGCACAGGCTAACTTGTTTGCCTCGAAGAAAGCAACGGGAGATGAAAGCGATGCTGGCGCTGGCTGACTAACGGAACTTTAGAGATAAAAATGGCACCGAAGGCATATATTCCAAGTCTCTTGTGTGGGCTCTAACGGGATGATGATGCAGTCTTATGGGTAGGTGTTTCTCCATATAGCTATAGTTTTTTCTGCTGTGTCAAACTAAATCGCTTATTTACACTTACACCAAGTACAAAAAGTGTTCTACTTCGAAGTATGTACTACAACGGAAAGTGTATACAGTTTAGCAGGGGACGCTAGGACTTCTGAGGAAGATGGCGGTTGTATGGTTGAAAAGTTTTTTCAGTGTTGAACGTCGTTTCTTTCGGCAGGCCATAGAACCGTGTCTCGGTACTCGAAGAACTATTCTGACTGCATTTTATCGTTAAATTCCGCAGATACACGAGTGAAGGGTCTTCGTTTCACTATTCCTATCCCTATCCCCACAATACATCAACCCGATGGAACACGATGAATTATGTAACAGAAAGAAATCACTTTTAAATTAGGATAAGTTTTTCGAAGTTTTCCAACTTGATACAGGCGAAGCTTGATAAAGTACACCCACGGGAATCGTTCGGTAGAGTCGTTTCACTTTCTGTTTCACAGCTGCCAGACACAAAGTGTTCCCCACTTTTCCCCGCAAATATCGTTCAATCTGTGACTCGATGTGCACTCATCCTTGAAACTGTTCAATTCTGAACCATTTCCCGATTGATCTCCGCTGCAGCTTTGCATCCGTTCTTACCCCTTACAGACAATGCCGGAAACGGTGTGGTAGCGCAATTCACACTAGACTTGCCAGTCGATGAATTTCCTTTCTTCCCATTGGGTAATGCAGCGAAACGATGCTTGGCAGTGCGGCTGTTTGTATCTGGCCAAGTGTAACCCCGCTGTTTGATGATCGGCGTGGAGACGACAATTGCCTTAAGTGGCTTCGAAGTACTGAAAAGAGAAAAGAAAAGAAAAACCTGCGATCAGATAAGAGTAATGACATCCACTTCCGGCAGCCAACAGAACAACGGAAAGTCAGCTGTAGTAGTGTCATGCCCTTGGGCGATGGAAGCACGGTTTTTGCGAACAATGAGAGGAACGGAATAAAATCTTGCCAAGTATCTTGACTTGACTCAATTCCGTCCGAACCAATGAATAACGACTTGGGGAATATTGAAATCGGTCAGCAGGTAAGTTTAATATACATGGAAAATAGTAGGTGTAAAAACAGGAAGTTTTTGAGGCGATATACGTACTAAGGAATAAAGAAATGCAATTTATTGATAGGGAAGCAGTATCAGTTATGGCAATACCTAAAAAATGTATCAGTTATGGCCTATGGAGTTTAAATGGAGTATTGCCAAAACTGGTATCATTATGTATTTACATGCCTCCAGGCTTTAAGATTCAATTGTTAGAAAGTGCAGTTATCAACTATATTTGTGCAGTAAAACTACTATAATCAATAGAAATAAGTGTTTGGTAACTTTTAACAAACATTCATGAGACTGTCGTTATCGGTGTAGTTGAATTTTTTTTTTGGAACTCTTATTTAGGATGAAGAAAAGCTTAATCAGTGGAGCATATTTTTAACAGTCGAATAACTCTTGAATATGGATCAATACCTACAATTTCGAGGTGATTGAAATAGTGACCCTCAGTTGGGAACTTCAATCAATTATTGTTAAAGTTTGTTGAATCAGTTTGATAATCTGAAAACAAATCTGACAGAGAAAAAGATAGTGAAAAAGTTTATATACTTATAATGGTGGGGAAAAGTGATCGATTTTCCAGAACCAAGTTTTTTTGGTTCCTTTTGGGCCCCCAAACAATCCTAAATTTACCGGAAGTCGATAGGTTTTGTCTCCGTTTGGCGCAATGCGTTTTAAATTTGTATGAAAATTTATATGGGAAAACCTACTTTTTTGCATCTACCTTTCTAAAGAGCTCAATAATGCTCTGATGATGCACTACATTATGTTAAACTATAGTATTTCAGATGCCTAACAACTTTGTAGGAGACACTAAAGAGCTAGGATGTCCCTAAGAAGAGCTATAGCTGTTCAAAGTTGAGTATGTCGATTTAAATGCAGAAAATCTTCTTTTCTGCCAACATTACCAATGTGCCGGCGTCAGTAGGATTACCATCAGAAGTAACCTGTCGTAACGAGTTTATACACTCAGCTGGATCAAGTGAACAAATTTAGGTCAATATTCTAGGCGTAGATAGAATCTACAACGTGTTTCAGAGGTAACTTCTGATGAAAATCTGATAAGGCCGGTACACTGGCAGTGTTGGCAAAAAAATGATTTGCTACATAAATTTCGACATACTCAACTTTGAACAGCTCCAGTATTTTTTGGGACACCCTAGCTCTTTGATGTCTTCGGCCAAGTTGTTAGGCATCAAAAAAACAACCATTTGAAGTCATGAAACCTATGGTTTGGGCCACTTTGAGCTCTTTAGAATGGAAAAAGGCAAAAACGTTGGCTTTTCCATACAAATCTTCATATAAATTTGAAATGCAATGCGCCAAGCGGAGACTAAACCAATCGACTTCCGATAAATTTAGGCTTGTTTGGGGCTCCAAATAGAACAAAAACAAACTTGGTTCTGGCTTTCTGCTATCATGTTCCATTTATTCCATATAACGTTTCCCCACCCTAATACTTAAGTTCGAATTGTACTTTACACATTTTGAGTATTTTTGCATTAGACAATTCTCTAGACAAATCCCAGAACATTGACATGGTTTTTGAATAATTTGGAGCTGAACTCAGTTTAGTTTAGCTTGACTGTTTTTCAAATAATTTGGAACTGAACATAAAAAAAATTGGATCCTGTGAATCGTTGCAATCCTATAAGAATTTGAAAAGATTATTTTACACCACACTTTTATTTCACTTCTCTTTTTAATTCTATCACTTTCCACTTATCACTTATCACTTATCCATTCTGCTGTAGTCCATCTAAGCAATCAAGAAGGCGCAATGTCAGCGTTGAAATGCGCATTTGCAATAATAATTTTATAAGTGGAAAGTGATAGAATTTAAAAGTGAAGTGAAATAAAAGTGTAGTGTAAGAGTGTGTAGATTCTCCCAGCAGCTCGAGTAAAAATGAATGAATGAATTTTCTGTAAATATCGAATTGTCAGTTTTAAAAACAAAAATTATATACTACATAGGTAACGAGTAACGAGTAACTCTGCGGCAGTCCTTTTGATTCACAGATAATTATTGAATAGATTACTTGATCTTCTATTGTTTGTCTATTTTCCGACATTGTGTTAATGTTTTGTTTCAGTTTACAAATATTAAGTTCTGAAGTGTGTATCTACGAAATATGAAAAAAAGAACTCTAGTTGATGGAATTCAATCTAAACAGAAATATTTTGAGATAAAAATGAAAAGCAAATTGTAAGATTTCAGTTTAAACTGAAACATCAGATCAATTTCATGCAACATAGGACAGTTTCATTATTTTTTTTTTATTTGACATTTTTGCAAAACCTTGGCACAGATGATTTTATGAAAAAGAATGACATCTCTTGCTCTTCTGTTTTTAGTTCTTTTGATTTTATTTTACAATATTCAAATTTTGGGACAACCTCTTTCGCCGAGTAGAAATGGGCAACACTGTTTTTTAAAAGTGCAGAGTAAATCCTGCAACGGCTCGTAAAAAACTAATTTTAATGGTATAATTGGGACTACGGAATCACGTGTGATAGTGGAAGTGAACACTAAAACGCTGCTAGTGAAAGCTGACAGTAGAAGTGAACACTAACCTGCTAAATATAAGTATAGTGCACATGTGGGAGGTAGTTTAAAAGTGATCAATTTGTTACTTCCAAAATTGTACTTCATAAATAGAAAGTGACAATAAAAAGGAGCGTCATTTACTTCCACATGAAGCCTTGCATAAAAGCTTGTATGCAGGTCCGAGTGAACAGAGAGTGCTGCTGTTTTCACCGTAAATGTAGCAAATGCATTGCAGTCTTTTTTTTTCTTTTCTGCTTATATTTTTAAATTTATCATTATTATTTTTTTTTATTTTTCTTAATGTTGCAATTACGGAGACGATCGATTAATTACATTATTTATTACAAGTTTAGCAATTTGTCATCAAATTTTACATAATATTTTGGTACATACATAAGTTTTATCTTGGTACGTATATAAGGTAAGATTTATACATTTTGTTTTTTATTTAACTATTTTGCCACTCCTCTAGTCAATAAATATAACAAGTATATTGAACACGAGTCAATTTTTTTTACATAAATGTATCAAATGAATCGAAAATTTAAAATGATGCTAAAATCTCAAGAACTTTAATATTATTTTGAGGATTCTAGATCCCGAAACTAAGATAGATGCAGAAATCACTGCCACAGTGGGATCTAGAAATAGATTCACACACACACAAACACACACACACACAGAAAGAGAGAGAGAGAGACGAACAGAAACACACACAGACACAAACACACACAGAGATGAAGGAAAATTGTCAAGGAATACTTCCAGAAAAATTAATTTCCTTCATTTAAAAATCTGGAAAAAGAAATAGAATTTAACATCCTGCACAGGAAAAAAAAATTTCAAAAACAAAAAGTGATTTTTAAAAATCGATCATTTCACATTATTTTCAAAATAAGTTTTTTAGATAGACATTTTACATTTTAAAAAAATCAGTTTTTGTCTCTGAGGACAAAACCATCGGTAATGACAAGAGTGAGAGAAAGGTTAATTAGTATGTACAGAACAGTATTGGGCAATTGAATTACCTATCTTTAAAACTTATTTTTGGAAAAAAATCTGAAATTACATTTTTTTTGAATCAGTTTTGCTTTCAAATGATTTTTTTTCGGTATAAAATCTCAAATCAATTTTTTAAATATTTTTCTATCAAGTTCGAATACTCTTCTAACAGTCATCCTTTGACAACTTTTCTCTATTTCTTGTCATTATTCAGATATATCGGTTTATAGAAAACTTCAGCACTTTTCAAATTTTAGTACAATTAGTACAATAGTACAATTTTAGTTAAAAACATATACGCAAATGTTGCTTAGAGTAGTAAGGTTTAAATTCTCTCAAAGTTCCATTGAATTACACAGTTTCTATATATATTTTTTGTGTATTTTGATGCAAAACCAAATTTCCCCGAGTTTGAACATATTTCAGCACTTGCGCCATTTTGTATTTTTGAGAAATCGGAAATTTTCGATGTTTTTTTGACGCCGTTTTGTTTTAAGACCAAATATCAAAATTCTAAGAGTTTGTCCACATATTAGCATCTTCTTACCCATCTTTAAAAAAACATCTTAAATTGGACAAAAACTTAGCTCAAAACGGTGATTCTACGAAAACGTTTTTGGCATGGTTTTGGTATATTTCACATATCAAAATTGGTATATTTCGCTAATATCAAAAAGTGGTAGTCAAATTATGTAAAAAAATCTCAGGAATCGATTAGTAGATTAACTTATTTGAAATCTGTTTAATGTAATAACAAGAGTGTAAGCGTTACTCAAAGATACAATATCAATTTGTCCTTACATGATCCTCCCCCTTTTGCGGGGAGGGGGTTCGAACTCTATCAATATTCCATATTTTTGTATCAATATTCCACTAACAATATGTATTTTTTGTAAAAAATCATATCTCTTTGCTAATTTTGAATTGTTTTCACAGAATAATTCAAGACTGTTAAAAAATAAACTTTTTAAGATTATTAATTTACAGTTTTTTTTCTAAGTTTTGTTTTTCGCGATCAATTTATTTTTCATGGTGAGACAAAATTATTCTCTACATCTTTAAAACATACCGTTCATGCTATAAAATTTTTTGTAATCATCGATACCTTCTTACATAAGCCTCACATAAGTGAAAAAATCTAGTAGATTGCATTAAAATCTTTAGCACATAGGGACATCTGTGCAAAATTTCAGCCCGATCAAAAGTGGTCCTCTGTTCCATAGGTAACGAATGATACAATTATGGGTAAAACTAGTTTAGAGTGTATTATGTGCTCAAAATTCAGCCCAATGGTATCGCGCCATGTTTCAAGGGCAAACATCTCAACGTATGTGTAAACGAGATAGCATATCACCGCCACTTTTCATACACCTTTATCTGACAGCTGACAGTGGGCACAAATGAGTCACTGTTACTCGATATAGGGATGCCGATGGCTCGTCAAAAATCCATCACAATCTGTCAAGTGGTTTTCAAAATGGCTTCAAAGCATGAAGTGTTTTGACAAGAAATAATAGATGAGACTGTCGAAGATCTAGGCCTGCCCTTCTGGTGGGCTGCAAACAGTTGGAAATCGACCATCCCACTATGTCCCGTGTCGTAAAATCGTTCAAAGATACCCAGCGGCGAGCTGGTAGCGGAAAAAAGCAAAGACAACTGGCACCGTGGAAGCATGAAAAGTTACACTACTGACTGCCGTAATCTCGTAGACTGACGTAAGCGCCAAAGTGGCCGATTTGTGTTTTTTTGCGATTAAACGATAGAACACACCAAATTGGACCTATAGGCGCCGAAATTTGATCAAAAGTGTAAAAAAAAGCGTCAGTAATTCACGAAAACGAAATGACGTAACCGCCATTTCTACTCCACGTAACGTAAATCCAACACAACTAAGTTTGCGATGTGTTTATTACATTCAACGACTCGAGAGCTAATCAAGCAAATGGAACCAAACTTGGCACGTAGAAGTTTTTGGGAGCCAAATATATTTCTATGGTGGTACGACACCTCTCCCCTTTTCTGCAAGAGAAGGGTTCAGTACAAATGAAACACACATTTGAAGTAATTTTTTCGGAGAACAGCTTGAAATGATCGAAATGATGCACCAGAGCTAAGAATCGACCCCAGAGACTATTTTGAATTCTAAGATGGCAACTTCTGGTTTCTGAAGAACAGACCAAAATGGCCAAATACCACCCAACATGAGAATTTCCGGAACTAGAATGATACCCAGAGGCCAGAACGCATGCCTTTTTGAAATCCAGGATGTACTTTTGCTCTCTGAAATCATTCCAATATTATCGTATACCACACGCAAAAGTTGGATGGTGCGAAACCGGTATAAAATTGTGCGTTTTCAGCATACTCGTTGATGTAGTTTGGAACCAGTACAATGATTGCGTGTTGGGGATAACGCAAACCATGCTCTAGCGTTTTTTTTTTTTCAATGTATTTGGCAGCTCCAAACTACTACACTTGAAAAGTTTCAACTGGTGTTAGTATCGTCATGTTGATTTGTACTGGTATTGATAAGGTTTTTCAGAAGGTAGCTCTCGTTGAAACTGTGTAACCAGCAATCAATACTGATAATTTGAGTACCGACTAGATTAATGAAAATATTAACTGATCGATTCACTTTCATGAATCTGGTCATTTAACAACATCATTGAATCATTAACAATTAAAAAGATACTAAGATTGTTCAAAACATTTTGCATTTATCTATGACTATGGTTAAATTCATATGCATAGGATTCCACGTTACTGGCACCAGCGTCACTAAGTTGTGTGGGGGTACATGAATCCCTGAAGGTTGTTTTGGCTGCACAGTATTATTAGGGATGAGCAAGTTGTTCATATGAACCGGCGCACGGAAATGAAGCACGATTTTTCGAGCGCCCCAAAATAATCTTTCGGCCGAAACTGAAGTTTACCAGACTGAAGGCTGAAGCCGAACAAATAAGACTGGCTATAAACGAAGAGAAAGAGGTTCCGGAGAAGACAGTATAAAATCTTTGCCACGAATTCATATTAGCAGTGATGAAATCGAGCTGATAGACGAGTTCAGCGCCAGCACCAGCAGAATCATTTGTCGATGCCTTATGACAGAAAAGCGTGCCTTCTTTGGACCCGGAGGACGCTCCTCAGATGAAGCACGAGATGCATCAGCTGCTTTGAGAGCCACTCATCGTTCAAACGGCGAAAATCGGGAGAATATGGTGTGCCGCGCATGTCGTAAGGACGTCGGAGAACAGTTTGGTAAAAATGGTTCTCGATAACGGCCCAACTGGAACGAGTCGATGAAGCGCGCAGCGAGTGAGGTGGCTAACTCAAGTGAAAGACGACCGGCGAGGCCTTCACAGATGACATGCCTGGCAAGCTACAGGCATGGGCCGCATTGAATAGAGACGACTTCTTCGAACAGCAAGGGACACTTCGGCCTAGAGCTGATTGGTAAGGTTAACCAAAAATATCAATTCTTCCGTCTCCACAGTTCATCCAACAGACAGTGAAGCGGACCTCATTTCATACCTTTAAGGTAAGGAAGGCACCTCAATGAACCGATAAGCAAAATGCAGTGACCGAATACCGCACCAGGAAGCTGTACCGCGTTGGTGCAGCCGAAATAGACAACAAGGTAAGTGCGGGTGTAGATTCCCGGCCTGGAGTTTTTCATCGGCAAGACGAAAAAAAACACAAGAATTTCGAAAGAAAAAAATCTTCAAATTTGCCAAGAAGTTAGTGTAACAGGCGATCTATGAGGGTGGCTAATTCAGCAAACAGTACACTGCCGGTACCCGGATAACTGTCCCATAATGAAAAACAACATGTTGAGAAAACGGCGATTCAATATTATCCGTGAATTTTCGGATTTCCAGCAAATACATCCAGAACCAATGACCATAACAGTTTCATGGCACCACAAGTTTATCGTTGAGAACAAAAAAACATGGATGGAATTGGTTTTACGTTATGTAAGTTGAAAAAAAGACAAAATGGGACAAAATATGAGGGTACATTTCAAAAGTACTCGCATATTTTGTCCCATCACATATGAATTCAACCAGCAACCGGCAGTATCATTGGCAACATAGATTGTACTACAGAAAAACAACATTAGTCTAGTTAATTAAATGACATACTTCTATATGCTTAAAATAATCCGATATACACTAATCTAGAGCAAAATTATATGTTTGCTGTTTGTACCACTATGCAGTGGGATTGTAATGCGGGTACTTTCAATATGGGACAAAAACAACTTGGTATTTTTTCCATACAAAAGTATCAATATTAAATTTTTTCCAGAAAATATGATAACAATTAAGTCGATTCCTTAGATAACTCAAAAGTGACCAAAATCAGTATGGGACAGTTATGCGGGTACCGGCAGTACATATAGGGATACCATCTGGTCGAAGGTAGAAATCAGGACATTCTTTTTCGGCACGAATTCGATCTAAGCCTAAGACTTCCTAGCCACGAGGAACGATACTGGCCTAACAAGCAGCTTGTCAAAGCATCAAAACCCAACCTGGAAGAGACTGTTAGTATTAAGGTGAAACGGGATTGTGGTTTTTTCCTATACAATTTTGAGGTTAGAGTATTTTCTACTTTTGTAGTTTGAGCGTAAAAAAATCGGCTTCCACTAAATAAACAAATCAGGACGGATGGTATCCCTAAGTACATAACAGTGCATTGGAAAAATATATAAAGAAGAATGCATTCAGAAGCGCCTGCTATCCTTCTTCCAGTTTCACAAAACTGACACTCTTTTTCGGTCGGATTTGGCATCCCGCGAAAACGGTGATAGAGTAATACGAAGTCAACGATGTTGCTTTTGTTCCAAAGGATGCAATTCTGCTAAACTCGTCAAAACTTCGCCCAAAATTGGCCCTGACGACTCTGTTGATATTGGTTTGGTTTTTGCTTGCGAAAGTGAAGGAAGGGAATATTTTTGCTTTTGTTTTCACACATGAATTGACAATTGCATATGAGAATTCGCGTAGGTGCGAACAGCCTTAAAAATCTCTTTTACTTGTGTCAGGGCCAATTGAAATTCTGGGCGAATATGGCACAACAAGCTCCGAAACGACCAGAAAATGAGGAACAAGTGGATGAAAGTGTGTGAGAAACCACACTTACCGAAGAAAACTGCGATCGTAATTTCTTTGCTTTTTTTCAGATATCAGTGTATTTGTAAGTAAACTTTCTCAACAGCTTCCTAAAGCAACAAAAAGTTTGCACGCATCAAGATAGTCTAAATCTTCTTACTTTTGAGTTGTTACTCGCTATTTTTAACGAATCGCAAACAAATAGATCGTTGTCACAAGAAACTTTACAAACGCATTCTAGTTCTCTCTGGGGTGCCCCAAAGCTCACGTTTGGGTCCACTACTTTTTATTTGCATCTAAGAACCATTTGTAACTAAAAAAGAAAAAAAAGAAACTAATTTACGCAGACGACATGAAACTCCTCATGGAAATCAAACTACTCTAGAATTAGATCAATCACTTCTGAGTTTCACTTTAGCAAATTCAATAAATAAATTAATTGCTTTTGAGTATTGGTTTAAGCCATAAACTTGCCAGTTTTATGAGAGTTTCTGAAACATGACTTGGCATGATCCTTGTGATTCTGGGGACCGCACTCTATTTCTTCGGATCACCTGGTTTCTGAATTCTCGGTGTTTTATAGTGTCACTAATCGGTTTGATACGTAATTTAAGTTCATATTTTACATAATTATGAAATAAATTGTTACATAATTTTAAAACATTTCTGGAAATTTCGAGTGTCTGTTGATTTTCGTTTTTCGACAGAGATGGACTTTGCAAAGGTTGGTGATTTTGAATGACAATCTTCAAGTTCTGATATTTATTTTAAAAGATATCGCGATTTTTAGTGATCTGTTTCACGAATGCATACCCACCTACGAGGCCAGATATTCAATTCCGAAAATATCAATAAGGCTTTTGAAGCAGAATACAATTTCCACTCAATTGTCTGGAGTTTTTAACAGAAAATTTCAAATAATTGAACCGGGTATTAACGTTATTATTCCCCTCTCGATTAGGCGCCACAACAGATATTGCATAAGGCCTATTTTTATTTTTGTCTTTGTCGTTTTATGAATACTGAAATATTATAAAATGTCCAAAAACATTCAGTTACAGCTGTTTAAATGCTGTTACATATACTGTCTCAAACCTCCCCAAAACCTTCCCACTCCACAAAGCCATAACAAAGTTCAAAGTTTCATTACAAAGGTAAAAGGTTATTAAGTTTTCGACCTTCGCAAGCAAGCCAATGCATCCCATCTCGGCAAAAATCTCCGGGCGGGAGAAGCAACCCTAGAAAGATCTAGCTCATGGTAATTATACTTCGAATTCCAATATTTTTTTATAACGCTTTTTTAGTAAATTAGTTCATAACTTATTATATTTCGGAATGTTTCATTAAGCAAAATCTCATCGGTTCATGTTCCAGACTTCTATCAAGAGCATTTGAAATCACTAATTGCTATCTATCGATGCTGAAATTTCTATCATCGTTCAATTCCATCTCATCTCATCTCTGTATACTTTTACATTTGAAAGGATTTTTTCTGTTTCATTAACAGGGGAAACCGAATAATCGCCGTCTATGCAAATCCGGATTCAATTTCGAAGCGAGTGATTTCGCTTAATTATTGAACATTCTCATATATTTGCGTCAAACGTAAAAAAAAATCATAAAACCACCACAGTTGATGATTCATGACCTATTCAAGTGGGTGGGCGTTGGCAAATCAGTTGAAATTGATTTTTAATGCAAATGTCTCTATAAATGTATGCATGCACTCGAGGATTCTTTTGCAAATTTCATCGAGCGCCGTACATCATCCATTAGTGCGCGGTGTCCCATAAACAGGGCGTAAAGATACCTGGCATCGTTGTAACTCCCGCTGAGTTTTCAAATCGCACGGGAATAGGACTGAACGAAAGGTCGGACTTGGATCGGCATGGTGTTGCTGGTGGTTGTAGCGGATGTTCACCACAGTAGTGCGAACACGCGAATGCTTTTCCGTCCACACACACACACTCACAGCTATATACAGATACACAGCCAATTGAGGTGACCTGTCTGCGGATTTTGATGATTCGTTAAACTCGTCGCGTTTCTCACTGGACTGGACAGCGGTGGACGGCAATCGGGCGGAAAGCGGATAACCAGATTGCTTTTATTCCCGTTGCGTGTGTATACAGTCATACGAATGGAAAACCCAACATCGCAGAGCACTTAATCAATTTGGTGGCATGGTTTCACGGTTGGATGGATAACATTGCACGCGTTTGTCAAACGTTGGCAGGAATTTCCGGAAAAGTTTGAAAAATTTTAACTAGAAAAATATTATTGTTGCAAATCAACTTGGTACCGATGTGGTCTAGAACGTGGTTTTGATAATAAATTTCTCTGGCTCTTGCTATCGTTTGTCCACAAAACCATATGATAAAATAAGAAAAATAAGAAACAAGCCAATTGAAGCTGAAGCTTGGTGTAAATAATATAGTTATCTGCACCCTATCCAGAAATTACATAATTTAGATACAATAGCAAATTAAATAGCAAAAAATAAAATTAAACGCATTTTATTTTATCTCATTCAGAGTAATAGTCTATGTATGAAATTAGTTCTAAAACTATATAAAAGTGTTTTCAATTTGATCAAGTTATTTCATAATAATAACGAGCATATGTGCATTAGCATGTCGTTTGCTATATGAAAGAATCATCTACACTCTACTCCATAACTAATTTTTTTATAACTTTTTTTAAGAACGATATTCATCAGGCTGTTGTTCGACATCCTTAGCTCACTGCAACCTGCAAATATTTGCGGTGCGAACAATTATTGGCTTCCCAAGCAGCATACAATTACTGGTTCATTCCCCTTCTCCAGGTTCCGTTGTCCATTCGCACGAAACCAAAAATAATACACAACTGAAAATTTTGTAAATGACAAACGGAAGGAATGTTTTTGGAAGGAGAATGCTCGCATGGCATCTGCAACTGCAACTTGTTTGCCAAGCACTTCTCAAGTGCATTCAACGCATCCCCTGCTAGCGCTATACAGGTAGAAAATGCTCTTCAAAACATTCCAAGCAATGTTATAAATCTAGGCAATGTTTTATTCACCGACGAAGATATCCTGCTTGCAATAAAGAACGGAAAGCCATCTATGATACCTGGTCCAGACGGAATTCCTCCCAGTGTATTTAAAAAATGTGCTACCGTCCTTTGTGATCCATTAAAATTAATATTTAACCAGTCACTGGCACAATGAGTGTTTCCAGAGCGCTGGAAAAAATCAACTATGATTCCAGTTTCCGTAAAAGGGGATAATCAGAATGTAGCTGACTATCGCGGGATAACCTCATTATGCGCTGGGTCCAAACTTTTTGAAGTATTAGTAGGAGGCGTCCTGCTTTGCGAAAGCAAAGCGTACATCTCAATGGACCAACATGGTTTCTTCCCTGATAGAATCTACAACAACGAATCTGCTACAGTCCTGTTCTCATTGTATCAAACATTTGGAAGATGGTGCTCAAGTAGACTCTATTTACACGGATCTCAAAGCAGCATTTGATCTTGTTGGCGAAAGTTGAGCGGCTGGGTGCAACATCGAATCTGGTCGGCTGGCTTCAGTCTTACTTAGTTGGTCGTACTCTGTCTGTGAAACTACGAAACAGCGAGTCATACAGTTTTGTAAATTTGTCGGACGTGCCTCAAGGAAGCAACCTTGGACCGCTGCTATTTTCCTTACTCTTCAACGTTTTGTCATTCCGCCAGGATGTAAATTAATCTACGCCGATGATATGAAGATTTTCCTCGTCGTAAGATCTACAGCTGACTGTGAGGAACTACAGCAGTACCTTGATGCTTTCTATAACTGGTGCATACGCAATTGCCTGACAGTTAGTATCTCCAAATGCTCTGTGAGTTCACTGTAGTCATGGATCACTGTAGTTAGGGATCTTGGTGTGCTCTCAGATCCTCTTATGTCCTTTAGATATCGCTACACGAGCATAATTGCACAAGCGAATAGAAACCTAGGGTTTATAATTCGAATCGCCAAAGAACTTTCAGACCCATATTGCCTGCGTTCATTATATTTTTCCCTGGTGTGGCCGGTGCTAGAAACATCTGCTGTTGTTTGGCGCCCTAATGCGGAGATTTGGAAAAATAGAATTAAGTCAGTGCAAAGCAGGCTTATCCGTCATACACTACCTACTCTACCATGGAGTAACCCGAGTGAGCTTCCTCCATACATTGATCGCTGTCGTTTACTGGATATGGGCACTTTGGCAAAAGGAGAAATATATCGAGAGTTGTTTTTGTGGGGAAACTTTTCGCCCCGATGCACCGGCCATTCTCTCTCAACTCAACATCTATGTGCCTGCGAGAGGCCTAAGATCATGGGAATTTCTACGACTTGATTACCAACGTACTAACTATGGCCAGAACGAATCTATAAGGGCGATGTGTGACGTATTTAACAGATTTTTTGATTATTTTGACTTTAATGTAACCATTGACGTTTTTAAGACGAATTTAAGACGATTCATGTAATTTCCATGTAACTACTGCGGGTCAGATGGAAATAAATATGAATAATAATTTAAGAACCATACATTCGAAACCCGGTGGCTTGTAGATGGTCAACCTCATGCGGTGAGAAATTCTATTTGATCGGAGTGCGATTTTCTGCCACAATGCACCGAAGAATTTCTCCTCTGGTATCGTTGTCGGTTGTTACCAGTGAGTCCAGCCACTCTAACTCGTCAACCATCAACAAGCACGCGAGTCCATCACCTTGCCGTAAACCTTTCTGAGTTTTAAAGGAGAAACGCACCTCACTCGATCCATCGTTGCTTTGATCAATCGCGTTAGTTTGTCCGGGAGTTCATAGTCGTGCAAAATAATAGCTTTCCTCAATAGATTGTAAGGTACGCCGATTTGAAATCGATGAATATGTGAGATTTGTGTGACATTTCTGCATAATCTTCTTCATGAGATCAAAAAAAGATACTCTGTCGCCTTCTGCTCGTGCACCAGGATTATTTGGATTTCTGTCTTCACTCGCATCGCAATTCAGATGCTAATCTAATCTTCGAAAGAGATGGTAAGAAATCGAGCCTTTGCGATATTTCTTTATTTTCTCGTCGAACTTCTGAGCGTTACTAACCTGGTTCAGCTTTTTCATCGCTACGCAACCTCGATCTTCCTGTTGATGCTTTCGGAGAGCTGAATTTTGGCCTTTTCGTGTCAGTCGGTATCGTTGCTGGTTCGCTCGCCCGTGTTGCATTCTTCTCCTCGGCTAACTGCTCAGATTTGCCAATGAAGTAGTCGTTTCTAGGCTCTGAAACCCGTCTGCCTGGTATCTCTTCGCTTAACTAACTATGATGGTTCGAAAACCTCTCCATCCAATTTAAAACGTGTCTGAGCAACTGCTCTTCCATTGTAACGCTGCTTCTACCTGCTTTGTGTATGTTCAGACTGGTTGACCCGATTACCAGTCTATACATTGTCTTCTGTCCTACCTCAGCGTTCATTAGGATCCACAAGTTCATAACGATCTTTATGTTCGATGACTATCTTCATGTCGGGTAGAGAGCAGCTATCATAAAGCTAATCAACTGCTCGTAGAATGCTGCCTTTTCGTCGCGGGCTTTTGCAGTGTGCATTGATGATGCGTCAGTTGAATGACTAGCCCCTGATCCTCGCATTGAACGGCTGCCATTCCATCACAGGTAGACACATTTTACTCAGCACTGTTAAACCGTTTTCTAAATCGTTGGTGGTGCCACAGCTCGGGTAGAAAGTTATTTTTCCATAACCTCTGTCCTGTCCATCAAAGCTTCTGTTGCGATACTTCTGATACTTACTTACTTTTACTTTGTTGGCTAACGGACCGTTCACCGGTCTAGAGCCGAACGAATTAGAGATGTCCAGCTTCTTTTGTCTTGGGCAGCCGTTCTCCAGTCTCCTCGTACACCAGCAGATCGTGCATCTTCTTCCACCGCGCACATCCACCGCGTGCGAGGCCTACCACGGAGTCGACGGCCTCTTCCTGAATCTCTACTGATAATAGTTTAGGCGGCTCTCTCGTCAGGCATCCTGGCTACATGTCCAGCCCACTGAAGCCTGCCCCGCTGTATTACCTTCACTATATCAGCATGTTTGTATACCTGGTACAACTCGTGATTCATGCGTCTGCACCACACTCCATCTTCCAGTTTACCGCCAGGAATCGATCGCAGAACTTTACGCTCAAAATCTCCGAGCCCTCGTCGATCAGCTTCCTTCAGCGTCCATGCTTCATGTCCGTAAAGGGCCACCGGGAGTTTCAGCGTCCTATACAGCGCTAGTTTTGTGTGAGTGTGCAAAATACGGGACCTTAGCTGGTTACGCAGTCCGTAGAAAGCCCTTTTCGCAGCTGCAACTCGTCGTTTCACTTCACGGCTCATATCGTTGTCACATGTCACAAGCGTACCAAAATGAACGAATTCGTCAACCACTTCAAATCGTTCCCCATCTATGTCCACCTCAGCACCAACACCACGGGGACTCCCACGCTCTCTGCCAGCTACCATGTACTTCGTTTTGGAAGTGTTAATGACAAGTCCCAATCTCGCTGCTTCTCTCTTAAAAGGTACGAAGGCCTCCTCCACGGCCTTTTGGTTGATACCGATGATATCGATGTCGTCCGCAATGCCAAGAAGCATCTGAGATTTCGTGATGATCGTACCGTTTCTTTCCACGTTTGCTCTTCGTACTGCACTCTTCGTGATACTTCTGATACGTATAATAAAAATCAATTTCAACTGCTAACACTATAATCCCATCTTTGCGTAGACGGAGAATTGCTTGGTACGACACGAGGAGCTTCTATAAAGAAATTTACGAAATCAAGAACTATGACGGGCCGTACTAGTTACTTCCAAGATCCCGCAGACTACAGATCTGTACGAAATTGGCGCTCCATAGGACGCGATCCTCCGGGTGGCGCTCTACGGATACGAATCGTGAACATGCGATCGGCGAGCGCTTGAGATCTTTGAGCGTAGAATCCTGTGATTAATACTCGGTGGCAAATTGACCAGTCCAAGACCAGGTTTTATGGGGGCGTATTCTGGATTCGACTTAGGATCTCTATGATCTGTTACCATAAAAAAAAAGAAAGTAACTCTCGAATTTGACTGGGAGGGGACCTGATTACCGATAAGTTGCAGGTAACGAGGCGTTGGAAACAACACTTCGAAGTGGTATTGAACAGTGAGGAAGATAGAAGAGACATCAAGGGGAACAGGAGAGGAATTGAGGAGCATATACGAGCTGCAGATCCGCAAACTTTGGAAAGACTGCTGAAAAACCAAAAAGCCGCTTAGAACCGACCGAACTTTTCAAATTCGGAAGCGAGCGGCTGTATAGTAAGCTGTCCCAAAATAAATCGATGTTGAAAAAGTCAAGGTGCTCAGCCCTAAATTGAAAAATAATGTATAGCATTTTTGTAGAACATTTCGACTTTCTAAAAAATCGTTTCCAGGTTGCCCAAACGTGATTCATGCAAAAATGGCTTTTTCAAGCTACAAAACCACTCTTCTGCATTTTTTTCAAATCTGTTTGACCCCAAGTTTTTCCATATATTTTTTTATTTTTGTAGGATTATTTTTGAATATTTTGCATGGTTTGGTTCAGCATCACATTCAATTATTTAACTTACAGAGCCCATTGAACATCACAAAAAAGTGAATTTTTCTTATAATTTTAAGATAAAACCTTTCAAAACAAATTTAAAAAAATTTTTTTGATCAAGATCTGAAATTTTTATTGCGTAGCGGGATTCAAGACAAAAAATTACATGAAAAAAGATCCTTGATATCTTATCGGGGGGCTGAGATATTGGCGTTTTTACATGTGATGGAAAACTATGCATTTTCTCAAAAATGACACTAACGCTCAATATCTCCATTGCACATTGTTTTGTTTTGCCATTTGTGCATATAATTTCCTAAATAGTGATTCAAATGTTGATTATAGCCTTAAGGTATGTTCGGAAAAGTTTCAGCATATTCAAAATTGCATCTTTTAATGTAAAAATATGGGTGATTAATCCACCAATGAGTGAGATAAAAAATTGACTTTTTAATCAGAATAAAATAGACGCAAGGTGTCTTCGACAAAGTTTTAGACTATTCAAAAACAAGAAACTTTACCGAAGACGTCATGTTTCTATCTCTTACATATTACGAGCAATATTGAGTTTTCTATTAGAAGGCACTAAAATCACAGTTTTCGTTCCAACTTTTTTTGTGGATTTTTCCGAATTTTTAAACCTTCTACTAAGTTATCAGACATCTGAAATTGCATTTGTTTTCTTACTATTGTTATTTTTTATCTCCCAAAATAAAACAGTTATTTAACATATTTGTTAAAATACATAGTTTTCCACCACATAGAAAAATGTCAATATCTCAGTTCCCCGGTAAGATATCAAGTATCTTTTTTCATGGAAATTTTCGTCGTAAATTCCGCTTTGCAATGAGAATTTCAGTTCTTGGTCAAATTCTTTTTTTATTTGTGTTTTGAAGGGTTTTATCAAAAAATTAAAAGAAAAAATTTATTTTTTATGATGTTTAATGGGCTCTGGGAGTAAAAAAACTGAATGCTATGCTGAACTGAATCATGCATAATATTCAAAAACAACCCCACAAAAATAAAAATATATATGGAAAAATTTAGGAATCAAACAGAATTGAAAAAAGTGCAAAAGAGTGAGTTTGTAGTTAAAAAAAGTCATTTTCTCATAAATCACGTTTGGGCATCCTGAAAACAAATTTTTAGAAAGTCGAAATGTTCTACAAAATGCTATAAATTATTTGAGGAGAAACTACCTACAAACTAGTTGGAAGCAGCGTTATTAGTCTCGCTCATACACCGCGTGAAACACCTCAAGTGAGGTGCTCGTTGCTACCGAGCTATTTCTCGTTCTTTTTCGCTTTCTTCCTTTCTCGCATTCGCTCCAGAATTCATATGCACCCACTCGCGTCTGTGTATAGGATAGCTGAAAATGCCACACTACTTCAACATAACTGAACTGAAGCGTGGTAGATGAGAGATTTTTTTTTGAGCAGCAGTTGCAAACAACATCCGCTTGCTAGATGTGTGGATTTGTCCGCAGATCACAGGTTATATATTTATATACATTCAAACGCAGATATTTGCAGTTTTTCTTTTGGATCTTAAGCAGATTCTTTCTAATTTTGAATCATTGAAGATCTTTCTAAAGCATATCTGGCACATTTGGCAGAAATGTGGCATGAAACATAAAAAAAATCAAACCTGCTACCTTTCTTAAACTTTACCTCTCAAATATAAGAATGCCATGGAATAAAGTGCACTTCTCATATCTTTATGATATTTTCATCATTCAGCAAACTCAAAACAAGGCATAGATTGTGGGTATTTCTTCAAGTTTTATGATTTTTCTAGCTTTTGGAAAAATACTGTTACATATATTAAATTTTTAAGTGATTATCTGATGTCTCGTAAGTCTGCGTGTTACGAGCCTATGCCGGTCGTATTCCGATAATGACAATTTTGGCCAGTTTTTGAATTCATTAGGATACTTAGCTCATTCCAAATTATATTACAAGAGAAAAACGCGTTGTAGATCTTATATCCTCTAAAATTGCGGTCGGCTTACAGTTTCCGAATAAAGTTTAACGTCTTACGAAATAAAGCTACTCATTGATTCGTGAATGGGTAAATTAAGGTGTTCATGAGCAGAAACGCGTAGAGTCGTACGATACGTAAGGTAACCGAAATTACTTAACCTCCACGATTCGCTTGTATCCCGTCACTGCAAATATGATGAGGTTTCAAACATGTTGGCACCTGGCGCGCTTTCGTGAGTTTATATATCGAAGATCGCACCACTAACCTCGGGAAAGTGCGTGCACGTCGGGTTCAAAATTGGAAGAGTCGGTCAGTTCCTCTATTAGTACAAAGCTCGTTATTCCCGTCGTACTCCTAAAATCCTTAATCAATGAAACAAAACGTCTTAGATAGAAGATAGGTTCACGAAAAATATCTTAGTGGACGAGGGCCCATAAATACCGCCAAGAGTTTTATCGCATATAGAGAAGAAACGCGGCAAACAACTAACACAAAATTCCTATACCCGTGGTGCTTGTGGAATGTGCAGGAGTATATCCGGCCTCTAGTAACAACAAGTATCGAACTAACACCACTTTCCTTCCTTCCTTTGATCTACGTTCTGGACCGGCAGGCGTCGATACTGATCAGCATGCAGGGGTTATTGGAGATGCACATCGAAAAGCTAAATCCCAAGCAGGAATCACTAAATTCGATTTACAACTCCAAACGATCCTGATCAGTAACGAAGTGGCAACCGGTGGTGATCAATCAAGCTCAAGCTTAAGATCTGTAAGAAAATTATATATATAAACTTTTATAATTTTCATATTTGGCTTTTAAAGAGAAGGCTGAAAAAAAATATAGTAAGTTTTTGATTTCTCAAAAACTCAAAATGGCGCCGAATATCGAGCATGTTACAATTACAGGGTGCGGCAGCGAAAGAGGCGAATGTTTAAAATTGAAAATTGAGTTGATTTATGTAACTAATGACTTATCTATGTTAACACTGTATTTGGTTACGTTTACTTTCAAGTGGTACATCGGAACAACGAAATTGTTTCATAGCCATTTTGTAAAAATGTATGCCAAAGAAGGTATAACAAATTTGCTTCTCGCCCAGAAGATGCCGAAAGAGGTTTTCAGGGAGGTAGAATGAAAGTTGGCCTCAATGTTTGGCATTGAAAGGCTTCTCCAGAACGGTCCTAAGCAGCGGAATCCGGAAAGTGGAAGTCTGCTGTTTGCACGGGCGCTAAACGTGATCTAATTGATCTACGCAAAGATTCCTCGCAGCCCGGAACGTTACATCAAGAAACTTATATTAGAAGACTTCACGCATTATCCAAAGCTAGAACGAAACATTACTTCATTGCGGATAAAAGAGTTACGAGTGGCTCTTTTAAAGAGATTGCGCTTTATACCATAAAAAAGGAAAAATGAAAATTCAGTGCTACAACGAAAAACTATTTAGTATTAATGCTGCGTCCTATAGCCGAACAAATCGGTTCATTTCATTGAATAAATTTGCAGATGCTCCGAGGAAAGTGATATTTGAGTTCCAAATCAAAAATCCGGAAAGGTTCCATGATGCTTGGTTTGGTGATGTCCAACGGTTTAAATATACCGCCTGTTTTCATTGCTGTTGGTGCCAATCAATTAATTCCGTAGTGATTTCAAGGAACTAAGTACTTCCCTGGGTGAAAGTCAACTTTTCTTAGGATCAATAAGTTGTTCTACAACAGGATAAAGCGCCATTTCAGTGGTCAAATCGGACCCAACAATGGCTAATAGATGATTTTGACCAAAAACAGTGCGTAGTAATTAGAATTAAAAGAACAAAGAGTTTAACTAATTTTGAAAAATCCGTGCCCAAAAAATTGTAGACTCAGAAATTACCGTTTCCAACCCCAACCATTTAGAAGTAGTTTGTTAGAATTTAATAACTGCTAGTTTATACTTTCTAGTTTCTACACGACAGCAGCTTCACAGTACGAATAACAACAGTGACATCCGACGGCTGCAGCTGGAAAACGCAGCAATAATTAATACGCGATTACGGCACATAACTTGTATCCTGCCTGCCGTGGAACACTGTAGACACAAATCCGCTGCTGTGCTACCGCTCTACAGCCCTAGATCAGATTGAGTATTGTCAACGGAAGAGTTAGGATCCTTCTACTCTTCAACTTACGAAATACGAATTTTAATGAATTGTCATCATTTCGGCTGATGTACACAGCACAGCGCACATTGATCCGACATCCTGTGCGTTCCTACTGCCGCTGTTATGGTAGACGCAGCAGACTAGCGGACATCCGTGCAAATAATTAAATTTGAAACGCTATACCCCCGCCATGCTGATAGAGAAGTCAGCTCTTTTGCTGTCGTCGAATGCTAATGGGAAAGACATATCCCGATGATGAGCGCGTACATCGTACATCGGCCACGCGGATTGCCATCAACCCCTGTATGGTGCAACCCCTGTCGGAAAGAGTGCACTGTTCCGAAAACATCCCTCCAATTTTACGCATTCGTTCACTCATGGCCGTCACGTTTCTTCTACTCTGTATCCCGCTGATGTTCCAGAATGCCAGTGAACCGTGATTTCTAGTTCCGCGTGACAATGATGCCGGCTGCCAGCAGTAACACCCGGTATCTCCAGCCATCGCTGGATGCGGCTACTATGCGGGTGAAGATGATTGCCGTTTTTGTGCCCCTGCTGCGGGACGTGAATCGGATTGGCCACAGCGAAGTGTATGCTAGAGACCACACAATATTTCGGTCTGGAACAAAACTAATGGCCGTTATTATTTACCGCGTGCAGGCAAGAGTCACGAAAATTCCATCCGATATGTTTAACGATCCCGTCCGCAAAGTTGGCACGGTTTGAGGTTTGGTATCGACACAATCCATTCTGTGTTATGAGTTTGGAATATGATGAAATTAGTTCTGTTGCCGGTAAAATGTTCTTTGTTGTGATTTTTCTATTTTAAAATGGCTGATGGTAGATTTATGACTTTCAGTATATCAAAAAAATTTTAATCTTGAAGGCAAACACTAGGGAAAACTCTTTTAATATCTGTTTCGAATTTGTTACAGTTGACTTTCCTCCAAAAGAACATCCTTTACTAAACTTTTATAACATATTATGGCATTTGGTAATGATAGATTCGTATGCTAAGAAATAAAAAAAACACATTGAAACATAAAACAAGCTGTTCAGCGTGCCACCGCTTCAGTCTCCATTTGTTATAAACAGTAGAAATAAACTCTCCGTTGGACTATGAAGTTATGCTAGCACATGCAACGTTCACTGTCGCCTTTTTGCGACGATTAAATTGTATATAGGATGTTCGGATTACCTTCAGAACTTTCCGCAAAGATGTCACGATGACCTAAATCGGTACCGACACCTACGACCAAATTCTAACACATTCCCACTGCTGTCACTATTGTGTTATCGTTGCATTTCTGTTTTGCTGCACTCCCAGCACGAACAAAGAAACATGTAAACTTGGACTGGCAAATGCAGTGTTGCCAATCTCCGTTTAATAGATAATAATCAATTCAATTGGCGTCCCATTCGTTGTTTTGCTTTCGTCTCGATTAGACGCAAATTGTTTATCTCCGTTTGAGTTCGCAAAATAACAATACACGAGTTATCGTACGGGTGTTTTTTTGTCGATTAGTTCTTGTGTTGCGCGATAACAATAGCCTGTTGTATATCGGCAGAAACATCTGCACACTGGTAGGGGCAGGCTACCCCGCCAGTGATTCGATACGCAGCTGATATATCAGCAAGAATAATTCTCCCGCACCGCTGTTACCCCGCTAGCAGCACGGACCACCATACGATCGAGCGAGTGGAAGTCAACTACAAGTGGCATCTACAAGGTCGCGTGTAAGATACGGCCACTTTGTCACAACACGAAGCTGGATCGTCATTGTTTGTTCTGCGGAGACACTCGATTAATCCAACTATCAGCCGTGAGGTCGTGACTTAGACGTTCGGTGAAGTATTACCTTTAGAATTTTTACTATTATTATCAATATTATTACTTATTATAATATTATTATTGATATAATTATTATTGTTATTATTATTATTATTACTACAATTATTATTATTTTTATTATTACTATTGTTATTAGTATAAGTATTACTGTCTTTTTTTTTATTTGATCCATTGTAGATTGAAAAATTGTTTTTAAAATTTAATATCAACTACTTCAGCTATCGTATCTTTCGATGAGTAATACGTCGAAAGAGGTTAGGAATTTTGTCACTGTGTTACAGTGGAACACGATTTCAACATCATTCGTCGAGATCGAGACTCACACAGTGGAGGGGTACTTTTAGGGAAAAAAGTACCCCTCCACTGTGTGAGTCTCGATCTCGACGAATGATGTTGAAATCGTGTTCCACTGTAACACAGTGACAAAATTCCTAACCTCTTTCGACGTATTACTCATCGAAAGATACGATTTTCCAGAATCGACCTCCCCTCGATCTCAAATATTGAAGTTGTTGCCGTTCAAACGAATATGAATGGAAAAGACCTTTGCCTTGTTTCGTTATATATTCCTCCATCCGCGCGGATTGAACAGAAGCAACTCCTTGATATAGCAGAATTGCTTCCCGCACCTTTTTTGATTTTGGGAGATTTTAACTCTCACTGTTCGCTATGGGGGTCGCTGTACGACGACAACCGATCTTCTTTAATTTGTAACTTGATCGACGACTTCAATATGACACTTTTGAATACTGGGGAAGCGACACGTGTACCTAATCCTCCAGCACGTGAAAGCGTGCTTGACCTATCCCTCTGCTCGACATCACTAGCGTTAGATTGCCAGTGGAGAGTAATCAACGATCCCCACGGTAGTGATCATCTTCCAATCGTTATATCAATTGCTAATGGTTCAACTCCCCCGAACCCAATCAATATTTCCTACGACCTTACACGTAATTTTGATTGGAAGCGTTATGAGCGGAATCTATCGAGACTCACGAGGAACTTCCTCCGGAGGAAGAATACGCGTTCTTAGCTGGCTTGATAATCGACGCCGCGACTCAAGCTCAGACGAAACCGATACCCGGGGTAACGATTAGACGGCGCCCTCCCAACAAATGGTGAAACAAAGAGTGCTCTGAGCTGTACGCGCGAAGGTCCGCGGCGTATAAGGACTACCGGGAGTATGACACTGTCAACCTACTTCGAAAGTACGAGGCACTGGGCAGGCAGATGAAGAGCTTAGTAAAGGCGAAAAAACGCGGGTACTGGCGGCGGTTCGTAAACGCGTTGTCGAGGGAAACAGCGATGAGCACTCTTTGGGATACCACCAGGCGCATGCGGAACCGTGACGTTTCGAATGAGAGTGAGGAGTATTCAGATCGCTGGATACTCGATTTTGCCAAAAAGGTCTGTCCGGACTCTGTACCGGAACAGAAAACCTTTCGCGACGCGTTTATAGTAACTACGGAAGAGCCTCCATTTTCGATGTTGGAATTTTCAATGGCTCTCCTGTCGTGCAACAACAAGGCTCCAGGGTTAGATAGAATAAAATTCAACCTGTTGAAGAATCTACCCGACTCTGCAAAAAGACGCTTGTTGAATTTGTTCGAAAAGTTTCTTGAGCCAAATATTGTTCCGCATGACTGGAGGGAGGTAAAAGTCATTGCTATTCGGAAACCCGGGAAACCTGCCTCTGATCACAATTCATATAGGCCGATTGCGATGCTCTCTTGCCTCCGGAAATTAATGGAGAAAATGATCCTCTTACGGTTAGACAAATGGGTCGAAACAAACGGTTTACTTTCAGATACTCAATTTGGCTGTCGCCGGGGCAAAGGGACGAACGATTGCCTAGCGTTGCTTTCTACCGAAATTCAACTCGCATTTGCTCGAAAAGAGCAAATGGCTTCTGCGTTCTTGGATATTAAGGGGGCTTTTGACTCTGTCTCTGTAGAAGTTTTAGGCGCGAAACTTCATTCGCAGGGACTTTCACCAAATTTGAATAACTTTTTGCTCAATTTGTTGTCAGAAAAGCATATGTATTTCTCACATGGCGATTCGACAACTTCCCGAATTAGTAACATGGGCCTTCCCCAGGGCTCATGTTTAAGTCCTCTCTTATATAATTTTTACGTCAATGACATCGATGAATGTCTAGCAAATTCATGCACGCTAAGGCAACTTGCAGACGATAGCGTTGTATCCATTACTGGTAGCGAGGCTGGCGATCTGCAAGGACCATTGCAAGATACCTTAGACAATTTGTCTGAATGGGCTCTTAAGCTGGGTATCGAATTCTCTCCGGAGAAAACTGAGCTGGTCGTTTTTTCTAGGAAGCATAACCCAGCTCAGCTGCAGCTCCTACTAACGGGTAGAACGATCTCTCAGGTTTTAGTCGCTAAATATCTCGGGGTATGATTCGACTCTGAATGCACCTGGGCTTGTCATATTAGGTATCTGACACAAAAATGCCAACAGAGGATTAATTTTCTTCGTACGATTACCGGAACTTGGTGGGGTGCTCACCCAGGAGACCTTCTAATGTTATACCAAACAACGATATTGTCAGTTCTTGAGTACGGCTGTTTCTGCTTTCGCTACGCCGCGAACACGCACATTATAAAATTAGAGAGAATACAATATCGTTGTTTGCGTATTGCCTTGGGTTGCATGCAGTCGACCCATACGATGAGTCTTGAAGTGTTAGCGGGTATTCTTCCGTTGAAACATCGTTTTTGGAATCTCTCTTACCGGTTGCTAATTCGATGCACAGTTATGAACCCATTAGTAATTGAAAATTTCGAGAGGTTGGTCGGCCTACATTCCAGATTTATGAAATTATATTTTGACTATATGGCTCAAGATATTAATCCTTCTTCATACGATTCCTCCAATGTCGCACTTTTAGATACTTCTAATAATGCTATATTCTTCGACACCACCATGAAACAAGACATTTCTGGTATCCTGGATCAATTGCGACCCCAAGAGATCCCTAAGATTATAAACATGTTAGTTATGATAAAAGGTTTTACACTGACGGATCTAATCTAGATGAGTCCACTGGATTCAGTGTTTTCCACGAAAATTTTACCGCCTCCTACAAACTCGATGCTCCTGCTTCCGTGTACGTCGCAGAACTTGCTGCTATTCAGTACTCTCTTGGAATCATCGAAACCCTACCCATAGATACCCATACTTCATCTTCACAGATAGTCTCAGTGCCATTGAGGCTCTGCGATCGATGAAGCCTGTGAAGCACACCCCGTATTTCCTGGGGAAAATACGGCGGTTTTAAGTGCTTTAACAGATAAAAATTACCGGGTTACCTTAGCGTGGGTCCCTTCTCATTGCTCGATTCCGGGTAACAAAAAGGCTGACTCTTTAGCTAAGGTGGGTGCTATTGATGGCGATATTTATGAGAGACCAATTGCTTATGATGAATTTTATAGCATTTTGCGTCAGAGAACACTCAACAGTTGGCAATCATCATGGAACTCAGATGAACTGGGACGGTGGCTACATTCCATTTTTCCTAAGGTATCGACGAAAGCATGGTTCAAGCGGTTGGATGTCGGTCGGGACTTTATTCGCGTGATGTCCAGACTTATGTCCAATCACTACACGTTAAACACGCATCTCTTTCGTATAGGGCTTGTAGACAGTAACCACTGCGTTTGTGGCGATGGCTACCATGACATCGAGAATGTTGTTTGGTCGTGTGCCGAATTCTGTGATGTTAGGTCCGAGCCTATAGATTCCCTCCGGGCCCGAGGAAAACAACCGAACGTTCCCGTTAGAGACATTCTGGGAAGCGGTAATCTTCAGTACATGACACAACTGTACTGTTATTTGAAAAAGACTGACATTAAAATTTAATATTCTTTTGTCTATTTGTCAGAATACCCTTATACGACGCTGGAGACACGAACACGAAGAGCCTAAATCTATGTATAAAAACAAAAAAGAACACCAGTCGAAACACAAACAGATCGTATATCTTAATTAGTTTTAAGCAAGAATTGTATCTCCCCCCCTCTCACCTTAAATCCCCACTAGCTCGTAGTCGGCCGCGAGAACAAAAAAAAGGCCTCCCTCTTTTCCCTGCTAACGTAGAATTAATACGAATTGTACCTGGCTCAGTAAAACAGAAAATGTATCGTGCCGTGTCAAATGCACTAATTTAAATCAATTCAATTGGCGTGATTTCCAGTCAACAGTTTCCAACAGGCTTTGTAATTTGTCGTTACGGTGTGAATGAACCAATAATTTGGTAACCAAAACAATGAGGTCAACCTTTCCAAAGTGCCAAACATTTCCGTTGTTTCTGGGGCTGGAAATTTTACCACAAAAATTACATAATTAACTACTAGCAACGCTGCTAACGTGTCAGTTTTTACTCATTCATTCGCGACCGACCTGCCACGTTACGTTGTGCAGTGTTTTTGCTTTTGTTTGACGTCGTCATCTGTATCAAAAAAGAGTAATTACAAACTTTCCCGAGCTGTAATCCTTTTTTGCTTACTTGCCTGGTTACTTGTCGCTTGCTCTATGAATGCCGCAGCAAAGCACCGACAGCTGCCGGCAATTGACATAAGATTTTTTTCGCAAGCGTTCTACGGTAATACGGGTGCGATGTTAAGTTTGGCTTGAAAATATTGAGCATAAAAAATGTTGCTTCATAAGCAGCACATTTTCCGGTACACAGCAGAGCAAGTAAATTTGTTATCTCAGCACTTAGCTTCGAGACCTCAGAGTATACTTGCAAAAATTGTTTGCTCTGACTAACTTTTAACAGAGGAAGAACTGAATTTAAAAGCTCCCCCATCGCTCCCCGTAAAACATTCAGCGAGTCGATTACCACTAACTTCTGAGTAGTTCCTCTCCGAACTAGGTGTTATTTAAAATTAGAACCCAGTCAAGTGCCCTGGTTTCGGAACAGAACGATAAACCGTTAACCCGGACGCATACGTACGTACATCTACTATAAAATTCATGGCTTATTTGTATGCAAACGGGTGCCAAGTGGTGAACCGTTTTAAGAGTTACACTTGAAGAGGTTGTCAAGCAGTTCATGAGTAGAAATACACTCATTGCATTCATCTTTCAACAAATTGATGATACCTATTAGATGCCGCTAGAATCCTTAGTTATGATTTGACGCATGTTTCTATTTGATAATTTAGTGGCAGATATATATTTATATCTCTTATTAAAACTGTTAAGATTAAGTGAAGCTGGCAAATGAGTCACAGCTTTTCAGCAGCAAAACGTTCTGAAGCGTAATATTCGTAGTACTGAATTACGGTAACTTTTCATGATGCTTAAATACTGATAACAAACGAATGATTGATGACTAAAGTGCAAACAACTTTTGCGGCAGGCATTAAAACTACTCCCGAACTCTTTGCAGAATGAAAATATACAGCCAAAGCGGACCATCTGATAAATGGCTATCACGAAAGGAGGAGATTCATGTTTTCATCCGGCTTGAAGAGAATCAAGGCTACGGAATGCTGATGCTGTATCTGTGCACCGTCGGTGCTGACACCATCCGACCAGTGTCCTGTCAAATTTTTCATACGCTCAGGCTCGGGTGACATAAATTGTGATTATGTACGACATTCTGTTTGCGATATTTTCTCGGTATCAGTGCAGACCCAAAGAGGTGAGGCTGTCAGCTCCGATTGCACTCTCCGGTGATTCCCACCGACACTGAATAAACTCTTCGTGGTCTGAAATACGGTCGGCACTAATCCGTATTGGGTTTGCACTTACCGTGCTTTCGTTGGCAGTTTCGTTCTGGGTTTGCTATACTTGGACGGATCAATACTTTAATACCACAGTCGAAAGAATATGCATTCTAAATAAGATTTGGCTCGTCCACAGGTTGCCACGGATAAAACTAATAGCTTTCCTTCAATTGGAATAAAAATATCCGTCAATACTATACGTTGAATCGCTAAACAAATATCGACTTTCTCTATAGCTGTTGCTAGAACACCACAAAATCAGGAAAATTTAAATAAAAAAAATAGACTACCTAGGCAGTGTAATGTTAGGAAAAAAAACTCAATCCGGGTGAAATGTGAAATGATGACCACGGTCAGCATGGCAGCTGTCGTTGTTAGTATTTGTGGTACTATTCATACGAAAGATAACACGTTTCGAGCACCTCACCCCCACCTGCTTGTGATGGTAACTAGGTTGCGAGTAACCTACGTTTAAACATGTCGCATGATTATTGAGGTTAGTGAGAGAAGCCATCTTTTTCGAGGAACAATTTCAGAGATACCCCCATCAATGTTCCGAAAAACTATTCGGTAGGTATCCGCCTCTGATGGTTGTTCAATAGAGATCCTCAGAGGGAGAGATAAGCGATGAAAAAAAACCGCTGATTCGGAAACTAGGTTTCACATATCAGAGGTGCCAGATCTCTTCTCAAAGCGCAATGTTGACTAACTTTTTAATTCGGCTCGTATAGCTGATGGTGACGGTGAAAGTCCTGGGGAATAATAAAGTGCATCACAAAAACCTTGAAGGTGTTAAATTCTATGTTTATGTTTAATTTTATATACTTTCATCATTATTCTATAGACCAGCGGTTCTCAACCTGGGGTACGCGTACCCCTGGGGGTACTCGAAAGCCTTCAGGGAGTACGCGAAAGAAAAATCAATAATGGCGGACAAAGCAATTCTTCTCTAAAATACTTCTTTTTTTTCAATCTTGCTCCTAAAACATGACTGTAGCAATCAAACAAACCATAGTTCAATTTGAAACCTAAACGAGACTACCACAACATGATCTACCACTACTCTCTCCTACTCTGCGAAACATTCCAAGCCAGGGGGTACAATCGATATGAAAAATATCGCCAAGGGTACGCGAATAAAAAGAGGTTGAGAACCGCTGCTGTAGACCATACAAAGGGTTTGTGAACCACCAGTTAAAAATCACTGTGATGAAGCAATTTTGGAGCATTCTCAATTCATGTTTTTGCTATAGAACATGAAAAACGTGTAAAAATAAATATATTCTTTATTGAACCTTATTGCAATACCTTTCAATGTGTTACCTTTCTTGTTCGTTTGGCTCGAATTTTGACATGTTCGTTTGGCTCACAACACTCTCTTCGCATATCTCTCCCTCTGAGTATTGCTATTGTTTATGATATGAAACGATTAGTATGCCTAGGTCTGACAGAAGGAAACAAAATCAGACACTATTTAGAAGAAATGCTTCGCAATTGTAGGGATACTCTCAGAATTACCCATTACGAAATACGGTACAACCATCTTGTAAACCGGAGTGAAGACAGTAATGTCAAGGATTTCCATAAAGAAAGTAAGGAGATTTGGTGTAAGAGTTTTGAGCAGTTGATGGTACAAGGACAGAACCCAGCCAGCAGAGAAAGATATTACATTGCGATCATTGGCGTAACTGAGGAAAAATCCTAGGGGGGCTAATTTTTTATGCAAAAACGTACTGTTGTATTCCTCGTGGAATTCAAATTCGGCACTGCAGCAGTATCTGGTGGAAGTCGACAAAAATTACCGAATATCTGCTCGACTGTATTATTATTTAGAAATTAAAATTAGAAATGAAAGAAGTGTTGTAGTGCCAACTGTACAATTTTGAGAAGCAAAGTTAGTAATAGTATGATCAACTCTAGGAAGGGTTATAGAAATCCTAGAAGGGGCTATAGTCCCCCCCAAGCCAACGACTGCGATTATCATTTATTCTATAATAACTATCGTAACATGATTACAAAGCACAATGGTTCGACTTGTGCGGTGAAGCGGTCATGAATACTTTGTTCACAGTGTTGTTTTTGTAAACCAGAAGAAAAATACAAGGAATAGGGTCGTTAGTTTTCCCGGAATAGCGAAACTAAAATCTTCCGACTTGGCCGGATACCACTTGTTTGTAAAACGTACAACTCAGCAAAACAATATCGCACGCTAGCCTGTGGGGCTAATGCGGTCTCGATCAACTCGATTATTAGTTGAGAGAATTCGTTATCGATATTGTTTTTGGCACATTTTGCATTTGTAGGATAAGTACAACGATACACCGTGCCCCAGTGCTAAGTCGAGAAAATTTCCAGCTCGAAAAGATCCTCGACCTGATCGGGAATCGAACCCGATATCACAACCGTGTGGGAGAGCTAGCCGACCGACATCGCTAACCACCGCGCCACGGGGACCACAAACGTACAACTCATAAACCTAAATAAAATAAATGAAATAAATTTGGTAACTATTGAAGGTTGAAATATATTCAGCAACTTGAAACTAATATTTTGTAGAAAAACAATAATGAAGAAGAAAAATGGATGAATATGTCAAAATGAGTTTGACTGAAGTAACATTTTTATTGAATAATTTTATTCTACTCTGAAGAATTTTTTTTTTTCAATCTTTCTTTCGCCTTAAAGCTTTTGTGGAAAATTTTTCTATGAATCACTATAGCCTGACAAAAAATAGCGTTTCAAACCAAAAATCCTCAGGGTTACCCGATTGAATCAACCTAGATTGCAGTCAAATTATCATGAAATGTTATTAAATTGAATTTATTAAATTAATTCTCAAGTTGTTACTATTACTATCGAAGGGATGCTATTTCTTCTATTTTGGTTACCTTTGGAGAAAAAGCAATTTCGTGTTTCGATTAAGCATAGCTGAATTATGGAAATATGGAAATAATCATGGAAATTATTATGGAAAAATAGTGGTCCTCGTGGTTCTGTGGTTATAGATGTCGGTCGGCTAGCTCTCCCACACGGTTGTGATATCGGGTTCGATTCCCGATCAGGTCGAGGATCTTTTCGAGCTGGAAATTTTCTCGACTAAGCACTGGGGCACGGTGTATCGTTGTACTTATCCTACAACATGCAAAATGTGCCGAAAACAATATCGATAACGAATTCTCTCAACTAATCTAGTTGATCGAGACCGCATTAGCCCCCCAGGCTAGCGTGCGATATTGTTGTTGTTAATCATGGAAATAATCGGTTAAATCGCTCAAGAAGTCTAACTGGGGCAGTCGCATCGAAGAATATCCAAAATATTCGTGGAATCGTGCAAAATTATCGCGAGGTAAAATAGGGCGAGCTAGTTAAGACCGCAAGCATCTCAAGGGAACGAGTTGGAAATATAATTCATGGTTATTAACTTATGAAGAAGCTGTGGGAGTCTCTTAGAAATAGATCGAAAAGTCCAACATGTCGAACTTTCGACGGAGAATCTGGATTTTATTTCAATTAAAAAAAATTATGCATTAAAGAATAGATTCGATCGATTCGAATCGATCGACATGTTAAAGCTATTACAAAATGGCTACACGCGAAAACACTTGTCAAAATGTTTTTTTTTTTCATTAAAATTACCGTTTTTTTCATACGTTCACCAACATCGTTTCTTGTATCTGTCTCGTCTCGTCTTGTTCATGTCTTATTTCTGTCTTGTCTCGAAAACACTTGTCTTGTCTTTATCTTCTTTCTGTCTTATCTCTATCTTGTCACTGTACTGACTCCGTCTTGACTTGTCACAGTCTTATCATTGTGTTCTTACTGTCCCGTTTCACCATCCTGTAACTGTCTTGTCACTGTGTTGTATCTGTCTTGCCTCTGTTCGTTTCTGTATGTAATTTCGTCGTCTTGTCACTGTATTGTGTTTGTTTTGTCTTTGTCTAGTCTATGTCTTATCATTGTCTACTTACCATTCTTACATTGTCTTCTTCTTGTCTTGTCTCTGTCTTGCCTCTGTTTTTCTCACTGTGTTGCCATTGTCTTGACTTTGTTTTGTCTCTGTCGTGTAATTATCTTGTCACTGTTTTGTCACAGTCTTGTTTCTATTTTTTCACTGTCTTGTCATTGTATTGTTACTAGCTCATCTCTGTTTTGTCATTGTCTTGTCTCTGTCTTGTATGTCCTGTCGATGTCTTAGCTCTCTCTGCTCATTATATGGTCCCTGTCTTGGAACAGTTTTGTATCTGTTTTGTCACTGTCTTGTTACTATCTTGTCTATGTGCCGTCTCGGTCTGGTCTCTGTCTGGTCTCTGCCTGGTCTCTGTCTGGTCTCTGCCTGGTCTCTGTCTTGTCGCTGTCTTGTCACTGTCTTTTCGCCACGTCACTATCTTGTTGCTGTCTTGTCACTAGGTTTTCTCTGTATTGTCACTCTTTTGTCACTGTCTTGTCTCTTTCATGTCTCTACGTTGTCTAATCTCTACGTTGCCAATGTCTTGCCTCTGTCTTGCCCATGTCTTGTCACTATCTCATCTCTGTTTATCGTTGTCTTGTCTCTGTATAGTCTCTGTCTTGTCTTGTCTCTGTCCTGTCCTGTCTTGTCTTAGTCTTGTCACTGTCGTGCCACTGTCTCGTCCCTGTATTGTCTCTGTCTTGTCTCTGGTGCTTATTACGGGAGTCACTTCACGGTGAAATCAGAGTGAAGTGAATGAAGTCCTATTACGGGACTCACGTAAGTGAGAAAAACGTCGCAAGGTGACATCTACCGTGAAATCTGGGTTATTATGAATGTCTTATGAGTGAAGTGGAAACGGAAAAAGCGACGTTTCGCGTGGAATTATTTCACGACCATTTTGAACGGTGAAATGATTTCACGAAAAAAGGGAAGTTTGAAAATCGATTGATTTGTAATCTAGTGATAATATATATGGGATTTATTTTCCAGTAACAAAGCTAATCTTTTTTTTTTCCTTGAAAAAAAATTGACTTTCTGGGACTTACAAATTTTTGAGCTGCGGCCAATGGAACGTAAGGGAAAAATTTACCTTCGAATTTCGTTTGGTGGCAGGGCTCAAAAGTTTCCTCTTGAAAACAAAATTCCAGCTCAATCGACTTTCCGGGACTTAGAAATTTTTGAGCTGGCAAACTCGCTCATTTCACTTGTCCTATTCTCTTTTTCACTTCACTGTCAATCTCACTTCACGGAGGTGATTTTTGTCACCTCACTTGAGGTGGAATCGGGAATAGGTCTCAAAAAGTGAAGTGAGCGGGAAAGTGAAATTTATTTCACCGTGAAGAGACTCTCGTAATAAGTACCTCTGTCTTGTCTCTGTCTTGACTCTGTCTTGTCTCTGTCTTGTCTCTGTCTTGTCTCTGTCTTGTCTCTGTCTTGTCTCTGTCTTGTCTCTGTCTTGTCTCTGTCTTGTCTCTGTCTTGTCTCTGTCTTGTCTCTGTCTTGTCTCTGTCTTGTCTCTGTCTTGTCTCTGTCTTGTCTCTGTCTTGTCTCTGTCTTGTCTCTGTCTTGTCTCTGTCTTGTCTCTGTCTTGTCTCTGTCTTGTCTTTGTCTTGTCTTTGTCTTGTCTCTGTCTTGTCTCTGTCTTGTCTCTGTCTTGTCTCTGTCTTGTCTCTGTCTTGTTTCTGTTTTGTTTCAGGCTTGTCCTTGTTTTACCTCCATTTCATCTTATCTATGTCTTGTCTCTGTCCTGTCGTGTTTTGTCTCTGTCTTGTCTCTATCTTGTTCCTGTCTTCATTCTGTCTTATCTCTGTCTTTTCTCTGTCTTATTGCTGATTCGTTTTTGTTTTGTTCGTGTCTTGTCCTTGTCTTGTTTTTGTTTTATTTTTGTTTTGCCACTGCCTTGTCTTTGTAATGCATTTGTCTCGTGTCCGTGCTTGTCTTTTCTCCTCAGTAAGCCTCTAGAGTGCACGAGAACATCTTGCACTGCGGAGACAACTGCCGTCACACTGAAGAGCAAATCAATACGCTCATGCTTGAGCTACCTGAACGCACTGCGGTGAAATCTGAAATCTCTCTCTTGCGAGACAATGAACTATGGTGTACTTTCTCACACGTGTGGACTTCACGAACATCTGCGGTGCGTTTCACAGTTGGTTTCTTGAGCATAGCAGAAGAGGAAAAGAGATTGGGAGAAAAAAAATAGACTGCGTTGCTCGTGCCGCTCGTGCCGGTCGAATTTATTCTGGTGGAATTCGTTCGTAGCTACACGAGGACTACATTTTTCCCGGTAGGTTCTTTGCACCTTCCGGACTACTCGCCAGTGGATACTGTTGTGCACTTCTGCGTTTTCCCTGTAGAGTGATTCACACCTCTTGTTTCTATCAGATGTGGGGTGAGCTGGAAGTGTGTTTGTCTCTCTGTAAGTTGGTTGAGACCCTTTGGAGTGAGAAAGAAGCAGTGTGGTGAAAGCATTTGCTACACGCAGGCACATACTGAAAGGAAAGTGCGCGGTGAAATTTTTCTCCACTCCTTTCACATACTGAGGAGAATGACAAGCATGCTCGTGTCTGCCTTACTTCTGCTTTGTCTCTGTTATTTTCTTTATTTCTTAAGACTTTTTTTTTGTTTCGTCTTCCTCTTGTTTCTGTTTCGTCTCTGTTCTGTCTCTGTCTGGTCTTTGGCTCTTTTTTCAAGCCGGCAAACAGCGATGTGAGCTCGGAAACAAAACAGTGGCGTTTCCAATTAGACATTTTGAGCAGTACGAGATATGGGCACGTTTCATTTCATTTCGCTTCGTTTATGTGCATCGCAGGTTTTTCGCTCGTAAATATTGAACGACCGTTGGCTTCCGTATATGGAACAAATGGTCAATTGACATTTGCGCATCGAAGAGTTTACATTCGTTTGGCGATTTTATTATGTTTTATTTCTGTCTACTCAACCATATTTCAGTGCGGAGAAAGGAAAAATGGCAAAAGACGTTTAGGGAAATAATCGTTGTGGTGACGAAGAGTCGTTTGACATATTTGTTCATAAATGTATTTAGACAGCGAGCCTTGCCACCATCATAAGCAAATGAAGACGATTGCACTGTGCTACAAATGCTCAAAAAGGCAGGAAATGCTGAAGTGACCTAGTGTAGGTTGAAGGTCTTGTTGAGTGTAACATTCGCTCATACTAGAAATGTTCCAAACACCCCCAAAATTTGAAGTTATGATTAAAGTACGGTTTTTTAGACTTCAGTGATAATTTTTTTTAAACTCAGTCATTTTTCAACAGATTCTCGATATTCTAGCAGTTTTGCAAAGGGGGATGAACAGACCTTCCAAATTATATAGAGGTTTGTACTAAAATAACTATAACTTGTTGAGTTATTTGAGTTTAATTCTAATTTTTTGAACATTTTCACGTAGTTTTTCAACTTAACTTGAAATTTGCCACCAATTTTTGTTTGAAAGATACCACACACCAAAATTTCTCTTTATGGTTCAGCAAAGTACATTGCTGAAAGTGTATCAGCAAACCATTTGTTTACTGAATCACAGCATTTTTTTCAAAAGTTTGCTTTAATTCAGTTCTACAATTTACTGAATTTTATTCAGTAGTTTTATTTTTGCTGTAAACCAGTATTGCATTGATACATTTACTGGAAACCAGTAATCGATTCAGTGATTCGCGAAAATACAGCAAAACTATTTGCTGAACAGAAAACAATAAATGAATGTTTGCTGAAATCCAGCGAAAGAATTGATATGTCAAAAAATTTTACGTCAAGCAGTCATTAGATTAGCGCCAAATGCTGTGCAGCTGGTACGGGATCATCGCTAAGCCCCTGATAGCGGATATGAAACCATAGCTAAGTCACTGTTGGACTAGATAAACTTAAAAGTTGACATGATAATCATATATCTCTAGTTCAACAGTAATTTGGCTATGATCCGATGGGTGTATGGAAGCTGGTGGCTGAGGGAAACATGGTTCCCTTGAACTAACTGGTTAACCAGTAAATTGATTTATGCTTTGCTGAATGTACAGCAAATTGTCATAGCTGACATCCAGCAAGTTGTATTTTGCTTTACTGAACATACAGCAAACGATCTGTCACTTTTATGCAATTGGGCATTACTGAATAATCAGCACATTTCATTTTGCTAACCAGTTTGCTGGAAACACAGCACACTAAAAATCAGCAAAATTTTGCTGGTTTCCAGCAATGAAAATTTGGTGTGTACAAATACACTACAACTTTGAAAGTATATTCAATGACGAACCAAACCAAAAACAGTTTTGTGAAATTTGGTGTTTATTTGGCTGAGTTATATATTTTCCAAGAAAACCAAAATTTTGGCTGTTTCCGCATAATTATTTCACAATGCTACAAATGGTTAAAAAATGCAAGATTTTTTGATGTGACCTAGTGTAAGTTATAGCTCTAATCAAGTGTTATTTGCGTGTATACTTGAAGTTTTTCAAATACCCCTAAAATTTGAAGTTATCGTCAAAACCCAGTTCTTAGACCATAGCTTACTTTTTTATGTTTAACTCAGTTATTTTTCAACTGGTACTTTATATTTTGGCCGTTCCGGAAAGGCGAAAAATATTACTTTCAAAACATATAAATATGTCAATAGAGTTTACTCATATGTGATGAACAGTTATCAAATAAATAAGTTGATTTGATTTTTTTTTTTCAAACTTTTGGCGCTAAATGTGCTTTCCAAATAACAAACAAATAGGGTAGATGATCCAATAGTTGTGGTAGCACCAATAGTTGCGATATCGCTTTTAAATTCATCGTTTAAATTAATTAGAGGTGAATTGCTTATGCTACATGTTGAAGAAACAATAGATTAAACATAAGTACATACGTTACTATGTCAATATGTACTGAAAATATCCAAACTACTGGAAAAAACTGTATTTTTCAGAAACTTACCTGAAGGCTCCCTTCACTACCTATTTTCTTATTTTATCCACAAAGTTTTTAAGATATGTGTGTTTTTCTAGTACGATTAATGCTCATATAATTATTTTCCCAGATAGTAGATTATTATAGAAACTGTTTCACAGGTGAAGTTCGTTTATTGGTGATCATATTATCTATAAATTACTTCCTCCACTATTGGATCACAGGATATACTGTTCTCCTGTAGTTGCGGTATGTTCCGCATTTCTGATTTACGTTTATTAGAAAAGATTATGTGGGACTAATTGCGAATATTAAGGATAAGTAGGTACTAGGGGACATACTTAAATTATGTATGGTACGAAGCAGAGGTGATAAACTTTAGCTTTTTTCAAGAGAAACACAAGAGAAAGAGACGTTTAGGCATGTTTTGGGTAAGCATTTCAAAATGAGCGCTATTAGTCTTTTTTATGTCCAACATTGTTTTACGTTGAAAATGTTCCATAAACATGACTGAATTTTTGTTAGAAAAACTTTTTAAATCGTTCAAAAAAGATTTAGGTAAATTGACTATCCAAAAAATCTAAATTTAAATCACTTTTTATTTTTCATGCATGTAGAATCTCAAATTCAATTTTCCAATATCTTTATATAAAATTTCAATCAATTTTCTAAAAGTCATTCCTTTACAACTTTTTTCAATATCAGTCAATATCCAGATACGTTGGTTTATAAAAAAAAACTGCCCAAAAACGTCAGCCCTTTTTAAATGTTAGTCTAGAGAAATGTTATGAAAAGCATGCAAAATTGTTTAGTTTAATAAAACCTACACACCCACAAACTCTCACTGAATTCTGCCAAAATCTGATCAAGTTGGTGCATAATCCGTCTTTTGGTTAACTTCGTGCATTTTTGTATTCACTTGCCAACCTACTAGTCGACCGATTAAAAACAACATGATAAATACTAAAGCAATTAAAAACCACTTCAAGCGAGTTAAAAACCTTCATTTAACCAAGCAAACATGAATATTTTATAAACCGCAACTATAGGAACACGCATTCGCAACTATAGGAACTCTACCGCAACTATTGGAGCAAAAGCGTACAGCATATTTTCGTTAATTTCAAGCCTCAAAACGTAAACACGTTTCAATTTTAAGGTGCAAAACTATCGAGTAGAGCCCATTTCAACAGACAATAATGAAAAGTACCAGCTAGACTCATTTATCTTAGCCAAAACATGGCTAAACATGCATAACTCGTGCTTAGCTCCTCCACTATTGGGTCATTTACCCTACCTCAACATGTTCTAGTGACATGAGAACAAACCTGTAAGCTCTGTTTATCCCCTTTCCAAAACTTGTGGAATATTGAAAATCGGTTAAGAAATGACTGAGATAAAAAAAAATTTTATGCACTGAAGTCCAGAAACCGTATTTTGACCATAACGTTAAATTTAAGGGGTGCTTGGAAAATTTTTAGTATGAGCGAATGTTACACTCAAAAAGACCTACAATAGGTCTCATTAGAAGTTCGAAATCGCTGTAGCACAGTGTTATCTGAGTGAAAACTCATAGTTGTAATTTATTTAGGCACATTTCGTTTGTTACCTGTGTTGCATGCTTTGTTTGCGTTTTGTTCTGTGGCGCGGTTATGAAACACAAAAAGTATCAGAAAGTTGCATTATTGTTGGGTCTCATAAACGTATCCTCGATGCAGTAATAAAAAACGAAAAGCTGTTTTCACGACTAATGCTGATAACAGCGCATTTTGGGATGTTGATCGCGCAATTGCGCATACAAATCAACGAACATCTACATCTACAACTACATTTTATCAGCAAATAGCTTTCAACTTCATCAGCGTAACACAATCTTGATTCACGAGGCAGCCACCGAGTGACGTAACTCATGAACAAAGAGAAAAGCAGCGGGTTTAAAAAGCTACTACGTGATACTCAATAGGGAAATTGAATCGATCAAGATGGTGAGGTTCCCAGCTTGACGGTGTTCCTATAGACCGTTATCATGAGAAAGAAATGTACCAAAGAGTGAGGAATAATTATCCGTGTTTTTTGTTTCAGTGTATAACTAAGATTTGACAGATGTTGAAATGAGCTTACCTATGCAATTTTTAACCTTGGCTATGTGTTAACAAAACCACGAAATCTCCTTTGAAACAGTTAGCATTAAGTGTCATAATGAAATTCATTACGCAGTGCGGTGATCGAGTTGTATAAACAAGGAAAGCGTCCAGTAAGTATCGCTAGTATGTTAAAAAAGCCTATCCAGCTTTTTACGCACCATAATGGCGGTCGCTATAATGCGAGTTCGTAATATGCGAACCTCTCTGCTAACGTCAGATTTGCGATTTCTGAAAAATTGGCAACACAAATGTTGCCAGATATATTTTTCTTTTGATAAATTGTATGAAGACTTCAAACTGGCGTAAGCAAAGTTGTCAAAAGGGTAGGTAATTTGTTACAAACTTCGCATTATAGCGTCCGACATTATGGCGCGTAAAAAGCTGGATACAAACCATTTGAGACGTTATAAAACGATATAATGAGCTGGGAAATTTAGAGGACTATTCAGGATGAGGCAGAAAAAGAACTGCTAGGACCAAGCATGAAAACTTTAACTCACTAGCAATATTTAATGCAAATGTGTTCTTTGATTCATCAGGTATCATTCAATTGTTTCCACTCGCGTACAAGATTACCATAGAAACGCTGCTGATTGTTTTTCGCGTCTAAGAGTTCCAAATACTATAGAAGAAGACTGAATGATTCAAACACGATAGTATTTATTGTACCCAAGATCACTTGCATTCAACGGTATCGCGAGAATCTTTGAGATATTATCGCCAGTGATACAAAATTATGAATCCAAATGAACGTTAGATTGCGTTCAACTGTTTGCTTACCGGAGCAAGCAGGTATCATCAATGCTAACGGAAATTGTAGCATGACGCATTAGCATGTGATATTTGAAATCACCAAGAATCATCGTGGTATATCACGATGGAAGCACGACGTGGAGTAGCCGAATTACGCCTGCAAGCAACTAAAATTTGAAAGAATCGCTGTGATCGCTCGAGTGCAATCGTATACGATTCTTTCGTGAAACACTCGCTATATGTCATCAATCATCAAAGAAAGCTACCATATATTTCTTTGCTATAAGTTGTCTCTTGCATGCGTGAGAATGTGTAACTTTTAATAGCGATGGTTTGCTGGGATTAAAAGTTTATGAACAGCAAGTTCAGAAATGATACCCGGATGATTGTTATGCGATACGATTATTTCCATCCCTGGCTAGGACCCCTGGGAACCAGATAATTATTCGTCCCCGGATTAACCGTGATTCTAGAAGGTCAATTCGAAAATTGCTAAAATCATTAAAAATTGACCCGAAATCTGTACGAACTAATCTTTACAAGGATTTAGGATTACGTTGTTACAAATTTTCAAAAAATCATTACCTAAATGACATGGTGAAAGAAAATCGGTACCGAAAATCAAAGATTCTGTTGAAAGAATTTATCAATGGACGCCATCGCGCAATTTTACCCACTGATTGAACCGATGATTTTTGGCACTATTCACCCATTCTATTGTCTGCGTGTCCAAAATGACTGGTAACAGCGGATCAGGTAGAGCAGTGTTATGTTTTCCTTTCATAAATAGTGCCTTACTTTTAAAAAAATTGACGAACATTTGATTGCGCTATGACCACTTAGCGATCCCTCCAAGATCGATTTTGATCATCCTGATATCTTGTATGGGTATTCCACGGTGGCTATATACACCTTAACGTCATCGGTAGAGCTGTATCGAGCAGTACTTAAGGACGGTTTGTAAAGCATTAACATGATAACAGAATAGTAGAGGTCCCAGTACAGAGCCTTGAGGAACCCGGGAAGTAGTTTTGCTTTCCTTGGACTGTCGATCGCCACAGAATACTGTCTGGGTTCCTTTTGCTGCTTTAGAAGTTTTTACCATCCAATCCTGTTGCATTCAATTTGATATTCCATATAACGTTGACGATTTCCCAGTAATGCACCGAAATGAAAAACTGTCCAGGCGACAGCAAAAAACCGCTCTGGGCTCACTTGGCTGGCAGTGTTAGAGAAACACACGATTTCTGTCATCTGAGTGAAAGTGTGGATTGAACCACAGACAAACAGACGTGCCTCTTCGAAGAAAAATCCTGAAAAATCTTCGTCCTTATTCGAAGCGTTTCACTCATGCACCACCATGTGAGCTTATTGCCTACTAACTTATTTTCGTAAAACGGTTTTTGTCTGGTTGCGCACGCTTGCTTAAATCAACACCTGCGGCATTGCTGACGGGTTTTGTTTTGATAATGAATATGCACGCTTGCTTATAGCGACATTATTGCCCACTAAGCAAAATTTCAAAACAATCGTTATTTTTTTGGTCGATGAAATCGTCATCGAGTGGCACGTCTATTTGTTTGTGATAGATCCTAACTGCACAGTAACCAGAATTTTCGTTTGTTTTTTTTTGTGACTAAGCCAATTTCCAACCACATTAAACAGGTGTGTTACAGGAGTAAAGAAGTTATATAATTTAATGTTTAATGTTTATTCTATTAAATCACATTGTGGATTACAGTCATGTACATTTATGTCCTAGGATGGATAAAATGTAAAACAATTCTTGCATAGCAGTGTAAATAATTGAGAAGTTTCAAGATCAACCCGGTAGCATATACATTGATTTTGGGAGGGGGGGGGGGGGGTTAATACAGTAAAAGATCAGGTGACCTCGTGTGTTAACGAAATATCAGCTACAGTTTCACCATTGGCTGCAGAATATGGTCCACGAAATATTTTTTTGAATTTTTTACTCACATCGTTATTTTCTAAGGCGTCTTATATTTTGCTGGTGATATTTTATTTTTGCAATCCATTAACGTAAAGTGTTGAGTAAACAGTAACTTCACTGTGCCTCCCTGTATATTGTTCAATTTCCGTCATTATTGAGAAAGTTGAGCGACGCAATAACGATTCATTCTGACCGCTCTCGACCCGATTGCAGCCTGAGTCAATGACGCCACATCTTGCACCGGATGCCGCATGTGTGCTCAGACTGGAAGTAAAGTTTGCTCGTTTAGCAGTTACCAGTCAGTCAGTGTGCCCCTGGTGGCATACCATCGCTTGTGTACTTTGCTGATTCCCGCACGCACATGCACAGGATCTTTGGTGCCAAAATGCTTGTCTGGCCATTCAATCAATCATCGAATCAGAAGCCCCGAACGAACGTGGTTGCGTGTTTGTTATCAGAAACGATTTGTTAAACTGTGAGCTGATGGACGGAGTATACCACCAGTTAAAATAATCGATAGATTCAAAATACTTAGAATTGATCTGTGAGGAAGCGAAACCTTAAATTTGCTTTACCCTATTGTTGCAGATACGCAGTTTACTTTAGACGCACCGAAAAAAAAAAACTATTGATAAATCGTTTAGCAAATAGATTCCTTGGCAGTCTACAGGATACGCTTATGCTAACAAAAATGTTATGATATAGAACAAAGTTTGACTACTTTTGTGTGCACAGTGGTGTTGCGAACGTCGTATGTTGTTTACTCTGCTGCCTCTGCTCTGTGTGTTTTCTGCTGGGACAGAATATAAATTGGAAGTAAATTTGGAGACAAGTTGCCACTGTTATACAGCTTGTCTCCCAAGCAACGGCCGAGTCTTGCCGTCTTCGGATGAAGCGATGGGAGCGCATTATTCAGATTGGATAGCAGATAGCATTATCTGGCATTGATCGTTTGGATTAGACAAACAGTCAGTGTGATTTACACTAAGCACCAGCAGTTCTCTAATATCGATCGGTTCCATGGCTGTTCTTTTTCTTTATTTTTTCCCCTTTCAAATTGGAGCTGGTAAAAGTTTCTTCTTAATATTAGCTTTACTAAAGTGCCTGTGGCCAGCTTTCAGATTGCAAGCCACCAGGGAAAAACAACTGTGTTGAACATAATCTCGCACATACTCGCATAACGATTGCGGAAACGAAACAAGTTTCAACCTTTCGCCATTTTCTTTTCATATGAACCGCATTGGAGAAGTGCTTTCCGGAAAGCCTGCCAAATTATGTTCATGCGTTGATCGTTACCGACAGGAATTTACGAGGTGTACCCTGCCTTTTATGACTCGTAAACGTTGCTGTCAATGTGGGAAGCACTGCAGAATGGTGCGCGATGAGAATAAAAGGACAACAGATCGGCGGAAATGTTTTGTATTGCTACAGCCGAAAGCATTACAATCACAGTTTATACCCACGCACTTGTGGACCTTCTGGTTCACCAACACCACTTTCCTTGCTACAGGAATTACCCTTAACCTATGAAGCGTAACTGGGTCTGGGAAAATAGGCTTGTCGTGTGGAATGAATACTTGTTTTTTTTTGTCATTCCGTGAAAAACCCTCAAATGTATGGTTCAATAAATTCATTTACTACAGGCCTTCATCAAAACTGACTAAAACAAGTTGTACTTAAATGTTAGATGGCTGAGAATCAACGTTTAACAGATAACATTTTCTTTGGGTGAAACAGTATAGCAATGAATTATATGTATTATATACATTATATTATGCAAAGAGAAAATGTTTTCAAAAAATAGAAAAAAGGCAGCTTCGAAATAGTCCATCTGGCCCTTAATTTCCATGAAATTGGCAGCGAAGTATTCGCACGGATGTCAAACAGCAGCGGCTTATATTCGGGTTGTACATGAAGATAACGAAATTGATCACTTTTCTCAGGTAAACAACTTTTTCTTCTCAAGTCAAACTGAACAACGAAAAGAAAAGTTCCACGCAATCCCACTGGCAGTGTGATTGAACTTTCGTTTTGACGTTGTTTTCGACTTTTCCTTTATTCTTAGTTTTGACACGTTAATGTACCGAGTAGAATCGGATAACGGAAAATTAGTGGATCTCATCATTTTCATTTTCCTCGAAAACACGTTATTTATAACGGTTCCGTAGCCATTTATCCACAGCAAAGGTCGATCCACTCCCGAGCACATTCGCCACCCCGGGGTTTTTCGACTCGAATGTGTGCGCCAGGGAGAGTCGTATAACCTGGCCGAGGAGTGAGAGGTGCGTCAGTTTGCTGGGCTAAGCACATGTGCGCCTAGTGTGGAGTACGCCAGAAGGAGAAAATCATTCCTGCGCTTCATTTTGCATACACAAATATCTCATTTCAGCAAATCCCCCGTTTCTTCTGCCCGCGCAGTAACGCGAGCAGGGTTTTCTTTCACCGGCAAAAGCATTCTTCGGGCGCTTCAAAGCGTAAGGATTTTCCAGTATTTTTCCTTTGGAGGCGTGTAATCTTACATTTTCAGTGCTCACACACACACCGAACGGAGGTGTTTTTGGGTTGGGAGCGAATCAAATATACAGGCACTTAGCTGGAAAAAATGACTTCAACGTGAGATGGTGCGATACTTAAGGCTGTCACGGCGTAAACATTTATAAAAGATATTAAAGTATTCCCACCGAACCGACAGCCGCAGCCCGCAGATGTCTAATTGCAATCATATTTGTTATGTTCAAATATCAATTAACGCCATATCGTCAATGCCATATGTATTGCTAGTACAAACTTTGAAAATATACGAATAAAAATATGATGATATTCGGGCAATAGTTACACAGAGCGATTATAAATTTGTTTGGATTTAAATGAAATCAGAAAATTTTCATGTGAAATAGCAAATTATTATTCTAACCGAAAATGGCCACTGGTGACTACCTCGATCGACATGTTATTACAAGGAAATAGTTTCAGTTGACTCCACGGAGTAAAAACAGTTTGAATTGTACTCGTCTCGTACATTCTATTCTCATTCACTCATTGAAAAAATACCGAGCTCTCGTCAAGCAAATGAATTACCGAACAGATTACAGATGGATCAGCTGTTGAAAAAGTACAATAGTAAAAAGTTTGCTGAGTTCGGTAAATGAAGCTAAGTGTGTACACTGTAAAAAAAGTTTGAAGAAAATTTAGATTTTTTTTACAAATTTTGCTTCTTTTTATTTTATCTTTCTCAGCTCAGTACACTTTTAAATTAGTTTATATTGTTTAGTTTTTATATAAAAAATTCAGGTTCATAAAAAAGTTGTTTTTTAAATGTATAGTTTCTTTCTTTTCCTTTCGTTTTGTCTGTAAAATTACTGTTGACAACTTTGCCGAAGACGTCACGCCAATCAAACAAACTGTTTTGACTACAAAAATATTTGTAATCATCAATACTTTTTTTGCATTCACACAAAAGTTCAAGCTTTAATCAACCAATGTGTCCTATCAAAACGCACATTCATTGCTCTGGCTTTGCACAACAAATGTGTTAAATGCGAAACGCAACAGTTGTGCAATAAATACATTGACCGATGTCGAAATTAGAATATGTATCATACACACAAAATCGTGATGTTTCGGAAGACTTCTTCGGTTTTGGACAAACAATCAGTTTTGGGACTGCGGGTTACTTCCGCCAGTCGGTGCGTACCAAAGGCTCGTGCATCCCTAATCACCGTCAGCAACCGAAACAATCAACAACGAGCCTTGTTACAACAAAATTTAGTGACGCAGTCACGTGGAACATCCGCAATAGCGAAGAAGGTTTCGCCGAAAACTAGAAAGAGGAGTAAGCGTAATTATCTGACCAGTCGCAACCCTCAGAGCCGCACTTCTGTTGCCTACCGTCTGCTGCAACGGGAGCCTATTGCTGAGGTTACGCAGTCAACCCGACTCAGTATCACCGCTGATGTCAACCATCCGCCAATCGGAACTCAGTTCTGGCTAGATCCGTTGAAGGACGTGTCGTTCACATCGTGAGCAGCATACGCTGCGTTTAGGGGAATCTCCATCACTCAAAGGGCGCCTCTATTGTTCTTTACAGGAGATTCTTCAAGGGTCAGCAAGCCGTAGCGCTATTCAAGGAACGACACCAGGGTCCTTGGCTTAACTAACGCAAACGGTAAGTTGATCTATTGCAACCAACAGTCAAATCGTAGGACTGCAATTCTGTTGAATAGAAATATTAAATTTGTTCGCATAACGACTAACGGCACCCAGGAGATGGTCGTTGCCTCCGCTTACTTCTCGGGGAACGTGGACGACATACCACCATCCGAAGTCACAGCGCTTGTGCGGTACTGCCAAAGCATCAACAAGCCACTCATCGTAGTCTGCAATGCCCACGCGCACACATAGTCTGGGGCAGCTCGGACACACGAGGTGAGTACCTGCTTGAATACCTTATTTCTAACAATGCACGCAAAGTTTTTCCGTATTACTTAATTAGCAATAACGTGAAATGACTCTTTAGGTAACAAATCTGCTACTTAAAAAGCAATAAAGTTCATCTCCAGCCAAATAACAACACATAATGTCACGTATTTAGCACGTGTTACGGGAGTACGACTATCAAATAATGGACGTTTCAACCACATGCAATATTTTCTCTGTCGAAAAATGCTCCCTCTCCATCTCCAGTCAAGAAACAACACCGTCGCATAAGTTGTACATGTGCTGCGAGGGCGACTCCCCCTGCCGCAGGTTGATGTACAGCACTACTTAGAGCTGTACATTAACTCACGGTAAGACAAACCGTCATCGCAACTCAAGCCGTTCTTTCTATCTCCAATTCATCCAGTGTGCGTGTATTAGTTTGTTGTACGCAAACGGAATAAAGAAACAATATGACAAGAGTTGCTAAGCAATATTTTTTCCCGTCATACAGTATGCAAACGTTGATGATTTTAAAGACTTCATATGCGTCTTGAAATCACATCACGATTTGTAAACTGCGTCAGAGAAAAACACAATCATTTGCCTTTATGCAAGCTATCTAAAACACGCAATGAGTGTGATTCATAGAAACTCATTTGGACCTGTTTGAAGTTACAAAACTCGTGCCCATCCCGAACAACTTTCGCAACTTTGGGCACACGGTATTGCATATTTTCATTTCAAGTAAACACTGGGGAACGAAACAGTGGTGTTTCTAATTAGACATTTGAGGTTGACGGGTGAGATTCTTATTATGTGTGAATAAAGGAACAGAAATGAACCTGATAATTGCACCAATACTTCGGATAATCGAGCCCCGAAGAATCGACCCTCCAGATAATCGAGTCTAACTTGTGTATTAGGAAGTTATTTTTTTTCAATTTTCCATACTAAACTTCGGTTTCATTACACGCAAAACTTTGCCTTATTACTTTAAGGCAATAGCGCAAAATTGCCTTTTTGGTAACAAACCTATTACTTAAAAGGCGAAAAATTTCTTCCCCAGTCAAGTAACAACACATACTGTCATATATTTAGCACGTGTTACGGAAGTACGACTATCTAATAAAGGTCGTTTCAACCACATGCAAGATTTTTTCTGTCGAAAACTGCTCCCTTTTCATCTCAAGTCAAAAAAAAAACACACACCGTCGCATATGTTGCACATGTTACAAGTTTCTTCTATCTCCAATTCATCCGGTGTGCGTGTATTAGTTCGCTCGTTGTATGCATACGGAGTAGAGAAAGAATATGACAAGAGCTGCCAAGCAGCGTTTTCCTCGTCATAGAGTATGCAAACGTTGATGATTTCAGAGACTTGAAATACGTCTTGAAATGACATCACGATCTGTAAACTGCGTTAGAGAAAAACAAAAACATTCGCTTTTTTGCAAGCTATCTACAGTACATAATCATTGGTTCATGGAAACTTATTTGCACCTGTTCGAAAATGCAAAACTCGTGCCCCTCCAGAACAATACTCGCAACTTCGGCAACTCTGTTCAGATGTATAACATATTTTCATTTCAAGCAAACACTGGGGGAAGAAACGAAAGTGTTTCTAATTAGACATTTGAGGTTGACGCTTGAGATTCTGATTAAGTGTGGATGAAGGGGACAAAAAAGGGGACCTGATCGTTGCATCAATACAAATGCAGCGAGTGAAGTCTTGCGTTGCGGTGCTTGGCTGCATGTTCTCCTGCAGAAACACATACAAGCGTGTGCCCGTCATAATTTTTGTTACTTTTTGTGTATAATGCGCAGTCATAAGACACAATAAGTAATAAAAAATTGCCCTAAAGTAATAAAATGTTCCCCGTTTGCGTTGGGTGTACTTAGATAGTTCTCCAAGCGAAAACATACAAACACTATGACACGGCCCGCTTTACACTGTATATTGAAATTTGTGAGAGTGTGAATCAAACTCGGTAGTTTTTTATGCTCTCTTTCAGATGACAGTTCTCACAGATGACAAAAATTTCTTACAGCTAACAAAAAATAAATCGAAAACATTGCACTAATACTAACGCACCTGAAGAACTCTATGTGCGATCCATCATGCATCATCATGATTTCAACTCAACACGCAAAAGTTCAAGTCTTACGCAGTCACTGTATCCTCCCAATTCACATATTTTCTGCTCTAATAACGCAAAAAATGTGTGGAAAGCATAACGCAAGCAATACATAGACATGATTCAAATCCAAATGTGTATCATTACAACACGGCAAGGCAAATCTTCTTGCGCCGTTATTCACGTCCACTATAACCAGAGCTTCACACTACTGAGCAAAGCGACGCACTTGCTTAAAGAGAGTAGGAAATCGTGCATATATGTGGAGCTCGCAAAAAACACCGCTGTGGAATCTGAAATATTTCTCCAGAGAGATAGCAAACTGGTGTGCGTGTGATCTTTTTCACACGAAAGGACAATACGCTCAAACACGTGCTTCTACTGTGAGTGAAACATATAGAGATAAGTGACTTTTCACACACGCACACTAGTAAACGTGTAAACCCGTGTATAGTTGCTTCTGTTTCCTCCAAACTGTGAATCATCGCATCTCGTTGCTTCGACTTTTATCACTTCTGACCATTTTTGGTCGATTATGCTCAGCAGCTTCTTCCGATTTCTGATCACGGATGAAAAAATATATTCAGAAACAAGTTTGAAACACATAATGAGTGTTCAACTAAATATTTGTCCAGCTGCTGAAAACATAGCATTGCAAACAAAACAGCTGTTTGTAAATATTTCTCTTTACTAGTGGCACTAACACATTTGTGCGTAAAAAAGTCTATAGGTAGGAAAGTAAACAACGGTGTTTACTATGCATCTTTAAACTGAAAAAAAATAATCCACACGTCCGTCACGCATGTTGGCTCTTCGAATTATATTGAATTGATCTCAACAGTGTACTCCGCGCGGCACTCTGCTAAGTATTCTCTCTAGAGTGATTCACCACTCTTCTCACGCTTAGCTGTGGTGTAAAAGATGCCATTTTGTGCTATTAGTTTAATTTTTTGAAACACAACTCATTTTTGAAAAGCTATTAAAAAAGCTATTTCGGATAGGTATTGATGATTACAAATATTTTTAGAGCCAACATGGTTTTTTTTGAGCGCTAGGTCGTCTTCGGCAAAGTTGTAGATAATAGTTTTGTCTTTCAAAAAAATATATACACACTAAAACAAATTATTAATGTAAACAAAATATTAAAAGAAAGTTGAAAATTAATTAAAATCATTCTAAAATCTATTTTTTTAATAAAAACTACGAAAGATTACGTAAACAACGAAACCGGTCATGGAGAAATCAGAAAAAAAGGTTATATTTTTTTCATAATTTTTTTTTCACAGGGAAGGATTTTAAAAATTTTGGAAGGATTTTAAAAAATGAGCTCTTTTGAATAATTAATTTTTAATTTTCCTTCTAACTTTTTTTTTTGAATAAATAAATTTTTTAAGTGTAATTTCTTTGGAAAGACAGAATTATTATCTACAACTTTGGCGAAGACGTCACACTTATCAAACGAACCGAAGTGCTTTTTTATTTTATACTAATTTTTTCACAATATGTATTATGAACCATCCTATGCCTAAAAAATGAACCACCCTAATAAAACATAATGTATTCGATGCTAGTTATAGTGTATATCATTTTACAGGCTATTTCGAGAGACTAGTGATCAATTTCAAAAGAAAAAGGAAACTAACAATTTCATAATTTATACAACCTAGAATATTTCACTTAAAAATAAGTATACTGTATTAATCCATCATGTGAGTTTTTTCTACTAATTTCACTTAATCAAAGTTACTAAAAATCGAACTTCGCTTAGGCGAACTCAAAAATTGGTAGTTTTCGTACTCATAATTTGGTAGCTTCATTTAACTGTTTAGTTATCTTTTTGAATTAAACATCTAAAAAAGATCTACATAAATTTTACTGTGTTTTCTCATTTCTTAATTTTTCTTAATTTTTTTCGAGGTGACGCTCCTTCACCACACAAAGAAACAATCTTTTCATAAAAAGTGAGTTTGAACATGAGAAAAGCTTGTGTTGATAATATATAATTATAAATTTAAATATATTTATGTTTTCGAAAAATAAAGTAAGTGCTACGTTTATCAAGGCCGGTAATAAATAATACCTAACAAAGACGTCAAATACCCTATATTGGTTCAGAAACTTCACAGTTTATCAAATTTTTGTCCAGATAAATTTAAGAAAAAATTATGCAAAATTATTGAGTTTTGTGGGGCCTGCATTCCAAAGTTCCTTTTAATTCTGACTACTACTTTCCAATCAATGTGCAATGTGCCAGGAGGAATGTGTAGTGCGTATAGAATGCATTTCCAAATTTTGATAACAGGCAAGCGACTGCTAAAATTGTAACATAATAAAAACGCAATAATTTTTTATGAAGATTAATGTTTAAGTCAACAACGATGTTAATTTTGAAATTTAAATTTACACATACCTACCCATGTTTCTACACTGACGTAAATTTTTTTCAAATATAATTCTAGTCTTTTCAAATCGTATTGTAACTGTAAGCATTCCAGTAAAAAAAAAACTTAATGTTTGCAGATCAAAGAATTTGTTTACTGATACAATATTAAAAAATAAACAAAAATATAACACTGAACAAGCAAACAGAGTTCGAATAGATGAAGAAAAAAAAAGCAAACAGAGTTTAACTTTTCCATGTTTTTATAACATTGTTCACTAGCAATTTTTCACCGAACAAATTAAGCATCCAACGGCCAACGTTCGGAACGGCGTCTAGCAATTGCTGCACAACAAAAGGGATATGCTAATATTATCGTACGCATAAAAAAATTGACAACGATGACAAATGGCCACACTCTTTTCAGTCAACATTGTCGCAGCGAACGCAGCGGGAAACTGGCCCGATCCGCGTTGACGGTGAATGTTTTATCATCAACCAGCAATCCCATATCTGCCATCGTCGTCAACCATCGACCCGAAAGTGAAATCGGTTTTCATTCTGTTCACATGAGAAAGCATGTTTCTAATTGCTTGCGAACGGTGTCGTCGTCGAAGCTGAGATAGGGTTGAGCACGGTTAGAGCACAATCTTCCCATGAATACATTCAGAGTCCTTCATCCAGCCGCCAGCCGCTGGCTGTCTGAAGGGGAAAACTTTCAACTGAAAACGCGAAATCGTCTTTCTACCGGCAGAGACACACACACACAAAACCGGGCATCGACTGGCATTCTTGGCACGACATATGACGCTTTTTCGCCTGACGCCACCACGCGGTAGGAGCCATATTGCCATCGGCAGACTGAGCAGAAGCTGGATGTTTTCGGCAAAGTCTGCAAAGTACTATGCTAACGAGCATAAAAGTAGATACCTTAACAATTGCTCTATTGTTTTGTATTGTGCACGACTGATTTATGAGTTCGCGCATCACTGCATGGAAAGATGGAAATGCTGCAAGAACGATTTTAATCTATTACAAAATGATGACTGTTCGTTACCCCCCAGAAATGATGCGATTGACGATAGAGGAAAAAAAACATGTGATGATAGGATTTGTTTCTTTCTTCTCTTTATTTTAGCGAATCTTGTAGCAGCTTTATTTGCTTGTTTCGCTGAACGCTTGTTCCAAGGCGCGATCTAATAGCACGATTTAATGAATTTGTGGTATGGAGTGCAGGGAGCCTTTTCAGCTGGCTTGTGTGGTGCGGCATATGCTGGTTTGTATTCCGTTGCATGATACACTGGAGCCTTTGGAGCGTGGTATTCTGGCGCTTTCTGAGCGTGGTATTCTGGTGCCTTTGGAGCATGGTATTCCATAGGTTTTGGAGCGTGGTATTCCGGGGCCTTCGGAGCATGATATTCCGGCGCCTTTGGAGCGTGGTATTCCGGGACCTTTGGAGCATGGTATTCTGGCGCCTTTGGAGCATGGTATTCCGGGGCCTTCGGAGCGTGATATTCTGGTGCTTTCGGAGCATGATACGCGGGAGCCGGCGCATGCGACGGTGCACACGGCACTGTCGAAACTAGTGGAGCGCATCCTACCAGAAGATTGCTGCCGCATGATACATGGTTAGAGTGGCCACCGTAGGCAGGAGCTGGTGCGTGATGCGGTCTGGAGAAGAGAAAGTCATTATTAACTGTACATTAACAAGCTGCTGTTGGGGTGGCGATTTGATATTAACATCCACCGTGTTTTTATGTGGTAATTACAATTACTCACTCTTGATAGCTTCGGTATCCTGCGTGCGTCTTCGCTGGAGCATGTCCTTTACTGCATACATGTAAAACAAAAATGAAATTATAAATTTACCCTTTTACTGCAAGCTTCAGTTTAAACAGATAAAAAAGAATATGAACTCACCCGTAAGCACTATGACTTGCTGTGCTGTGTGTTGCATGGCCATGAGTGGAGCCTTTGCTATATCCATGAGAAGCGTGACTAGGCGCAGCATGATGACTTGGTGTGGCATGATAACTTGGTGCCGCATGATGACTTGGTGCGGAATGGCTAGGCTTAGCATAACTATGAGTACCATGAGATGTGCTGTGGGTGCTATGAGTACTGTGAGCAGCACCTTTAGCGGGGTATGAATGCGCAGCGGACGAGTGCGTATAGCCTCCATGTGAACTGCTGTGGCCACTGTAACTTGCACTACTCTTTCGTGTAGTAGGACCGTGACTTTCCTTGCTGTGTGCGTGAGATTCGTGGCTGTGTAAGTCATGAGGTTGCTTTTCGCCCTTTTCGTGAGAATCGTGGGAGGAATGATCTTCTGTCGCGTGTGGAACATGAGCAGTTTCACTGTGAGCTGCTGGTGCTTGATCCTCCTTCGAATGTGCTTCCGGTTTGACCTGCACTTGATGGGTGTCACTAGCAGCCGCTTCTAGGTCATCACCACAAACAAGCTCAACCTCACCGTAGGAATTTAACACATGGGAACAATAAACCGATCGTTTGGATCTCACTTTCTCTTCACTATCGTATTCTGATTCATCGGCACTAACATCTTCCTGAGCTTGCAGCTTATTCTCTAAAACTACTGCCGGTGCAGATCTTTCCACTCGCACTTGATCTTTCACTTCCTCTGAACTGGCACTATTTTCACCTACCGGCGTTGCGGTTACCGCAACGCTTAGCACAACGGCGGCGCACGCGACTACGGCTATGAATTTCATCCTTGCACGTCCCGACCTGCAACTCAAACGTGAACTAAAGGTTGTTCCGAGAAACCGTGCGCTTTTATCAAGCCTGCCGTAATCGATCACCAACTGGAGGTGAACTCGAGCGGGCGCACGCTTATTAGCCGCTTTTTTGATGGCTTTATTTTGGATAATACAGTGCGCGGCAAAAATTTCGGTACACTGGAGTTGGGTTCTAACTGTCAAAGATTTTATTTTTCTTTTGTCGTATATTGATTAGGTGATATATTTATAGTAAATTTTGATTTGATTTAACGATTGATGAAAAATGACTCCTTCATTTTTCCATTTTGGACTCTTTACCAGAAGATTTAAAAAATCATATTTATTTCAATTTGTTTTGTTCACCGTTATGTACTCGGCCATTTAAACACTCTTTTTATCTTTTTGCTATTAAAAGAGTAGTTGCTAAAAGTCTGATGGTGTGAAATTACTATTGGAATCATATATCATCATAAGACATTGATTATTCTACAAATGTTGGAAATAAAAAAATTCTTTCAAACTTAACTTTCAAGTAGAAATTAGTCTTTCATTTTCACTTCCAGTACTTTCAATCAAGTTTCAACGAAAAATTAATTTGAACAAAAAATATTTCCAATTTTTTTTTAGAGGAAGCTGGAAACAAGGCCAATTAAGTGCTGAGCGCCTGCCTCTAGGTGAAATTTGAGTAATAAAGGTAGCATCCCAACAAGTAATAATGGTGTAACTAGTGAAATCGCAAAGCTCGGATGCCCCCATTTTCTGGAATAGTGATGAGGAAAATCAACAATTCGCCCTGGGCAGGATAGGTATCGTTTGATTTTCGGAGTCTTTTGTTCGTTTGAAAATCAGTCGGACACAAAAAAACCACCGACCGAGAAGTAAACTAAGTACGCTCGGAGCGCCACTGCCGTTCCCAGGCGGGTCGAAGAATTAGCCAATTAAATGTACATGAAAATAACGGTCAAATTCAAATTTGTGTACAACTGATTGTCGAACGTTTGCATAGAGCTTGAATAAGAGATATTCATGATATATTCGCAATTAATGTGTGGGTCAAAATTGTGAATTGATGCGTGAGAGTAGATTATTGAAAATATTCACGAAGGCAAGTTCAAAATATTGATGGAGGTATATCTAAATATTCTTGAATGTATTTCATTAACTCACATTATTCTATTATGTAAAAACATGAATCCTTAGCATATTACCTTTTCTAATAACACAGTACACTGAATCGTATGGCATCACCTGACATTAGGGTGACAATTTCTGTATGCAAAAATTTCATCTTCGAGTTTTAATACCCATGTATATTTAGATTATTGGCACAAAAAATTACCCGTGGAAAATTTCTTTTCAATCGGACTTAACTTAGCGGTGCCTCAAAGCGCTCAAATTTGTGATATTTTGACCCTCGACAATCATGAAGTAGAGAAAATCAAAAATTTGTCAATGTTTTTGGGATAACCCAAATAAAAAATAAACGGACCACCCTGATGAAATTCAAGTTCATGATGCTTAATAAACAGTATAAAATCTACATGTAGTTCAGAGAAAGTTGTGAGTCATTTTAAAAGTCAATTCCTAAATATTCCGTAGTAGGCTCTCGGTTGCCTTAAAAACGGCCAAGTCCCAGAAAGACGATTTTCAGCAAAAAAATATGTTTTTTAGATAACACCGAAACTCGATGTTTGATGCATTTTTATGTTATTTGGCATAAAAAAAAATTCGATTTTCCCAACTTCATGTAAATACTCTCTTTTTTGTAGATTATCGAAGGGCAAAAAAATCACAAATTCGAGCGCTTTGAGGCACTCCCAAATCACACCCGATTGAGCTGAAATTTTGCAGAGTTAATTTTTTTGGGCCAATAAACAAAATGTACATGGTCGGTTTTTGAAATTTGACATGACCCTTTTCGCTGCCGCCCTCCTGACATCTAAACTTTTATTGAAACCTAACAATAATACTTGAAATTTGAAAAGATGAAATTATTTAATATGGTTAGAAAAAATATTGATCTTCAATATGCATATTATTATGTACATTAGGGTTTGTGTCAATTGTGCATGTAGTTGCTGAGTAAGAAGAGTTTGAAGTAATAAGAGTTCAAAATCTCCCCAGAATGCCCCAACCATGTTTAATTTAAAATACCACTGTTCTTCTTCCCACTATAAACTTGGAAATGGAAATGAGCAATACCGTGTGAACAGACCTGCCCGAGATACGAATAATGGTTATTCAGATGGGCACGAGATGTGTGTCATGGAACAAATCCAAACGAGATTCCATGAAGCGATGTGTTCCAAAATGGGTTGCATTTGCTCACAAAGAGCAAATGTTTGTGTTTTTCTTAAACGCAATCAACAGATTGTGATGTGATTTTAGAAGCATATGAAATCTTTGAAATCATCAACCGTTCTCGTTCTCAAACTGTATGGCGGAGAAATAGAAGATGAAAAATTACAGTTTTTGTAATATTTTTCTTTTCTTTGTTTGCGTACAAGGAAAAAACTAATACACGCACAACGGATAAATTATAAAGTGAAGAAGTATGCGACCTCAGCAGTTTCTGGTAAAAAGCACTATTGAGGCAAGATGCACCCCCTCCGATTGACAATGGAAAAACATTTTAATAACAAAATAGTAATTCTGTCACTTGATTGTAAGTTTCCCACAATCACCCTGTCAACTTGGCAGCACTGCAATGTCAGAAAATGTAAATAAATACAAAAGAAAATTTCCATTGCAGACGTTCTCATTTTTTCTCAGCTGAATTAATTTGTTTTAGTTCTTCAATTGGTGTTTTTCACCAGCGAAAAGTGTTATTGCATCGAATAAACGTCGAGCAACATATAGGGTATCGAACGTCTTCGTCAGTGGTTTTCTTCGGCCCCCTTTTGCATTAGATTGCTGCAGAAAAACTGTCGAAGAAAACCACTGACGAAGACGTTCGACACCCTATATTCCCGATGAAATAACGATAAATTTCAATAAGCATTTCCGATATGTGACCAGAAAAGTTCTGTTGATACGTTCGGAGCTTCACGGTTCCCTCAGCTTGGGGTCAAAGAACTTTTGATAAACAAATTTTTTGCTTACATTTTATCTTAAGCAATGTCTCGTAGTTTAATAGGTGATTTTTGACCGTTGAACAGCAAGATCGGTCCTAGCGGCAATCAAAAACGGTATTTTAAAAAACTATGCTGCTTGAGTATATGGAATTTCAAAGAAAAAAAATTTGCCCTTATTTACTATATGATAAAATGAGCTGTACCGCTCCAATATTGTAGTGCAGCCTCTCCTTATGATGGGGTGAGTTTTATCTGATTTGTATGGTGCTTTTGCCCCTTTGTTGCGATGCATTTAACTCCAGCCTCGACTTTTTCAATCTATAACACTCACTTAAAAACTGTGTTTAATGTATTTTGTATAATGTTTCAGCGTCTGATGTGAGTTGGAATAAATAAATATGAGGTTTGATATTGGTTTTACCCAACAAACAATTTTGTCGATTTACAGCTTGTTAAGCGGCTATTAGGCGGATTTTGACTAAATTAGAGCTTAACAAGCTGTAATACAACAAAATTGTTTGGTATTCCTCAGCTTTAACTTTAGGTGTACTACTTTCGGTGTGTTATTCCTGACTGGCGATGAAAAGGGGGAATTTTCTGTTATTGCTTTTGAAGAAACTAGTGTGAATTTATCGTGTGGTTGTAACGCCTCTCTCAACATGTGCAAAATATATGATTAAATATATATTATTTTTCTATACAACTGAAGGTTTTTGAGCTACAATTCTTTGAATAAAGCAATACTAAAATATGTACGCCCTTTTAGAAAATTATTCATGAACTTAAAGAAATTGTCCACCAGTGAGAAACATATAGTTTGTTGAGTCGAACACATGTGCAATGAATCATTCAAATCAAAAATGGTCGATTAAATTTTTACGGATATTTAGAGCATTTGGCGTGGTTGAAAAATTAGAAAACAAACTCTCTATTTTTTCATATATATTTCTTACATATGCTAATTCTTTTTTTTGTCGTGTTGTACCACCAGGCAACTTCTGAAAAAAGGATTTTAAAATCAAAAATAAATATAAATGCGCATGTAAAATAAAATAAAGAACTGATTTTTTTAAAATGTTGACAAAATCTTCACAAAATCATTCGAAAACTGTTTATGCATAATTAAAATTATTAGAAGCAATAAAAAACCTCACTAAATATCAGTCAGGATAAGAGCCTGACACATTATTTTCCAATTGAAAATCGTCGGGCGATAGTGACGCTATTTACCTTCTCTTTCAAGCGAACATCATTTGTTTTATTTTCGAGTACTATGTGTCACACGAAAATTACTTGAATGCTCTTGCATTGAATTTGACAGCTGATGGGCTTGACATTGAAACAAGTGATTAACAATAAATGATTGCATGGAGCAGCCTAATCTCAATTTTTGTGTTAGTTCCGGAAGGTTTGTTTACATAGAGTTACAATTTGGAGCGATAAATCGACTTCTTTTGTTCTCGCTGACATTGTGACCTATTCCATTGAAAAGCGTAGAAGAAACTAGTCAATATGAACACATTTCTATTAGCCGCTATATACTCGGCAATTTTATCAACTGTAAGTGCTTCTAAGTTTTTTGGTTCTTGATCGATTCTGGATCTTCTCCCGCCAAAAGGTTGAAAATTTGTCTTTTATAGTATGTGGGACCTACAGAGCCGTATAGTTTCCGTAAATCCGGATCTCCGAGACCATACTCTGAATCGGGAATCTGATTCGGCATGTCCATCTCGGAAATATCTCATCAGATGGACTTAAAACGAATGAAAATCAGCTCCTGGAGTGATTTCATGAGTTTTGATACCAATGTTGTTCGTTTTTTTTGACAACTAGCTGACCCGGTAACTTCGTCCATAGTAGGTGGTATTCGACAATGTTGGGCTGTTTTTCAGAGACCAGAAGTCGCTAACTTCTGGCTTCTGGGTATCATTTTGATTCCAGAAATACCTATATTGGATAGTATTCGGCCATTTTGGTTTGTTCTCCAGAAACCGGAAGCCGCCACCTTAGAATTCAAAGTGGTCTCTGGGGACGATTCTTGGCTTCTGTACATCATCTCGATCATTTCTATTTGTTTTCCCGAAAATTGGTTGAAATATGCGTTTCATTTGTTCTAGAGGTAGGAGGGGTCTCTAGCTACCAAATAAATATATCTTGATCCCAAAAAACTCCACATGTCAATTGTTGTTCCATTTGTTTGTTTAACTCTCAAGTTATGCAGCCATTTGTGTTTCATTTGTATGGTGGCACTCTCTTCCAGAATAGGGAGGGGTGTCGTTCCACCACAGAAATATTTCTTGTTTCCAAAAACTTCTACGTGCCGAATTCGGTTCCATTCGATTGATTAGTTCTCGAGGTATGCAGAAATTTGTGTTTCATTTCTAAAAGAGGGAGAGATGTCTTACTTCCGTATAAATATTTCTTGCTTTAGAAAACCTCCACATGCCACATTTGTTTCCATTTGCTTGATAAGCTCTTGAGTTATTCAGAATTTTTTGTTACATTTGGAGTCGTACATAAATTACGTAACGCTCAAAATCTAGAATTCAGACCCCCTCCCCCTATGTAACGTTCCCCCTCCCCTCCCCCTGAAATTACGTAACGTTGAACAGCCTGGCCCCTTCCTAAATTTTCAATTTCGAGCAAACATCACAGTGACGTAACTGTCTCTACTACACCCCCCCCTCCCCCTACGTAACAATATGTAACGCAGACTCACCCCCCCCCCTTCATGCGTTACGTAATCAGTTTACAATGCCTTTGTATGGTAGCTCTCCCTTCCAGAGAAAGAAGGGGTTTCAAACCAGCATAATTAGATATAAATGTTTACGCCGATCCGTTGATCCTTTCTTGACTTAAATCGTGATCTGCGGACTCCAACTTGTTTTTATCATATAGATTGACCGAAACATGCTCCCGAACATCCTGATTTACAGGACCCAGATGTGTTCCTGTTGGTCTCAGATGCTAAAAAAAGACAAATTTTGCAATCTCGCGACAGGCCAAGATCCCAAATCGATCAATATTTGAAAAGGTTAAAACCATTTTATTTGGGTGGGTACTCTTCCGAGCAGTTGTTGTGTAAAAAACACAGAGCACCTTCTTTCGAAACCCCTCCCTCCTGCTGCTGTAAACAGTCTGATGATATAAACTGGTTTATCCCCACTAGGTAGAAGCATTCTGTGGGTTTTAGCTAGCAGAGCTGAGGTTAACCATGTTTTTTGAAAGCAATAAAGTCTGAAAAGGTACCCGGGTACCCTGCTGAGCACTGCAGACGGTTAAAATGGGTCAATCTCGAAAAGCCTTACAACAGAAACCTTCGCAAAGTTTACTTACCGAAATTGTCAAATGACATCATAGTGCAATGATCGATTGCCAGCGAAGGTAAACAGCGTCACCATCGCCTGACGATTTTCCATTATAAATAACTTTGAGTGCTAAAAAATGGAGACATGGGACTTACATTACGTCACTCGTATAGATCGAAAGGAGTTAGTAGAAATTACTGAGCGGAATGTTTAGTTGCTGTTTCCAATAAAGACAGATTTTATTGCTGATCCCACCGCCGAAATAGGTGTCGATGGTTCTGGGGTGGCGTGATCCACTCACAATCAACCCAACTGGTCTAGATTCAATCCTAGCCGACACTGGGAGATTTTCTGAGGCGAAAAATCTCTGGGATCACGCCTTCCATCACATGAGGAAGTAACGCCGTTGGCACCGGTCCGTTAATTACCGGGTCGTGTGTTAGGGTCCTGGGTGGAGTCGCCTCCCTGGGCGTCGGTGATTGGCACAACAACAGTGGCGGAACTAGACCGACGGAAAACAAGCGAGAATAAAGAAAAAAAAAATGGCTGAATTTCGTTAAGTAGCAAACGTACCTTTTTCGTCGATAAGAATTTGCTAGGGATAAAAAAGTGTTGATTCTACTCTTACTTTATTTACGCTGGCATACACAAATCTTCTCCAGATTACTCGGGATATACTTGATTCATATATATCTTGGTAAACCATACCTAAGTTTGTTGATAGTAGTTTAATACATGAAAACAACCCAAGTAACACCCAAAACATGTTAGAAAATAAGTAACAACGAAAGTAGCCATATAAGTGTACTACAAGCGCAATTGAAAACTTGTGTTATTATATTGTGTTTGAAGTTGTTTTTCATCAGTAATACAACCGCATTTCGAAAACAGGCTCTTTTTTTCTGGTTTTGGAGATGTTTTTAATAACACGAGTTCAAGAATGACAATCACTATCACTTGGTCTTTTCGCAAGACATTACACCATCTAATAACAACCTTACGTACCTGAAAAATGCTTTTCCTTAGTACAATAGTCGTAGCATTCAACACCCAACTTAAAATTACTTGATCAAATTATTATTTGAATTATACGAACGATTTCTATTTAATTCGAAGCGGGTCAAAACGCGCCATCAAAAGATAAACAAAACGCTTGCAGTGTAAACAATATCACTTCAGATTTTTGTTATTGTACATCTAACAACGTTTTCTAGTTTTGTTAGATTTGATATCCAGATCCAGATATCCAGATAACGTTGAAATCATGCGAAAACAGTTTCAATATTCAAGCGGAAGAAACAACTCTTTTTGAAAGGTTTAATATTATTCTTTGTCATTATTTTATAATCAATTAAAACTGTCACTGATAAAAGAAATTGCCGATCTAGTTGCACTGCGCAGACACAATACATTTGCGCATGCGCTGGTTAACAGTTGTCATGGCAACAAATTTGCGCATTGCCGTATTAGTACTCGAGATGTATTTTGCCACTTAATTATATCAAGTTGGCTTGCTTTCATGCAGTTATCGGTACTTGTTCTACTAGCCTTCATGTTTTGCACTTTTCTGGTGATATTGATGTCATGGAATAGGTTACGTCAACTATTCTATACCAACGTGTGTTACTTGGGAACAGTATATAACAGTAGCAAAAACAACATCTAACATTAATTTGTTTAATTACTATACACGCGAAAACTGTCCTCCGTACAAGGAACCAAACTTTGTTCTAGCAAAAAATCGTAGAGAAGCTTAATCACAAATTACGTTACACTCAAGGAGGAGCGATGGAGTGAAGAAATAAACAATGTGAATGCAGTGTAAAGGGATCAAAGATACGATTTTTTGCTTTACGTAATTTGTGAACAGACCCAAAGTCACACAGGCATTGGGCCACCCACATTCCACGTGGACAACTTTGGGGAGGGGGGTCTGTGTGATTTCCACAGTCCATACAAAATTTTGAGAATTTATATGAGAAGTTGTGGGGGAGGGGTAGCAAAATCCTTAAAAATCTGTCCACGTGGAACATGGATGGCCCCTAATATACTCTACACACATACACACACCACAGGCTCAGCATGATTTGATATTGGACGCGCGTCATGCGTTGAACTGTTTGAAGCTCGATTTTGAAAAGTGACCAGAATGACAAGATAACCTCAATGCTCACCTAATCTTTTGAATGTATCTTAAAGCATTTTTTCTCAGCTTTCCAATGGTGATTTCAAATTCAAAATCGGTGGTTGCAAACTTGCTCAAAAACACGTTTTTCTGATAAACTCTAAGATGGCGGCGAGATCCAAGATGGCGGTCAATTTTTTTCTACTTCAAATGACAGCCCTATCTTTCCTCTTGAAAACGATGTGTTGGTTGCAGGGGGTCCAATTACAAATTCAAGAGAAATAAATCAATAAAAAGGTCAAGAATTGCTCAAAAATCAATTTTTGTAAAAACCGTTTAACCGATTTGTGCCTGAGGGGTCCATCAATATGAACTAACCAAAGTGGTTTTCTCATTTTTTCACTACTTTCAATCATTTAGACATAAAAATATCCTTTTTGAAAGACCTCATGTCACTAGTGGGACGGTTTCAGCGAGTATTGCTCATATCGAAAAATGCAAATGCAATATTTTCAATATATAAATATAGAAAATGCTATATTTTTATGAACAATTAGTACGATTCATGGTTTGCATACGATAACATGAGAAAATGCTCTTAGGATCGCAAACTATTGAGCTTATCGAGCTTAAAAAGCCCTTATGAAAAGTATAATAAGATAATAGGAGGAGATCTTTTATAGAATAAAATATCCAAATTTAGAGCGCTATGCTGAAGCACTAAAGCAACGCAAAATAAATTAAAATACTGTCAGGTTTTTTTATTTTATTTTTTCATATATACCTCGTAAATAAATTGCGTTATTTCGACAATCCGCGTAAAAAACCGCGTTAATTAAAAACTCCACGTAAAGTTAACCACCGAGAAAAATTTAAGAAAAAAAAAACGAGACGCTCTACGAACTGTATTTTAAATAGTCCATTTTGAAGATAATTCCGGATCTTTCGGAGGGCGGAGGGTTTTTTTGACTAAGCTTTTTACTCAACAAGCACTTAAATAGTTTTGGTTCCCAACCCGCGTTAATTCGAGAATCCAGGCGTTAATTTAAAAATCCGCATAGAAAACCTCGTAAAAAACCTGACTATGTTTAAATATGGAAGGGGGAGGAGGGGTAGCAAAATCCTTAAAAATCTGTCCACGTGGAACATGGATGGCCCCTAATATACTCTACACACATACACACACCACAGGCTCAGCATGATTTGATATTGGACGCGCGTCATGCGTTGAACTGTTTGAAGCTCGATTTTGAAAAGTGACCAGAATGACAAGATAACCTCAATGCTCACCTAATCTTTTGAATGAGCTTATCGAGCTTAAAAAGCCCTTATGAAAAGTATAATAAGATAATAGGAGGAGATCTTTTATAGAATAAAATATCCAAATTTAGAGCGCTATGCTGAGGCACTAAAGCAACGCAAAATAAATTAAAATACTGTCATGTTTTTTTATTTGATTTTTTCATGTATACCTCGTAAATAAATTGCGTTATTTCGACAATCCGCATAAAAAACCGCGTTAATTAAAAACTCCACGTAAAGTTAACCACCGAGAAAAATTTTAGAAAAAAAAAAACGAGACGCTCTACGAACAGTATTTTAAATAGTCCTCTTTGAAGATAATTCCGGATCTTTCGGAGGGCGGAGGGTTTTTTTGACTAAGCTTTTTACTCAACAAGCACTTAAATAGTTCTGGTTCCCAACCCGCGTTAATTCGAGAATCCAGGCGTTAATTTAAAAATCCGCATAGAAAACCTCGTAAAAAACCTGACTATGTTTAAATATGACTGAAATAACAAACCGAAAATATCTGATTTAAAAGCAATTTTTGCCACCCAGAATAAATTCATCGGTAACGTAACCAAAAAAGTGGAAGGCACTGTATAGGAGCTGCTATACGGTTGCGGTTGAGCTTCGAATTTGGGTGGATTGTGCATTTTACCGGTGCAAAAAAGACAACCGATTAACACAATTTGTTGCGTGAAGTAACTTGAATATAGATTTTTTTCGGTGCCCAAATACGCGCGCAGAACCAACTAACGGAGTACGGAGATTTGTTTTTGTTTGCAAGCCAGAAACAAAACATTCACCCTTTCTTTACTCACTAACTGGAATTTGATATACGTTTTTGTTTGCGTTAACGTTGCTTAGACGGCATTTGAAATCGGAGTCAACATATACGTTTACAAACTGCTCCGTAGCGTGAGGTGGGCACATGAAAACACTCGACATTACGAAATTAGTTATTTGGCACAGCCTAGTGGTTAGTGAGGAACCCAAAAAAAGCGGTATAAAACTCCTAATTATTATAAAAAGCACACCACGCTACTGAAGGCGAAATGTGCTAATCTGCTAATACAATACGCCAAATGTAATAAAATTCAGCGACTGTTTTCTTCATGATTTTGTTGACTATGATTTCGATAGAAAATATTTTTGCAACAATTATTCATCGCATGACATATTTTGCGATTCATCCGCAACTCACAGTGTTTCTATTGAAAACTTCGATGCTGAGAACTCACGTGCAGTAGTAAGCGGTTCTACTCGAAATAATTAAATTTACACTCTGATTCTATCACTCATCAGCATTAATGCTAATGAGCGATAAGCACTTTGCTTGCCGCCTGTTGTACCTATATTTCAGGTATTTCTCCTGGAATCGATTCGAGAGCTTATAACATTGCGAAATAACCTAGGCCGGTTTACCGAGTCCGGGTCGACACTGTTTGTGCCAGCGAATCGTTCAATGCAGAAACATAAAGCATACTCCTTTCTATCAAAGCCAATCAACATCACTATTTGATGAATCAAATTTTACGCTACTGTCAGACACATGAAATCCATTCGACATATACTTGGCTACGGCAGCGGGAAAAGTGTCATAATAGACACATGTGTGGAGGCGAAATAAAAAACTCCACTCCTTGCTGATGTACGGCAGCCAGTGCGCGTTCCGTTTGGCTGGGCTGTGAGGCATTACTTGGCGGGTGGGATGCCTGTTGGGAAAGCGCTAGCCTATTTACGAACCAATTCAGTGCCGCGGAAAGGTGAATTGCTCCGGCAAGGTTCGAGCATAGATTCAGGAAAAAAGTATCGCTGTGCGAAACACGCACGAGCTATGAATGAGTTTCTTTCATTTCGTGCTAAAACAAATCAGCTCAATATGAAATTTTATTGGATTAGTGCACATTGGCAAGGGTAACCAGCAGAGCACAGGTACCGTCGTGGAGAGCGAATTTATCATAGAATTTTGTGGTACTTTAGTGCTGTGCTTCGAACAGCGTACAAATGAATCTTGTATATAAACAGCAAATGGCAGGGAAGATTAAAATTGTTAATCGTTGATACGAGCAGATGATGAAAAAGACTGACTAGCGTAGGTCAGAGGCACCACGATCTATGGTAACTATCTGCCGGACGCAGCAGTAATCCTGCTTTGCTCTAGGGAATCAAACATGGCTTGTTGGTTTGCACCGAGCCTTGCTTTGCTCAGCGCAATCAGTGCGATGTTCAGTGGCGAGGTGATTATAACTTTGGTTATGCTAGCTGCTCTCACGCCATTTCCAAGAAAACTTTGGCAGAGTGCTAGGCAAAGCCCTATTGCGGCTATTCACACCCGGTGGAGCAGCACGGTCAACCGTAGCCTGGTACCTTGTAACAAGAGGAATCGTATAAATACATATTTGCTACAGCTAAGTAACCAGTGTGCTGCAACACGTGATTCAACAGGGAATTTTCTCTTTTTAATGCAAACTGCCTCCGTCAGTATCGTGACTTGGGTGGATGGCAGCTCACGGTTGCTTGCCTTCAAAGCTTAAGTAGGCTAGTGGGAAACCGTAGGCAATCACCATTCATTTGCCATGCCCGCAAAACAAGACAGAGCAAACTAGGTGCCCTGCCTGGATAGCCATGTATCGTGGTTAATTAAGGAAATTGACTTGTCTGCTTTCGGCCAATACTTGTTGCAGTTTACTGCTGCCTGAAGGGACGAAAAAATGATTTGTGGGAAATGTGCGAGGGGTTGAACGACGATTAGGCTGGAATTTGACCGGAGCAATATTAACTCATTACGAAGATTGATATAACGAGTTTTGTTTGCCTTACGCTCGATTGAATTAACAATATCGCTTTATCGATATTCTTATCGCGATTGATTACACGATTAAGCTGCTCTCGTCCTTACGATAGACCCAATGATTGCGTTCGTTAGCCGCGACCTAAACGCTTCAGAAGCCAACGAAGTTGGACGAGATAATTTGCGTTTTTTTTTTTTCACTTTTCACTTAACTCCTCCATCTGTCGCAATAATATATTATTCATTTAGATTCCAGACAGCAATAGATCATATTCGTTACAGTCATTAATCATTTAAATAAACATTAATCAAAATTCCTCGGTGTTATTCTAGATTGAGGGAAGGAAAGAGAAAGAGCAGAGTGTATAGGCAGCCTCCTTGGTACGCTCTGCAATCGAGCCGAGCTATTTCCGGAGCTGCAAAGTACGGAGTTGGCAATGACGCAGCACATAGACTGCAGACAACCACACCAACAATAACAAACGGGCTAATGAACACTAAACGCGATAAAATGAGATGAAAATAATGATGGCGAATTGATCCGAAACCATTTCTCACAATTTAGAAACCGTTGAATGGCATTTTCTATGGTGGGCGTTGATAATAATCGATTGACGGATTTATACGCGAAAATCTGTGGGTCGGGTCAGCGTTGGAAGAATAAAACACCGATCGAATCGCTGTGGGTTGAGAAGCCGATGCTTTAATTTGAGTTTTTGTAGTTAACTTTTTACAATTAGCTTTCTCCTTCAAACTATGCTTGGCACGATGTTAAAACCGTGGAGATGGTAGAAGGTTATTCAACCTTTTTCATGTTGTGTAATGAAATATTTTACAAGTAATCAGGCGTCCCCATTGAATAGCACGAATTTAGGAAGTCAGCTATTTGAAAAGTGACCTTTTCTGGATTTCTGTGTCAGCCTGTGATCAAAATATCTTTTTATTTGCTTTGATTTCATATACAGCGCCAAGACTAACTCCATGTTTTACAAAAATTTTCTGTTGTGCTAGGTTGTCCTCCTAGTCCTTTACTAATTGTATTCGGATGGGAGTCCAAACTACGAAGCTATGGAAATGGAGCAAGTAAAATGTTCCGGTATAATGCAACTCTCACACTAAGGGTTTTGTTCAAATACGCAGTGTAAACGTGGATTACCAAAACAACCAAAAAATGGAAGATTGTGGAAGCAAATGTTTTTTACAAGTTTTTGATAACGAGAAATCTGATTTTTCGTTCCAAAATAATTATCACTATTTATCATTTACATATCTACCTACCACTTAAAATATTATGATTTATTTTTGTTCTGAGACACTGTATTTTTGCAACAGTAACGGAAACATCTACCACTTCCAGCTGGTCTTGAGGTACGATGCTGGCCCAACAAGCCAGTCGTCGTAGGTTCAAATTTCGGTCGTAGGTTCTAAAGGCTCGGCTGTTAGTGTCAGTAGGATCGTAGCGCTAGCCCCGCAATTGTCCCGTACACTAAAACAGTTGGCTGCGAAGACTGCGGAAATAAAACAGAAGGTCGAGTTCCAAATTTATATATGTCACCAAGGTCTTGACTCTTACGTAAACTTCTATTTCTAGGAAATGGCTGAGCCAAATCGCAATTACTCGCAAACGAAAAGTGAAACCTGGATACCTGCATATCAAAATTTATGTAATCTGCATAAGATCTTACCCAATTTTGAAAATCTTAGCATTATGAATTTTTGTTTGTTTGTTTTATCCCACAAAATAAATATTATTGCTTCTTTACATCATTCGTATTGCAAAATGGGAGTCGGACTAGCGTAGTTGGTAAGACATTGGCAAGGGTACGTTGGTCAACGGGTCGGTAGTTAGAGTCCCTGGGGAAATCACCTTCCATGGTATCAGTAAGTGGCATAACCAGTGACATAACTAGGACTACAAATGCAAAAATGAAAAAATAGAAAATAAACAGCTGGAAAGATTATTCATAGGACGGCGCAGAGTTAACGTAGAAAACGGCAGCCTGTCTTATGTCAATGTATTTCTTGCAATAGGTTTACGAATACACTCGATTGGGGTTGATCAATTTGATGGTCTATCTGCTCCAGATGACGTTTACTTCTATAGCCGGCACCGGTGACGACAATGAACAACAGCAGAAGCTATGTGCGGCTAAAACTATGAGCTCAACCCCCGCAACTTCGAGATCGTAGCACTGCAGGAACGTTACTGGATACAATGGCTCCGAACAGGAGTGGTAGAGAAGAATGCAGCATGAGCGAGAATGCTGCATTCTTCTTGAGTGCAAACGTTGAGCGCTACCGACGCGCACGGAACAGGCAAAACTCGGTCTTATGGAAGAAGAAGCACCAGCAGGAAGATCGAGATCGCGATGCGATGAAGGAACTGTACCGTGCGAATGACACACGAAAGATCTGCGAGAAGCTGCACAGTTTCCGCAAATTCTAAGTGCCACAAGCCGACATGTGCAGGGACCTGGACGGTATCCTTCTCACGAACAAATGTGAGATGATTGAAAGGTAGAAGCAGTACTACGATGAGCACTTTAACGGCGATGTAACACGGTAAGACGACGAAGTGGTAGTAGATCTCGATGTACGTGCAGCTGACGACAGAATTCCAGCCTCTGACCTTGAAGAAAGGTTAAAGAGGAGATCGGCCGGCTGAAAAACGACAAAGCCGCTGGAATTGACCAACTTCCCATCGAGCTGTTGAAACACGGCGGTAAATCACTGGGTAAGGCGCAACCTCGGAGTGTTACCAAGATTTGGGAGAAGGAGTTAGTACCCGAGGAGTGGATGAAGAGGATCTACAAAAAAGGCAACATGTTGAATTGCTGCAACTATCGTGCAATCACGCTGCTGAATGCCGCCTACAAGGTAATCTCTCAAAATCTTTGCCGTCGACTATCACCGTTTGCGAGGGAGTTCGTGAAGTAATACCAAGTGGGATTCTTGGAAGCCTGCGCCACCACGGCCCAAAAAATTCGCGGTACGTCAGGTCCTACATGAACGCCGTGAATATAATAGGCCCACACATCATTTGTTTATAGTTTTTAAATAGGCGTACGACTCAATCGATAGAAATCAGCTATGGCAGATTATGCACGATTACGGTTTCCCGGGTTAACTGACACAGTTGGTCAAATCGACGATGGATCAGGAGGTCTATTCAGATCTTTGGCTTCACCGATGACATTGACATTGTAGCACGAACCCTTGAGAAGACCCTTGAGAGACGGAGACGTACATCAGACTAAAGGCTGAAGCCGGAAGAATTGAACTGGCCATGAACGCAACGAAGACTAAGTATGTACATGAGAAAACAGACAGTCTTCCTGAGAAGACAGTAGCAAGCTCGTATTCGTTTTTGCGGTGATGAAATTGAGGTGGTAGACGAGTTTGTGTCCCTGGGCTCTTAGTGCCTGCTGACAACGACATAAACAGAGAAACTCGTCGACGCCTTATAGCAGGAAATCGTGGCTACTTTGGACTCTGGAGGACGCTACGCACGAATGAAATCCGCTGCCGCACGAAGTTAACTATCTACAAAACAGTGATCAGACCGGTAGTCCTTTACGGCCACGAAAACTGGACCATGCTCGTGGAGGACCAACGCGCCCCTAGGGTTTTCGAACGGAAGGTGCTGCGTACCATCTATGATGGAGTGTGGATGGAAGATGGATCATGGAGAAGGCAGATGAACTACGAGTTGCGTCAGCTGCTGGGAGAACTACTCATCGTTGAAACGGCGAAAATCGGGAGACTACGGTGGGCTGGGCATGTTGCAGGAATGTCAGAAGACAACCCGGTAAAAAGGGTTCTTGATAACGACCTGACTGGAATGAGGCGACAGGGCACACAGCGAGCAAGGTGGCTCGACTAAATGGAAGACGACCTACGGGGCCTCCACAGACGACATGGCTAGCGAGCTGCAGCCATGGACTGAATTGAATGCAGACGACTTCTTGCAACAGCAAGCGACACTTCGGCCTGGAGCTGACTGGTAAGGTAAGTCAGCTCCAGATGACGTTTACCTTTATAACCGGCACCGGTGACAACAATTACCAACAGCAGAAGCTATGTGCAGCTATGCGATCTTACTTGCTACCGAAGCCAAAATGAGAATGAAGTTGAATTGTTTTGAGGTTGTCTTTTGCACCAAGTTGCACTTAGATATCTTAATTTATTGAATGGCTTAATTTAAGGAAGTGATAAACGAGCGCAAATAGTGCATTCCCGGTTAACTAGGTATAATATTCTGTTGCCCGTGTTCGGGAAAGGCAGCATCAGGCGACCAATTAAATCAATTAAAGTTTAACAATTTTCAGCATTTTGGCGGATGCGTTTATAATTTTACAACTGATTGCCGCAAAATAAAAGAAATCCGTTGAAAATTAGCCGACTATTAAGATTTGAAATTGATTATTTCTCCCCTGTTTCGTTTTTAGATTATCATTAAGCCCCACCTGTGGACTAGGGTGTCCCAAATAAAATCGATGTAGAAAAAGTCAAGGTGCTCAACCCTAAATTGAAAGATAGTGTTATTTATAGCTTTTTTGTAGAACATTTTGACTTTCTAAAAAATTGTTTTCAGGTTGCCCAAACGTGATTTATGAAAAAATGACTTTTTTAAGCTACAAACTCATCCTTTTGCACTTTTTTATTTTTGTGGGGTTGTTTTTTAATATTTTGCATGGCTCAGTTCAGCATTGCATTCAGCTTTTTGACTCCCAGAGCCCATTAAACATCACAAAAAAATGTGATGGAAAACTATGCATTTTAACAAATATGTGAAATAACTGTTTTATTTTGCGACATAATAAATAACAATGTTCAGAAAACAAATGCAATTTTAGATGGCTGATAACTTAGTAGAAGGTTTAAAAATTCGGAAAAATCTACGAAAAGAGTTAGAACGAAAATTGTGATTTTTAGTGCCTTCTAATAGAAAATTCAATGTTGCTCGTGATATGTAAGAGATAGAAACATGATGTCTTCGGTAAAGTTTCTTGTTTTCAGATAACCTAAAACTTTGTCGAAGACACCTTGCGTCTATCTTATTCTGATTAAGAAAGTAAATTATTTATCTAGCTCATTGGTGGATTGATCACCCATCCTTCTACATTAAAAGATGCATTTTTGAATATGCTGAAACTTTTCCGAACATACCTTATAGCTATAATCAACATTTGAATCACTATTTAGGAAATTATACGCACAAACGGCAAAAAAACACTGTGCAATGGATACATTGAGCGTTAGTGGCATTTATGAGAAAATGCATAGTTTTCCATCACATGTAAAATCGCCAATATCTCAGCTCCCCGATAAGATATCAAGGATCTTTTTTCATGTAAACTTTCGTCTTGAACCCCGCTTTGCAATAAAAATTTCAGTTCTTGGTCAAAAAATTTTTTTATATGCGTTTAGAAGGGTTTTATCTGAAAATTTTAAGAAAAATTCACTTTTTTATGATGTTAAATGGGCTCTGTGAGTCAAATAATTGAATGTGATGCCGAACCAAACCATGCAGAATATTCAGAAACAACCCCACAAAAATAAAAAAAATATATGGAAAAACTTAGGAATCGAATAAATTTGAAAAAAGTGCAGAAGAGTGGTTTTGTAGCTTGAAAAAGTCATTTTTTCATAAATCACGTTTGGGCAACCTGAAAACGATTTTTTAGAAAGTCGAAATATTCTACAAAAATGCTATAAATAACATTATCTTTCAATTTAGGGCTGAGAACTTTGACTTCTTCAACATCGATTTTTTTTTGGGACAGCCTACTGAGGACCCTTTCTGAGGGAAATAAATCTATTTCTAGATTAATTCTTAAAAAATTGTGACTTGAGCGAAAAGTTATATGATTCATGCTCACGCTGTATATATTTACACGCACACCATACAGCTTGCCAAACATGTTATAGATATGCTCACACTATATAGCTAGCCATACAACAGAACAGATATGCTACTTCGAATAAAACTCTGCTGCAAATCCTAGCCCACGCTTTCGCATTCGTTTTTCGCTTTTCTATCCTGATTGATATTACAGTGCATCTCTCGAACAATTCGCTCCAATAGCTTGAATATGCAACCAAAATTCATTTTTTTGTGCTTAAATAACCAGACAAAAAGGTGGTCTTAAATCTATCAAAATCGAGTGAAAACAGGACCGCATTCAAGAGATTTTTTTATGCAGAAATTTATGCAGAAAATAGTAGGAGGGTGGTATTCAAGACACGACCGCATGACGTTAACTACCGTATTCTTATATTCCATTGAAACAAATTGTAGAAGGAATTGCAACGCTTCGTCTACAAAACTTCGAGGCACCAAAAGGTGCCAGTTGCCAAATATTCTTGTTTACTGGTTTGTCCGTCCAGAATTCCAGCCATTTTAGTATTTTGCAGTAGCCATGTACTACTAACAGCCACCAGCGTTACGGGTGAAGCCGGCACGAGATGACCGGTACTATTTTGTCTTTCTGCTAACACCTAGCGTCCGTATGTAACCGGTACGGTTTAGTAGCTGATGGGGTGAAATGTTCGAACGGTACCTTTTATACCAAGGCTTCGTAAGTTAGTTAGAAAGAAGGAGGGGCTAAGAAGAAAATGGAATGACAAGGAACGTAAATAAGCATCGGAAACAGAAAGTGACAACAACAATAACAACAAAGTCAGATCGATTGTATCCGTTAGTGTCGACTGTGCTTGGGAAGAGAGGTAGTGATTGCATGCGCGGTATGATTTAGACAATCGATATTAATTACCAATTTTTCAATAGTGTATCTCAAACAATAGTTTGTTTTTCTACATATATTCAACCGTAAAAGAATTTTCTGATCGATTGATGCCAAAACTTCGAAAACCTGATTATAAATGACTGATAATAAGCGCTTAAAAGCTGACCACTTTTCTCTGGTTTTCCCTGGTTGAATTACCAAATTTTCAAATTCAGGCGCCTAACTTAGATATAGACCTTAGTCAACGTTGAAATTAAACTAAAAATCTCAACCATTCAAACCCGACGAAATCCCGGCAGTTATAAATAGCCGTTATGTACACGCTTTAGCCGAACCCCTATGTCATATTTAAAACAAATCTTTCGAACAAGGAAAGTTTTTAACAGTTCGGAAACATTCTTTCCCGATATTTGAGAACGGTGATCGGCGAAACGTTAAAAGCTACCGTGACATCACTAGTCTTTCTGCTGCATCTAAATTATTTGAAATAATCATAAGTACGTTTATGCTTTTTCGCACAAGAGTTATATGTTTAGTGACCAACACGGCTTTATGCTTGGTCGCTCAGTAAGTACAAACTTGCTTGACTTCACTTCGACTCGTATATCGCATATAGAACCAAAAGCTCAAATCGACGTAATCTATACAGATTTGAATGCAGCGTTTGATCGAAGTGACCACAAAATGTTATTAAAAAAAATTTACGGCTTGACGCATCGCAGAGGTTTGTCGGTTGGCTTAGATCTTACTTATGTGATAGGGTTCTACGAGTATACCGTAATTCCTGCTGTTCGTCACAGTTTCCCAAACTTCTCTGGCGTCCCACAAGGTAGTAACTTAGGACCTTTGCTGTTTACGATGTTTTACGTTTGTAACGTTTTCTTATTTCTGGGTGTTGGCTCTAAACTAGTATACGCAGACGATCTTAAGCTGTATCTGATAATGCGCTCTATCGACGACTGACAGCGGCTATAAGAGCTTTTGGATGAGTTTGTTTTCTGGTGCCGCAAAAACTGGCTGACGGTTAGCATTAGTAAGTGTCAAGTGATGACCTCTCCCCGAAAAAAGAAACCAACTGTAACAAACAATATCGCACGTTTAGCCTTGGGGCTAATAGCGGTCTCGATCAACTAGATTAGTTGAGAGAATTCGTTATTGATATTGTTTCCGGCACATTTTGCATGTGTAAGACAAGTACAACGATACACCGTGCCCCAGTGCTGAGTTGAGGAAATTTCCAGCTCGAAAAGATCCTCGAGTCGATCGGGAATCGAACCCGATATCACAACCGTGTGGAAGAGCAAGCCGACCGATATCGCTAACCACAGAGCCACGGGGACCACAATCCAACTGTATGCAACTACTGACTTGGAGGACTTGGTGACTTTGGAGTTTTTATGGGTGCTAAACTTACGTTGAATCTGCATCATACCAACATAATCGTTAAAGTCACGAGACAACTTGGTTTCGTTTCGAAAATTGCTCGTGACTTTATGGATCCCCATTGCATGAAGGCGTTGTATTGTGCTTTCGTTCGGCCCCTTCTAGCTTGGATCGATCCACCTTGCCCGCTGTGCACCTCTCCGTCTCGTCCCTGACGGATTGGTTTCTAGAACCATCTTTACCGGGCTGTCGTCTGACATCCTTACAACATACCCAGTAGACTGGGACATGGTTATATGGGAAAAAAGCGATGGTAATATTTATGGTGGTCCCTATATTCGCACTGTGGTAGGTGCGAACGTTGATGATGTCGGAGAAAAACCTACTGTCGATAGGAACGTGGTCGATTTGTTTCTCTGTCTGTTGGTCGGGAGATCTCCAGGTGGATTTGTGGATACCTTTGCGGGGGAAGAAGGTACTCCGGACTATCATACGACGGGAGGCCGCAAAGTTTACGCACCGATGGCCGTTATCATTAGACACGGCATGCAGGCTATCTGGACCGATTACCGGTCTGTACATTGCCTCTCGTCCTACCTTAGCATTCAAGTCCCCAATAACGATCTTCACGTCCCGTCGCGGGCAGATATCGTAGAGCTGTTCCAGCTGCGCGTAGAACGCTTCCTTCTCGTCGTCGGGTCTTCCTTCATGTGGGCAGTGCACGTTGATGATGCTGTAGTTGAAGAACCGGCCCTTTATCTTCAACTTGCACATCCTTGCGTTGATCGGCTGCCACCCTATCACGCGTTGGCGCATCTTACCCAGTACTATGAAGCCGGTTCCCAGCTTGCTAGTGGTACCACACCTCTGGTAGAAAGTTACCGCCCGGTGCCCGCTTTTCCATACCTTCTGTCCTGTCCAACAAAGTTCCTGCAGCGCTACGACTTCGACGTTGCGTGGGTGTAGCTCGTCAAATATTATCCTGTCGCATCCTGGAAAGCAGAGCGATTTGCAGTTCCATGTCCCAAGTTTCCAATCGTAGTCCTCATTTCGTTGCCTAGGTCCATGCCGATTGTTCCGATCCGTATTATCTCTTAGGTTTTTTGTAACATGTTGTTTTCCGGGGCGGCTCGTTGGGCCTTCCCCAATCCCCTGTCTCGCCGGGGGACCATCGTGTCAGCTCTGTTTAGAGTCCCACGCTGCTACCAGGACGTTAATCAGCCGCTCCTAACATGGAGATCAGACGCTGTTTTGAGCCGCATCATCTTGGTGAACAGACGCTCGGGTTGGCGAAGCATTTCCTCTACCGCCGGAATATGGTTTACGCGCCAATTATAGCGTACTAAAACAGATAGGACCTTCTGAAATGTTTCTCTAGATTTATGTCAGACGAATTTTAAGCATGCATTCGTTTTAATTTTTTTCCAGGTTACTTGGATAATTCCCATGTTTAATTTTAATTAATTTCTACCAGGAATTTTTCCTTTAAAAAATTCCTGGTACAAATGGTGTATCAACTTTTTCTACACCACCTCTATCCCCCTAGACGTCATTTTTCAGCCTCTGGGTGTCACCCTGCTTACAAAAATATAATCATTTCTGCGTTTTTAGTTTCCTGCAAACTTGGGTTTCCAAACGGTATCGGACACTAATTCTGAGTCTCAATGCGTCATTCATATCGGCTCCGGAAAAATAATTGTTGGAAAGTATTTGGTAAATTCAATTGGTTTCCACATTTTATTTATTTATTTATTTATTTCGTCAAGCAAATGTAGACTACAGTTATAATAATACAGTGTTTTCTTATATTCTATACATTATTTCCAGTAGTTAGTCATTTTTTTTTAATTGATTTCTGCCCATGGTGATGTCGATATTTTCGCAGTGCTGATTATAGTGACGCATCATGCGATTTATTGGGCCATTTTTTGAGTAGTTTGTTCTGTGAGAATTTTCCGAAAATATTTTACGATTTCTTAATTGACGACTGGGTGCATAAAAATTTAGTTGTGATAATAATTTAGTAGATTGCACGCGTTGAGAAATAATGTCATTGATAAAACAAAGCATTGAAAGATTGCGGCGTTCTTTAAGTGCTTGTATGTCTATAAGCATGCAGCGTGCTTCATAGGATGGTAAGGGAAATGATGTCCAATTTAGCTTACGAAGCGCGTACAAAAGAAATTGTTTTTGGACAGATTCAATGCGTTCTTCATGTGTGGCAATATAGGGATTCCATACAATGCTACAATATTTCAGAATTGGTCGGACGTATGTAATATATAATAGTTTGATTGTATATGGGTCTTGAAAATTGTGGCCGAAGCGTTTTATAAAGCCCAGCGTACTATTTGCTTTGTTGATAATTGTTTTATAATGTTCTATGAATGTAAGTTTGGAGTCTAAGATTACGCCTAGGTCCCTTACGATTTTGCATTTTTCTACTGGTTGGTTTCCTAATAAAATGTTTGTAGGTGGTGTTACTGTTTTTCTGCTAAAGGCTATTGAATTACATTTTTTAATGTTGAGTTGTAATAGACTTTTGTTGCACCAAGTGTAGAATACATTAATTTCATTCTGGAATATTTCGAAGTCTTCTGCATTGGTTATTTCTATAAAGAGCTTTATGTCATCAGCATATACAAGCACATGTATTGACTTAAGAAGAAAGGAAATGTCATTTACGTATAATATAAAAAGAAGAAGGCCCAGGTGGGAACCTTGAGGAACCCCAGAAGTTACTTCTATTGGGTTTGAAAAGGAATTTTGAAAGCGAACTATTTGCGTTCGTTTCGTTAAGTATGACTGCAGCCATTCCAAAAATTTTGTTTCAGTTCCGTACTTTTCGAGCTTGAAGAGTAATAATGGTATGTCGATTCTGTCAAATGCCTTGCTAAAGTCCGTATAAAAAGCTTCTACGTGGTTACCGTTGTCCATTACAGTCAGAGTGAAAGTTATGAATTCCAAAAGATTTGTGGTAGTTGATCGGCCTTTGTAAAAGCCGTGCTGTTGAGTTGTAATTCGGTGTTTTACTTGTTTAAAGATTTTTTCATTAATTATTGATTCAAAAAATTTTGGAATGCATGAAATAATGGCAATTCCACGGTAATTACGAATGTCAGATTTAGCGCCAGATTTGAAAATTGGCACTAAATATGAAGTTTGTTAGAGTTCTGGGAAAATTCCATTCTTCAGGGACATGTTAAAAAGGTGTTGTAAGGGTGTAGATAGTTCTTCTGCCAAATTTTTGAGAAAAATTGGAGCTTTTCTGTCAGGTCCAGGACCTTTCGTAGCGTCTAAATTTTTAAGTGCGTTTTGAATTTTGAATTCAGATATTTGATTGACAGATAAAGAATTCGAAAATTCAGGAAAATACGAGAAGTATTCGCGGTCGCGATCTGTTTCTTCATATGTGGTGTAAATTTCTTGAAAAAAAGTGGCAAAAGACTACATATTTCATTACTAGTTTGTCCTACATTACTGTCAAGATGCATTCGTGATGGAAAGTTATTACTTTTTAGTTTGGTTTTTACGTAATTAAAGAAGTTCTTAGGGCAAGACTTGATTTGATGTTCGATTTTACGATTATGTTCTTCATGTGCAATTTTAATGGATGCGTCAAGTTGACAGCAAATTTCTTGGTAATTTTGAAGATTTTCGCTATTGTTGTCTTTTTTGTATATTTTATGTGCTTTTTTTTTATTTTTTAGGTTCTTCAATTGTGGATTAAACCACACTGGATATTTGTTGGTGTTCGTTCGTCTTCTTTTTTTTAGAGGTACATTTTCTGATATAATTTGATTAATTATTTCATAAAATTTTGTTACTTCTTCGTTGCCATTTCCTTCTTTACAAATTATACTACGCCAATTTATTATGCGAAGTCTACGTTTGACTTGTTCGAAGTCAGTTTCGTGGTATTCCGGTACATCCTCGTACTCACAGTCGCTGGGGTACGAAGTGTTATTCATTACTATTGAATATTCAATTGCTGTGTGGAATGCTTCATTTTTCCAGATGGGAGTCAATGATGCATCTACACAGAAGTCTTCAGTGCAGTTTGTAAATAATAGGTCCAAAAAAGCATTTTGTTTGTTTTTGACATGATTGATTTGATATAGACCGAGTTCTGAGGATTTGCCAAAAAGATACTGCAGTGTTTCGTTTTCGCCTACGACTGGGAGTAAGATAGATTCATTTTCAATGTCTACAATAAAGTCTGCATTACGTTGGTTGAAGTCGCCATAGACATGCAGTTTTACTTCTGGTTTCATGTTAGACATAATAGATTCTAGAGTTTTGAAAAATAATTCATACGAATGTTTATGAGCATGTTCCGGTGGAAAGTACACGGAACAGAAGATATGTTCTTCGCCAGCAATAAATGCTTTGGCCCATACGTGTTCAAATTCTTTATATTTGTCGGATATTATTTCTTCAGAAGTAAAGTCTACATTAATGGCAATGAGACTCCACCGCCTGACTTTTTTTGACTGGTAGACAAATTCCGATCGTGCCGGAATACATTGTAATTGTTTCCAAATACTTCTTCGCTTCTTACGCTTTCGTCCCAGCTACTTTCAGTTCCTAAAATTATTTTAAAAGATGACGACAATAGATTTTGTTGAATTTCTTTCATTTTGCTTGGGCTTTTCATGCGATTGAAATTCAGACAATAGATAAGAATTTCAGTCGCATTCTGTCGAGGAAGCGAAGAAGTGTTAGTCAAGTTATTACTTATGTTTAAATATAATGGTTCTGCCTCAGAAGAGGGTGTCCTTACTTGCGAAAATTTGTACTAAATTTATTTACACTTTCGCGAAGTTGTTGAAGACGGTGCGTGCGTTCATTTGATAAAAAATGACGATATGGTTGAAGGTCGGCTACTGCTTCGGCTGGCGTGAGTCCATATTCCTGATGGGCTTCAATAAAGACGCGTTGGAGTTGTTCTGGAGATGTCGGCAGTCCTTCGGATGCGAGAAGCATTCTTATACTGGTTGGTGTCATTCCTTCTACGCATACAGATGATGGTTGGTCCTTTATGTATGCGAGATATAGGCGTGTAATATGCATTACTTTTGGGTCGCGGAGTCTAGCCTTCAAAAAACGCTCGTCGCCATTCGATGATTGCTGCGTAAGTCGGACGATTGGTGGACGCATGGGGTCAAGTTCAAATTGGCTGTCTTGCGGTGCTGATTGTATGCTGGCGTTGCTGGCAGGAGCCGGTGCAGAATTTTCATTGTTAGTTGCATTTTTTTCTGTCCGATATGGGTTGATAGTTTCGCCTTTTTGGAAATTTTTAAATTTTGATGTTATGTCTGAATTCGGCGGCCCAGCAAACGCGTGCAGCTGCCAGGAGGTCTTTGTCCGAGGGTAGTGGTTGTTTTGGCATTTCAGCAATTTGAGTTTTCTTTGAGTTGCAGGCGAAATGGTTTATTCCGTGTTTATAGGTGTTGTTACTTATGCTGATAGGGTTTGAGTTTTCCTGCTGACGTTTGCGTTGCTGCATACGTTTACGAGCGGCCTTTTCTGCTTGCATTTCCTGCATGCGTCTTTTACGCTGTCTGGCGTCATATTCAGTCCAGTCGCGTTACCATACTTTTTTATTGCCAATTAGGCGCCAGCCTGATGTGAAATTTGGAGTACGGTGTTCTTCTGAGTCCGATTCTGGAAGTGGGAATTAAAGACTGGGATGATTGTCTGTTTTTGGCTGGAGTGAATTCGATCCTTTGAGCGCTTTTAATTCATTGATTAGTTCCTGCGCCGTTGTACTGCAGTTTGTTTTCTTATTTTGTATAGCTTCTAATTGGTGTTCCATATTGTCAATTTTTGATTCTGTATTAGTAAATGCTTTTTCCAGGTGCTGTTGTATGTTCTTTGTGTGCTGCCGGTTTTCTTTGCTAATGTCCGATATGTCCGATATGGAGTCATGGCCAAGTTCGCCGAACAGCGTCGAAATGCGATTTATGGTTTTTGCCGACGCATTGTTTGTGTTGATATTTACTTTTTTAATTTCCGTCTTCAATTCAGAAAGCAGTGTGTTGATACTGTCCAGGTTGTCGTGCGTTACAGTCAGTTTAGGAAGTTGACTGATTATTGAATGATTTGATTTGATTTGATTTTAACAGAGACCGGAAAACGCCATCTTGAATTTCGAATTCGACACCGGTTTTTGAATTTTGGATATAGTGCTAATTCTACACGGTGACAAAAAAGTCCGGTCACACTTTTTTAGGGTCGCCTGTAGCCTACACGTTGCATTTCTCTGGTCCCACTGGCGTAGCATGGTGGGGGCGGCTTGGGCGGTCCGCCCCGGGTGTCACCCTCAAGGGGGTGACACCCATGCGGATATCCGTGAGATTATCTATCTATTAGGTGGAGGTGAAACCCTCGAAAATTACATTAATTTGCTCCTAAGAGTATAATCTCAACCAGTTTTTCGAAAATGGGTGGATTAAGTGCAAATGAAAACGATCGTGCTAACTCTCACAATTTTTGATAACAAAATGATTTCACCTGGTGGGGGTGACACCCAGAGGGAAAGAAGTTACACTCAAATTTTCCGCCCCGGGTGTCACCCGGTCACGCTACGCCACTGTCTGGTCCCATCTATATTTCAAATGAAAGGGTTAACTTTGCTGCCCAGAGTGGCAGAGTTTCGTTTCTGTGCAGTTTGTTCACATTGAGTTGTGAGCCATGGCAGAGTTAAGAGCAGCTGTTATCGCTGAATATGTGAAAGGGTTCAAACCCGGACATATATTCAAACACCTAAAACCGCTCGGAATCAACCGGAAATTCGTGTACCGGACCATAAATCGGTACCTAGAGACCGGAGGCACCGAGGACAAGGCACGATCTGGACGACCAAGGTCTGTGAGAACTCCAAGACTGAAAAACGAGAAGCGGCGGACGAGAAGCTGTTCGTTTTGGAGCAAACAGTCAATCGCCAAAAGAATCGAGTTTGGAGTGTGAGCCTCCAGCAAGCTCCTGCGCTGAACTGCTGAGCTGAACGTTTCCCGGTTCCAAAATAAGACGTCAGTGATGGTTTGAGGAGCCATTTGCAAGGGAGGTAAAGTGCCTCTTATTTTTATCGATAAAGGGGTCAAAATCAACGCAGCGTACTACCTGGACACGGTTTTGAATAAAAATGTTCTGCCTCAGGCTGAACTATTGTTTGAAGACGATTACTACTGCTTTCAGCAAGATGGCGCCCCATCCCACACCGCAAAGGTTGTTCAGGTGTGGTGTGAGGAAAACTTGACCGATTTCATTTCGAAGAATGAATGGCCTCCGTCGTCTCCGGATCTGAATCCACTGGATTATTTCGTGTGGGGATACATGATGTCGAAGCTGAACGACTATAGAATAACAAATTTGGAGCAATTCAAGCGAGTTGTCACGAAAATCTGGGACGAGATGCCAATGGAGCACGTGCGCGCCGCTTGCGACGACTTTCCGAGACGTCTGAAGCTGGTTCGATCAGAGAAACGTAGTGTAATTCCGAGAGATCGTCTGTGAAGTATCTTTATGAGTTACTGAATAAAGCTATGAAAGCCAGATGCAGATTTTCTTTCTATTCTTTGAAATATTGAGATTTTCCTGTGTGACCGGACTTTTTTGTCATCCTGTAGATATAAGAGCATTTGAACATTTTTCAGTTTTACACAGTTTTCGAGGAAGACGGGAGATGCCATTGTACATCGAAAAATAGATGTCAGAGATCGGTATTTGGCTTCTGCCCCCCAGGCCCACATTTAAGAATATATACACAATTTTCGGTGTCTGGACCTGTTCCTGGTTTTTGTAAATATTAGTAGTAAAGGTTTTTGTTTTGAAAGATTTCTCGATTTTTAAACATATTTAATACACCGGAAGTCACCATATTTAAATCTGGTACCGAACCCATGTTCATTGAGGACATCAATTATAATAATAGCTTTTTAATAATTATTTAACATAAAAAGGCTGGGATACAAGATCGCGAATTTCGTTTCAATAACGTAATTGATCATTCCTAAAGTATGGACAAAACGACCAAATACGAACATGTTTCACTACTATACATTCAAACCCACGAGCTAAACTTCCATTTGAATAAAATGATAATTTTTTTCTTGACAACGAGAATAACTTTGGAGTTGATGAATTATGTCAACATTATTTTCCTATATTTACAGTCATTTTGGATGAAAACTATTTTGTACTTAGTTTTTAAATATGTTCGTTTATTTTAATACTTTTCTTTTTATAAAACTAAAATAAATGTGTTTGGCACTCATTGAGAACTATTCGTTGTGAGCGTAGATTAATTTAAATCTAACTTATATATTTTTCATTTGCCACTTTACTAGTGTTTGTGTACTTTAGTAAAGAGAAAAGAGCTTATTATAGTTGTACGCCAGTGTAATAAATACTGCGCATTATTCCAACATGTTTTCAAAGGTGTAATGATTTTACAACAATGTTAAAAAAATGTAATTGGTCAGTTGCTGAAAACAAATTAAATATCTATTACAAACCAAGGAGTTCATTTTTTTTTAGACGTTGTCGTAGGGAGTATGAAAATAACATGAACAATCGATCACAACAGATATTTCACAGTAATTAAGTGCATGTTATGAATTTCAATATTTCAAATGTGTAGTATGCAAAATTCAATATTTAAGAACAACTCAAAAAATATGCCGTACGCATTGGAATGTTTAAAAAAGATATTTCTCCTAATCTTTTGTAGATTGCACATCTTGCTATTTAAGCACATATACAGATGTTAAGAGCACAAAGCACAATGACGATGTTGGAAACCTGCCCGCGAAAATTAAGAATAACAACGCAAACTCATGCCCACAGTAAGAGAGTACATCAGGCAATGGTGTTAGCTTGAGTGAGGGTAGCTGCATCTAACCGATCGAGCAAATCCAAATATTTTTTCATTCGACAATTGAAATACATTTTACAGGTGAGCTCCTGCTCCACATACGAACAGCTGCGGTGTACTTTATTGGTTTGTTTTCAACACAAAATTAATTACCTGCAAACAGTGCCCGCGCCTCGGGTGTTTTCAAGCAATTTACCTTTTTTTTCTGCTGCAAACGATTGCACATGTCATCACCCTTGGTTATACTCTGTGTCGAAAGCCATACAATGCGAGTCTCGTTCTGCGTTGGTTAATGCATAATTTTTTACATGTTATGCTCTCGGTTAAGCGTATGAGCATTTGAGTTTCTTTTTTTCACAATTCCTTTTTAATTGGTACCGTGCTTAATAACCTGCGAGCGGAAATTTGAGAAACATTCCATCTAAATTTTGAGAGAAAATCTTCAATCACAAATTCGTGGGATTTCGAGAATGAAAGAATCTGTTTAAATACTCAACAGTAGCTGTTGTACTGACGCATCTGTTTAAATCCTACAGCATTTTTGGTCAGGTTAGAAAAGACCTCCCGTCTTTCATAAATCATGGGACATGGCATTAGATAATAATGATAATACCGACCAATGAAAAGTCCTCCTTGTAAGAATTTAAAAATGCATTACCTTTCGTTACATCTGTCGATAAATAAATAATATAAACCACACTAATGGGTAGATTGACTATGCTTTCACCATAACATTCAGCTTGTAGTCTCCACGTAACCGCTGGAATTGTGAAGAGTGGCCCTGAGACATAAAGTCCACTGGTCCACATAACGAACTTAATCAGAACATGTACGTCTTCCGCCCAACATTCGCGTTATTTCGCAGTAATGGAATTTTGTGTATATAGGTTCGGCATGACCGTTCGCACGTAAAATGGATAGCATAGACCAGACGGATTTTTCTTAGCACTTATCTACGGGGTGGTATGCTGCTACTACTACTCAAAGTGACGAGGCGCGAAGCTCGGAGGCGGCAGAAATACGTCGTTGCGGATATAGTGGCTTTCTCTGTCGTTGGATCTGGCTCGTGAAATTTTCATAACACGCTGTGAATATCACCGCCGTACGATTTAGTCCGAGTTTGTACGTGTATGAGTGCGGCGACGTTTGTACCCACCAGGCTAAGGATGTTCAAAACAAACACTGGCAAAGAGGAGCCCATCATGCCAGATAGAAGATAGGACTATACAACGGATGCGAAAAATGTGAAAAAGCACTCGTTTTTGTTTCCTTCTTGTTGTGCTCGGCGTTGGAATGGAAATTATGCTAATGATCTTCACAGTCGTCGTCGTTCGTTGGGCTTTTCTCGAAATGGGAAAAAATGCGCGTAACAATCTTTGCTGGTAGGTACCTACGTAGGTAACATGAACCGGCGGCTGTCGAACGGGCAACAGCGCTTCGAAACCGAACCACACGTGTGCTAAGTTCTCATTACGGAAAATCTCCTAATTCCGCCGAGAAAAGCTTTCGTCGATGTTTCACCATTCTGTTTGAGCAGCAAATATTATCAGAAGCAAAATAAATTTATTCTTATATTCTGATGCGCACATACCTGCTAAACATATTTCATTAAATCATACAAGCATAGCATCCGAGCTCTGCTAGCTTCCGCGGTTTACCAAGTCACGGAAGAGAATCCTCGGTGGTACTGCTCGGTAAAGTACATACTGTATACAATAAGCTTCTGCTATAATGTATCATATTAGCTGTTGGTAACATTCTTTCTCCAACATTGGTGTGGGTGTACTGCTGCAGCGATCAACAATAAACAATATGATCGAAATTCGCTTCGCAGGTGCTTGATCTTTGATGTTATTTTTATTATAGTCTTGTTTAATAAAGCCAACAGAAACCACCAGATTAAAAAAAAAAACAATCTCTTTCTGTATTACTTTTGATGCTAAGGAAAACCAGACGGCAAAACGGAAATGCCTGCAGTGCTGTTCTGGCCTAAATACACTCCGAAATCACCACGCGACACAGCAGGCGTTGATTCACTTTGATCTGTTCAACAGCAACCGGAGGCACTGCTGCTAAGCACTCCTCCAATGTTGGCGGACCCGGCAGCAGCTAGTATTTAAACTTTATCTCAAACAAATTTTGCTCGGCGCTTATGTTATTTATTCATGTTTTTTACCTTTGAAGTAGTGAAACATGAACAGAGAAATCGTCGGGGGAAGTACCAAACCTATTTAAGCAGTATAAGCATGCTAATCCATCTCGAAAAAGTTATGCGCCACAGGGAAGACACTTAAAATGAAAGCAATTATTGCTATAAAAAAAGCTTAACCCGGCACGCGTTTGCATTAACTCTGGCCTATTTTTGCAGTGTGAATAAAGTAAATCCTTTAACTATTGACGCTTTTTAGATAGGCTTATGTATATTTAAGCTAAATGTATTATTTTTGAACTGCTTTTTCCATAAAAACGCCAGTAAAATTTCTTTCCCCTTACGTAGACAGGAGTAATTACGAATCTGTTTCAAAGTATGTTTTTCACCTGTTTTCAAAAACCTATGTTACCTTCACTACGTGTTTGCTGCTAATTTTACTCACCTTAGTCATTTCTATTTGCTTTAATAAGGACACATTTTCATTGAATCTCAATTATCATTTGTTTATTTTCTCATTTACAGACAAGGCCAGTCTTGAACTGTATTAAGCTTTGCTTGAGCTGTCTCTTCATTTACCTCTGACCACCACACAAGAACGGCGTAAGTAATTTTCGACCGTACAATGCTTGTGTGGGCCAAATGTGTGTTTCCTCCATTTGGTGAACTGTTTTAGCCGGATTTAGGTTCAGCCCTTTTTGAGTGTACCAACTGCCGTTTGAAAGCGGTTCGACATTGTTGCGTCACATTTGCCGCGAATTATGAGGACTACAGCATCGGCATAGTCAACAACCTTTTAGCCAAGCTGGGTTAGCTTGCTTAGTAGTGCATCGACCGCCAGCGACCAAAGCAGGGGGGAGAAGACTCCCCCTTGTGGACAGCCTTTTGTCGCTAAGACGGTGATTGAAGCATCTCTCAATATAGCTGTGATTTCCCTGCTCGAGAGCATATTTTGATTCCAGCTTATTATAGTGTTATCAACTCTCCTATTTAGGAGAGCTGTATTGATCGAAGCATAGGAAGTATTCAAAGAAATAGTTATCGGTTTCCGTTATACTCTACTAAATTTTTTGGAAATAAATATTGAAATTCAGTCCGCAAATATATATTTCGACTGTGACATACAGTCTTCCTCGGTGCTTATGTGGACTGGTAAGCAAAGCGTAAATCCTGTTTTTTATTTGTAGTAGGTAAAAATGAAAATTTAGCACTCTTAATTGGAGTTAGGTAGGGAATTATACGGTCGATTGTTTACCGTACCGTGTCTGGGGTTTTTGGGAAGCAGATTGAATAGCCATGAGGGTTGATTACCTGCGTCTTTATTGAGAAGCGTACATGAGTGTTGTTTATAAATTTTTTAAACTTTCGGTAGGGGCTCCCACAGAAAAATTGGCTAAATGGCTGGTAAAAGAATTTCAAGCCATGCCCAAGAAATTTCCAAGTCGATCAGTAAAGAGCACCGGAGACTTCGTTGAAAATTTAAGATCCTCGGGTAACATCCAATCTTATGAGATAATGGTTTCATTTGACGTTACGGCTTTATTTCCTAGCGTTCCAGGGAATGAAACCTTAAACCTTTTAGAGGACTGGCTTCTTTCCCAATATTTTGATAATACTTGGAAAAAGAAAGTCGACAGTTTGTTGAAACTTTCACGCCTTTGCATGAAAAAAACTACTTCACATTTCGTGGTAAATTTTACAAACATACTAAAGGGGCACCAACGGGGAATCCTCTTTCTCCCTTTCTATGTGAGCTCTTCATGGCAAATATAGAAAGTACATTAGAGAAGAGGAACATCTTACCAATTCGATGGTGGATGGTGGTATATGGATGATATTTTTTGTATTTTGAAAAGGGCGGATCTTGAAACTTTTTTCATATCCCTTAATAATACCCATAAAAGTATAAACTTCACAATTGAAAAAGAACTTAACGACAGACTCCCTTTCTTGGACGTCGTTGTAGTCAGAAAGTCTACGGACTTGGAATTTGAAATTTATCGGAAACCCACGAATACAAAACGGGTAATACCTAACACTTCAAACCATCCCTTCCAGCATAAAATGGCATCCTTCCATCATATGATCCACCGCATGGAAACTTTACCTCTAAGTGAAGTAGCCAAGCAAAAGGAACTGGAATATATTTTCGAAATTGCTAAACTTAATGGCTACAATGAAAGTATCATCCAAGCCATTGTTGATAAAAAGAAGCGTGCTCAAATTCGGAAATCTTTTACAACACTCACCCCAATAACAGAAGATCTGAAAAGAGTAGCCGTTGAATATGACGTTAACTTGACACCCCCACTTCGTTCAAAATTTAGAAAATTTGGGATGGATATTGTCTACACTAGTAGAAATACCTAACTCAAAACAAAATTGGGGTCTACCAAAGACCCTATTGATACCCTGAACAAAGCTGGAATTTATAAAATTGCATGCAGTCACTGTGACATGGTTTACATTGGACAAACTAAACGTAACCTAGGGATACGTTTCAAAGAACATTTCGCAGAAGTGACAAAAGCAAGTAAAGTTTCAAAAAATGCCCCACCACATCTTTTCAAATCAAAAGTGGCTGAACATATTTTTAACGAGGAACATCCACTAACTTCGGATAACATTCATCTCCTCCGCCCCGTTAATAATTTATGGAAATTAGACGTAGCTGAAAGTTTAGAAATTTATAAACAACACTCATGCACGCTTCTCAATAAAGACGCAGGTAATCACCCCTCATGGCTATTTAATCTGCTTCCCAAAAACCCCAGACATGGTACGGTAAACATTCGACCGCATAATTCCCTACCTAACGCCAATTCGGAGTGCTAAATTTTCATTTTTACCTACTACAAATAAAAAACAGGATTTACGCTTTGCTCTTTACCAGTCCACATAAGCACTGAGGAAGACTGTATGTCACAGTCGAAATATAAATTTGCGGACTGAATTTCAATATTTATTTCCAAAAAATTTAGTAGAGTATAACGGAAACCGATAACTATTTCTTTGGTTTCTCAATCACTTTGCTAAGACGCTCGTTATAGATTTTCTAAATAGGAAGTATTGTTAAAAGCGCCATCAATATCTAGAAAAACACATAATGTCGTCTCTTGATGCTTCAGTGACTTCAAGAAGAGTCACTATGCCACGAAGAGCAGTTTCCGTCGATTTCCCAGGTTGGCAAGCGTGCGGATCTATATGCAGCGGCGAGTTCTTGAGGAACTCATTTCTGATGCGGCTATCTACAATTTTCTCTATTAACTTCAGGAGTGTAGATGTGAGACTTATGGGCCTGAAGGTGTTAGGCAGTTTGTTGCCTTTTCTTCCTACCTTCGGTATGAAAATCATCTTGACTTTCCGCCAGCTAACTGGAATATAACCCAGGGTGAAGCTTACGCGGAAAAGATGTATCAGTTCGAGCATTATGATCCCATCTGAATTTTGTATAAAAATGGGTAGAATGTCATCTGGTTCTGGAGACTTCAAATTTTCAAAGGACCTTAATGCCCAATTGATTGAAGCTTCCGTGAACAACCTTCGAGAGAGCAGAATTGGGTCGTTGGACGCTGTACGCCTTGGCCTCGGACCCTGTTGCTTCGATGCTGGTTGTTCGGTTATACATGTGGTTCCAGGTAAGTGCGTGTTCATAAGAACCTGCAGTGATTCCCTAGGTGTGATTGTGAGACTGCCGTCCTCTTTTATTAACTACCTAAGACCGTTGATGTGGTCTATGGACATCGCTCTCCGGAGTCGTGCGACTTCGTGCATCGTTTGGATGCCCTCACAGAACTTGATCCTGCAAATTCTCCTAGCCTTGCATAGCGTTACACTTAGTGAGTGACGCTCTGTATTCATCCCAGTTGGATGTGCTTTTAGCCCTGTTGAACACTGTTAACTGTTTTTGTTGAAATTTTTTGAGTTGGTAATGTTGTTCATGTGAATCCCACGATAACCTTTAGCCGTCAGCTTCGTACACCTGTGTATTAGTTTTATCCCAACAATAAGCTCATAATGGGGTGCTAGTGTACAAGTGATTTATATCGTATTTCTATTTGAAAATTTACACGAGTTTTTGTTTCAATATTGTCTGTCTTTGGTGACACCTAGAGGCTTGGAAACAAATTCAAAAAAATACCAAGAAGTGCTGCAAACAAAATCAACTCACGGTTTTTACCAAATACCTAATTAAGAATTGGTTCTACTTCAAGTAAATTGACATGCTCCGGAATTCTGCGCACAAAATTATTTATCTAGAATGGGAAATATTGCTAATGTTATTCATAACAAAGAAATCAGTTGTGTAAAAAGTTTGGAAATCTTCTCCTTAATCAAACGTTAAACTCACGTAGCATCCTAGAAAGTTACAGGCTGATTCTTGAACGTAACGAATTTTTGGTTTCATAAACTGTATGATTATTGTGATTGAACTAATAATGGAATCATGCCATATTTTGTAACAAATTAAAAAAAAGTGGCATTAGTTTAAAATTTATATACAGTCGTATCTAACGACCGAAAAACTGTGTCGCACATAGAAATATAGCAAGTCACAGAATTCGACCTTTTCCCGTGCTTCTGATAAAGATTTTTACTGGCGATGAATAACATATATTATTTTCATGTACAACAAACATTTTTTTAGTTTTCGTGACCCTGCTTTATAAAAATTTTATTGGTATCAGTAGCAGAACATTCCCAGTATACACTTACTAAGGTTTTGTAGATATGTTTATTTAGATTAAAATAATTCTATTTTCAAATATGCAATTCTCTATACAATTGAAAAAAAAACTATTATTGATATATTCTCCATAACATCAATTAATATTAACTTCCGTTTACCATGAAATTCTCATCCAGTTACTGGAATTATAATATGCAAACGCGTTTCATATTTACGTATGCTGATTAACGAGAAAACCAATCAATTAACAACGCCTCTCAGCGAAAGTAAACATCCACGTTTGTCATTGAACGAAATACTCAAACGTTGATTTCCTCGTATTTCACATCGGTATTCTTCTGATTTCAACCGCATCATGTCCTTTCCTTCAATAAATAAAACAATAAGAATGTTACTGAAAACCATTGCACAATGCACAATGGTCCAGAAACCAAATTTAGGGGGAAATTTGTGTCTAGAGCTCTATAGCAACATTTTAGAGAAAAACTTTCTTCCACAAAGTTATTACATATGATAAAGCGCTCATTGAAAAATTATCAAAAATTAGGGTGACCAACATTTTTGATGCAATCAAGTATGTAACTTTTTTATCTTTGTAGATAGGAGAAAAATTTGTTCTACAATGTTATAGCTCCATTAATTTTAAGTAACTTTGTAAAATATAGTTTTTCTCTATCTTTGAAAACAACCGATTTATATTGAAAAAACCTATTTTGAGCTCTAACTTTTTTATTTCAAGTTTCATCTCAAAACTGTCTGTGAACGACTTTCAGAGCTTTTTAAGAGAAACAATTTGCAATGCTGACATCGTAAATATCTCAATTTTACTCAAAGTTATTAACATTTTTTATCAAAAAATATGCGTTTTTCATTTGTATGTCATTCATTTTGGGGCAAACATAAAAAATATCTCTTGGTCTCATTTTGAAGAGCATACTTGACTCTATAAATGGGGAAACTTTTAGAGAGATGTTATTTTTTAAATTTGAGTAAATTCAATTTAAAAACAAGACGAAAATTTCAATAATTTTATACATTATGCATATAAAAGCAGCAAGATTTATTTTTTGGTATTTTTTCTTATAACTAGACGTAATTACCTTTAATTTAACTCAAAAAGATCGAAAATCGATCAACTGGTTCAAAAGCAATGAATTTTTTTAAAATTAAAACATCGAACACAGTCGTTTTTTATGGTCACGCAAAGTGCTTCAATTGTGCTCAAAATCGCAGGGATGCATCTATGTTGAAAATAATCAAACCCGTATTGTTTCGTTGGGTTGTTAAGGGGACCAGCTCCGAAATAGGGTGACTATAAAAAACGGCTATATTCGATGTATTTTATTTAGAAAAATTCATAGCTTTTGAACCAGTTGATCGATTTTCGATCTTTTTGGGTCAAATTAAAGGTAATTACGTCTAGTTATAAGAAAAAATACCAAAAAAATAAATCTGGGTGCTTTTATATGCATAATGTATAAAATTATGGAAATTTACGTCTTGGTTTTAAATTGAATTTACTCAAATTTAAAAAACAACATATCTCGAAAAGTTCCTCCATTTATAGAATCAAGTATGCCCTTCAAAATAAGACCATGAGATATTTTTTATGTTTGCCCCAAAATGAATGACATACAAATGAAAAACGCATATTTTTTGATGAAAAATGTTAATAACTTTGAGTAAAATTGAGATAATTACGATATCAGCGTTGCAAATTGTTTCTCTTAAAAAGCTCTAGAAGTCGTTCAAAGACAGTTTTGAGATGAAACTTGAAATAAAAAAGTTAGAGCTCAAAATAGGTTATTTCAATATAAATCGGTTGTTTTCAAAGATAGAGAAAAACTTTATTTTACAAAGTTACTTAAAATTAATGGAGTTATAACATTGTAGAACAAATTCTTCTTCTATCTACAAAGATGAAAAAGTTACATACTTGATTGCATCGAAAATGTTGGTCACCCTAATTTTTGATAATTTTTCAATGAGCGCTTTATCATATTTAATAACTTTGTAGAAGAAAGTTTTTCTCTAAAATGTTGCTATAGAGCTCTAGACCCAAATTTCCCCCTAAATTTGGTTTCTGGACCATTGTGCATTGGGTTGATTTAATTAACATTTTCTGCGATCTGCAATAAATCTATCATTTGTTGCAAGATTTGTACCACTGTATTCCAAAACCTATCATTTTCGCACCATATTTTTTGCAGATTTATTATCATCATAAACAGAAACAGTACCCTTGTAATAGCTTACTATAACCGAACCTAAATGACGTGGCAACAAATTATCGTTGCCCAGCTTGAGGGTACGTATTTCGTCATTGGCATTGGATACCGTGACATTTCCCCATAATACGGCGGAGGTTTTATTTTTGGTGGTAAAAGAAGCCCATTCGATTCCAACTGACGGCACATGATTATCCGACCGCAGCTGAGCCGTCACCGGAATATATTAGGCTTCATTCGTTGGAAGCACACACAGGGTTATTTTTTCCCGATTCCAGTGTGGTAACCACGTTTTATTAGTGGTTTGAAGATCTATACTTAAGCATGTATAAGCCACCCAAGAAAGCTAGGAGTCGAAGGAAGTTGTCTGCCCCAACTTTGTTGTTTATTTTGTTTTGCGTGGTTTCACATTTTCAGCTAAAATGAAAACTGTGCGTTTAAAGTGCGCCGTACTGTTTGCGAAATTCGATCGCTTAAATACTTTGCCCGGAGGTACTTGCAGAAATAAACTCGTAAAGCACTGCGTCAGCATCGAGTAAGTTAAACGACTTCGGCTGGTACGTGCTACGATGTGCCTCCTCTCTCGACTGCGAACTGTATCATTATCGCAAATCAGTCAGTCCAGTCCACGAACCCAATGCTTTGGCAGTCACTGAGTAAGTCCGACATGGCTGGTGAAATTTTACTACCGATCGTTTCGGTCAAAGTACGGTAGGAACCGGGGAGAAACTGAAATGTTGTAATTAAAACCTTCACGTTATAACTGCTACATAGAGAAAAACCTAGCAGAGAAAATTAAATTTAGTTTTATAAGAGATAGTGGTCGGATTCATTTGGAGTAATTAATTGAAATTCATAAAAGTTAGAGGATTAAAAGTACCTCCTGCACCCGAAATGGAATAGGACGAGAATGATTTAAAACATAGAGCTTTCTATGTGTAAATCAAAACAGCTTCATCGTGCATTATTAGTTACTTTTTTGAGATAAGCTGCTTCAGTTCTATCCAGATGAGCATTAGTTCAAATGTTTAGATTTTGTCTTGTCATGCTTTAAATTATTGTGGAAATAGTTTCAGCATCGATAAATTTTACTTACGCAATTCCAATTTAACACGAAGTCCTTACCTGAAATATGAAAATAAATAGGTATTAGTAATATTATTGAATTCAACCATACAGGAACGTTTTCCTTATCAAAATATACCTAGCAACAGAAGAGTTTTTCAAGTGATTATAACATTTTTACGAAGTGCGAGAAGCAAGTACTTGTTTTACTCTTGTTGAACTTTTATCGTTCCCTTGTTGTAATCTTGCTGTACTCGTGTTATAATCTTTACTCCTGTACTCTTTCTGTGCTCTTGTTACGATCTGGCACTTTTGTATTCTTGTTGTTCTCTTGTTGTACTTTGGTTGCACCCTGGTATTTTCGTATTTTTGTGCTCTTTCACTCTACATCTGTGTAATTATCTCCGTATTTGAATTAATAATTGAATTTGTTATGAAGAACTATTTGAAATGAAAACTGTTTTATAATAAGAAATTAATTTTAATTTATAGCAAGTTTAATCCGACACGTTTTGACTTAACACTCACTGCTCATTGACTTCTCGTTTGTTCTCGCTCATGACGTTTTTCGACATTGTCACCACACCACTAGCAGCTGCAGCTGCGCTGCAGAGTGAACCGTTACTAATGATGAGGGGTCTCGTTTTGACAACTCTTTTACTCTTTCATTGTTTTACTCTTTTAATTTATTACTCACTTTTTTTTTAAATTTTTAACATTTCTTTTATTCTTTTACTTTTCTACTTTTTGTTACTTTGTTACTTTTTTTTACTTTTTCTCTTTATTACTTTTTATTTATTTTGTTCTTGCACTTGTGTTAAAGGCTTTTAATTTTTTACTATTTTACTCTTTAAATTGTTTACTCTTCTATATCTTCAATCTTTCACTTATTGCTAATGCACATTCTTATCATTTAATTTTTTACTCCTTCACTTTTTTGCTCTTTCACTATTTTACTTCTCACTCTAACACTTTTTAAAAATTTTTGTTTCACTTCTTCTCTCCTTTGCTGGTTTATTGTTTTACTTCTTTTTTATTTTATTATTTCACTCTTACACTTTATCCTTTTGCTTTTTTATTCGTTCAATTTTTCTCAATTTTAAATTTCATTTTTTAACTTTTTTTTATTTTTGATTGTTACTTTTTTATTCTTCTACTTTTTTACACCTTAACCTTTTTTACTTTTTCATTTATTTACTTTTCTATTTTTTTTCTTATTTTACATATTTACCTTTTTTATTGTTTTACTATTGCACTTTTTTAATCTTTGACTTCTTTTCAATCTTTTTTTTAGTTTTAATCTTTTTTTAGTTTTTTACATGTTTTTTACTATTTTACTCTTTTTACTCGTTTACTTTTATATTTTTTCACTATATTATTATCAATTTGTTAACATCTTCACTGGTGTTAAAAACTATTGGTATTCTCTTTTTGTTCTTACTATTCTACTATACTTATGTTTTTATTCTTGCTTTTTTACGTCTTTATTCTTCTACTTTTTTATTCTTCAATCAAAGAGTAGATGAGTAACTCTTTGATTTTTTTTTTACTTTTTTTCTCTTTTTACCTCCTATTTTACTATTTCGTTCCTCAATTTCTTACTTTTTTACTCCTTTATTCTTTTACTATATTTATTCTTTGACTTTTTAATTTTTTTACTTGTAACTATTTCATTTTTTTACTATTTTTTACCACTCCTCAACGCAAAAAGTTTTTCTTTTTTCTCAAAACCGTTTACTTTATAACCTGTTTTATTCTTTAAATTTTTGAGTAACAACATCTTTTAATCTTTCACTCGCTTTTTCATTCACTTCTCTTCACTTTTTTACACTTTTATCCCTTAAAACTTTAACTTTTTTGCTGTCCTGCATTTTTATTTTTTTAATTTTTACCCTTATACTTGTTTGCTCTTTTACTCTTTGTCCACGCCAACTCGTGAACTTCGAGAACGATTCTTGTCCGCTTCAAACTCGCGGACTTCGAGAAAAAAGAATTCGGAATAATTCCGCGAACACGACGAGAAAGTATTTCACTCTCCACACTTTAGGAGACACGACCGCAATTAGCTGGAGTTTCGCTCGATAATAATTCGACAGCGCAAGTTTATCGTTTAACAAATATATTTCAACTGAACTGCTAATGCTCATTGTAATGGGTATATAAATGAAATTTTAAGTATGTGTATGTGAGAATATCAAATATAAAGAAAGTTTTTATAATAGGAAGTAGGTAAACGCAATTGCGTTTTTATCCAGTATGGTAGATGCGTTCTGATTACACTGAACAGAATCAATGTGCCAAGTTCAATTTTAGGGTTGGATCCGACTCCGAACATACCGGGCCGCGTTGAACCAATTTGGTTCAACTATCCTTGGTAGTTTGCCTGACAGTCTACGACAGTGGTCATCTGGTTGGTTGTTTCCGATTCAATTGGTAAAACGCTGATCTCCGTGACAGCTCGCTTGAACAGGCCTCGACCGGTTCGTACCAACACAACACGCACTAGTCCGTCCGACCCAGCGTATGTTTGTACCACCCTTCCAAGAGGCCATGTAAATGGGGGGTAGTTGTCCTGTTTGAGAAGCACCATAGTTCCAGGTTCGATATTCTTCGTTGCTGTTTTCCACTTCGAACGCTGGTGTAACAAGGATATGTAGTCTCGGGACCAACACTTCCAGAAATTTTGGACACTACGACGAGATTCCTGAAAACGAGACGGGTTGGAAATAGGTTTATCAGAAACATCGGGCTCGCGAATGGAAAACATCGGTTCTCCAATGAGAAGGTGTCCAGGTGTTAATACGGAAAGGTTCTCAGGATGCTCGGTGAGGGGGGTGAGAGGCCAAGAGTTGAGAATGCCTTCAATATGTGCAGCTGCTGTTGCGAGTTCGTCGATTGTGTACGACGACGAACCGAAGATTCGTCGAAAATGGCGTTTAAACGATTTTACCCCGGCCTACCACAATCCCCCGAAATGTGGTGAGCGTGCTGGAATAAATTTGAAGTTGATTCCTTCGCTTAGGCAGTACTGCTCCCATTCATTGGTCTGGAACTCTTGTTGATACCGACGACGTAACTCGCGCATTTCACGATCAGCCCCGACGAAAGCTGTCGCGTTATCGCAACGAAGCTCGATTAACCGCCCGCGTCGAGCTACAAACCGTTTAATAGCATTGATGCACGCAGCTGATGTTAGGTCGGGTACGATCTCGATGTGAACGGCTTTCACCGACAGGCACACGAATATCGCGACGTACATTTTCACGCTAGCCCCCCTACCATACAAAGGACGAACGTTAAATGGTCCGCAGTAGTCCAACCCAGAATAGGAAAAAACTCGAGCAGGATTAACACGTGCGGACGGTAGCGGAGCCATTTGTTGGTTGGTGCTTGACGGTGAACAGCGGAAGCAAGTCACACAAGACCCTACAACTCGACGTACTAGCTGTCTTCCTCGAATCGGCCAATAACGTTGTCGCATTGTTGAGAGTAATAGAGTAGGTCCAGAGTGAGCCGTTCGTAAATGCAATGACCGAGCTATCAGCCAGCTGAGGTGATGATTAGGGGGAAGCAGCAATGGATATTTCGTATCATGGGGCGCTTCTAAATTTTTTAAACGACTGTATAGCCGAAATAAATCGTTATCGTCAAGGAATACGTTAATATTTTTAAGAACAGAATGTGTGTCGAATATAATTTTATGCTCTGGTTTTAGTTTCATAATGGCTAATTGTTTAATTTCACTTGAAAAGGTAGTTACCTGTACCATTCGAATAATCGTTTTGTGTGCCATGTCGAGCTCCGGCAGTGTCAGCGTACCAGTGAAACGGTCTTTCTTCTTGCTCCTAACGTTGTTGGAAAACCTGAGGCACCAGGCAACAGTCTTCAGCAACCTTCCTAGATCGGAAAATCTCGAAACAATGGAATCGTCATTCTCCATGCTCGCCAATGCAACCGTGTTTCGTCTCTCCTGGTCTACATCGGAATTGGGTATCGCATTGGGCAACATTTTCGGCCAACAGGTAACAGGATCCTTAAGAAACGGTGGTCCATGTCACCACAGAGCATCGTCCATTATTTGGCTTGGTCGAATCCCACGGGAAATTCGGTCTGCCGGATTGAGATCCGTGGGGATGTGTCTCCATTGGCAGTTTTTGGTAAGCCTCTGTACCTCAGCAATGCGATTAGACACAAATACTTTCCAATTTGTGGGTGGTGCTCGAAGCCAATATAGCACCAAAGTCGAATCCGTCCAGAAAGTGACGGTTGCCGAGAAGTCCGTTGCATTTCGTAATTTATCCACCAACTGGCTGCCCAATACTGCTGCACATAGTTCAAGCCGTGGAATCGACAATCCTCGTAAAGGAGCCACTCGTGCCTTTGTAATTAAAAGATGACTGTCGATTTTGCCTTCGTGGTTTGGACCAACCACATAAACACAAGAGCCGTAACCCTTCTCGGACGCGTCACAGAAACAGTGAAGATGGTAATTCCGATGTGAATTGGACAGAACCCGCCGAGGGATTGTTTACTGCTGGAGCAACGTAAGTTCACTGCGAAAGTCCTTCCACCAGGCACTTTCCTCACTAGAAACCTCCTCGTCCCATGAAACGTGTTTGGCCCAAAGACGTTGAACAAACATTCTAGCGTTGACCACGACTGCCCCAAGAAGTCCTAATGGGTCAAACAGTTGAGAAGTTTCGGAAACCACGATGCGTTTGGTAACCGTCGATAATCCGGGTAACGTGGGAATCTTGAAGCTAAAGCTGTCATTTCGTGGGTTCCATAGAAGCCCTAAAGCAGTTACCGTCGACCGTCCTATCTCCATTAGAGAGTCGCTATCCCACAGCTCACTTGGTATGTGTTGCAACACAGTTTGGCAATTTGTGCTCCATTTGCGTAATGTAAATCCTCCAACCCCGAGAAGCTCTCGTAATTGACGACAAATTTCAGTGGCTTCTTCGAGGTTGTCGCTTCCAGCCAAACAATCGTCTACATAAAAACGATTGGTTACAACTTTCGATGCTAAAGGGAATTTGTGGCCTTCGTCTTCGGACAGTTTGTTGAGCACCCGGGCAGCTTGATACGGAGAGCTTGCAAGTCCGTAAGTCACCGTTTTCAGCTGATAAATCTGCAATGGCATGGATGAATCTCGTCGCCAGACAATCTGCTGATACGATCGATCCTCGGGATGAATCCAAATTTGGCGGAACATTTTTTCCGCGTCAGCAGTGAAAACGTACTGCGGCATTCTGAAGTTAACAACGGTAGCTAATAGTGTTGGTTGCACTGTGGGACCAATGCGCAGTACATCATTGAGAGTGAGTGTACCTGATCCCTTACTGCTAGCATCAAAAACGACACGAGTTTTTGTCGTACTGCTTTCCAACCGATGAACAGCATGATGTGGGAGGAAATACTGCGGACCCGCGACGCTTGAACCAACTTCCATATGCCCCATGCTCTCGTAATCATCCATAAACTTCACGTATTCATCGCGAAGAGTGTTATCTCGGGAAAACCGCTTTTCCATGAGCAGAAAACGCCGCTTTGCCTGTTCATAAGAGCTCGCCAACAATGGAATCAAAGACTCCCGGAGTGGGAGACGAAGCACGTAACGACCGTCAGTATCACGAGACACGGTTTGCTGAAAGTGATTTTCGACCTCCTGTTCCTCTTGCGTAAGAGCCTTTCCAATATCGAGATTTTCAACCTCCCACATTTTCTCTAGTTGAATGTTCAAATTCTGATCAGTGACAATATGACATGCCACCGTTGCAGATTCGTTTGCTGAGTAATTTCCACATACTACGTAACCCAGCATTGTTTTCTGTAAAATAGGATAATTGTCAGCTAAAACTAATTGATGCGATTCGATCAGTGAGAAAAATAGTTCAGCCCCAATTATCAAATCGACTCCGTGGCTCACATTGAACTTTGGATCTGCTAAGGGCAACTTACGTGGAATTTGCCAGTGTGAGATGTCAACATGAGCACTTGGAAGGCTAACTGTTAGCTTGGGAAGAACTAGACAGTCTAGATTGTGTAGGAATTTACCAAACCGTGATTGCAACGAGATTATACACGATATTTTACACTGACTATTGCTTGACCTATGCCGCTCACTGGTATATTGATACGAGTGCGTTTCAAACCAAGTTTCTGACACAATGACTCTGATATAAAGTGGGATTGTGATGCGCTATCGAGCAAAGCTCTGGCATAGTGACCAATACCATCAACGTCCACTATGCGCACCAGTGCTGTTGATAGAAACACAATCTTTTGTTGTTTGTTTGTTGGAGCGAACACAGTTGCATTATCGTTAGAGCAGGAGGGAAGTGGTTCAATTTCTGCGAATTGACGATTTAAGTACACCGACGACGTGGGAGAGGGGCTACTTTCGACGGACGACACCGGCGGCGAACGGGTTGCCTGTTGTGAGCTACGCGAAGACACCACCGATGGTACTACCGATACCGAGAACGAGGCCTCAGGCAGAGGCATGCTTTCTGAGCACACAGCGGTATAAGTTGGTAGAATTGATTGTCTTTCTTCTACAAGACTCGGAACCGATGTGATTGGTGGTAAATGTAGTAAACTGTGATGTCTCTTTGCGCACGTTTTACACAGCCTGCCACGGCAATCTCTAGCCATATGTCCTCCCCGTAAACAGTTGATGCATAGTTGATGTTTCTTGACGAAATCCAACCGATTGTTAGGTGACAATTTTAGAAATAATTCACACTGAAAGATTGGGTGCGCCTGTTTACAATTTGGGCATTTAACTACGCTCTCAGACACAACGTGTGCGGATGACTTGTATTTGATTGCTTTTAATTGATTCACTGCAGGTTGAGTGTAGTTTGATTTGCACATTCGAAGTGTGCGTGATCGTTTGATAATAAAACTCATCAGTTCATCGTATTGCGGAACCGTATTGTCGTTGCAATGAGCTTCCCAATCCATCAAAGATTTTTCATCCAATAAACTGCTGAGACGCTCAACCAGAAATGAATTCCAATGGGCTTCAAATAATTCGAGCTTGTCTAAAATGCCTACATGTCGGTTGAATTCATCAGCTAACTTTGCTAGAGCTGAAGCTGATTCTCTTTTAACGTGGGGAATCTTTAAAATCGCCGACATGTGTTGCTTGACGAGAAAATTTTTGTTTTCGTATCGGTCGCAAATAGTTTTCCACGCGGTAGCATAGTTATCCGAAATAATTGTGAATGACAAGATTAAACGAGATGCTTCACCTTTCAAAGCACTACGTAAGTAGTGAAGCTTTTGAACCGACGGAATTTGAGCATTGGAATGGACTAATGACTTATACAGATCGCGAAACTCAATCCATTCATCCGACTTTCCTCCAAATTCAGGTATTTTTATTTCGGGAAGTTTAACATGCACGGCGTGATTAGCAGGGGGTACAATTTGAGATACGGGCCGCGATTCAGAAGTAGACGGGTTAGCAACTGCAGGGCGCGGCAGTTTACTTACGAGGGATGCCTTAAGCTCAAAGTAAAGATTTTGGAACTCTTGACGTGTTTCCGAAAATCCATCTTCCTGATCCTCTAACGCTTCTATTTCGTCCTCTATATCTTCAAATTTATCCCACATGCCATCTAAACGTTCGATTCTAATTGCGACTTGATCAACTTTGCTATCTTCATACGAATCGTGAAAGCACTGAATCAGTTTAGCTGACCCGAGGATATTATCTCTTTTCCTAACCAGGCTCTTCAGATGCACTGTGTGCTTTCGCAGAGTCGATTTTTTAGATAAGGGCATTACGCAAATAAATTAGAGTCACCCACCTGCTGTTTTGGCTTCACTTACGACACCCACGTGATTATCGTAACCTCAATGTCGGGTATATAATCTTCGATCCTTTTACAATCCTGACTCGTAATGATCGACGGGACAGGTAGAAAGATGATTCAACGCAATCGCCTACGATGCTACAGAAATCCAACGTGATTTCCGATGATAGCGAATAACTCCAACCTCCAAACGGTGTTCTCCACGACAAATGAGAATTCCTCCCGGGTTTCGGCACCAATAACTGTCCACGCCAACTCGTGAACTTCGAGAACGATTCTTGTCCGCTTCAAACTCGCGGACTTCGAGAAAAAAGTATTCGGAATAATTCCGCGAACACGACGAGAAAGTATTTCACTCTCCACACTTTAGGAGACACGACCGCAATTAGCTGGAGTTTCTCTCGATAATAATTCGACAGCGCAAGTTTATCGTTTAACAAATATATTTCAAATGAACTGCTAATGCTCATTGTAATGGGTATATAAATGAAATTTTAAGTATCTGTATGTGAGAATATCAAATATAAAGAAAATTTTTATAATAGGAAGTAGGTAAACGCAATTGCGTTTTTATCCAGGATGGTAGATGCGTTCTGATTACACTGAACAGAATCAATGTGCCAAGTTCAATTTAGGGTTGGTGTTTTTTTTCCTCTCCTTTTCTGTTTCACTTTTTTACTTCATTATTAATCTACGTTTTTACGCTCTCATTTTTTAAGTCTTTAATTATATTACTCTCCTAATTTTTCTCACTTTAAAATTATATTCTTTACTCTTTTCTCATTTATTTACTTTTTCACTCCTTCAATTGCGTTACTCTTTTACTACCCTTTTGATTTTCTCATTTGTTTACTTTTTACTGTTTTACGTTTTATTAATATGAATTTTTACTTTTCTATTTCACTCTTTTATTTTTTTATTTGACTTTCTGACTGTTTTATTTATTTTTTGTTTTAGTTTTTCACTCTTTTATTTTTGACTATTATACCTACCTAATCTTTATTTTTTATTATTTTACATTTTTATTCATTCAATTTTTACTCTTTTATTTTCTTTTATTTTAATTGTGACTCTTTTACTTTTTTGCTTTTTAACTTTTTCACTCTTTAAATTCTTTTTTCATTTATTGTTTTTTTCTCTTCTTTCCTGTTTCACTTTTTTATTATTTTATTTCCTTACTCTCTCACTTTTTTAATCTTTAGCTTTTTCAATTTTTCTCACTTTTGAATCTTACTCTTAAACATCTTTTTCTTTTACTCTCCACTCTTTACATGTACTTTTTTCCTTTTCACTCCTTAACTTGTTTTACTTTTTTAGTTATTTACTCTTTTAATTTTTTCTTTCTTTTACTTTTTATTCCTTAACTTTTTATTGTAATAATTTTGTACTATTTTCTTTTTTATTCTATTACTTTTCTTATTTTACTTTTTTACTCTTTTATTTTTGAGTGTTCTATCTATTCAGTCTTTCACTTTTGTATTCTTTCAATGTTCTACTCTTTAACATGTTTTTTTTTACTTTTTTACTGGTACTTCTGTAATCTCTGTATTGTTAATTATGTACTCTCTTATTTGTTAGGTTTCTTATTTTTTTTCTCTTTTACTTTTTCACTGTATCGTTTTTTTTTCAATTTCAGTCTTGTTGTCTTTTATTTTTATAACTCATTTGCTGCTCCTTCAATACATTTCTCTTTTGATGTTTCACTGTTTTACTCTATCCATATCAAACTTGTTTATGATTTTACTTTTGAAGTTTTTACATTTTTTTATTTCACCTAATTCTGCTATGAATTTTACTTATAAAATTTTCAGGCTCTTAACTCTTTTTTTTCTTTTTGATTATTTGCTTTGTATAATATAATTTTATTTTTCTCTTTTACTTTTCACGTTTTTAGATTCTTATGTTTTTATGTTTTTACTTCTTCACTCTTTATATTTCGGATATTTTTACTCTTTCACAATATTGTTCTAAATTTTGACTCTTTTGCTTTTTTATTTTTTTACTTTTCAATACTCTACTAGTTACTACTTTTTTTACTCTTTTGCTCGTTTACTATTTTACTTTTTCAGTTTCTTACATCTTTTACTTTTTTACCATTTTTATCTTTTACTCTTTCGCTCTCCAACTTTTTACCTTTTCTGTTTTTTACCTGTTTTCTATTTTTCTTATTATTCTTGCAATTTACACTCTTTTTTTTCTTTGCGTCTCTAGATTTTTACTTTAAATATTTTTTATTGTTTACTTTTTTGTTTTTTTTTTTACTTTTTTTTTCAATTTTTTATTCTTTCATTATTCTTTCATTATTCATTCATTTTTTTAATTTTTTTTACTGTCTGTTTTGTCTCTTTTTTTTTTGTCTGTTTTAATTTTATTTTCACTCTCTTACTTTCTTATTCTTTTACTTTTTTATTCTCTTTTGTTTTAACTGTTTTACACTTTTACATTTTTAATCCTTCATTTTGCACTCTCTCACCTTTTTACTATTTCGCTTTTTTTGCTCTTTAGATTTTTTACTCTTTTGCTTTTATACTTTTTTATTCTTTTCTTTTTTCCTTTCTTTTATTTATTTGTTTATTTACTTTTTCATTCGATTACCCATTTAGTTTTTTACCTTTTTAAGTTATTGGGTTTTCACTTCTACTTTTTCTTCTATTTTTCACTCTCTTACTTTTCAACTCTTTAATATTTTTATTTTTTACGTTTTACTTTTTATGATCTTTATTCTTCTACTATATTACTTTTGTTTTCTGTCTTACTTTTTGTCTCTTTTATTTTTTGTTCCTTTACTCTTCTACTTTCATATTCTTTTACTCTTTTACTCTCTTATGTTTTAACTGTTTTATTTTTTTTGCATTTTTAATCCTTCATTTTGCACTCACTCACCTCTTAACTCTATAACTTTTTTGCTCTTTAGATTGTATACTTTTGTGCTTTTATACTGTTTTATTTTTTTATTTTTTTACCATTTTCCTCTTTTACTTTTTTGTTATTTTATTTCTTTATTCTCTTATTATTTTGTTTTTTACGTTTTTATTTTTTTCCTTTTCTTAAGTTTCCACTTCTTTTAATTCTTCTTTTTATTAACTCTCTTACTTTTCTACTGTTTTACATATTTCCCTTTTACATTTTTATGGTGTTCACTCTTCTACTATTTTACTTTTTTTTTGTTTTTTTTTCTGAATTATTGTTTTTTTCTCTCATCCTTGACTATTTATCAAAAGTTGCGTTATAACTTCAAATTTCTTTAGAATGTAAAAAAACATCTCTTTTTTATGTGATTGCAAATTAGTAGTTTTTTTAACAAAATAAAAAAAATTTAAAGTGTATGTTTTTTGTAAAGCATTATGGATCCCCTGCAACTCATTCTCGGACAATTTTTTATGTGCAATCAATGGTTTCTGAGCTACAATGCTTTAAACAAAACCTGTGCCAAAATGTATACGCCCTCCAACCCTCTAGTGCCCAGTGCCACCTTTGGACGGCCTTCAGTTGAACCTCTAAAAAGCTTCAATAAGAACTTAAAAAATGTTTATAAAGCTTCATAGTGGTTTTTTCGAAGTCAGTTCTAAAAATTAAATTGGGCACTAGAGGGTAGAGGATATTAGTCGTGAGTCATAAAAATTCCTCCACCCGCGGAAAATACGTAGTTTACTTACTTTTACTACTTTTGTACTTCTATACTTTTGTACTCATGTACGTACTCTTGTGCTCTAATAATAATATTACTAATCTGTATATTTTCTAGTTTTTTTTCTTACACTTTTATATTCTTGCCGGTGCTGTTTCTATCACCCTATATATTTTTATCCCGTCTAGTATTTTAAGCTCATGATTCCCTTGTTAGAAAGAGCGCTCTTCTTAAAATACGTTCTTATTCACGTTAGCATCGTTTCGACTTCCTCTTATTTAATATTCAATAAAATCGTATCCTATTATAAAGGATTACGATAAAATCAATTCAAGTAGAGCTTACTCTCCCAAGTTTCATTATTGTCACTGTTGGCTGCGCGATCCTCACGATTCGTACTTTCATATATGTACATAGTATGTTCTTAGATCTAAATTTAGATCTAAATCAGTAATTCTTTTGTTCTCAGTTCACATGCTCGTGCTACAGTTTCTGTTATTTCATTAGTGTGAATAATTGGGTTATTGAATCATTCTGCAGAACTTAAACCGCTTTCCCACATCTCGCTTGAATCGATCAACAGTTCGAACCATTGAGGTTGGTTTTAAAAAGATTAATCAAAATACCTGGTTGCGTAGGGGAATTAATTAAGCAATGCGGCAATCAAGAATGCTCCAACGGATTGCCGCGGTATATCGTTAACCCTTGGCTGGTCGCGGTGCGGTTCACCGTTCGAGGGCTTTTTACTTTCAATTAAAAATCGATCAAAACCGCCAGACTATAAATTACGGGAATTCAATAGCATACAAATTACGGCTGGCAGGTTTGTTTAAAGTTTGACAACATAACCGCAACTGATGTCGCGAAACCACAGCGCCGGGGCATGTGCGTACACTTTCAACCAGAAATACGTGCCCGCTGGTAATGTTCCAGCAGCTTAGCTGTGCTTATTTCCTCTCACTAATGAATATATTGCTGATAAGGACGGAGTTCGGATTTTCGTTCTATAATTCCCGAATCGTCCTATCTGCGTATCGTCATCGCCAGAATGCTCGTTTCTCGGTCGTTGGGCGGCAATACAATGTGGCTGTTGTCGTTAGGGAGTCCGATCCTAAGCCAGATAAACGGAGCAATAGCTGCTAAGGTTAAAATATTATATTAGCCGAGGCATTCGTACCGTCGTGTGTTAGAGTGACCAGGAAAAAAGATCACCGCGCGAAAATTGCCGTATGAATATAAAACTAATTTTTATGTACCCAAAATAAAAACGCACAACCAGACGTAATTATCACTAAGCCCAAACGTACAGTATAAACCGTTAGGATGTGATCACCCTACTCTAACCAATTCAAAGCAACCGGCTGGGAAAAGTTTCCGAAAAGCGGGTCGGCTTTATCAGCAATGCTCATTTGAAACTGTCGTACCAATCTTCTGGTTTTCCACTCTAGACTCCACCGCCCTCGATGTCTAGGGCCCAACCAACTATCTCCGATTGCTGGTGTCGAGTGTTGCCTGGCTGTGGTATTTTCCGGGTAGGAAGATTGCATTAATACGAAACACAAAACAAACCCTTTCCTGTTAGTCATGTTCGGTTTTTGCAGAATGAAAAATCGGATTACGAAGAATTAGTGTTGATTTCACTTTATGTGCACTTCTCGCAACACCTGCCCGGAGAATATGCCGAGGCGCCAAGAAACCCGAACTAAGAGCACTTGCTTCCTACTAGCTAGCTGCTAGCATTTTGTAGTTTGTTAGCCCCGTGGGGGTGGGTGATTAACATTTTCAGCAGCAGATAGCCTTGCCAGCGCTTTTGGTTGCTGCTGGAGGTTTAAAGTTTTCCGACGCTGCCGGGGTGTTTGTGTATACAAAGCTCATCTTGAGCATGCCAAGCAAATGACTGTCGGTTCGAAGTCTTCCATCGTAGGTACATAGATTGTTCGACAGCTCGTAGCGTAGGATGGATGTTTTCTGAAGGTAGTGTTTGTTTACAGAAAAATCTAGCGGTGAGTACTGGTGGGAAAATAAATTTTAGTTCATCCAAGCGAGAGTGTAATATTCATCGTTACAGATGAAATGGGTAAATTAAAATGTTTGATATATTTCGGTTGCAGTTATTTTTTGTAGTGTTGAACCTGAGTTCATTAGGTGCTCTATTTACTTCTATAGCCTGAGTTACTGTTATTGTTATCAACATTTTATCAAAAAAATAATGAATAAACTTCATTGTCAATAATCAAATTTCTTCGAAATCGAAATAGATGTATTATAAGATATAGAACTGATTTTTTTTATTCTCTAAATTTTAGTCGAAAATATTTTCTAAGGCGCGCTTAATAACAAATACAACATATTTCATAATATACCTAGCTCGTGTATTAACACTTTCCAAATTTTAATATAGGTCAAATTATCCCATCATTCTTTGGTTCGATGACGTAGCTAGTTTGTCATTATCTCTAAATGTTCTGTCGGTTCAATGAGACGCAAAAACTTTAGTTTTTTTTTTAAATCGGTTCAATTTTGTCATATTTTTGTGCTAATCTCAGGAAGCACCCAGAACCCTAGGTTGTGACAATTTATTTACTCAACAGATGGTCTCCGAAACATTTCACCTCAGAATACTTTCGGTTACCATCTAAACCGGTGTGACTGAGATAATGCTACCCCTCAATTACCGACACCTTCCATTTTTTCCATGACCATGCATAACAACTGATAAGAAAAGATCTCTCCAGGGTCCACAAAGTTTGGTCATAAATCATGACATCGACCCGTTTGAGCATATTAAATATCAAACTTTTAATCAAAAGATGTTACAGAGGACTATTTTGTCATTTTTACTTACGTAACATAAAATAACGAGACGAAAATGAGCCGTACTCAAGACAAAAATCTGTATAGTTATTTAGGTACATATGAAGGTATTTTTTTTATTTTATTTGAGACGCTTTGCCCTTAAATGGTCATTCGGTCATTATGAAGGTATGCGTTAGAGAAAAAGGAACATAAATATTGAAAACTAGTTTAGAATGAAAAGGATTTTATGAAATCTCTCTACGACTTTGTTTTTTTAAATCAATATGGAAATTTGACCACCTGATGATCTCCGCGTCGTTTATTTTCCATTTCCACTATATTGGCAAATTGAATTGTTTAAAGCACGTAGTAAATATTTTGATAAACTACAGGACAGGTGTAACTAATATATTCATCTAAAGTTGTCAAATCGATCTATGTTCTTAAATGTATTAAATATATTTTTATAAGATTAGTTGGTCGGTCGGTTCTGTTTCATTCCATCAAATCTCAACTTGATCTTTGATACCTTCGAGGCTTGTCGATATTCGACAATCATTTGTTCTGAACACTTGTATCTGATACAAGTGTTTGTTTACCTTCGAACATTACTGGTTTCGTTTTCCTATAGATAGCAAATAATCCATCAACTTTGAGCACTTTTGATTAACAGAAACTACGGGAGAAAAGCTAGAAAAAAATTCAGTTTAAAACAACTTCTGGATTTCCTTCGAATCAACATATTTATAGTGTTCTTGTAGCCAGAACCAAAAAGATTTTTTTCTGTTGCAGTATTCACGTTAACCTTCCTTTATTCAAGTTTATGACATGCAAAGGTACTAAAGGTAAAGTGATCTATTTGAGAGCTCAATCATATGAAGCACTGGTCTGCTCATACGAAAATGTTTCTCTGCAAATACCTAGTTCTCACACAGTAAACCGGGAAGTTGCACACTGTTTTCAAAGCTGCAAAAGAGTGATCGAAATTGTTTCTACCCAAAAAACACCTGAGAGACCAACCTCAGGTAGTGTGGGGTTCGAGCCACTAAAAACCCTCCAATCTCCAACTAATAATACTCCCCGGGACGACCGCTAGGTATTGCTTCCAGCCTAATCTGGACACACATGTGGCAGACTTTAATGCCACAATGACTGTCTGAAAAGATTCCGATTTTCGCATGTCTATGGTTGCGCTTCAGACATATCGTAGCACAGATATCTATTGCGTACACCTCTGCTTGAAAGACGGTTGGCCACTTTTCTAAAGAGATAGTGGACTTTATACCTTGTCCGTAGCTCCCAGATCCACTGTGGGAGCCGATTTTTGAGCCATCCGTGCAGAATCGGATGATGCTCGATGGAAGACTCGGCCCTCTAATATTCCTCATTGAGCGATCTGTGTTAATCACCCTATATGGAAGTCTACGTTTGGCTTCACATCCATCCAGTCTGAGACTGTTGTTACTAAAGGGGTTAGCTTTAACTCCTCAAGGATGCCTAGGTGACCCGTTAGTTGTGTTTCTTCGTAGCCTTAGTGCACCAAGCTCTGCCTCCTTCTTCACATGCAGATGTAGAGGCAGTAAGTAGAGCATGGCTTCCATGGCTGTAGTCGGCGTTGTGCGCAGGGCACTGGTAACTGGAAGACAGGCCAGTCGTTAAATTTTGTTAAGTATTGCCTGAGCTGTCGTTTCATTTACCTTAGGCCACCATACTAGGGCTACGTAGGTTATCCGTGGCCGAGCAATGGTGATGTATAACCAGATTGCTAATTGTGGATTCAACCCCCATGTCAAGGCGCCGTCAGTTGACCCATGTACCCAAGAGCAAAGCTGGCTCGAAAAAGGTTGATGAGTTCGGACATGATGACTCCGTCCAACTTTTGCAAAAAGGTTGGTAGAATGTCATCCGGTCCCGGTGACTTCATAGGCTCACAAGAGCTTAGTGCCCAGATGATAGAAGTCTCCGTGAACAGTCGACGAACAAGCATTGCGGAGTCACATGACGTATGCGTCTTGATCAGAGGCTTTATTGCTCCTCAACGTTCGACTCGGTGGTCACTGTCGATCCAGGAAAGTGAATGTTCATAAGAACATCTAGCGTTTTTTTTTTGGTAGTGACAGTCATACTTCCATCTCCCCCTTTCAATTGCCCCAGACCATTCGTGTGATCTTTGAACATCGCTTTTATCAGTCGCGTAGCCTCAGGCAGAGTCTGAATGTCTTCACAGAATCGGACTCTAGATCTCCTTTTGGCTTTGCGTAGTACAGCGTTATATTTTGTAAGGGATGCTCTACAAGCATTCCAATTGGACGTGATTTTGGCCCTGTTGAACAGGCGTCTAGCTTCCCGACGAAGATTGCTAAGAGTTTCGTTCCACCAGAGCACATCACGGCAGACTGTCTGTTTCGTTACCGGACATTTTGAATTGAAAGCTTCCGTGATCCTATGCTGATCCTATCCAGTTCAACTGCAGTTCGAATATCTTTATGGCAGGATGTCCTTGAGCTAACCAGATGTCCCTTGAAAAAATTCCAGTTGGTTTACTTAGGATTCCTAAAGTGTTCTTTTCTAAGAAGAGTAGCCTCGATGTCCCTACATTGTAGCATTAGCGTTGTTAGAAGTAAGGTATTCGAGCAGGTACTCACCTCGTGTGTTCACATCCCAGCTTCCCCAGACTCAGGTAACTACCACTTCCTGAGTGCCGTTGGTCGTCTGGACTTCCACCGCAATGGCAACCAAATTTCGTTGGATGAATTCTTTTATGGGAACAAATTTATTATATCTGTTCAGCAGAATTAGAGTCCTAGTGTTCGACGCTTGGCTGCAATAGATCAACTAACCGTTTGGATTGGCTAAGCCAAGGATCCCGGTGTCGTGGACCCATGTTCTTGAATCAGCGCGACGGATAGCTGCTGTCTGCGTACCATCAGCAGCAGGCTCCTGTTGCAGCAGACTTTCAACAGAGCCCTTCACGCTGTCTTTCAACAGAGCCCTTCACGCCTGTGTTCAAAGACTTTCTACCAACCTACCACAAGCGTGCTTTCCCGTACTTAAAGTTCAGCAGGAAGTTTTGTGCCGCTACTTAGTCAGCCAGTCTTTCTAGAGACATTGCGATGGCATACTAGCCATGCGCGTGTGAAGAAATCGTCGTTCTGGTGTTGGAGTAGACGGAGAATTTTTTCGTTCGTGGTGTCCACACTGTCCTGAAAGTACCCGACGAATCGTAATGCCTTTGGTAGGTCCTTCGTGTGAAATACACGAAGGTGTGCTCCCTCCCACGGTTTGAGAGAAGACGCCGTAGTCTCTACAAGCATGGACATTTTCACTCACTAGCAATATTTCATGCAAATGTGTTCTTTGATTCATCAGGTAGCGTTCAACTATTTCCACTCGCGTACAAGTTTTCCATAGAAACGCTGCTGATTGTTTTTCGCTTCTAAGAGTTTCAAATACCATTAAAGGAAACTGAATGATTCAAACACGATAGTATTTATTGTATCCAAGTTCACTTGCATTCCATTTTTGCACGTAAACAACTACAGCGGACATCTAGGTAACCTACTACGACAGGCTGCGGCTACGTTCATTCATGATTAACAGTGAGATGAGTATGGGGGCATCGTGAGATGAATAATTGAACAGTGATTCAAGTTTTGAGATGGATATGGAAGCGTTGTGAAGAATGGTTTGTTTTACAAAATACAGGATAAATCTAGCTAATTTTACTAAACATACAATGCTAAACGATTCCATAAGAGTACGTAAGCATATTTAGCTTATTTGTTCAATGATTTCGTGAAAATTTGGTGTTTAATCCGTGCATTCTTCGTGAATATCGGCTTAATGAGATGAATAATGGAGCAGTTCCCCTATTTCTTTGCTCTTAGTTGTCTCTTGCATGCGTGAGAATGTGTAACTTTTAATAGCGATGGTTTGCTGGGATTGAAAGCTTATGAACAGCACGTTCAGAAATGATACCCGAATGATTGTTATGAGATACGATTTTTTTCATCCTTTGTCTCCACCCATCTGACTGTGTCGCTATCGGCACAGTCAACTTGTAGGATGCCGTTTTTTGTCGGCAGCTCCTAAACTTGGGCCTGATTGCAGATGGTTCCTGGTCCGCAATGCAGTCCACGATTGTTGCCTTCTGCATCTCCTCATACGTTACCCCTGACATTTGACGCGGTGCAGAAGGCTTCGCGCATGCCAAAACACGAGGTTTTTTGCAGCTTGAACCCTTATCTCTCGAACATACTAAGCTAGTGGCCTCCTTGCGTAAGTAGCCTTGGCATAGCAGTTACTTCAGGCGCCGCCGATGCGACTGGAAGAGTTGCTTGACAGGAGCACGAGATGACTCAGGTTTCCCTTTGTCATTCGGCTGCGTCACCGGAACGAAAAAACAGTCCGTCGGGCTTTCCTCTTTCCCGCTAGGCGTACTAAGTATTAGTGATGAAAACGAAGGTCCTCCATCCAGTGATTCGCTGTCGAAGTTGAAGTCCACCTCCAGTTCCATCTCTTCGGTTCTGCCTGTTGCGTGCGGTTTGTAGGGCTGCACGCCATGGAGCTTGTTAACTTCACTTATTTCGGCAGAGTAAGGTTGCCGGTTTAAAATTTGTTGTTTATTTATTGAATCCAGTTTCGATCCCACAAGTTTTCCACGAAAGAAGGGGGTCTTCTGCGTGTTACGGTGGTCTAACGCAGAAGGCTGCTAATACAAAATACTGTGGAAGGGCGCCTGGTATTCCACAGGCTCCGTTAGCGGCTGGGAATTTGTTAATCACCCTTCCACGCCGCATTCAACACATGCGTACCCGACCCCACCAGAGCCAAAAAAATAAAAATTCTTTTACCTGCCGTTCCGCAAGATCTGAACCGATTTTGATCGAACCTTTTTCAAAAGATCACAAATTTATCATAGTTATTAGGACAGTAGGAGACATTTCGAAATTTTCCGTTGTTCCGGATTTATCGAAGGGGAACCGTGGGGTAAGTACCCTTCCAGAGACACAGACTAGGTTAAAAATGGTAGCGAAACCTTGCTTGCGAACTGAAGAGAAAGAAGAGACAACTTGAGTTTTGTCATAAGAGCATATGCTGCTGAGTGACGGCTGGATTTATTATTCTCAGTTTCGAGATGCAAAGCAAACTCGATAAAAAACCACAGTCTGTTGTCCTACCCAGTTGCTCCCCTTATTTGATATACCGATTTGCGCAACAGTGTAAGAGCAAGTATTTCCGCAGTTAAAGACATTCTTCTACACGCTAGTGATTCCCTGAGGGAAAACGGCAAGCCTGCAGAGGGTATAACCTGTGGAGACACTACTTACAGACTGGTTGGAAGATACCCTATCTATAGGAAGGGACATAGACTCGACTGTAACAATCATCGAGGCATAACACTACTCCATTCTGTAAATAAAAATTCTTTAGGTGTTACAGAAAGCTTTTGTTGGCGAATACGAGTGCGGTTTTTCTGAGTGGGATGATTAACAACAAACCTGATGTTCACCTTCAGACAGATCTTCTACAAGTTTCGAGCAAACAACTTGCAGACACATCATCTATTTATAGATTTCAAGAAGGCGTGCGACTCAATGAAACGCAATGTTTCGTAGCAGATTATGTCTGAACAGGGTTTTCCAACAAAAATGATTTAGCTGGTACGCACGACTCCTTATGATTTCACACGAAGCATTAGGATAGCGGGGCGAAACTTCGGACGCATTTGTGGCGTTGGATGGTTTGGAACAAGGAGACGGGCTCTTAAACTTGCTGTTCAACATTGCCTTGAAACGTGCTGTACGAAGGGCTGAGCTGCAGAGAGGCGCTTCGCGGACGACATCGACTTCGTTGGAATCTGCACGAAATTTGCGCTCTACGGAGATAAATCGTGAACCTCAAACAAGGCCGATCGGCGATCATCTGGGGTCTTTGGGCGTAAAATTCTGTGAACAATACTCGGTGACACCGAGTACACCGTGACACCGAGTCGGTGTAACGCAGATGCAAAATCACGAGCTGTGGCTACTTAGCACGTATGGCGGATGACGGACCAGCAATAGTGGTCTACGGCCAATGGAATTTAGAAAGGTACGGAGATGGTTTAAGTCTCGGATTTAAAGGGCCTCTTTTTGGTAAACAGTGATGACGTAGAAGTCAAAAAACAATGCCCAAAAATCAAGGTTCGGTACATTTTTTTTCAACAAATTTTCACAAGTTATGACTGTTTACGGCTGAAAACGCCTACCTGCATCGTTAAACAATGCGGAACACAATTCTAAATGGCATTTTCATATTTTTGGAGATCTGCGTCACAACCCCAACACGTGCTTCTGTTTACCTTATTTTCGTTACTAATACAGACAAATGTCTTCTTCTTCCTCACCTTTGTATACCTCATTGGTCTACGGCTACCAGTCAGATCCCGCACGCGTTGAATGTGTCCTGTCCACGATGCTGCCCGAATAGCGAGTGTGAGGAACGACCCAATATCGAGTTTAATGGAGGCGTATTCTGAATTCGGCATAAGATCTCTACGATCTTTTTTTTTAGAATTGATAATTTCGTTGTGTGCGGAGATTTTGGAAAAGTACATTGGTCTTATAATGATATTTCTAAACAAAAAGAGATTTGAGAAGACAGAAATAAAACGAAACAACATTGTCAAACGTGCATCTCTTCGAAGCGCGAATGTCATTTTGCCATCTGTTCTTTGTGCGAGAGCCGACGGTCGTTATACATTCACTAGTGATTGACGACGTACACTAACGAGGCGAATCGAAATGGAAGTTTCAACTGTTTCCAAGTCTACTCGAATGTGGGCAATAAAGTTTGGAAAAGTAAGTAAAGCTTTTATTCCTTCATAGTGCCCATTCTTGAATATTCCGAAAAGTTTTTGGCAACAAAATTGTCTATCGGAAAAGGCTGTGTGTTTTTTAAAAACGATTTTTGTTAAAAATTAATTTTTTGCAGTGCAGAAACTTGAACTCTTTGTTTTTTCAATATTTTAACATAAATTTCGAATAATTACCCAACAATTATCTTCTGACAACTATTTCTCATTATTTTTAAGATAACGAGACTTTAGATTTTTTTAATTTCTTTCTTCATAGTCCAAATATATAAAAAGTTGTTTGGTAAGGCCTACATACCCACAAGGTTTCATTAAGTCTTCTAGGGTCACAGTGCGTCTTGAACTGTCCTACAGATCAGACGTTTTTTCGGTTGCTTGTGGACTGGTCTTTGACTGCCTATAGCTTCAAAGTTTGTGTTTTTTCAGTGTGTCTTTTAAAGATTACCTGAAAGTTATTTCCCATCAGTCTTTCTCAAGACTACCTACTTTTGAATTTAACATTTGTTTTAACTTTTTTCGTATAACCTGAAATGGCTGGACGGAAAAAGAAACCTCGCATCGCTGCGGGGAGGAAAAGAGAGGCATCTCTTTCTGACACATCGAGTGTCTGTAGTGACAATCCTTTTGATATTTTGCCTGAGCAAGAAGCTGGTGAAATGGAAGTTATTAATAATGAAACTATACAAAATATAAAATCTTTAAAAAAGGAGAAAGTTCCACCTATCGTGGTAACTATTTCTTCTGAATTTAATATATTCAAAAAGGAACTTTCAACGTTTGTTTCTGACGTTAAAGTTACCTATCAAATTGGCCGTAGAGGTGAATGTCGCTTATTAGCCGACTCAGTTAAGGGTCGTGATCGTCTTGTTCAGTATTTAACTGACAAGATGTACAAATTTTTTACATATGACACCAAGAACGCCAAGCCGTTCAAGGTTGTCTTGAAAGGTCTCACCAACGATCAAACCGTTGATGAGATCAAACTTACTTTAACAGAATTACTTGGCATAGCCCCTACCCAAGTAATTCTAATGAAACAAAAATCACGAGGCGAAAACAGTCAGAGAACTGGAATTTCCCTTGTTAATTATTTAATTCATTTTAACCGCAATGAGGTTAACAACTTAAAATTTTTTGAAAAAGCACATGCTTTGTATAATGTGCGTGTAAAGTGGGAAATTTATAGGAAGTATGGCGGAGGTGAAAAGCATATCACCCAATGCCGTACTTGCCAACGTTATGGCCATGGTTCCAAATTCTGTAACATGGACCAAAAATGTCTTAATTGTGGAGATTTTCACAAAAAGGACACATGTCCTGTGAAAGAGAGTAAAAATTTTCGCTGTACGAATTGTAACGGCAACCATATGTCAAATTTTTATCAATGCCCAGTCCGTTTAGCAATTGTTAAGGCAAGGCAAGGTAAACAAAATTCAATTTCTCAATTAAAACCAACTTCAAAACAAAATTCTTCAAGCGTACCAGTGACGCATAGTTTACCTACTCCTTTGCATACCCGTTTAACTTATGCACAGGCTACAGGTAGTTCGAACATTATACCGCCTAGTGTTGGTAGTTCGAAAATGACCGTTAATATGGGTAAGCAAAACACGCTAGAAAATAATTGTACACCTATTACTCCAGCTAATTTTGCTGCCGAAAATATTTTTTCTAATGTCAACTGCCTGGGGCCTATTACGGCAGGTAAACTTTCTTTTTTGCAACAGGCAATGTTCGATCTTATGAACGCCATGTTGCAGGCAAAATCAATGTTTGAAGCCATTCAAATAGGCACAAATTTTACAATTAAAATTGTTTCTAATTTAAAATTTAGCAATGATTTTAAATAAAGCAATTAAAATATTAAATTGGAATGCTCGCTCATTGAAGGCCAATGAGAATGAGCTTTTTAATTTTTTAACAGTAAATAATGTGCATATTGCAATTATTACTGAAACATTTTTGAAACCTAACATAAAATTAAAATATGATCCCAATTACGTGGTTCATAGATATGATAGGATTCAGGGTTCCGGCGGTGGAGTTGCAATTGTTATTCATCGCCGAATCAAACATCGTGCTCTTCTTCATCTTGAGACGAAAGTTATTGAAACTTTGGGAATTGAAGTTCAAACTGAACTTGGGATTTTATTTATTGCCGCAGCATATTTACCATTTCAATGCACACGCGAGCTCAAAAATTATTTTAAAGGTGATTTACAAAAACTCACCAGAAATCGTTCGAAATTTTTCATAATCGGCGATTTTAACGCTAAACATCGTTCATGGAATAATTCTCAAAGTAATTCCAATGGCAAAATTTTATTCAACGATTGTTCTTCAGGATACTATTCTATTTTGTCTCCGAATAGTCCTACATGCTTTTCTTCTGTAAGAAACCCTTCAACAATTGATTTGGTGCTTACAGATCAAAGTCATGTATGTAGTGATTTGATCACACATGCTGACTTTGATTCTGATCATCTTCCAATAACTTTTTCTTTATCACATGAATCAGTTTTAAACCCTATGAGCTCTGTTTTTAATTATAACAAGGCTAATTGGGAAAGATACAAAACTCATATTGAGAGAAATTTCAATAATGAGCTTGATTTGCAAAACGAAGTGAATATTGATTCCGCTTTGGACGCATTAAAATGTGCAATTCAATGGCCTCTCCTTGCAGCGATTGTATCCTTCGATGCCTAATTCAACTGCGTATATGAAGGATTCTATCTCTGTCTTACAGTGGAATTGTAGAAGTATTTTACCAAAAATTGATTCGTTTAAAGTTTTGATAAATAAAAACAAATGCGATGCATTTTCCCTTTGTGAAACTTGGCTTACTTCAAATATTGATCTCAACTTCCATGATTTTAATATTATTCGCCTTGATCGAGACACCCCATATGGAGGAGTACTTTTAGGGATTAAAAAGTGCTATTCTTTCTATCGTATTAACCTCCCCTCGATTCCAGGCATCGAAGTTGTCGCATGTCAAATGACAATACAAGGTAAAGAGCTTTGTATTGCCTCAATATATATTCCCCCCAGAGCACAGGTTGGGCAACGGCTGCTCTTTGATTTAATAGAACTTCTTCCCTCGCCACGTTTGATTTTGGGAGACTTCAACTCTCATGGCGTGGCTTGGGGTTCCCCATACAATGATAACCGCTCCTCTTTAATCTATAACCTTTGCGATGACTTCGACATGACTATTTTAAACAACGGTGAAATGACACGTATCCCGAAACCTCCAGCGCGCCCAAGCGCTTTGGATCTATCCTTATGTTCGACGTCGCTACGGTTGGATTGCACATGGAAGGTAATCCTCGATCCTCACGGTAGCGACCATCTGCCTATTCTTATTTCAATTACTAACGGGTCAACTCGCATGCGACCAATTGACATTCCGTATGACCTCACACGAAATGTCGATTGGAAGTTATACGAGGAAATGATTTCAAAAGCGGTCGAGTCGATTCAACATCATTCACCACTTGAAGAATACAACCTCCTCGCGGGCTTGATTCTCGACGCCGCGTTGCAAGCCCAAACGAAGAAATATCCCGGCGTAACGATCAAAGAACGGCCTCCCACTCCGTGGTGGGACCAAGAGTGCTCCGATGTCTACACGCAAAGATCCGACGCGTTTAAGGCCTACCAGACGGGAGGTATACCTGGCGACTATTTACGGTATTCGGAGCTTGATACCAAGCTTAAAAGCTTGGCTAAAGCAAAGAAACGTGGATATTGGCGTCGGTTCGTGAACGAGACGTCGAGGGAGACATCGATGAGCACTCTTTGGAACACAGCCCGAAGAATGCGGAATCGCGTAACGGTCAACGAAAGCGAGGAGTCTTCAAGTAGGTGGATATTTGATTTTGCCAGGAAAGTATGTCCGGACTCTGTTCCTGAGCAAAATATTGTTCGCGATGCGTCTCCGGGCCACGACGCGATAGAATCACCTTTTACGATGGCAGAACTTTCAGTTGCCCTCCTGTCCTGTAACAATAACGCGCCTGGATTAGATAGAATAAAATTCAACTTGTTGAAGAATCTACCCGGCAATGCCAAGAGGCGCTTGTTGAACTTGTTCAATAAGTTCCTGGAGCAAAACGTTGTACCGCAGGATTGGAGGCAAGTGAAGGTGATCGCCATCCAAAAACCAGGGAAACCAGCTTCTAATCACAACTCTTATAGGCCGATTGCAATGCTATCCTGTATCCGGAAATTGATGGAAAAAATGATACTCCGTCGTTTAGACCACTGGGTCGAATCAAATGGTCTACTATCAGAAACTCAATTTGGCTTCCGCCGTGCCAAAGGACGAATGATTGTCTTGCGTTGCTTTCAACAGATATTCAGCTGGCGTATGCTCGTAAAGAACAAATGGCGTCTGCGTTCTTGGACATTAAGGGGGCTTTTGATTCCGTTTCTATTGACATTCTTTCGGGTAAACTTCACCGACAAGGATTTTCTCCAATTTTGAACAATTTTTTGCACAATTTGTTGTCCGAAAAGCACATGCATTTTACGCATGGCGATTTGGCAACTTTTCGCATTAGCTACATGGGTCTTCCCCAGGGCTCATGTTTAAGACCCCTTCTTTACAACTTTTATGTAAATGACATCGACGAATGTCTGGCAAATTCATGCACGATAAGACAACTTGCAGACGACAGTGTAATCTCTGTTACAGGAGCCAAAGCTGCCGATTTGCAAGGACCATTGCAAGATACCTTGGACAATTTGTCTGCTTGGGCTTTACAGCTAGGTATCGAATTCTCTCCGGAGAAGACTGAGATAGTAGTTTTTTCTAGGAAGCATGAACCTGCTCAGCTTCAAACACAATTAATGGGTAAAACGATTTCTCAGGTTTTGGTACACAAATATCTTGGTGTCTGGTTCGACTCTAAAGGCACCTGGGGTTGTCACGTGAGGTATCTGATGAAAAAATGTCAACAAAGAGTGAATTTTCTTCGTACAATAACCGGACAATGGTGGGGAGCCCATCCAGGAGACCTTATAAGGCTTTACCAAACAACGATATTGTCTGTTATTGAATACGGGTGTTTCTGCTTCCGCTCCGCAGCAAACACACATTTGATCAAACTGGAGCGAATACAATATCGTTGTTTGCGTATCGCCTTAGGTTGCATGCAGTCGACCCATACGATGAGTTTGGAGGTTTTAGCTGGAGTACTACCATTGAAAAACCGCTTCTGGAGCCTGTCTTCTCGTATTCTAATCAAATGTGAGGTCTTGAACCGTCCCGTGATTGAAAATTTTGAAAGGTTAATCGAACTTAATTCTCAAACCCGTTTTATGACATTGTATTTCAATCACATGTCCCAAAATATTAACCCTTCTTCGAATATTCCAAATCGTGTCGACTTATCAAATACTTCTGATTCTACTGTGTTTTTCGATACATCCATGATAGAAGAAACTCGTGGAATCCCGGATCATTTACGCGTGCAGCAGATCCCTAAAATTTTTTCCAATAAATATCGAAACATCAACTGCGACAATATGTACTACACTGACGGATCACTTCTTGATGGGTCCACTGGCTTCGGTATCTTCAATAACAATTTAACCGTCTCCCATAAGCTCGATAATCCTGCTTCTGTTTACGTCGCAGAATTAGCTGCAATTCAGTACACCCTAGGGATTATCGAAAAAATGCCCACGGACCATTATTTCATCTTTACGGACAGTCTCAGTTCCATTGAGGCTCTCCGATCGATGAAAGATGTTAAGCACTCTCCGTATTTCCTGGGGAAAATACGGGAACATCTGAGTGCTTTATCCGAAAAATCTACTCAGATTACCTTAGCGTGGGTCCCTTCTCACTGCTCGATACCGGGTAATGAGAAAGCGGACTCTTTGGCTAAGGTGGGCGCAACAAACGGTGATATTTATGAAAGACCAATTGCCTTTAATGAATTTTTCGCACTTGTACGTCAGAATACGATCATCAGTTGGCAAAATGCTTGGACCAGAGGGGAATTGGGAAGGTGGTTACATTTCATAATCCCCAAAGTATCGACGAACCCGTGGTTCAAGGGGTTGGATGTAGGTCGGGATTTCATTTGCGTGATGTCCCGGCTTATGTCCAATCACTATAGATTTGACGCGCTCCTCCGTCGTGTTGGGCTCGGGGAAAGTGGTATCTGTGCCTGTGGTGAAGGTTATCACGACATAGAGCATGTGGTTTGGTCATGCCCTGTACACCGTGACGCCAGGTCTAAATTAATAGCTTCCCTGCAGGCCGAGGGTAGACAGCCGGCTGTTCCTGTTCGTGATGTCTTGGCGAGCCGTGACCTATCCTACATGTCCCTTATATACGTTTTCCTGAAATCCATCCACGCCCCAGTCTAGTCCCGTTCCCCTCCGTCTACACCCAACAAAACGACAAGAACACGTTTGAACCTTAAGCACAAAACCAGCAACCAGACCCCGCACAATAGAACCAGGACCCAAGGACTACGAGCCTCTGTCCCAACTCACGACATCGTGGCTCAGCAGAACGAATCCATACATGCCATTCGACGATTATCAGACGACCATTGAACAACAAAACACTGATTGGAAATCCCATGCTAGTTTTAAGTTAGACTTAATTTCAGCTCGTAGTCGGCAGCGAGGATAAAAAATTTGCTTTAGTTTTTAAGTCATCAGATATAATTGGCGCCGTTAAACATTAAATTGTATTTGTGCCGTGTCAAATAAATGTTATGTGAAGAAAAAAAAAAAAAAAAAAATGTGCAATTGTTGATGCCAGGAATTATTCTGTTCCAAAGGCTCAAGTGAAATTTGATTCACCAATAATTGACGAAAATCTTCAACTTCTAATTCGTTTGAAAAATGTCCGCAGACGTCAATATCAACGTTCTCGTGACCCTGTTTTTAAAACTATTTATAAAGATTTACAGAAAGAGATTAAACATAGATTTACTCTTCTGAGAAATCAAAATTTTGAGACTAAAGTTGAAAAATTGAAACCATATTCAAAACCATTTTGGAAGCTGTCGAAGATTCTTAAGAAACCTTCAAAGCCTATTCCAGTTTTAAAAGATGGTGAACGTTTTCTTGTATCCAATGAACAAAAGGCTCAAAGACTTGCTCAGCAGTTTGAGAGTGTTCATAACTCAAATTTGAATTTTGTGAGTCCAATTGAAAATGAAGTCACACGTCAATTTGATTTAATTTCTTCCCAGAATTTTTTACCTGCAGAAATAATTGAAACTAACTTGAATGAGATTAAATCAATTATTAAAAATTTCAAAAATATGAAAGCACCTGGTGACGATGGAATCTTTAATATACTAATCAAACATCTCCCTGAGAGCACAATGGAATTTTTAGTGAAAATTTTCAATTGCTGCTTCAAAATTGCGTATTTTCCCAAATTATGGAAAAATGCAAAAATTACTCCCATTTTAAAACCGGATAAGAACCCAGCTGAAGTTTCAAGTTATCGACCAATCAGTTTGCTTTCTTCAATAAGTAAACTGTTTGAGAGAATTATTCTTAACAGAATGATGTCACACATCAACGAAAATTCAATTTTTGCAAATGAACAGTTTGGATTTCGCCATGGGCATTCCACAACTCATCAATTGCTCAGAGTTACTAATATGATACGAGCTAACAAATCTGAAGGTTATTCCACTGGAGCTGCTCTTTTAGACATAGAAAAAGCATTCGACAGTGTTTGGCATAAAGGTTTGATTGCGAAATTGCAAACTTTTAATTTTCCAATTTTCCTAATCAAAATTTTAAAAAATTATCTTACTGATCGAACTCTGCAGGTTGTCTATCAGAATTCAAAATCTGATAGATTTCCTGTCAGAGCAGGTGTACCTCAAGGTTCAGTCTTGGGTCCAGTCCTGTACAACATATTCACTTCAGATCTTCCTGATTTGCCTCCAGGATGCACAAAGTCATTGTTCTGCGATGACACAAGCATTTCCGTAAAAGGAAAAAGTCTTCGTGTCATATGCAGTCGATTGCAGAAAAGTTTAGATATTTTTATCTTCCTACTTGCAAAAGTGGAAAATCTCTCCCAATGCTTCTAAAACTCAAATGATAATTTTTCCGCATAAGCCTAGGGCTTCTTTCCTCAAGCCAAACAATAATCACGTTGTCAAGATGAATGGGGTTATTTTAAGTTGGTCCGACAAGGTTAAGTACTTGGGACTAATTTACGATAAAAAACTTATTTCCAAAGAGCACATTGGGAGTATACAAGCCAAGTGCATCAAATATATGAGATGTTTTTATTCTCTCATTAACAGGAGTTCTAAACTTTGTTAAAAGAACAAACTTTTGATTTAGAAACAAATTTTTAGACCAGCAATGCTTTATGCTGTACCGATCTGGTCAAGTTGCTGTACAACAAGGAAGAAAACGCTCCAAAGGATTCAGAATAAAATTCTAAAAATGATTTTGAAGCGTCCTCCTTGGTTTGGTACACTCGAATTTCATAGACTTACTGGTGTTGAACTATGTCAAATAAAATAATTAACAATTTTCGACAAAAATCGTTGCAATCCTCAATTGCTACGATAAGCCCTCTTTATAGCCAATAAGTGAGCAATTAAGTTAGTTGTAAGTTTACTTCCCCTTTTCTGACAAGTAGGTTTAAATCCCTACGAATGATAAGTCCTAATTGCGAAAGCAAACAAATCCTAACAATTAAAATTACAAATTTCTAACAGTGTTGAGAAGTCACCATTTGTGATTGGACACACATACTCATTATTTACTAATATTTATCATAAATACTTAAGCTACTAACAAATCCCCCCTTTAAAAAAAAAAAAAGTCTTCTAGGGTGAATTTTTTACAGTACTTTTCTTGGAAGGAGAAAAACAGTATCTACAACTTTGCCGGAGACATTTCACCAATCGAACAAAGCGTTTGAGTTCTGAAAATATTTTTATCATTAATAGAAACTCGGCACAGATTTGTTTTAGGTATGTGGATACTAAGTTTCTTTATGCTGACAAAAATAAAATTTTGGGATAATCTCCAGAACCGAGCCTGTTATCTATGACATGAACATATTAGAAGCTTGTTCAAACAGTTTGTTACCGCTGAGGTATATGAAGAGTACCTGATAACACTTAAGTTAGAATGAAAAACTAGAAATTCGTTAGACCCAATCCCTGGAAACCTATTCGACTTCTAGCTGGTGCCTGTTTCCTAGATGAAGCGTGAAACAGGATGCGAACCACACCGTTTAGCTCTTCGCAGGTCCCGGTCGGCCATCATCCGGGACTCACAGGTTGTTCCGGTTCGCAAGAACATCGAAATCCCATTTTCGCATGAATCGATTGGCGTTCCAAGCTGATGTCGGCAGTAGCTTCGGGAGAAAGCAAAATTAATTAAATTAGATTCCGTTATCGAAACGCGGTCTGCTCTACTTTAACAGCGTGCCCGTGATGCTGCACTATCCTTTCGAAATTTAATTGTTTTATAGCTTTTAACTAGACTACTGAAGCGATTCTTCTGCTGTCTTCCGCATGAATAGCGAGCCACTCTGCCGGAACATAGAGGAAACATCACTGTAATGTCAGGGTTTTTTTTTTCTTTTTCTGAAATACCATCCCTTGCTGAGTGCTTTTATCTGCACCACACGACTACAGACTACCAACAGGGCGCCTTGAAACCAAACTCTATCCATCTATCTAGGGAATCGTTTTTTTTTAATTCAGCACAACTCATCAGACAGAGGCACAATTGTTGATTGCCTTTTTTTTACCACGAATAAAACGAGAAATCGAGGTATAACTATTCGAATCGTCGGTTTAGATTCGAATATTGAAAAAGTTGTTTGGAGTCTTTGAAGTCGAACACAATGTAATTGAACTTGGCGGTGAAAAAATAAATTGAAACCAGAAAACAGGCTTTGATTGTTATCAATTACCTTTGCACTGTCAAGAATCAACCCGTAATACTTTTTTTGTGGTTCTGGTTTTTTATTAATTTAATCCACGGTTAGTCTCATGTTTGTCGGAGACCTGAAGCTCGTGTTTTTGATGTGATTGTTTCTCGGTTATTATGTGCCCAGAAATTTAAAGATTGCAGCTGAAAAATGTGCCACATCTATTAAATTGTAGAGGATAACTTTTCACTGCCAAACAACTTAGCAAAGCAAAAATTTATTGTGAAGCAAGCAAATATCTGCTCGGCAAGTTTACATGTGCCGCAACAAATGAAACTGTTTGCGTTCGCTGTAGAACAAGCAACACAAACCGAGCATTGCTGGATAACAAATGGCAGCACTGAAACAATTATTCGGCGTTACGAACTGAATTGACAATAATATCTATGGCCCATTTGTAACAACTCGCCTCGGCTCCACATACCAACGAGGTCCCGCGCTACCAGCGCAGTCGGAGTTTAATTAATTGAAAGCCTTGCGGGTGAATGTCAGTCCTACGTGGTGAAACAGAAATTGGTTGCCGCCTCATGCCCTTTCATCTAGCTATTAGGAGCCGTATGTTGCCGCTACGTTGTTGTACACATTTAGAAAGCCATTCGCGGAGCAAATTGCTGAGTGATTATTTATATTTTCTCTGATGTCCTACCAGCCGCTGCAGGCGTCTTCGAGTGAAATGAATTAGCGCCTAGAACCGAATGCTGCTGAGGTTGGAATTTAATGTGGGAATAATATTAAACCGCATATTCAAACACTCGTGGCATTCGAATTTGTCGCTTAGTGGCACATAAGACAACCGCATTGAATTTGATGTCATTTTGCGACATTCTGCGGATTCGAGGAAACGCTATGAATACTATTAAATCTTGTGAGAACTTGAATTAGGCAGAAAATATATTTTAAGAGATGTGGATGTGTGGATTCATTGGATTGCATGTAAGTCAGCAGTAGCAGATTTGCTTTCAACCAATATTTATTTCACAACCGCTTCCAGTACACACAAAACTTTTCCTTATTACTTTAGAAGCAATAGCGCAAAATTACCTTTCAGGTAACAAATCCATTACTTAAAAAGCAATAAAATTCTTCCCCAGTCAAGTAACAACACATACTGTCATATATTTAGCACGTGTTATGAGAGTACGACTATCTAATAATGGTCGTTTCAACCACATGCAACGTTTTTTCTGTCGAAAAATGCTCCCTTTCCACCTCAAGTCAAAAAAAAATCACACACCGTCGCATAAGTTGCACATGTTACAAGTTTTTTCAATCTCCAATTCATCCGGTGGGCGTGTATTAGTTCGCTCGTTGTATGCATACGGAGTAGCGAAAAAATATGACAAGAGCTGCCAAGCAACATTTTCCCCGTCATAGAGTATGCAAACGTTGATGATTTCAAAGACTTGAAATGCGCCTTAAAATGACATCACGATCTGTAAACTGCGTTAGAGAAAAATAAGAACATTCGCTTTCTTGCAAGCTATTTACAGCACATAATCATTGGTTCATGGAAACTCATTTGGGCCTGTTTGAATATACAAAACTCGTGCCCATCCAGAACAATATTCGCAACTTCGGCAACTCTGGTCAGACAGTATTACATATTTCCATTTCAAGTAAACACTGGGGGACGAAACGAAAGTGTTTCTAATTGGACATTTGAGGTTGACGGTTGAGATTCTGATTATGTGTGGATGAAGGGAGACAAAAATGAACCCGATCGTTGCATCAATACAAATGCAGCGAGTGAAGTCTTGCCAACACATGCATTGCGGTGCTTGGCTGTATGTTCTCCTGCAGAAACACATACAAGCGTGGGGCCGTCATAATTTTTATTACTTTTTGTTTGTTACTTTTTGTGTATAATGCGCAGTCATAAGACACAAAAAGTAATAAAAAATTGCCCAAAAGTATTAAAATATTCCCCGTTTGCGTTGGGTGTAGCATTCCGTAGAGCAATTAGACTATTACCTAGACAAATCGTATTGCTGTTTGTTACGAAATGAATGGTTACAATGTTTGTTTACCACATCTCAAATTTATGTTTATTCAACATCGATTTTCGTCATGCAACGGTTATTCCTTAAAGATTCTCTCACGCACAACCGAATTGTTCTGCGAATTTACACGAACACACACTTACAGTTTACAGGTTTCTTGTTTCATTGTGTAACAAATAAATTGTTTAGAAATGTTCAGAGACTTTAAAGCCGACTATCTTGAGCGACAAGAAGCTCCAAAGGATGCTGCGAAAAGTGGCTACTTCGCTATGTGTGCTCGACCAGGAGGTTGGTGCAACCAGCCAAACAGTGAAAAAGTACCTAGCGAACACGGACATACATGTCAGAAAGCAGCAGTCCCGTCCGCTAGTCTCGGAGTTGCAGGCAATGACGCAGCGGCAGCACCTGAATAAGATGGTCAAGCCGATTTTCCCGGTAAATCACGACGTGACGGTGGTGATGGACGACGAGACCTGTCTCACCCTGGATGGCAACGACTGACAGGGCACTATGTATTTTACCTACCCCACGAAGAAAGTGAGCACCAAGGCGAAGTTTATTTCACACACAAGTTCCTCAAGAAGGTGCTGCTGTGGCTGACAATCAGCGAGAAAGGGATGTGAAAGTTGATCTTCTTTCGCTCCGAACTGGCTGTGAACGGGAAAATTTATAATACGAAGTACCTGCCGGAAGTTGCGTCGTTCATCAAGAATTACCAAAAGGCCGAAGATGCGGTGTTTTGGCCGGATCTAGCGTCGGCGCACTATTCGAAGCGTTCGTTGGAGGAGATGGAGCGACTGAATATTGATGTGGTATCCAATTGGCGAACCCGCCAAACGTGCTCAAGTTGCGTTCCATCAAAGATTTCTGGCTAAGCCAGAAGCGTAAGATCTACTCCAACAATTTCGTCGCGAAAACTGAAGAGAAATTGACAGTTATAACAACGAAAGAATTAGAAAACATGCCTACACGCATGTTTTCGTCTGCCATGGCGCGTGGTCCGGTTAACTGCCGGAAGGCCGCACACAAGGGCGTATATTTTTTTTTGCGAGGAAGCTTACATGATTACCTTCCATGGGAAGTTTATCAAACTCAATTATCTGTCTTTGTTTTTTTTTATCACCATCCGAAAAAAGTCCATTATTTTAACGCACACGTTACAACACTTTGCTCGCCTCGTTAGTGACTGCGAGCGAGGCGAGTGCTTGCCTCATCTTCTGTAATACAGGCCTATGATATGCGAGTAGCATTTTACCAAACAATCTAGTTTGCAGTGAATAAGTTCGCGTCGCTTTAAGAATTTAATATTCCTTTTTTTTTTCTACTAAATAATCGGTTTAAACTGAAAAAATCAACCCAAACAATTCATAACAATATCGAAACAATATCGCACGCTTAGCCTTGGGGCTAATAGCGGTCTCGATCAACTAGAAGTTGAGAGAATTCGTTATCGATATTGTTTTTGGCACATTTTGTATGTGCAGTATAAGTACAACGATACACCGTGCCCCAGTGTTGAATCGAGAAAATTTCCAGCTCGAAAAGATCCTCGACTCGATCGGGAATCGAACCCGATATCACAACCGTGTGGGAGAACTAGCCGACCGACATCGCTAACCACAGAGCCACGGGGACCACCCAAACACTTCATAACCCTCCCAAATTATGAACAAAAACAAGATTTTTAAAAGGTTTGTCTAAGAATGGATTTTTTATCATTTTCCTAGTTTAACAGATCAAATGCATGCGCTGCATAGTGTTAAGTACCTTTCATTTGACAGCTGACAGCGGGCACAAATGAGTTTGAGCCCAGGACATGAGTTCATTGACATTCACTGTTTCTAGGTATAGTAATGTCAATGACTCAAGCTTTCCGTATGGCTTTTTTTTGACATAGAATTATATCCTTGAGTCTATAAAGGTGTAAAAGGAAAATCTAAAATCAGAGCATGGACTTAAATTTGTCCAGTTTCAAATGCATATAACTCTATTAGTTTTCAACGGATTCTCTCCATTCTAGCAACAATCGATTGTAAAATTACTGGCTAGTTTACCAAAGTCCAGAAAATTGTGTTTATCGGATTCTAACTATTGCACAATTCAAAGCCATTGTTTGAATCAGATTTCGACCAATCACCTTGTGTCACGTTGGTCGAAGCATTCTACGTCCGCCCTGATGGCTATGCTGATAGGCATCATGCCGTGCAGGACGCAGATTGCGCCGTATGACACTGTACGAAACGCACTCGCAACCCTCAGCCACATGAGCCTATGGATACTTTTCAGTTTACCACGATAACTGTTAGTACCTAGCGCTTTGGACCACACTGGGCTCCCATACCTGTGTATGGACGAAACCACGCTGGCAAGAAATTTACGCTTGCTGCTATTCACCGCTGAGCTATTCGACATCATTCGAGATAGTGCTGCAATAGCCGTTGAAGCTCTCTTACAACCATAGTTGACGTGACTCTTGAATGTGAGCTTATCGTCAACCATGACCTCCAAGAGCTTCAAGGATCGCTTTGAGGTGATGGTGCAGTCTCCCACTCTGACCACCGCCTGTAACTCTGATTTCCGGTTATTCACAACCGTGATCTCCGTCTTATGGTGCGCTAACTACAGTTTCCTGGAGTGCATCCAGTCTTCGACCTTGCGCATACTGTGCGCGGCCGTCAAATCGACCTCTTCGATGGACTCGCCATAGACCTCTAGCGTTATGTCGTCTGCAAAGCCAACGATCACAACTCCTACAGGTAACTTGAGTTTCAACACCCCGTCATACATGACGTTCCACAACACCGATCCCAGGATAGAACCTTGCGGTAATTGAGACAAACTTCTGACCCTCCTCCGTGTTGTAAGCAAGTACTCGGTTCTGGAAGTAATTTCCCAGAATCTTGTACAGAGACACCGGTACATGGATGCTCCTGAGCGCAAACGCTATGGTGTCCCAACTGACGCTATTGAACGCAAGCGTGATGATTGCGCAATAGCGTATGCCCCTTCTCTTACGTTGGGGTGCTACCTTCGCCGTTTTGGCGTCTTGGTGACGGAGAGGATAGCATCCAGCGTGGGCATGCCCTTCCGGAAACCGAACTGGTTACTTGCCAGACTATTTACACCCTCCGTGTACCTCATCAGTCTGTTGAGGAAAATCCTCTTAAGCACCTACCCCGCAGTGTCCAGCAGACAGATAGGCCTATAAGCCGCTGGGTCCCCTGGTGGACTGCCCGAATCAGGCAGGGGGCCGTTTTAATCGCCATCCTGATTGCCAGATTAGGGATTCGATCCGGTCCCATGAGTTCCTCATTCGTAACCCTTACCTCTCCCTCGACCTCGACACGGCTGTCATCGCTCACGGATTGGATGTACGGCAGGTTGGCCGACCATCCCTGGTCTGTGTATGAGATACTGGAACGTCGGACGTGAGACTCGACTGCCGAAGGCCAAGGACTAAGGCTGACGTATTTGTGTACCTCGGATCATTGGTAACGTCAGACAACAACTGCAGCAGAGAAATACGCATAGGTATTGTAGCTGGAAGTCGTGCCTACTACGGACTTCACAAGACGTTGAGGTCTGGCAGACTTCGCCGCCTTACCAACCCAAGTAACAATCCTAATGCGATTTAGTTTTATTTTTATTTTATGGTAGTTTTATCAAAACATTACTGAATATATCGAGTTTTATCACAAGGTTTTTTAAGAACTAATGAACCTGACGAGCGGTTTTTGAACCTACTTAATATCCCTTCTAAAATACCTATGAGAAACTTCCATACAACTTCACGAGAGCTTTACGAAGGTTTTATAGTACTTATCTTTAAGATGAATCTATCTTGAAAATGTGCCCAAAATTTTTACTTAAGCCCATTTTGTCACATGAAAGAGAAAACATTCGTGAAAGAAAAGAATCTAAAATAAACAAACATTTTTCAGCTCATTCAAGAAACTACCTCCTTAACCCTCTAGTGCCCAGTGCCGCCTCTAGGCGGTCCTCGGTCGAACCTCTCAAAAGCTTCAATAAGAACTTAAAAAATATTTATGAGGCTTAATGGTGATTTTTTCGAAGTCCGTCTAAAAATTAATTTGGGTACTAGAGGGTTAAGTCAAGTCGAGTCAAGTCAACCTACATCATATTAAATCAAATCATTTAAGCGTGTATACTTTTATTGAGAATAAGCATCATAAAATTATATTCATACCCCTGCTTCATGCATTTTGTTGCAATTATTCATTTTGCCCATTCATGTTTTAAGGCCCTAGCCTGTAACTGATTTGCGAAATTGAGAACATGTAAAAGGAACAAGAAATTTAAGCAATTAACCATGGGCTTGGATGCAGCAATCGTTCCTATGAGTAATTCTTCCGGTGTCACCACCATTTGCTTGTGAACGTTGTTGAAATCCTTCACTACATTATTATTGCTTGTGAGCTTTGATAGCTTGCGTTTCTTTGGAGGTGGCACTGGATTGTCTTTCACTTCAGTATCAGGTCATATCTCCATCCGTTCGAGCTCATAATCAGCTTGATGCTTGACTGTAAACAAACAGCTGTCAAACGGGAGAGGGAGCTATCCCAGATAAAATTTGTTTGTCTTGAAAAGTTCAAACAAGTTTTATTCAAGCGCAAGTATTCTTCTCCGAGAATGCAATAAGTAAATGCCAGCTTATCGAGATACTAAAAAAATCCCATTAGTCTTGCACAAGAAGTTTTAGTTAGAAGCCGTCTTATGAGGGATTAATATAAAACCATCGGCAAATATGGCGAACAGACTGTGATTGACTCCGTCAAAATAATAGCCATTTGTGATTAAACGGTAATAAAATACCGTGATTCTAGTAGTGAATGTTGACCATGATGAACACAAAATTTAGTAAAATTTTCCATAGTCCAGCAAACCAGAGCTAGGAACTTAACGAAAATTCAGATAGTTTTCTTATTTTCTAAATAAATTATTTATTTGGCAGTAATATCATGGCGCGTTGAAAATCACAAACTTTTTTGCCACATAACACGTATAAACTGAACTCGGCAATTAAAAATTCTCATATATGAATTTGAAGATACGTGAAGATATACCTACCAATTTTATGTAACGACTACGATGACATTCATTTTGGAGAAGGAGTAGATCGATGGGGTTTGTTTCATGAACTGCTCTATGTAAATTATAAATAGATTCTGTTCCAAGCGAAATAAGCTAAAAAGAAGGATCGCGAACCTCATTTATAAAACTCTCGAAATTCGCTATAGTTTTTTCATAGCTGTGAGTAACTCCTAAATGCTATTATGAGTACATATCGATAAAAATACAAAGTTTTAAGCGAACTTTAGGAACTATTCTCGAGCTCCGTCTCTATCACTTGGAAAGTGCGCCATGTACAAGAGGCTCATAAGGCCGGTGGTCCTCGCTAAAACTACACGGGTACAATGGGTGGGACATGTTGTAAGAATGCCAGGCGACAAATAAAGGGGTTTCGTCTCGAATCCGGCTGGTATAGGACGTAGAGGCACGCAATGAACTAGGTGGTTTGACCAAGTGGAGCAATATCTCGGAAATGTCGGACGCTCAAGAAACAGGAGAGAAGCTGACATGGACCGACTACGTTGACATAACATTGTGACGCAGATGAAACGCTGAGAGATTTACGCCAGGAAAGTAAGTAAGTAAGTATCTTTTGACTCGGTCAAAGCCAAAACAAAATTCATAATGGTATCCCAACTTGATCACCTTTGCGAACAAAACAATACTACCAGAGTCTATTAAAATCTTCAATTAAGCCTACTTACTTTCAGTTTGAATTATGCGTTCACTAGGTGTAGCGAGAATAGGTTCTATTATGACAAACTGTCACACATTCTTTGAACCACAAAAAAATCATTTCGAACCAGACAATCGAACATGCACAGGTTCAAAAACCTCGAAACGAAGATCAATCTCTAATTTCACTTGATTTTGTATATAAATAAATTTATTATCAAGTTTCAAAGTGGATAAATACAATGAGTTAAAATACAAAGGAAGGTTTAAAAGAAAATTTCGGATATGAATTGAAACATAATTCCATAAATGCCCGAAAAAAAATTACAACGAAATAAAAACCTTAAAAGTTGCTGTAATTGTACATAATTTTACCATAATTAAACTATGTTTTTCATTGCAAATATATCATTTTTACATTAAATATCATTGTCCAGAAAAATAAAAAACATTGTTTTTGCCATTTTTACCATGAAAAAGGGGGGTTGTTATGTATCTTAACAGCATTTTTCCAGGCACTTTTCCCATACATTTAGAAGTCACTGACAATGTTTTTCATGGTTTTCATTATTGTCGGTGGTAGATTCAACAACAAAAAAACATTATTGAAACATGGTTATAACAGAAAACGTTCGCAAGCTTGCAGTTTACTGCACCATGTTTTTTATGGTTACAATAAAAAATATTGTCCATTAACTGTTCTCACCATAAAATACATCGTGATTTTATTTTCGGGTGGCCATGCAAGGTAAAACCCAACGGAAGATCTAAAACTGTTATTTTATGAAACTCTCTTCAGCTTTAACAGTCGCGTCTTTCTCTCCTTTCATTCTCCCTTTCCACTCTCTCATAATGCTCACTCACGCTTTCCAATATGTGTAACTGAACACGTGGTGCATTTATACATCTTTAATTTTATTTAAATCTAACCTAGAATCCTACATTGCCTAATAACAATCCATTTCAAGTCGCTTTGAAGATTGGAGACGAGCTGAGCTTCTTCGTGACATTCAAACCCTTTCGAAGACGCCTCGATGCGAATCAGTTTGTCGGTAGAAGTCCAAGAAAAATTCCTTTGCTCTCACGGAAGCATCTCCAAGCTCGACTGGAATTTATTCCCTAGATTTAAATGGACCCAAAGTTTGTAAGTAATTGTGGAACGTTCGATGGTCTGTTTCCATTATTGAAGAAATAAATTGTAGCATGGGAATATTCTTCAAATGCCATAAACATTATTATTAGTTAATTTAAACTAGTCGTAGAATATGAGTTCACTTCCAAACAGTTTCAAAGCGGTTTTATTATTTTTCTTATAATTACTTTAATAACTTTTGTGAGAGTTGGCCACCCGGTCGTAAAACAACTGTATAACGGTTATCACCTCTTAACTTTCAAAAAAAAAATCATGAAAGTTGGTTATGAAAACGGCTTGAAGAGTGCAATAAAATATAGATTGCTATCTAAAATGCGCTCTTTTGCAGAACTTTATAGGCCAAGCTTACAAACTCGAAGTACCACGGTCGAAGCACCCTACCTTCGTCCATTCACAAGCACCAGTGGCGCTACAAATGTTTAGTTTCAAAATTTACATAAGACCATTTCTAACTAAGTGCACATTATCGCTATCGTGCTTGCATAGCGCAAACGAATTGATTACATCGTGACAATATTGAACGAGATAGAAACGGAATGATTAATGCGTCTTCCGTTTATGTTGAGATTGCAATCTATGTGCGCCTGGCGATGAGAGTTAGCGAGAAAACGCTGACAAAACCAAGTTGTCCACCTGTCGCAACAAATCTATTCGGAATTGAATGCCGCGTGCTGGCGTGCGGTCAGCTCGCAATGTTTGCTATATCGCTATGTTAAATGAAGGTGCTACAAATCACGTATGTTGTTGACTTGTATTTATTTGGAAACTTGATGCAACGGTTGATATTTATTACAGTACAACAATCGTTTCCTGAGAAATGATATAGCTTTTTTGAGTTTATCAGAAAATACCGGATTTCCTGTATGAGTTATCCAAGCAATATATACATGCATTTGTAATAACCATACCGACTATCGACCAAGCAAACAATCCGGACAATACGGACATTGCGGGGAGCATTTCAAAGGATTAAATATTCCAGAAGCAAAATACTTGGTTTATTGCTACTGGACAATGTTTCTTGACAGAAAGCATACTACAGAGTGTAGCCTGGCAGTCCCAGTTGTGAACGTTACGGAAGCTTATTTCTGCTCTCGTTTCGCATTGCTGTATTCTGTAATATAAATGTATATGAGTACATTTCAAGTGTATGAAATTGACATATCCTTTACCAATTCCAGATTGTCCGCGTTCGTACCTTGGAGTCATGAACACAGCAGCTGAGAGAAGCATCGGTAAAGATTAATTTTCTGTTTGCCAAAGAGTACGTTTTTGTATAAACGTACAGGGGATAGTCAAAATAAGTAGGATAGGCAAAATTTTGATGAAATTTGAAATGCTATAGCTTTGCTAAATGTTGTTCGATTTTAATAATTCGAACACCATTGAACTGAAAAACTTTTAAAGTTTCATTTTCTGACCTCAGATCTGGCCTAGGTCACCGGATATAGGAAATATTCCTGAGTTTCGGTAGGCATGTCAAACCTGCTTATTTTTGGATGGATTTGGTAATGGGTTACCTGATAAAAATACCTCATCAAGATCCGGAATCGGCCAAGAACTCATCGATAAATGGCAATTTTTTATCCGGAAGTCCTCAGAGGAACCTTTAGTAGGGGACATTTACGTTTTTGTACCAAATTTAGCGTGTTACACCTCTATCTTCAGGATTTTTTATCAGAAATCTTTAAAAAGACATATATCTGAATATAGGCTGCAATGGCTACTTCCGAAACAACCTGGAGGCTCCAAGGGAACCCGTAGTGGGAGAATTTACATTTCTGCATTAAAATATAGCATGCGACACCTCTATCTTCAGGATTTTTCATCAGGAATCATCCAAAAGACATATTTTTTAAATACAGATTACGTTGGCCACTTTCGGAACGATCCAGATGCCCCGGAAGAACCCGGAATGGGGACATTTACATTTCTGCATCAAATAAAGCGTGCGACAGCTCTATCTTCAGGAATTTTTCTCAGGAATCATCAAAAATACATATTTTTGAATTCAGACTGCATGGGCCGCTACCAGCAAAATCTAAATACCCCGGAGGAACCCTGATGAAAAATCTTGAAAAATCTTGCAGCTCTATGCGCACGCTTTATTTGATGCAGAACTGTAAATGTCCCCATTCCGGGTTCCTCCGGGGCATCCGGATCATTCCGGGAGTTGCCAACGTAATCTGTATTCAAAAAATATGTCTTTTGGATGGTTCCTGATGAAAAATCCTGAAGATAGAGGTATCGCATGCTATATTTTGATGCAGAAATATAAATTCTCCCACTACGGGTTCCTTTGGGGCATCCAGGTTGCTCCGGAAGTGGCCAATGCAGCCTATATTAGGAAATATGTCTTTCGTAAGATTCCTGATGAAAAATCCTGAAGATAGAAGTGTCGCACGCTTTATTTGATGCAATAATGTTAATGTCCCCATTCCGGGTTCCTCCGGGGAATCTGGATCGTTCCGGGAGTGGCCAACGTAATCTGTATTTAAAAAATATGTCTTTTGGATGATTCCTGATGAAAAATCCTGAAGATAGAGGTGTCGCATGCTATATTTTAATGCAGAAATGTAAATTCTCCCACTACGGGTTCCTTCGGGGCCTCCAGGTCGTTCCGGAAGTGGCCAATGCAACCTATATTCAGATATATGTCTTTTAAAAGATTCCTGATAAAAAAATCCTGAAGATAGAGGTGTAACACGCTATATTTGGTGCAAAAACGTAAATGTCTCCTACTAAAGGTTCCTCTGAGGACTTCCGGATAAAAAATAGCCATTTCTCGATGAGTTCTTGGCCGATTCCGGATCTTGATGAACCATTCGCTTCAGAAATGATTTTGTCATCTATGCCAGTGATGCAAATAAGCATTTTTATCAGGTAACCCATTACCAAATCCATCCAAAAATAAGCAGGTTTGACATGCCTACCGGAACTCAGGAATATTTCCTATATCCGGTGACCCAGGCCAGATCTGAGATCAGAAAATGAAACTTCAAAAGTTTTCCAATTCAATGGTGTTCGAATTATTAAAATCGAATAACATTTAGCAAAGCTATAGCATTTCAAATTTCATCAAAATTTTGCCTATCCTACTTATTTTGACTATCCCCTGTACATGTACTGTGATATAGAGAAGAGCTACTGCACTGAAAGAACACACAGACGACGGTGTAGTCTTTAATAATACATGCACTGGAAAACGTCTTATATTGTCGAAATCATGAGCCTGATTTTGATAACTGGAAAGCCTGAAACACGAACTCCACTGTCTGGTTTCTCCATGTTACAGTTTAACTGGCAATTAATATGATTAGAACTTTTATAAAAGCAAACGACATTTCAAGCATTAGACGAATAATACAAATAATAAAATTCTAACATAACATAACATCATAATCAGAACAATTCAAAGTAGGTAATACACTGTATTTATATAGTCCACACTTAAATTCTTTGTTTAGAAAATATAGTTAGTTCACCCATCTATTATCATGAAGACAAACCATGCGTTACTAATAATGGCAGAAAATGTTACTCAAGCATCTAATCTGATCTACATGGCAGGTGAAAACAATGAAGTTTTGAAAATATTGCTACCCAAACAGGTAGATTTCAAATTTAACAAATTACGAGTTGGGAAATAAGATAAATCTTTATTTTATTTATTTTTCCATTGCTCATTTCTCTGGATAGAAAAAAGTATCATTTGAAAGTTAAAATCGTTTGTATTAATGAAAACATTCCTTTCGGTGCAAATTTATCACACTAGAGTTTTGTTCAAATCGTTCCTTTGTTGTTTTGCTTGGTGAAAATAAAAACAAATAGATGTAGGTACGATTTAAGATCTTATCCATGGAGCAATCACATATATTATGTATGGTATCTAGGCGGCTGATTGCGATACAATTTTCAGTTTTTATACACAAATGTACTTGTAGTTTCTTGGCTACGTATGAGTTTTTCACAAAGAATAAAAATTGAACAATTTTCAAACAAACATTATTAAAAAATACCGTGCTCCGATGTCTTTATCGGACTTTGCTTCCCGTTAATTTATTTCTTTTCGTAAAATGGCTTTAACGCGTTCTTCTTAGAGCTTAGTAAATATAATATGTCTTTAAAAAGTTGTGCGATAATCATAATTCGTCAAATTCATGCTATGCAGACAAATTTCTTTTATCTCAAAAAGCCAATGTTGCGTTTAGCCCCACGCTACCGATGTAAATTGTCTAAAATTTAAATTAACATTTAGTATCATAGTATTGGTGAGAATCAGCCAATATGTTGCAGAATAACAAACAGGTATTTGGTTGCATGGTTATTGTAAGACAATACCAAAAAATACAGTCATTAGTATGAAACAACGAACAGTCATATGTGGTTCACCACTTTCTTTGGCTTTGTCGCTCACGGTTAAAAAGAAAAACTACTGCCGCGATGGCATCCCCACCTGGCCCCCTCCATGCTCAATTTTCACATTAACACCCAACGCAAACATGTACACGAACTTGTATCACCACAGGGTGGGAATATTAAAGACTTTAAATTTTCATCGATTTAATTCTCCCATATGCGGCCCCTGCCGGAAACGCCGCGGGAACCCGGAAACTTTGCTACCGACCTGAAGCCGGTGGAATTTTCTCTGCAAAGTTTACTTATGCAACAAAACTTACACTCGCTTCAATTCAGCAATTAAGGCAACTCTGGCCATGCCAGATGTGAGTTTCTTTCAGTCAGAGGTGCATCGGAAAGTTGCTGAACTGGGACGGTTTGAGTAAAACGGAATTCTTTGACTGAAAAGGGAAAAAAAATACCAGAAAGATCGAGAAACTCTTAAGTTAAATGTGGATTTTGCACAAAAATTCTGTAAATCTTTTTTTTTTGTTTCAAAAGTATCACAAAGAAGCAAAACTCGTCTTTAGCAGTCAGTGATATCAGACTTCATTTTGCCTCTGTATGTCAGGTGCAGTTGCGTGCCTGTGTGGAGCCGACATGCAAGGAAATATGCACGCGAGCACAAAATTTCTCGGCGAAACGAAACTCGAAATGGGAAAAGTTGGATTTTGTTCCGAAATCATTCTGTATCAGACCCCGTTCTTTAAGGTTTCCCACTCGTACTCGCATTAGCACTAATTCAAGCACATGTGGCAATCTTTCCCCAACCCCCCCCCCCCCCCCGGCAGCAGAGCTCGTGCCAGTTCGCAATTTATTTGTATAAATAAAATTGAACTTTCAACAATTAACTGCCTGCACAAAGTGCAAAATTATGAGCCCCGAGATTGTTACCCTCTACCGCAGCGTAAAAATTGCTGTGACATAGATTTGCTACCTACAAAAAAAACGAATCCACTGCGAAATCAATTCCATATCAACGCTTTCCCAATTGTATCGTATTCAGCGCTTATTGTTATAGGTTTATTTCGTGTCGTTATCGTTAATGATACATTTATTCAACCGTTCGGCTGCGTGCACGTGATGTACATACGGGCTAGAGTGGTTCATACTGTATGCGAGATGGAAACTGATGATCTGAACGTTTTTGTTTTTCATTCATGAAAAAAATCCTGGCCTGAACCACTCTAGTAAGCGCAAGGGTCCCTGCCTCGGCACCCCCAACGCAGGAAGCGATGTACCTCATGTAAGATCCCTCACAAAGCTGTGCATTGATTTCCCACCAGGCTGCATGCAGGTGGGTCATCGTTGTTGTGCATTTTTTTGTTCCTTTTTTATCGCATCAAAATCCACTTTTTAGCTTTCCCAGAGGACGATAAATTTGCAGTGTGGTATTTATATACAGTGAGGCGGAAAGAGGCACTTTAAAACAAAACCAGATTTGTCACAGCAACGATTGTGATTTAAACTATGGAATACCGGTATGGTTGGGTTTGTACTTAATTGCCTCGATAATTGAGGTGTCAAATGTTTATGTTTGAACAAGTTCGCAGCAATAATCGATGTGAAAAGATATTTTTGTGGAAAAATGGTTTTATATTCTCCTAAACTTTGAGTACTTCGGACACAAACGTTCAATTGAAATAATTTTAATTGCGTAGAAATAGTTTCGAACCAGTAAAATTTCAGCATACTAGCATTCTAAAATTTGGCATTTGAATTCTTGAAAATATAATAGTGTCTCGCTAAAAGCTATGCGTCCATATTGAATGATATCGAATGAGTGGAAACACGTAACTTTCGGTTTTGTCCTTCGTATAAACTCCGCCGCTAGGCTTGTCCAGAGGCTGTTATCTGGACATTTTTTTTGCGTCTGGCTTTGTAGAGGCCAGCGCTGAATTTATATGCTACGCAGGCGTTGATAAAAGTTCATGGTGAACAACAAATATCAACATTACATCTTCTTATTCCATTGATACGTTATAATCTTTATTTGGAAGTTGGAAAGTTGATCTTATTCTAGTGAGGTCCTTCTAGGAACGTTTCATCTTTCGCAAAGAACTGTTCCAGTGCGGTCGACGCAGAGTAAAATAAAAATCGAAATAGAAACGGTCTGGCCGCATCACACTTCGCAACTCTAACGCGGTCATGCTCTTTAAGAATTTTGACAACCATTATCAGACGTACCAGGACGACATTGAAGGATCGGTAGTCTAGAAAAAATTCTTACCTCTTCTTTAATAAGATTTGCGATATTTTTTTTTTTTTTGCAAATACAAAAAGCTTATTTTTAATGAATGAATCTTTATGATATATTTTCAGTAAATTATTTGATTTAATAAATCCTAAATTGTGACTTTTTAACACCATTATAGAGTACGAATACTTACGATTTATTAGATTTTGATTATTTACAGGAACTGCAATTTATGCTATCGACTGAGGGATTTTATCATGAGGTGTTTTTCGGCTTTGCAGTCTTTCAGCAATAAAACGAATTAATATCGCTCTTTCAACCAACGTTTCGGTGTATATTGCACCTTCATCAGGGATTCCTGTATATAGCGGGTTTGAATGTAAGATTATTGTTTTTTGTGCTACAGTTCTTGAATGTTTACTTGTTATTTTATAGATTGACACAATAGTAGCTTGTAAATAGGAGAGGGACGCTGATGCCGAAGCTTGTATGACAAAAACGAATTATGTTCTGTAAGAGTTTTGTGATTTCATTTGTTGTGTAATTTTGTAATTTTATATTGTCTTGTCTCCTAAATTCAGGATTCCCTGATAAAGGTGCAATATAAACCGAAACGTTGGTTGAAAGAGCGATATTAATTCGTTTTATTGCTGAAAGACTGCGAAGCCGAAAAACACCCCCTGATGTTTACAGGAACTTAAATCTAGTTAATAAGAATATATGCTCGCAATTAGTTGCTAACTTAGCTGCCAAAAAAAGATGGATTGAGGATTTGAAATATTTTTGTGGCATTTTTCTAATAATTCTATGCTGGCCTCAAAGCTCACTATGCTAGATTTCTATCAGGCTTTCAAATTTGAATAGGTTTTGCAATGTGATATAGGTTTTGAACCAATCAATGATTTTTTTACCCAAAAATTGCACTATGCTTGCTGGAAGATGCTGATTTTACTCACAAAATTGAAATTGGAATTATGTACGCTCCCACACTTCCTGCAAGTCTTTAGCTTTTGACTTATTCGTTACAAGAACGTGTTCACATTTGTTTTCCCGCTACGAAAAGTTGTATTAATAATACCTGTATCCATATAACATTAGAGTATTTAATGAAAAATCAAGGTTTGGAGCTAAGCATTGGAGCTAACCAAAATGGAGTAGACAGGTCTTTTGAGCAAAAGTGTTACTTACATTTTTGACGTAGAAATACGTCTTACGGCAACATATACAGAGGCCCAGTTTCATTACAGGGCACATAGGAGTATTTCAGTCAAAAACCTGGCCAAAATACGAAAAAAAAATTTAAGTGTTCCTCGTTCTATTGATCCTTTTTGCATTCTCTGATACTTACTACATTGTATGCAGGCCAGCTTGATATTATCTGAGTTGTTTACTAACGACAGTAACTATCATTACCTTCGTATTAGTTAGAGCCCATGAATAAGTCACAAATTGTTCTATGAAAAATATAAATTTCCACTCATGTTTTTATAACTTTAAGTGATTCTTGGGCGTAAATTTAATATGGGCAGTAAAAACAAAGGCATATTAAGTAAATTTAGGTCAGAAATGTGTTGTATAGGTTGAAAAAACTTCTTCAAAACAAGGTCTTGCCATACCCGTGTCTTTCAGTTTCTTTTGATTAACAATTTTTTTTACAAAAAAGGATTTTTGTTTGGGTTCCCAGCAAGTCCCAGCAAAAATTCATACACCATTGGAAAGCTTATATGTTTCTGAGTAAGTAACAGAAAGAAAATCTGCCCCATGCTCACCCATTCGTGATTGCGATCAATGCGAAGTTGGAACGTCCAGATTTTCTGATAATATTTTTTTTATTGAATGAGCGCATTTATGATGCTTTCGATTGTAAAAATTTGATTAGTTTCTTAAGATTGTGTGATAACTTGCCGAGAAATGCCCTATTCAAGTTGATTGCGCAATACTACGAACATTCAAGTTATAAAAAGTTTCTGTTCTGGAATAAAAACTTGAAAAAACAATCAAATGTTACCACAAAAGACCAAAACAATGATCGAGTGGTTCAAATCTTACAAAGAAAAAACAAATGCCCTTCAAGAAGCAATCGATCTCAAGATATCAACGAAGTCGTCTCAAAAGTTAGTTTAAATTAAATTTTTTTTTTTGTTCACACAACATTTATTTGACACGGCACAATACAAATTAATGTTTTACGGAGCCGATTCTTTACGGAGCGATTCTTTACCCTCGCTGCCGACTACGAGCTGAAACTAAATCTAATACTAAAACTAACATGGTTTTTGTTTGTTTCGCTGTTAAATTGGCACCTTGATGCTCTTCAAGTAGCTATAAACATGTAGCATGTATGGCAAGTTTCGCTGAGCGAAAATATCACGAATTGGCACATAGGTCTGTATTCCTCGGGCCCTGAGGGTATCCAAAAGTAGAGATCTGGCGCCGCAGAATTCAGCACACACCCAAACCACGGGTTCAATGTCTTGATACCCCAATCCACAAACGCAATGATTACTGCTCGCCAGCCCAATACGCAAGAGATGTGCATCTAGCCCGTAGTGGTTGGACATATGTTTAAATTAAATTGACAGTTTCGAAATATGGCAAAATTGATATAGCTTAACCATAAAATTGTAAAGTTGGTCGGAAGCTTCACGTTCATTTCGCCCAAACAAAGGATTGATTGCAGTGATCGAAGCAAGAGACGCAAAACGCAAATGCTAAGAGAAAATCTGGAGTGATTTGCGATAAGGGCGCAACTAGCAAAAGATAAACATTGGGAAATATCAGTTTGAAAAATTGGAATAACATTTACAAATCGTAAGTTCAAAGGAAGTGACTAACATTAACATCAATACCAAAAATCGACGTAAAATAAACTTGTCTTATAGTTTCCTAACAATGCTACAATTTTTACCGTCGCCTGTTTACGAAATATTTCGCAAATAAGCCCGTTGATTTAAAACTATGTAAAGGGCCTAGTTCCAAAGTATCTTTTGTTTTGGATAAACTGTTTTGTCGCCCTTCACTAAAAAATTGATTAAAATAATTTTATCAATTTATACAAAAGGAAGGATTCTTTCCATGAATTTTGTAAGTCTTTTCGAAACCAATGGTGTAATAAAACGATCTGTTTACATTTTGTTAGTTACGCCTTAATCGCGAATCACTCCGTAAATGTACCATTGGATGAGTTGAGTTAAGCAGTTCCCATGACTCAATGATCTACTGGGAGCACTGCGGTATCCAACATATCCATATCAGACGATCCTTTTAAAACTAGCGATTTAAATGACGTTTCAAAAGTATCAGAATCTATTATTGGCAAAAAGGTATTCACCAGAACAAGCTCTACCATATTTGTACTTCTTTCGAATTTCAGAGTAATAGCAGAGGACAGTTGATATATCACTGCTAGGTGATTTAACTTAACGAAATTTGTTAATAATAAGTTTTTATGTCTAAATATGTAGCTTAATAGAGATAAAACCACTTTAAGACACATTTGCTGTCTGAAAACTCATTTTTGTAATTTTGGCCAAGTTTTCGTTCTACGTACTCCTATGTGCACGGATCCAATTTCAAAAACCAAAAACATCGAGAGCGTCACAAAAATTGTCCATTTTCAACCATTATAAGCTCAGTCAGTTTCCAACCGATTTTCGTCATTTTTGCAGTAATCGATTGGAAAATCAACCAAGCACCCGTCCAAATGCAGAAAGTTGTAATCTGATTGTTCGAACGAATGTACTATTGAAAATTGTCAAGCCTTGTCGAAACGCAAATGTCGACCTCTGATTGGTCGCACAATGCATTCTTCCCTAACAAGGTCGACAGAATATACCTAGTTGACTAAGAATGCGCGCTTTGTGTTTTATGTATAATTCATTCCATGATTGTGCCGATCGTGAAGAAGAAAGAAAAGCTGGGTTTCAATTTCTGGCTGATCGCGCTGGGCACGTTTATTCTTAAGCACCTGACTATCTGGCGGCTGTTATGGAGTTTTCGGTAGCTGCAGAATTATTGCAAATGGCAGGCAATTCTACTGAAGAAAACGGGAGAACTAGAATCATCGGCGAATGGTTATCCAAAATGATGATAATTGAACAAACTTGCCAGTTTGTTACTGTTGTCAAATATAATAGCACCTGTTGGTGCTCCACAATTATGTGATTGAAGTAGTTAAGATTTTTCATTATGTGTAATAGACGGAAAACCGCAAATTTCAGCATTCGCAAGACAAGAAAAATTTAACATTGCCTCAAGAATGTATTGGTTGCCGGTTATAATATATACTTTTTCTACTGCTGGATGGCAGCAGATAACAGAAATGCAGCACTTACGCTATTGCGTCTTAAAACAAAACGGTTATAGTTCGACATCACAGCAGAATTTCCACCTTCATACTTATGTCTACCGTCGGCAGTATCAAACACGCACGATCTGCTTCCATGCGACTTTAGTCATACCTATTTTTTTAGTTATCTCATTCCACAACGTGCGAAAAAAATCTTTGTCAGAGCGGATATCGCGCGCTATCTGGACCATGAAGCATTTATGCGATAATTGAATGAAATTTGCAACTGTAGCAACCAGTCTTTTTCAAGGCTGCTAAATATATTTGGAAGAGCATAATGAATGGTTATTACTAAGTTGCAACTTTGATTGCAGTTTGATGCTGCTGCAACTGCGCAGCAGTGTGATGTATATTACGATTCATTAACACTGTGCATCACAAGCGGTATATGCGAAACAAATCCGTAAATGTCAATTTACTAAGTTTTCATCATTACAAACCAGTCACTTCTTACAGCATCTCGATCATACTCATGGTTCATAACAATTTACAGAAGGGGCATCTTTGCCGATTGAGGATTCCGGCCTTTCTCCGGTTAAACTCCGTCTTCTTACAGCATCATGAAATACAAACAATCTTCATATTCATATACTCGACCAAGGATTCCGACGATACCTTCGGAAAATTCAAATTCTTTCTGCTTTGTTTATTTTAAACATTTAACAAGGCTGAAATTTTTAACTGTTATTGCACAGTTCAATTGTCTGGTAAATACAACTAATATCAAACATTTATGAATTAATTATACGATTTTTTTATGTTTCTTTCAACAGAGTCGACTTGAGCACATCGATTAGTGCGTTTTTGACGTAGAATTATGTCTTACGGCAACATATATAGGGGTACAAATTGTAAAACCGAAAGCATCGAGAGCGTCAAGAATATTGCCCGCTTTCAAAAGTTCTGAACTCAGCTAGTTTCCAACGGATTCCGTTTATTTTTAAAGCAAAAATAATATACGAAACAAATACGGAAAAATATATCGCTTCACACCATTAAAATGATTAACCCTAATCGAGTGTATTTCCAAAGCTATTGCAAAAAATTATTGACATAAGACAAGCTGTCGTAATTCCACGTTAACCTTGCGGTCGTTTCTTATAAACAACCTCTTCCACTTTTTCGAAGTTTTTTTTTTGTTTGATTTCAGGTCGCACACACCGAACACGAAAAATATTGATCCATGAGTTGTTAACAGTTCCAGCGAACTACGAACAACGAACTGGCGAGTTGACAAGCAAAACAATAGATACCCTCATGTAAAAAGTTGAATAAATTATGTATGAGATACGACCGCAAGTTCTCCTACAACTCTCTTTTTTACAGTGATTGGTAACCCTAAACAGTAATTTTTCAAGAATCAATCTGACAACAGTTACGGGTGACAATTGGATTTTTTTTCTCATGCTGTCAAAAATATTGGATGTACTAGATCATAAACTAATTCATTGCACTCAAAAATACATTTAATATTCAGTAATAAAAACCACGTAAATTTCAGAAACTGCGTAAAAACATTCCGCAATCCGCGTGAAAAAAATACGAAATTCGCGTGAAAAAAAAAATTCCGGAATCCCTGTAAAAAAACGCGTAAATTTCGAAATCCGAGTTAAAAACCGCGTAAATTCTAAAATTCGCGTCAATAAACCGCGTGAATTCCGGAATCCGTGTAAAAATGGCCGCGTTAAAAAGCCGCATAAAAAACCGCGTAAAAAGCAACCTTAATGTATTTGCTGACCCTACTCTCCAGTTGTTTTACACCAAAGAACTCAAAATTCCGAAGAAACCTTCGATTCGGCGACACTCAAGTAGATTTGTGGGGTTGCGTATTTGGGGTACAAATGGAGTCGAGTGGTAGTTCAGGAACGTTGGTGTTTTGTTTATGTAATGTGATGTCCTATGCTTCTATCTATCAAGCCATCGATCTAACCAGAACCTTTCATCGGTATGGTGTTTTTAAATAAATGAAATCAAAATTTTGTCCAAGCATTCGTTCTGGTATTTTTCTTGATTGATAGTCAGACCGCTAGGCTGGAACCATGATTTGAAGAAAAAAGAAAAAATTCTTCCTTATCCAATATTCTTGCGGGTCTTACACTACATTCATTTAATTTTTATCTCTTATTCGTGATGATGCAGTGGGGCATTTTTGATTCAATGTTATCCAAAATGACGTTCATTTTTAGGTAAACCAAAATCTAACGCTCTTCTTCTCTTTGCTATGTATGTGTGAAGATTTGAAGAAATTAGGGGCTTCAAGCTTTCGATTTTTTTAAACCTTTCGATTTCTTTTTGACATCCGAGCCCATCTACGATCAACTTCCGTTAGAGCTCTGTGGATATATATTGTCGTACGCACAGTGTTCTTTTTGATACATTACCTTTCAATGTCACAATGAGACGGAAATCAACTTGGAACCTACGCTCCAAGTGCTCCGCATGGAAATGTTGCAAACACAAAACTTCGTGAGATCTGCTACCCGGTAGAACGAACGCCAGCATTTTCGCACATTAGACTCTCTAGGAGAAGTATGTAAGCTTATACCTACACCCAACACAAACGGGGAACATTTTGTTACTTTGGTGCAACTTTTTATTACTTATTGTGAATTAGACTGCGCATTATACACAAAGAGTAATAACCAAAAAGTAACAAAAATAATGACGGCCACACGCTTGCATGTGTTTCTACAGGAGAACATACAGCCAAGAACTGCAATGCATGTGTTAGCAAAACTTCACTCGTTGCATTTGTATTGATGCACCGAGCAGGTTCATTTCTGTCCCCTTATTCACACATAATAAGAATCTCATCCGCAGATGTCTAATTAAAAACACAACAGTTTTGTTCCCCAGTGTTAACTTGGAACTGAAAATATGCAACACCGTGAGCCCAGAGTTGCGAATGTTGTTCGGGATGAGCACGACTTTTGTATCTTCAAACAGGTCCAAATGAGTTTCTATAAAGCATACTCATTGCGTGTTTTAGATAGCTTGCATAAAGGCAAATGTTTGTGTTTTTCTCTGACGCAGTTTACGAACCGTGATGTGATTCCAAGACGCATTTAAACTTTTTAAAATCATCAACGTTTGCATACTGTATGACGGAAAAAAAAGCAGCTTGGCATATTATTTCTTTATTCCGCATGCGTATAACAAACTAATACACGCACACCGGATGAATTGGAGATAGAAGGAACGGCTTGAGTAGCGATGGCGGTTTGTCTTGCCGTTAATGTAGTGCTGTACATTGACCTGCGGCAGGGGGAGTCGCCCTCGCTGCGCATGAACAACATATGCGACGGTGTTGTTTCTTGACTGGAGATAGAAAGAAAGCGTTTTTCGACAGAGATAATTTTGCATGTGGTTGAAACGTCCATATTAGACAGTCGTACTCCCGTAACACGTGCTAAATATGTGACATTATGTGTTGTTACTTGACTGGAGATGAACTTTATTGCTTTTTAAGTAACAGATTTGTTACCTATAGAGGCATTTCACGTTATTGCCAATTAAGTAATACGGAAAAATTTTGCGTGTACCATTTGGCCGGATAGGCTGAGACTGACAAATGTAAACAAATTTTGTGACGTCACAACTTTTTACTCGCCAGCTCTGATCGCTTCGTTTTTTTTCGGATCGTGTAACTACACGAAAAAGACGACGACACTAGTATTTAGAAAAATTTTCTGCCACTCCTTTATATATACCTTGTTGACCCGTTACACACTTAGGTAATACATCAAAATACCGAGATTCTGTAAAATCAACAATTGACAACTTGTCAAACTTCAACTAGATTCTCGGTAATATTTTACCGGGAATCAGAAATTTCGACTGTCGAATTATTACGAAAATTTCGGTAAAAATTACTCAAGTACGCATTTTGCGATTTCTAAGATAAATCCAGGAAATGATGAAAACGATCAATTATCCGTATTATTTTATTAATTATCATGTCAAATTATTCAACTTATTACAGCATTGGTAGATACAGGAGAGTTGTGTTGCTTCCTGGAAATAAAACCACATCCATCACTGCAACTTCCATCCTGCGAAGCGAGTGATTAACCTACAAAATTGAGTAAGGAAAGAATTAATCGTTTTCTTTTAGTATTATGTTTGCAATAAACACAAACAAGATCTGAGACATAATATTGTATACTTACTCAACATTTTAGGTTAGTCTGAATATTACAGATTTCTCCAGAATGATGATTAACCGCGAAACCTGTTCCTTTTACATTCAAACCGAAACATGAACAAAACTGATAGTGAAGCTTTCGTTATTTTGACAGTTCTATTTTTCGGAATCTCGGTGAGAGCTTTTTTGCTCAACGAAATCTCGGTAAAATGATGTCAAGCTTCCGAGATTCGGTATTTTAGTTTACTGAACTCAGAAATTTGCAGTTTTACGGATTTTTTCGGCAAACAAATTTGCGTTATCCCGGTAAACCACATTCGGTTTCCGATTTCTCAGTAATTTTGTTACGGAACAACGGTAAACGAAAATGTTTTCAAGTAGTTCGGTATTTTACTTTACCGAGAAAACATTATGCAGTTAAGTGTGTACAGCGTACCCTCTAGGGCTCATTACCGTTTTTAAGATTTCACAATAGTTAAGCTATAAAACTTGTAAACTATTTCCCGAACAATTGATGCAATCAATGGTTGTTTATAAAGATTTTGGTAGTTGTTAGTCTATAAAAAGTCTACGTAACTTCAACAATAATTTAGGAGTCATTTGCTGATCTCAATTCTCGGTAAAAACAGAAGAAGTAACAATCATAGTAAGTATGGTGATTCTCATCTTATTTACACGACGTTCTTTATACCGTGATATTATTCGTGCTGTCACCATGAGGTGAGATCCGAAATAAATCGAAAATAACGTACCTCGTCGCGATGACATGACCCTGAAAAGATTCAAAATGACATCTGAGGTCGATTCACGACCTCTGGATAGTCTAACCCTCTTGATCGTCTGTTTTCAATGTTAGGGGCAGCTCACAAAAGCGTGTGACCCGAAGAGGGCGGCTGATTTGAGAAATGACGCTATAGCGAAGATAGCAGCAGCCCCTCGGTACCTGGAACTGCAGGTAGCTAAAGGCAGAGGCAGTGCTGCTCGAGAAGCTAAAACCCTTCAAATTTGGCATGGTGGCTCTGCCGAAGATCTGTCGCAACTGGCTGGCTGTTTCCGCATCTCTCCTCCTCCCAGGCCACAACCATTCAATTCAATGAACCTCCGCCGTCCCGTTCGCTCGTCTTGCTCATCGGTCCAGACCCAAATGCCTTCGCTGGCTGACGTACTGTCTACGCTTGGTGTTTACGGTAAAGATGGCGAAGCTTGTAAGTCGATCGCTCGGAGGGCTCGCACGTGGCCAATGTACTACCCCTGCGACGGAGCGATATTCCAGATTCTGGGTCTTGAGTTGAACACAAATGGGCCGGTTAATTTCTTATAATTGCTAACAGCTCAACCTCCTGCCTAAGGTTATACGGAGCTAGATAGACTTACCTGATTCACTATCCTCATTTGGTCTCCTAGGTTCACGTGCTCAAACAATAACCCTTTCTAGGCTTTTCTGGCTTTTAATTCCTTAAATAAACTGAACTGGTGTTAACAAGCGATCAATTTATAATGGTTGACGATAGGTCGCCTATATCAGATGTGCCTGATGATTCACTGATCTTCGCCACTGCTTCGGGTTTTATCGGTTATGGTTGCAGCATCGCTTGATACGGCAGTGCGATATTCCTATGCCCCCTGTGATAACTTTAGCAGTTATCTCCGACGGCTTCTAACCGAAACGGTTACAAACTACATCATCATCAACATGCACATCCTGATAGACCTGATGGTAAAAAGAAATCGTTCTATGCGTATTTGGAGGCAACATACGACAGTTGCTTACCATATCCCAAGATCGTTATCGCGGTTATGAACTCGAGGTCGGTAAGGAAGTGATTTATAGACTTGCATCAATCTACACACCTACACAAACGTCAACCTACAGGCTGCCGAGAAACATGCGTACCTACTTGGCGAGGCAATACCTTCCACGGAAGAAATGAGTTGACCGCAATCCTGAGAAGAAAGAAGCGTCAGCAGTAGAGCAGACATCGTAAAGAACTGGAACAACTGTTTCGGGCTAATGACGCGCGCAATTTTTTCGAAAAGGCGAATCAAGCCCGTAAAGGGCACACATTGAGTCCAGATAAGTGTGAGAACGAGGAGGAACACCTGATCACCAGCGTGCACGATTTGGTCGTCAATGAGCATCTCAATAGCGGAGCAACGGAACGAAGCAGGAGGGAAGTTAACCTTGGAGTACTCACAAACGATAGCAGTGTCTCAGTTCCCGATATCTTAGAGATAAAACGGGAAATTTGGTCACTAAAGAACAATAGAGACGCAGCCGAGAACAAATTACCGAAAGAGCTCTATGTACACGGTAAAGAGGTAATAGCAACGTTACTTCACTGGGTAACATTCAGTATTTGAGAGGAAGAGAGACTTCCAAAACAATGCGTGGAAGGAGTTGTATGCCCCATCTATATAAAGGGCGGTTGGCTACAATGCAGTAACTACCGTGGCATAATATTGATCAACACCACTTATAAAGTTCTCTCCCAGTTTCTACTCTTCCTATGGATCAAAACTTCAGTCTCCGGCAGAGCCTTCAGAAATGCCGGAAGTACAACGTGCTCACATATCACGTCTTTGTGGACTTCAAGGCAGTATATTATACGGTCGATGGAGAACAGCTAAGGCAAATAATGTACGAATATGTTTTTCCAGCAAACTGACACGACTCGTTAAGGCTATTTTCATTAAGGGGAGACATTCTCGAATCCCTTCGAAGCACGTAGAGGATCGAGATATGGAGATAAACTATCCTGCACGTTGTTCGAAACTACACTTGAGAATGCAGTCCGAAGAGTGGGCATCGGAACGAGAGGCACATTTTCCAGCAGAGAGTTTGTCGCAGGGCTGCTTCGCAGACAAGTTCAACATTATGACAAGAAACTGAAACGACGGCGAAGGCAATTTACGCCAGACAAAACGCGGAGACTAGAAGAGTTGAATTAGAAATCAATGCGTCGAAAATCAAGTAGGTATATGATAGGGAAAGGCTTGAGAGAAACCAACATTCGCCTTCCACGGACGGTGATAATGGACGGCGATGAACTCAAAATGGTTGATGAGCGTATCGGGCCTACTTTGCCCTTCGCAGTACGCTTTGATCCAGGAGCATACCCCACCGCACGAAACTGACGATAAACAAAACCCTAATTGGACCGTAGTTCTCTATGGACCTGAAATTGCAAAAACGCGATTGAAATTATTTCGACCCAAAAAATTAATGTTAGAGCTACAATGTCTCCATGAATTTCTATAAAATGCTCCCTAAAACCTATTTTTTCAGTATAACTTTTTAAAGTGATATTCTACAATCTTTTATTTTCTGAAATGTTGTTTACTTGTCGAACACAAAATTTCACCTAAGAAAATTTATTTCTATCTTCTATATTTCTTTGGTTTTTAAACGCGCACGCGCTATTATGATTGTGCCCAGTATTACTAGTTAAATACAGTAGTTTTTACTGTCAAAGATCAGGCGATGTAATTGTGACATGCATATATGCTGATTTCACTCTACCAGTTCCTCGAGAGCATAATTTATCAAATCAAAGCGCGTTTCATGTATTATATCCTCTTATATTTAATATAATTTCTTGATTATGTAAAAAAATGCGCGCGTTGAAACGCGTAGTTTTGTACGATACGAATTATTAGTAATTTATATGTACGCTAGCCGTAACTGAAAAGATACTTCGTAATTCTTGTATAAAGACACTGCGATTGTGAAAAGGTTTCAAATACAGGGTGTCTCCGTTAAAGTGATACACATATTTGAGTGCCTCTTTTTGCATCTGGGGCCCGCCCTGTTGATCAGCTGTGTTTGCTTTGATTGTGACACATGTTTATAGTTCACTTGCTAGTGATAAAGGCAGTGTTTCACTTTTTTCAGATCAAAATTTCAATGGATTCAAGTACAGAACAAATCCAGATTTTCTATTTTGCTGAAATGTCACGTTTGAATTTGACCACATTATTCGTGTACAAGACCATCAAACGATTCGAGCAAACTGCCACGGTTGTCTCCAAGCAGAAACCGGGAAAAAAATGGAGTGTGCGGACTGCAGTAGTGATCAAAGCGGTTGGAAAGAAAAATGACTCGTACAAAAAAATATGAGTCATGAAACTATACATAAAATAATCAAAAACGACCTTGGATACGAAGCTTTCAAGAAACAAACCATTCACAAATTATCCCGTAGACATGTTGCCTATAGGGTTGCCAGAAATCGATTACTACTAAAAACGCAAGCTGCTCACAACCTATTTTTTCAGATGAAAAATTGTTCACGTTGCAGGTTGTTTTGAAAAAGCAGGTTGATCGTGTATATGGAGCTTGTCTCCGTGATATTCCAGCCGATGAAAGAGGAGTGGAACGATTCTAGAATACTTCAGGTGTGACATTTTACGACATCTACCAATCAATTTCTGTGACTTTTTTACTCAAAATAAGACATAATTTGACTACCACTTTTAGATATTAGCGCTTTACCAATAATGCTCTACATACTCGATGTTATTCTGCTTTGTGAAAAATACGAAAACCATTCCAAAACCGTTGAAAACAAAATGGCTTCGAAAAAACATCGACAATTTCCGATTTCTCAAAAATTCAAAATGGCGCCATGATTGCGGTGAAATGATATATTTTTACGTGAAACTGCATAAAAAAACATATATAGAAGCAAAAGCAAAAAACATTTGTGGCACTGTGTTATTGGCACCTAAATCAAATTTTATTTGAGCCTTCTAAACAAATGTGAATTTCAAAACTTTTAAAGCGGAAATGCAATGGTATATAACCTAACTCAAGTCAAAATGTCACACGTTCAATAAATGTTTCTCTATGACTCTATACAAAGTGTAGATATGGAGCTGTACAATAAAAAAATAGTTGTGCCAATTCAAGATGTTTCACTCCTTGAAAATTATAACCTCTTCAAGTGCTTATGGTGAAACGGGATTGTGGCCTTTTCCTATACAATTTTGAGGTTAGAGTTGTTTTTGAAGTAGAATACTTCTCTCAGGAAGTTCGGCTACATAGGGATGTAAAATGAAAATCTAAAACCGAAAAAAGTGAAAAATATGTCCAATTTCAAATGCTAATAAATCGGTTAGTATTCGATGGATTTCCTTCGTTCTTGCAATGGCAACGGAAGCGTCCACTACTGTGGCAACATGGATAGCGCAGCGGTTGACGTTGGTCTCAGCATCTATATAAGCAGGGCCAGCTGATGCAGTGTGGCATTTTAGTGAAATGCTGTCTCTGAGCGATAGCAGGCACACTAGCAAATCCATCCAACGAAAAGAACGTTCTGGAAAGCTTTTCAGTGTTTATTTCCCCCAAGGAATACTATATTCGCACTGCCAGTGATAACGCAAAGATGTGATCGGCATCTTATCAAACATTGAATTAAACAACTAATTGTCCTTTTCAGGATGAAATGAATACCTAATTGAAAAGTCAATATTTTCGCTTATATTAATTTACACCTTCAAATGGGGGAACAGTTATAAATTAGACTTCATCTCCATGTCTCAGAACGTACTGAATTATCTTTTTCTTCAGTCATGAGAACAACATCCGTAATGCTTTCACTATCAGCATAAAATTAATTTTTCGCATAAATAAAATTCAAAAATTATCAAGTCCAAATAATGACAACCAACTATTATTGAGAAAGGCTTGTTGAAGCGCAAAATTCAACTGATCTGATAAATCCGTAATATGATTGCTTCCCAAGCACGGTCGACAGAATCATAGACCTTGCCATTTTAAATTTGCTATTTGTCTGTATACGAGTAAGGGTGGGAAATGTCGACTGAAATGGCTGTCGATAGTTTTCGATGATTTCCTACTACTATCGATAACTATCGATAGGTTTTTTATTCCTATATAAGAGCCTGTTTCACCCGAAGCAGCTCATTATCATTCTAGACTGCGACAACAGCAGTCCTCAGCAGTAGCAGTAGCAGTGCAGTGGATACCAGGCGGATAGCGGCCACAGCTGTGGCATAGTAATGGATAGTGCACTAGTTGCAGCGGATCTCAGCAACGATAGCAGATGGGCCAGCTGATGCAGGGACAGCGGATACCAATAGCAGCGTATAGCGGTCAAAACATTGGCATGGCTGCGGATAGCGTAGCAGTTGAAGCGGGTTTAGCATCGATAGCAACTGATGCAGTGAGGCACTTTAGTGACATGTAGTCTCTGTGCAATAGCGGGCACTAGTAAATGCATTCAATGAAAAGTTGACTCATTTTGACAACACATGAGCCGTCTAGTTTTGAGTGCTAAATCAGCTTTTCACTGTTCATTTCATCACAAGAAATACTTTATTCGCACTGTCAGTTATAACGCCAAGATGTGATTGGTATCTTATCCGATATTGAATTGAACAACAAATTAAAAAATGACTGACACGCAAGCAGCCGGGTTTTCATTCTTGTAAAAGTATTCTACTTCATCCTTGATTTTACTTCTGTATTTTGATCGTAAAAAAATCGGCTTCCACTAAATAAACAGCATTCAAATTGCCACTTCAGGCATGCAACAGTTGTGAAAACAATTGACCAAAGTTTCATGTACGTAGTCTTCATAAATCAAGAAAAAATTAGATTGCAAAATTCGTGTTGATCGCGACCACGTCCCGTTTCACCTTAATTGGTTAAAGGGTACTTAGCAGATTGGTCAAAGAAAAAAAATCGCGATAAATAACGTCGTTGTGTAAACGGAACGTCGAGCGAGGCACTCATGACCATTTTGGAGCACAGCCAGAAGAATTAGAAATGATAATGAAATCAACCGAAGTAGAGAGCAAAATTTTCAACTGCTCTTCTTTCTTGCAACAATAACGTACATGGGTCGGATAGAATATTTTTCAACTTGTTGATCTAATGCTGCCATGAAAGGGAGATAAACTTAATCAATTAATTCCTCAATTAGAAACCCGGATAATCAAGCCTTCAAAAGCCGAAGAAACCAGCTTTTGTTAACAACTTGTAAAGGTCGACTGCATTACTGTAATGTTGTTGAAAATTGCTCGAAGAAAAAGGGGTTGTAGTACTGATTGTATTACGTTGTCGATTTAGATTCAGGCCTCCTAACTTGGCTTCTGCTGCTCATTTGTTGTAGAATCACCTTTTTTAAAGCCTCTGATGGGAATAATTTCCTAAATATATACGTGATATATGTGATTGATCAAAATTTACTCATTTGATTACTATTGGTAAGATATTACACAGTTTCATTTTAAGTGATATAGGGTAAGAAACGGCATAAGCAGTAGCGCCTATTTTAATCAGTCGAAGAAAACAGGCCTCAAACTCCTGAATTTTGATCAATATCGACAATTTCAATGATGGAAACGAAAACTTTGATTGTCTAGCTGTCTTACGAATATAAGAAATACTGTTAATCACAAAGCAATCTGTAAACAATCACCATTCGAAACAAATCGACCTATATCGCAGCCATTCAGGAGCCACTTCAGGTGCTGAAAAAAAAACGCCTGCAAAACAGGTGGAAACTGCTTAAAATAGGTACGGGGTGATTGGAATAGTGTCCCTCTATTGGTAACTTTAATTGATTATTGTTAAAGTTTGCTAACTTAGTTTTACAATCAGAAAACAAGTTTTAACAGGGAAAAAGATAGAGAACAGATTAATATACTTCTGTTTGAATTTCACCCAACACATTTCGAGTATTTCGTCTCAATACACAGGCGGTTCCTAAAGCTCCTTAAAATATGTTTCCTACCCTAAATGGTTATTCGGTAGTCATGATTTTCAATATTAATCAAGTCTATAGAAAAGTAAACCATTTCAATTGTTCAACGACAAAAATTCATAATAACTTTTCTATGATCGAAAACAGATACCTATAACCTTACCTTAAGATTATTTTTCATTTGATACATTCCAACTACATGCTGCGCGAAAACCATTTTGTTCCGATCGACCTTGAGCTGTTTATTCTCGGTCTTCCCACGTAAGTGCATATCATGCTGGTGCTGCACTTAGTTTTATGACTTCCTTTTCCAACTTGAGGAAGAAAAAAGCCAGTTGCCGAACACTTTTTGCGATTCCGATTGGTGATGAAAGCTGGCTTTGTATATCGAATGTTGATATCGATATTTAGTAGGTATGTTTCTTTTTTAAAAAGAGGAAAGTATAAATATCACTTTACTGGATTATTAATTTCCATTTTTTTTGCAATTTAAATTTATTATTCTTGAGAAAAAAAAACTTTTAAGTGCAATTTTATTTGCATCGTACGGTATACGATGTAAACATCGTATCGCCCGAATGAAATTGCACTGCAATTCATGTTAGAGACATACCCTTATCACTAAAATGGAAAATTGCATGTTCAACACCTCGTCAACGCGAGGCTTACTTTATGTGAGGCTTCAATTTTTATACTCCTCTATATCCTGGTCGGGGCCAGCTGCGCTTGGTTCGTCATTTCCGCCAGGCCAGTATGGAATTTATGTTTATCGAAGTTTCTGCTCGTTCGGTTTGCATCCTCTTTCTCAACGTGGATGTTCGATATCGCACGTAGTATTTTTTTTCTGGCATCGTCAGCCGAATTGTCCCGACATAAAAAAAACTGTTTGCGGTTGGCGTTGGGGTTAAATGATTTCAAAGAACCAAGCTGTTCGCAATAAGGCTAATGACATACTGAGGCGTCAAATAGGCGAAGCAAAAAGCGTCGCAAAGGCGTCTGAGCTACCTTTTCTAACGTCTATATGAAACGCTCAAACCGGTTATACTGGAGTGGCAAAGACGCGTCGGTAGAGGCGGCGAAACAGAACGAGTAGTGTTTTGACGCGAGTATACGTACGCGGTAATACCATATTCAGACTGAATTTTTCATCGCCAGGTGCTTTATATTTGCTTTGTTTTGGTTTGGTAATTGAAAAAAAGCAAATAAAATACATTTTCATTTAAAAAATGTCAAAATGTTTAGAAAATGTTAGTGCAGTAATACCATGTTCAGACTAAACCTGATATCGCCAGGTGCTTTATATTTACTTTATTTTGTTCTTAAATCTTAAAAAAGAGAAAAAGTAGGATAGAAAATACTATCGGGAAAAATTTTCAGGTCGTCGGAAAAATAACACTGGTATTTTTGATTGATATTGTCGAGTATTCATTCGAATGACCAGGAATCTAGCATGCTGAACTTCTTTGGTCGCGAAAATGAAAGCCGCTGAGTAACTAGCTGTGCTTCATGCGTTTTTCAAATCCTAATAGATATTATAAACTAGTTGAACGTTGCTCGGAGTCAACGGGTTTTAAATTTAGAATAATTTCTTATATTTTTACTACGTCTGTAGCGCAACACACTTCAGTAATATTATTTTATTTCATAAAAAAATTTCTATGTTTACTAAAAACGTAACTTACCGTGCTTGAAGAAGCAAAAAAAATCTCCATTGGACGAATTCATATTTCCTTCAAACAAAACCGCTACTGGAATTTAAGAATATGACAATACAACGCATTTGCGACGCTCGCTCCAGTATGTTATAAGAAGCTTCACCCAACGGTTCTGTTTATTCCGCTTCTCAAACGCTCAACGCTTCGCTTCATTTGACGCCTCAGTATGTCATTAGCCTAAGCCTTAACCAGAAAGCGAATCACTGGTGTTTTTCTAGCCAGAGAACTTGTTTGTAGGTACATGAATGTTAGTTTGTGCTGACAAAATTGGCACTGGAAACGAGTTTATCCTCAGAAAGCACGGACAAATATTTGTGCACTGTCACTTTAATCAATGCTGTCGCACCACAACCCGTAAACCCACCTGGTTGGTGCTTTATGAATGTTTTCCCATACCACAGGGATCTTCATGGAGAATATTTCAGAAATAAATTTATTGAATTGCGAACCATAATATTGCTGGCTTTGTTATTTATGGTCGATCGGAATGGAATTCAGAGTATGACATTCCTTTTCGAACAAGAGAAATGCTCATAGTAAACCTGCACACAATGAATGGATTCAAAAGCACATTTAAAGTCTTTGATGTACCTATTTGACAAAGCAAATTTCAGTGATACGTTTTTAAGAATGGAGAGATGGAAAAATAGAGCAACAACCAATTTGTTGCTCAAACAATTATAAAAATAATTCTTATATTCGAATATATGGCCTTGTATATTTGTGTCAATAGATGATTGCATATACACGTATGCACGTTATTTATGTAATTTTTCTCCACAAATATTTCAATGGCAATGTTTAAACAACGGTTTGCCATTAATCTAATGAAGGTTGTGCTTGGTATGTATCCAGCCCTCTTGTTATTATCTAACTCATTCCTATTGTTGTTCACTAAGCGGAAATAAAATCAAGGTAATCATTCAGGTTCCCATATCCGGTGTATATCCCTACGGAGAAAAAACAATTGGCTGCATAAAAAAAACATCTGCAGTAACATATTTTTTTATATTGAAAGCAGCAATCCGTCCAGATCAAATCCTTTTGTAAAGTTCAATCAATCATTTTTCTACCGGCTTTTTCCCGTGTGCAGGTACCATGGAAAGCCGGTAGTCGGTCCTTCAAAGCGCAAAATAAAATATTTACCCGACAAAAGAAACAGACGCGCTACAGAAATGGTGCCGCTCTATTATTTCCGCTTCAATGAACGAAACGGAAAATAACAATCGAAGAAGCTCGAGAGCTTCTGATGGGCGCAACCGGGAAAATTATTAGCACACGCTTTTTCACCTTTCATATCCTCCGAGGGGGCAGAAAGCAGACCCGACCGTACTGGTTTAACTCATCTAGCAGTGTGGATCATTCTTCAACAAAAACATCAGAACAAACTCACAAAATGAGCCTTCACATTATGTAACATTGAATTGACAACAAATTATTTTTATCCGCTTGAGCACCCAATAATCGTCATGAAATATTAATTTGATTATTATTTTTTTCCAAATAAAAAACTATAATAGCAATAACTAACCTTCAAATTTGTGCACTGTATTCAATTGATAATTGACAGGATATAGTGACGCAGTGAGCCCTCGCTTTCTATTGAAAAACGTTTGTTTCATTTTCAGGCACTTTGTGAACTACTCGAATGCTCTTGCTTTGATTTTGACAGCTGGAGGACTTGAGGAGGGAAGAAACAATTTTCAATTGAAAGTGCAGATGTGGCGAACAGTGTTGTTTTGCAAAACCTCAAAGTTTGATATGTCGCAAGCAAGGTTTCGCTACCATTTTCAATCTAGCCTTTGTTTCTGGAAGGGTACTTACCCCACGATTACGCTCGATTAATCCAGAACATCGGAAAATTTTGAATCATTAATCATTACCTAAATGACACGATGAAAGAAAATCGGTACCGAAAATCGAAGATTCTTTTGAAAGAATTTATCGACCGTCAGCTTTTGCCTAGAGGCTCATCTAAGCGTATGAACGTAGCTTGACCACATCATCCAGTTTCGGTGATGGTTTGGGCGGAAATTACGGCCCTGCTGTCCCAAAAACTAGATAAATTTGTGATTTTTTGAAAAAGGTTGGACCAAATACGGTTCAGATCTTGCGGAATGACAGGTAAAAGAATTTTCATTTTTTCGGCTCTGGAGGGGCCGGATATGGAAGTGTTAACAGCGTCACTATCACCTGACGATTGTCAATTGAAAATAACAATGAGCGCTGTCGGTAACAAGAGTCATTCATACAGTACTTCACAAAGTGGCTACGGGGCACTAGTGATCAACAGAAAAAAAACTTCGAAACATTAATCAGAACCTGCGTGACGTATTTATTGGATGCCATTGCAGTTCCAACTGCTTCTAGCGATGTGAGAAAACTATAGACCTATTTACGTACAAATGTGTTAGTGCTACTCGATGAGTAAAGCATAAATAACTGGATGTTTTGTTTGCAATGCTATGCTTTTAGCAACTGAACAAATATTCAGTTAAACACCTATTATATATTTTAAACTCGGTTCTAAATAAACTTCTCATTCGTGCCCAGGAATCGGCAAAAGCTGCTGAAAATAATCGACCGAAAACTTGATGAAAATTCGAAATATCGAGGTGCGATGATTTACAGTTCGGTGGAAAGGCAAGTTTACACGACTTTACACGTTTACTCGTGTGCGTAATTTCAAATGACACGCTGAAGGAGTTTCGTCAATTGAGACAGTCATCATTTGAAATGAAGCGATGAACACCATACGGGAAAGAAACCCGCAACAAATCGGTTTGACAGCTAAAAATGTTCATCGTGATTCGATGATAGTCAGGCAAGGAATCAAATGAAAATTAAACTGGTCGAATCGAAAAGACTGCACGGAATATTCAGTTTCATTGTTATATTTCGAAAATGTAGAGCCTTGCACTCAAATACTGCAATAACTTGACTTCGAACATCGAAAATTTATTACGTGAATGGCAATGCATACATAAATATTGTACTTGAAAAAAAAAATCAACACTTTCTTTTGTGTACAACTTTTTATTACTTGGTTAAAAATGCATGTAATTTTGGTTTAAACTAGTTTAGAATGTAATGTTTATATGTGCAACATTTCGTCACAATTTGTCAAGTGGTTATCGAGAAGGGTTCTAGGCAAAAGTGTTTCATAAAAAAACTGTGAGCACGGTCGTAGAAATTTCAGAGATTATCCAGTACCTTCGATGTTGGCCAAGAAGGTCAATTCTTCTGTCTGGTGCATCAAACAGACAATGAAGAGGGCGGGATTTCATAGCCGTAACGTAAGGAAGGCGTCTAACCAAACCGATAAACAAAATACTGTGGCCAATCCTCCGCAAGGATCGTAATGAACGACAACACGTACAACAAAGTGATCACCATGCACATCACCAGCCTCGAGTTTTTCGTCGGCAAGTCCCGCTTGCATGTTCCGAGAAAGTTCCGGAAGAAGCTTGGTGTGGCAGGCGACTTGTGGTTGCTGCATCTTCAACAAGCTATGCATAATGACTAGCACAATCAACGGTCAAATTTATAAAGAAGAATACCTCTATAAGTGCCTGCTGCCCTTCCTTCGGTCCCACGAAGGTGGCACTCTTTTTATGGCCGGATCCAGCACCGAGCTATCCCGTTAAAACGTTGAGGGAGTATTTCGAAGCCAGCGATGTTGGTTTTGTACCGCAAATTGGCTTTCATTCGCTAAACTCGTCAAACTTCATGCAATAGAAAAACTGTGGGCGGTTATGAAAGGTAGACTCCGAAAAAACAAAGACGATCTCCAAAAACGACCATAATTTGAAGAAACATTTGATGAAAATGTGTAACAAAGATGGCGCAAGTGTTACACAGGATTTGATTAGTAACGTTTGCATAAAAAACAAGGACAAAAATTGCCGAATTTCGAAATGCAGTGTCTCACCGGCTGCACTCAAAAGATTCCGTCATGCAAGAGAAAGGAGGAAGCTCGTCAGGGACCGTTGTTGCGTGTTCAAAATCAGGAACATTGTGCGATCTGTGTTAATTACTCTACATGGAACGTCCATGTTTGAACTCGCTTCCATCCAGTCCAAGACTGTTGTTACTGAAGGTGTTGATTTGAACTCCATCAGGATGATTAGATGACTCTTTAGGTCACCTGTGAGCATCGTTGTAATTTTTCGCAGCCTTAGTGCACCAAACTCTGCCTCTTACTTCACATGGAGATCAAAGGCATTAGCATGGAATGGCTTTCATGGCTTCAGTCGGTATTTGGCGCAGAGTACTGTTAACTGGAAGAGGGGCCAATCGTTGAACTTTGGTAAGTTTTGCCTGATCTGTCGTTTCATTTACCTTAGGCCACCATACGAATCCCTCTGGGACCCAGGTTGCCACCGTAAAGCTTCCATTATCTGAAGGAAGCAAAGCTCTGAAGAAAACCAAGCTGTAGGTTGGTTGGTCGCTATGCCCACTGGGCATCCTCCAGCAGCCCGATGTTTGCTTCAAATCCGCTAAGGTAACGCTTAAGAGCACGGTAAAGGCTAGTAAACGAGCCCGTTTCGATAGACTTTGCGAAACAGCCAATACGAACCCATGGGGTGACGCCTCTAAGGTCGTTAAGGTCAAAACCAGAGGCTCGTCAGCCCCGGCGAAGCAATCACTAGCGATGTTGGAGCGGATCATTGAAGGTGAGCAAGGCACCGGGACCGGACGACTGCCTCTTCCCGGATGAGTGGAAGCAACAGAGACTGATTCTATTGCCGAAGGCCGTGAAACCACCTGGTGACCCATCGGCATATAGACACATATGTCTGCTAGACACAGCGGGCAAGGTGCTTGAGAGGGTAACCCTCAAAAGACTTGTGAGATTCACTAAGAGTGAAACCGGTCTGTCAAGCAACCAGTTCGGCCTCCGCAAAGGTAAGTCCACGGTGAATGCTATTCTCTTCGTCACTATGACGGGCGAGGTAGCACTTCAGCGTAAAAGAAGGGGCATTCACTGTTGTGCAATCGTCACGCTAGATGTGAAAAACGCGTTCAATAGCGCCAGCTGTGACTCAATAGCCTACGTGCTGCGCAGTCTCTCTGTACAAGATTCTGGGAAGCTACTTTCAGAATCGAGTGCCAGTCTACAACACACATGAGGGTCAGAAATGCGTCATTATCGCAAGGGTGCCGCAAGGTACCATCCTGGGTCCGGTTCTGTGGAATGCCATGTATAACGGTGTGTTGAAGCTGAAGCTCCCACCGGGAGCGCTGATTGTTGTCGTCGCGGACGATATAACTCTAGAGGGCTGCCGCGAGTCAGTCAGCCAGGTCGAGTTGAAAGCCGCGCTATTCATATGCGAAGTTGAGGATTGGATGCACTCCAGGAAACTGGAGTCAGCGCATCATAAGACAGAGGTTATCGTGATGAACAACTGCAAATCGGAACAGAAGGCAGCGATCAGTGCCGGTGGATGCACTACCGTCTCAAAGCGATCCCTGAAGCTCGACGTCAAGCTCACGTATGGGAGTCACATCGACTACGTCTGCAAGAAAGCTCCACAACTATAGCAGCATTATCGCACATGGTGTCGAATAGCTCGGCGGTTTTCAGCAGCAGGCAAAAGCTGCTGCACGCAAAAGTTCGAGTCATACGCAGCCACTGTGTCCTAGCATTTCACACATATTCTGCGTTATTAACGCACAAAAAAAAAATATAATAAACAAAATGTTTGAAAAGTATCACGCATTAGCTGCACAATGAATACATAGAAATGATTCAAATCCAAATGTGTATCATTACTACACGGCAAGGGAAATCGTCCTGCGCCGTTATTCACATCCACGACAACCAGAGCCTCAGGCCTTTGTCATGCTGAACGCCAGCGCGATCGGGCGAGAAACCAACCGTAGGTATATGAACAGCCGCAGGTAGAGCTGCTGGTATGACTGCTTCAGGCAGTACTTGCACAAGTTTGGACACGCGGAGTCATTTATGTGCCCACAATGTGCGGACGCGGAAGAAACCGCTGAGCATGTGCTATTTGTTTGTCCATGTTTCGCGCAGGTGAGGACGAGGGTACCTTGAAAGCAGTCGTCACGGCTGCTTCCCAGATTGTTCTCTCGCTGCAAGGCATCGATTGACGGAGCAGCCATCGAAATGCCGGTGAAGGCTAACCTTGCCTTCAAATAAGCAGCAAAGTCAATATATTACCAACAGGTATATTAAAAACACACTCGCCCTTCTCCCTGAAGCAATGCCTAACGGCGGTACCGAGGAGATTCGAATTCAAGAAAAAATGGAGAAACGTAAGCCACCATACGTGAGCTGCGTAGCGTCACAAAAACGCTAGAAACTGTTCGGTAAGGTTAAATAAGAAAGCTTATTCATACGGGGGTGCTTTACGACCATGAATGTTGGTCGATGAAAGATGAGAACTTGGAATCTTCTAACGTAAAACCCAAAGATGATATTTCTACAGAAAACCGGGCAGAGGTCGACAATTCTGTTGTAGATTCCATACTCAATATATGAATGATGTACCAGAAGATGACCGATTGGCGGATTTTGGAGGCGATTTGAGGGATCAAACCCAAGATCGAATGATGTGGAGACGTTTGTTGTATTAAATAGTAGGTGGATAACGACCTAACGTCAGAAAAGGGAAGAAAATATGTTCAAGTTGATCAAACTTCAAATTTGACCATGTACTGCCATGACTCTTTTTATAAAAGTACAATCGTCAAACAAATTAACCCATTTGTTTAGAATTTCAAACAGCAAAATTGATTTTGTGGTAATTAAGCTTGACGTGTAAAAACTAAAAAAAAACATATTCTCAGGTTATACACATTCTGGTTGCAGTAGTTCCGACAGCCGAATGTTGTCGACGTCATGTACAGCTCAATGCAAAATAATTTAAAATACCCACCTCTGGGGACAATTCAAAATTCCGATCCATCATTCTGTTATCAAACAATATTGGAGAAATTCGTTTATTTTATGGCAGAGAATGAGTTCACAATACATAGTCACATTCAAGCATCATTCAGCTTATTTTTTGCTGTTACAAACAATTATAAGTGATAATCATTCAATCAATGAAAAAGATTTCAGTGACAAACAAATGCATACAAAAAACATCTTACTGTCGTTTGCTACAATTGCATTGGCGTGAGCACTTGAAATTTGATGACAGACTAAGTTATAAAAAAAAGTCTGCTTTTCATGCTTCAAGCAGTAGATTTAAAACTGCTCCCAGAAAATTTATTATTGCACCACAATATACTACACCCAATGCGCAAGATATGCAACTTATGGTGTTGTGCTGACGCTGTCTTTATTTTTACTTCTGTAGGTTGTTTTTTAAATAGCCCAATTTTTAACAACCGGGCACTTAGTTTATTTTTGCACGCTCTGCACTGCTGTTAGTCACGTGCAACGGAAGGAGGGGCCACATAAATTGGGTAGAACCAATCAATTACTGCATGAAGCAGCGATGGCATGCCCGGATTCAGCAGCCGATGGATGTTACTGCCTAGCTATGGTTGCCGAAAACACACACCGTCGCCTTCCTGGTACTTGAAAGCTGGCAGAAGTCTTTGTTGTTAATTAATCTTGTGCAAGCGATTTCCGGGGCTTAAACCAGCTCATTGCGCCTTTTGATCTCGGCTTAAAAATAAACCGTGTTTTTGTAAGTTTAAGAAAAACAACGTACCGTTTAAGATATTAAATTTGTTCGTATTTTGTTGCTCCTTATTTCAATCTAATTACAAACAGCAAACAGGTGGTATAAACAAATAGCGCCGTCGTTCATTATCATTTAATCTTCTAAACCTGAGGCATCTAAACAAAATCAAATACCGAGCTTGACCTCCACCCGTCAGGTCTACTGTTTTCCCGAACATTGATGTTTCGTAATTTTAATTAGGTGTTTTAATTAACGTTTTAATGGAACCATCGCTGAGCCAACATTAATTGCAAGCATCAAAAGAAATAGCAAATAAAGCAAAACGATGCTTTCGTTACTTCGCTACTGTGCCGTCACATCGCTCCAGTAGTTTGCGAGTGAAGCTGCGCCTTTTCCTATTCGGTTCGTTTTCCACGTGCATTTTTTTTTGTCGAATAATTTTTCCGCTGATCAACGAAAAGTGCCCTTGAAATTATACTCTCATTGACGTCGCACAGGCAGAAAAAACCATTCAGCGTAACGAGCTTTATGCTATGGCTGCCTCTCGCTGTCGAAAACTGCCGGCTTGTTACCAGTTTCAATGAGTTCGCGTCCAAAATCAGTGATAAAGTTCAGGGAATGCAAGTTGCAAATTTAAAAACCGTGAACCGAACCGGTACAATGATTACTGCCACCCACTGATTGCGCAGATTTAACCCAGTCGTACATTTTTTGCGAACTTCTGAAATCCTGTTTTTCGTACGCGTAGTCCAAATTACCGTTAGCTGCGCTCAAGTTTGTTCACATAGTTGAAACGCAAACTCTACACGGTATTTTTCGTGCATCCTACCCATATGCAGAGTTTTCCGCTCGATGATCCCTGCCCGAGAGCAAATATGCGCGAAGCCATTGCGGGAAATTAGCAGTCGGATTTGAAACAGTTTCCAAAAAGTTTCATTTATAAAACGGTTTTAGCATGACAACGTTACGTTCAGTTTTGTGCACTGCAGTGTTATCATAATACAGCTACAATCAAGATAATTATTGCGATCTTAACAATCCTGTCAACTATCAGTGACGAAATAGTCATCGAGTTGAGAATTTTTGTCAATTAAAAATTATTTATTGTTTATTTAGCTGTTACTATTTGTTATTATCATTTCTAGGATTTAGCATTTATTATTTATTTATTATTTATTGAATTAAATCCATCCGACTAACAGTCTTAATGAATAAGTGAGTGTATGGCTAGGAAAAGCCACCTTAAAAGTCACTTGTAGGCGACTATCAAGGCGGCATAAAAACCCAGCATCTTTTTAAAAAACAAAAACATATACAGATAAATTACAAAAACCCGATACAGTTAACATAGATAAAGTCAAAACAAACAATGCACATTAATTAACTATACTAGAAATTAAAACTAACATTTTTTTGATTATAGACCAGGGCCATCCGATGAACAGGTTCATGCTGGCCATAATTCGTGCGGTGTGCGTTGGTCTGCAAAAATCGCTGATGACGTTGTGGACGTAGTGGGTATTGCAGCTGAAGCATTGTCAAGATAGCGGGGCAGTCATAGCAACCAGTGAGAATTTTGTGCACTGTTCTGGCCAGTATATCCTTACGACGCTCTTCAAGGGGTTTTATCCCTACCAGCAGGCAAAGGCTTTCGTATGGCTGCAAATTATCAGGGTCCCTCCATGGCAATCTGCGACAAATCCTGCGGATGAAGAGCTTTTGAATGCACTCGATTCGCTGTATCCAAAAATCGTAGTACGGGTTCCAAAAAACGCAGGCAGTTTCTGAAACTGAGCGTACCAGAGAGCAGTAGAGTGTGCGCAAAGTACCAGGATCAGAAAACTCCTTTTAAATCCTAAATATTAAACCAAGTTGAGTACTAGTGTCCAACAAAACACCCAAATCAGTGACAACGTTATGATGTAAATAAGTGCCATGATACGATAGTCAAAAAGCAACGGCTGTTTTTTGCGCTGGAAACTGATCACGGTACATTTGGGAATGCTCAGCGCAATAGAGTTGCGTAGGCACCACTCGTTGAAAGAATCGAGTAACGTTTGAAGTCTACAACAATCATCATAATTCTCAACAATTTGAAATATTTTAGTATCATCAGCGTACAATAGTCGTGTGCCAGGTGGTAGAACTTCAGTTACATCATTAATGTACAAAGAGAAAAGCAGCGGCCCAAGAATGCTGCCTTGAGGAACACCAGAATTGTTGCTGAACCAAGCGGATTGCGACGTTACCATTTTTACCGCGATCTGTCGGTTGCGTAGATAAGAACTGATCCATTTTACCAATCCAGTTGAAGTTCCAAGCCTGTCGCATTTTGCACAAAGTAATCCATGTTCATTACGATCAAAAGCAGCTTTCAGGTCCGTGTAGACACCATCAACCTGAAGACCACGATCCATACCACGCAAGCAGAATGAAGTGAATCCCAGCAAGTTAGTGGAAACGGATCGACCAGGTTAAAACCCATGCTGAGCAGTAGAAATATGGCTTTTTATGCTGAACATGAGATGATTGTGGACAATCGTTTCAAATTTTTTTGAACAAGCACACAAACAAAAGATCCCACGATAGTGTTCCATATTTCGTTTATCACCTTTTTCTAAAACCGGAAACATCAAAGATTCTTTCCAGCTGCGAGAAAATTGATGACACTGAAGGGAAAGGTTGAAAATAGCGGCTAGCGGTGACTTTAAAACTGCAGCGCATTTCTTCAGAATTACGGTAGAAATACCATCGGGTCCAGGAGAGAATGATTGTTTCAGGCTGCAAATGGCTTCAGCAACTTCTTCGTTTAAAATTGTAGAGATATCGGCACTAAATGAGTCACTAGGAACAGAAAATAGCAATTTCATCCGAGGATGCACACTCGCTATTGAAAAACACCAGCAAAATACTTGGCAAACAGAACGCATTTACTGTCATTCGTAGACGCTACACTATTTGACAAAAACATGCTAGATGGTAATCCATCCTCCTTACGTTTCGAATTGAGAAACCTCCAAAAGCTTTTCGGATTCGAACGTAGGTTGTGTTCTGTTCTCCGCTTTCTGTTCAGGGCTTTACATGATCGACTGGCAGAGGTGAAACGAATCCTGTTGACGGGGTTTCTGTTTCTTTGATAGGCACGCAGAGTTGATTTGCGAACACGATTGAGCCTAGTAAGATGCCTGTTTCCCCCGGTAGACGAATTTTGGGAATATATAAATGTATAAGTTTCTGTATCAATGCAGTAAATCCTGACACGGCCTCATCCAAACTTCTACACTGGTTGAGCTCCAATCGATACCTCTCATTGCCAAACTTATATCCTCATAGTTTCCCCGCCGAAAGTCGAAACTGGAAGGATTGAACTCATCTACAAACTGAGCCTTTACAGGTCGGTTTCTGTTGAAATATTGAAACATTCACCATAATCGGACTCTTGGTTCTGGAACCTGAAGAAACAAAAAAAAAACGAACATCAGACTCTCAAACCATGACGGACGATAGATCTCAGCATTTTATTTTTTCCTTGGGTAAAGTTTATGGACAACTGAAAAATACATATTAAAATACAAAAAGACTGAGTCGTCAGTTTTCTCGGAATAACGAAACTATAATTTGCCGGATTGCTAGGTATTCGTTCTGTTATTTTGGATACCATGGGAAAACAGCGAATTTCGTGTTTTGATTTAACATTACTTTTAGATAGGAAAAAACAGTTTAAGCGGTGTAAAAATAACCTTGAAGCTTCAGTTGGCTCATTTTCGTCACGTCCGTATCTCTGCAACACACAATGGTCTGGAACTGCATATAGTCGAAAAAAAGGTCAATACTTCAACTTAATGCATCGAGCAGATAGGAGAACTGCTCCATTATTCATCTCATTACGCCGATATTCACGAAGAATGCACGGATTAAACACCAATTTTTCACGAAATCATTGAAACAATAAACAAAATACGCTTACGTGCTCTTATGGAATCGTTCAGCATTGTATATTTAGTTAACTTAGCTAGATTTATCCTGAATTTTGTAAAACAAACCATTTTTCACAAAGCTTCCATATCCATCTCAAAACTTGAATCACTGCTCAATTATTCGTCTCACGACACCCCCATATTCATCACACTGTTAATCATGAATGATGCACATTATCATGAATGAACGTAGGCGGAGCCCGTCGTAGTAGGTTACCTAGATATCCGCTGTAGTTGTTTACGTGCAAAATTGGTAACCTAGGTAACCCTTGCAGTGCTGTAGATTTTTGTCAACATTTTCAGTATGATTTTTTCGTTTTAACAGTAACTGATTTGGCAACTCTTGATATTCTTTAACACAGTGAAAACAGATGAAAACAGACATGGGGAAACCACAGCGCTCCAAAGCGCATGTGGCCCATCTGCTAACAAACACACCACGCAGGGTATTTCGTATTACCCTTCGTCGCGAGCTCAAGACAAAACACTGGAGAGACATTCGTAAACACGCCAACCGAGGATTTTTAACTTCGGCACATGAGGCAACCGAGGGCTTGCAGTTTCTGGGAACACATAAGCATTAGTCGCCACGAAGTGATTGACAATGGAATAATAAAGGATAGTTGGATGTTAGCCATCCATATGTACTTTTGAAAAATTGAAGCGTTTGAGAAAACACGTGTAGGCATGCGGGCTCCCGAGGGCTCACGAAGTTGAGAACACTCGGGTTTGTGTTTGCCGAATCTTTCGAAGCGCTGTTTTATCTAGAACACTGCGGGTTTTTCGTTTTGTATACGCACTGAAGGGCAATCTAAATACCCTCCGTGGCATCGCTTGAAACACACACGCGGCTGCACCGTGGGGAATCGCTGGCCATCAGCCAAAAAATTTTTTCGTTAGCTGTTTCATAATATTTTTCCTTTATTGCTATAACATTCAAGTGTCTAAATCCAAAATTTGGGCGCAATATCATGAAATCTGAATTTTTTATGACTCTTCAAAGCTTGGCGAACTGACGTTTTTAGTCTTTTTTTTGAAAAAAAGTACATTACTTTGAAACGCTCTGTAGCTTCAATGATAGCTTGGTTTTTTTTGACGTCAAGGGAAAAGTTGTTGTAAATATTATGCAAAACAAACCCTTTTCATTAGATATTGTAAAATTTGGTCATAGTAGGCCTGACACTAGAAAAAATTAAAAAAAACGTGATTTTTTGTAAAAAGTAGCTCAAAAGTTTAGTTGCCGCATTTCGCCACGGTTGTGACTACATTCAAAATTTAGGTAAAAACGTAAGCTTTCAAATGCATACTGTCCGCTGCTGCGCAAAACTGCGCAAATTGTCGCTTTAGTGAAAAAAGCGATAGCAGATTTTTTTAGGTTTTATTTTTTAAGTTGAAATTTCATCCAGGATTAATTTTAATCATAACCATGATACCCCATTAATGAAAATTTATGATATCGTACTCAATCCGTAAAGCTAAACTGATTGAAATGTCATGTACTAGCAGCAAATCCATACCATCAAACTCCGGCTAACAATATCCCGTTTGAAGATTGCTTTTGCTTCGCACTGGTTTGCATACAAAAGTAAAGCACACATTTTGCTTTATGAGAAAAAAAAAACAAAGAACAGTCGTCTCCCTCCGCATCTTTTCGTATTCTTTAGAACGTTGTGTCATTCCAGTGTCTTGGTTTTCAAATTCATAAATTCGTTGAATTTTATTATGGAGTTTTTAACTTCAGCGGCACCACCTAATTCAATGTCTATTAAGTTGTCAATTCATGTTATACATGTATTTAAATGTCCTCTTTCAACCATAGAAACGGGATTAGGAAGATAACATATATATGAAACAATCAAACATCGAAAACTACTAGAAGAAATGAAAATTGCAGCGAAAGACATTTTTCGTGCTGATCAGTATAATGAACTTCAAATTTTCTGGAAACAATTCAACACGAGATTTATGCGATCACAGCGGAAGATGGTGGTGCTGATGATGATTTTTTCAATTTGTAACTAGTTTGTATTACTTATGTTGTTTTAGTTTATTAAAAAAATAGGGGAGTTTCTTTCGGCTTCGCAGTCTTTAAAATGTGAAAAGAAAACGATATTTTTCTCTTACACCGACGTTTCGAATAATATATATCCTTTATCAAGGCTCTACAAGTAAATTAAGATCAAAACGATTTTGAGAAACAAATACATAAATTATGCACATAACATCATTACCGAGAGGACCATTTTCCTGTGAAGTGGTTCTTCGGCTAGAGCATTAATTGTCGAAACAGAAAGTAATCATCCTAACAGAACATCCAAAAATACATTAAATTAGCTAAACATGATATCAAATACAATTCATGCTTCTTACATTATGCAAATTAAAAAAAAAAAACAAATTAAAAACTGTACACTTTAACGAAGCGGAACTCGTAGCACTCTCAATCATACTAAACCATGTTTTCCGTAACCAGCAACCTTGCATGCAAACTCTATTGCGCACAAGTTATGCTGTGTGACACTCGGTGGAAGCTGTCAGCGACCGTTGACGTTTGCTGTTGTTTATTTCTGTACTCCGCTTGACGTGTTGCATGATTGCTGTATATGTTGTGCTTAAGCCTTCAACATCACTGCGTTTGTTTACCGTATGATCGTTCGTGATAATGTGGCACATTTCCAACACGTTCAACGCTGTTTTTCGCCTATGTTCATCCAGGATACACACCTCATTCAACTTGAATGAATGGTTCTCGTCGATGCTGTGTTGGAGTAAAGCAGTTTTTTCCCTCAGATGATGTATTTTGGCAATAGTAGATGGGCTGGTGGCATGTTCGTTTGACTTGAGCTCATCCAATTTTTAATGTTTGACCGGTGGTTGCTGATTCTTGTTTTGAGATGCTGTGTAGTGAGTCCAACATAGCACGCATCGCAGTTGGCACAGGGAATTTGATAAATGACGTTGCTACGATCTAATGTTGCGATCCGAGCTTTGGTGTTCGTGAACAAATGGTTTATGGTGTGCTCATTACGTGTAGCGAGGGTAATTTCTGGGAAATCTATACGCAGTGATTTATTTATGCGCGCCGTTAATCTGTCGATGTAGGGCATAGGTTTGTATGTTGTTGGCAATGTTTCTGCTGGGGCATCTTGTACGTTCTTCCTCATTAGTCTGTTCTGCAATCTATTTCGCAGCGATAAAGGATAGTGGTTGACCTTAAGATGTTCGTCTATGATGTCGTTGATCGCTCTTGGAGGGAGGTTTGTGCTGAGTTTTCGTACTCTCATGATAAAGTTGGCAACCACATTCATTTTCATATGCAACGGGTGACAAGAGAAAAAGTCCAGGAATCTACCCGAGGCCATGGGTTTGGAATACCATTCCGTTTTGATGGACTGGTCTGCTTTGCGGACCTTATCGCTGCGGACTTTATCGCTGCGAAATAGATTGCAGAACAGACTAATGAGGAAGAACGTACAAGAAGCCCCAGCAGAAACATTGCCAACAACATACAAACCTATGCCCTACATCGACAGATTAACGGCGCGCATAAAGAAATCACTGCGTATAGATTTCCCAGAAATTACCCTCGCTACACGTAATGAGCACACCATAAACCATTTGTTCACGAGCACCAAAGCTCGGATCGCAACATTAGATCGCAGCAACGTCATTTACAAAATTCCCTGTGCCAATGCGATGCGTGCTATGTTGGACTCACTACACAGCATCTCAAAACAAGAATCAGCAACCACCGGTCAAACATTGAAAAACTGGATGAGCTCAAGTCGAACGAACATGCCACCAGCCCATCTACTATTGCCAAAATACATCACCTGAGGGAAAAAACTGCTTTACTCCAACACAGCATCGACGAGAACCATTCATTCAAGTTGAATGAGGTGTGTATCCCGGATGAACATAGGCGAAAAACAGCGTTGAACGTGTTGGAAATGTGCCACATTATCACGAACGATCATACGGTAAACAAACGCAGTGATGTTGAAGGCTTAAGCACAACATATACAGCAATCATGCAACACGTCAAGCGGAGTACAGAAATAAACAACAGCAAACGTCAACGGTCGCTGACAGCTTCCACCGAGTGTCACACAGCATAACTTGTGCGCAATAGAGTTTGCATGCAAGGTTGCTGGTTACGGAAAACATGGTTTAGTATGATTGAGAGTGCTACGAGTTCCGCTTCGTTAAAGTGTACAGTTTTTAATTTGTTTTTTTTTTTTTAATTTGCATAATGTAAGAAGCATGAATTGTATTTGATATCATGTTTAGCTAATTTATTGTATTTTTGGATGTTCTGTTAGGATGATTACTTTCTGTTTCGACAATTAATGCTCTAGCCGAAGAACCACTTCACAGGAAAATGGTCCTCTCGGTAATGATGTTATGTGCATAATTTATGTATTTGTTTCTCAAAATCGTTTTGATCTTAATTTACTTGTAGAGCCTTGATAAAGAATATATATTATTCGAAACGTCGGTGTAAGAGAAAAATATCGTTTTCTTTTCACATTTTAAAGACTGCGAAGCCGAAAGAAACTCCCCTGAGTAAACTAACAGTCGATAAAAAGTATAGTATTAAAAATATATATATATATATATATATATATATATATATATATATATATATATATATATATATATATATATATATATATATATATATATATATATATATATATATATATATATATATATATATATATATATATATATATATATATATATGTTTCGGCAAAATTTGTTTAGTTCGAGGGGTCATCCATAAATTACGTTTTTTCCAATGGGGAGGACGCCAGGTGGCACTACTTGTAGTCAATGATCATAAAATTCTATAAAAAAGGAAAAAATAGCCAAAAATATATTAAAAATTGGATTTCGTGTTTTATGGACGGCCCCGAACAAAAAATGGATGCCAAATTCGTGTTCAGCGCCCCAAAACTATGTAAATACAAAGTTTTTGTCGCATTTATCGACACTTGTTTTGCTTGGCCAGCCTTTGTATGTAGTCGCCCCACTGTGGGCTGGTGTAGTGGGTTTAGACATGCCTGGATGAAAATACATACAGTTGAAATTTAGGAATTGTAGAAATTCATCTCATATATTTCTGCCATTTCAAGCTTGTTTTAGGAAATTTGAAGTGAACATTTCAAAGATTAAAGTATTCTTAGTGTAGTGAGTGATTTTGTTTAGTATAGTAGTTTAGTTTTTGATTAGAATAAAAAGTGGTCCGCTGGTGATGAAAAAAAATTTTGGTTGGCTGCTAAACGAGTCCCGTTTTAGATGAATAGCTGAATTGCTCAAAAAAAATTAAATAAAATAAAAATATACATTATATGCTAACTTCAAATCAAAGACTTTCTCGAAATATTATTCTTTATAAACTTCCTTTAGACATTATCATCTTGTGTGAAAATCAGTAAAACGAATTCCTTACAGGAGGAACAATAAATATGTACTTATTTTAAAAAAATCACTATTGAATCAATTAAAAAATTGGTAGCAATATAGTTGCCTTTACCCGTTAACATCAGAATCGATGAAAACATTTTTTTTTGCACCTGCATTGTGAGTTTGCTATTTTGTAATTATAAAAAATGTATCATCATAGTAATTAGAAAATAACTGCAGGACTTCATTTATTTGCATTAAAAAGACCAAAATGAAGAATTATTCAAGTGGTATTCTAAAAAAATTGTTAGAAAGAAATTTGAAATTTGTCGTCCAATATACCATGTATTTTAACGGAAAAACTGCAAAATCTAACACAATCCTGAATAAAAAGTTACCATTTTTTTGGATGTTCACAGAATTGGAAATGAATTCCCCAAAGAAGTTCTAAAACCGCGGTTTGTTTACATAAAAATGATCCCAAAATAAATATTGTACACTCAAAGCAGTCCTGGATAAAACTGAAGTGTTCTAAAACACCTTTAAAAGTCCTTGGGTGAACAAAATTTAAAAACAATGTTCTTAGTGCAGTGAAAAAAAATATATTAAGTTGGTGGCAATATAGTGCCCGCTACCTTATAAGGAGGTAACAATTGATCAAAAATTCCAAGAAGACAAAATTTTGCGGAAAATCTGGCATGAATTGCTCACAATAGAAGAGAATGTCTATGGTGATTCGTGACAATGGATGAAACATGGTAATCAAGTAGACTCGAAATTTTCTTGTACCTATCCTGTTCAGTCTTGTATTTTTCATATCTCTGTATCGCCTTTGCCTTGTCGCTGTCTTATTTCTCTTTTGCCTCTATTTTGCATCTGATTTGGCTTTGTTTTGTCTTGTTTTATCTCTGTTTTGTTTTTGATTCGTATCTGTTTTGTTTTAGATTTGTCTTTGTTAAACAGAGAACCCTATCTATGTTTTCTCACGGTTTAATACCTGTTTTGATTTTGTTTTGCCTTTGTTTCGTTTTTGGTTTGTTTTGTTGTTGTGTTTTATATGTCTTTCTTTTGTCTTCGTTTTGCTTTGTTTTGTCTTTGTTTAGTAACTGTTTCGTCTCTGTTTTGTATTTGTTGAATCTTTTTTTAATCTTAGTTTTGTCTTTGTTTTGTTTCTGGTTTGTACCTTTATGTCTTTGTTTTATTTCTGGTTTGTATTGTATTGACTCTGTTTGGTCTTTGTTTCGTTTGTGGTTTGTACCTGTTTTGCTTTTGTTTTGTTTTAATTTATTATCTGTTATCTCTTTGTTTTGTCTCTGTTTTGCCATTGTTTTGCGTTTGTTTTGTTTCGTCTCTGTTTTGTCTCCGTTTTTCTTCGTTTTGTCTTTGTTTAGTAACTGTTTAGTCTTTGTTTCGTATTTGTTTAATCTTAGTTTCGTCATTATTATGTCTCTGTTTTGTCTTTGTTTTGTTTCTGTTTCGTATTTGTTTTGTTTCTGTTTTGTCTTAGTTTTTTTTTCGTGTTTTATTTGTTTTGTCTCTGTTTCGCCTCTGTTTTGTATCTATTTTGACCCTGTTTTATCTCTGTTTGGTCTTCGTTTTTTCTCTCTATATTATATGTTTGGTTCTTGTTTTGTCACTGTTTTGACTTTATATTGTTTGTAGTATAGTAATTGTTTAGTCTCTGTTTTGAATATGTTAAATCTTTGTTTAATCTTAGTGTTGTCTATGTTTTGTCTGTGATTTTGCTCTGTTTTGTCTTCGTTCTGTCTTTGTTTTGTCCTTTTTATGCCTTTGTGTTCCCCCTTTTTTGTACCCGTTTTGTCTTCGTTTATTTCCCTGTTTTGTTTTTGTTTTGTATTTGTTTTGTCTCTTTTTTGTTTTGTTTTGTCTTTGTTCTGTATCTGTGTTGTCTTTATTTTGTTATATTTTCTCTTTGTTTTGTATCTGTTTCGTCACTGTTTTGTTTGTTTTTATTCCTCTCCGTTTTCTTTCCGTCTTGCTTTTGTTTCGTCTCTGTGTTGTCTTTGTTTTGTCTCTGTTTTGTCTTTTTATTCACACAACATTTATTTGACTCGGTACAATACAAATTAATGTTTTACGGAGCCAATTAGGGTATTTTGTCTTTGTTTTATTTCGGTTTTTCTTTGGTTAGTCTTTGTCTTGCATTTGTTGTATTCGTTTTATCTCAGCTTTGTCTGCTGCTTGTCACTGTTTTTTCTGTTTTGTCTTTGTTTCGTTTTTGCTTTCTCTTTGTTTTGTCCCTGTTTTGTCTGTGTTTTTTCTCTGTTTTGACTCTGTTTTGTCTCCGTTTGGTCTTCGTTTTGTCTCTGTTTTGATTCTATTTTGTTTGTAGTGTAGTGGTTGTTTAGTCTCTGTTTTGTATTTGTGAAATCTTTGTTTAATCTTAGTGTTGTCTATGTTTTGTCTGTGATTTGGCTCTGTTTTGTATTCGTTAGTTGGGTAGTGTTCTTGTAATGTCTTTGTGTTGCACCTGTTTTGTCCCCGTTTTGTCTCCGTGTTGTCTCTATTTTGTCACTGTGTTGTCTACGTTTCCTTCCTTGTTTTATCTTTTTTTGGTCTTTGTTTTGTTTCTGTATTGTGTCTGTTTTGTCTTTGTTTTGTCTCTGCTTTGTCTTTATTTTGTCTCTGTTTTTTTTTCTGTTATGTCTTTGGTTTGTATCTGATTTGTCTATGTTTTTTTGCGTTTGGCCTTTGTTTTGTCGTCGTTTTATCGCTCCTTTGGTTTTTAATTTGTTCTGCTTAGTCTTTGTTTTATATCTCTTTTGTCGTTGTTTTGAATATGTTTTGTCCCCGTGTTGTCACTGTTTTTTTCATTGTTTTGTCTCGGTTTTGTTTTCGTTTGGTTTCGGTTGTGTCTCTGTTTTGTCTCAGTTTTGCCCGTATTTTGTCTCTGTTTTGTCTTGCCTTTGTTTTGCTTATATTTTGTATTAGTTTTAACTCTGTTTTTACCTTGGTTTGTATCTGTTTTGTCACCGTTTTGTCTATGTTTTATCTCTGATTTGTCTTTGTTTTGTATCTGTTTTGGCTTTGTTTTGTATCTGTTTCGTCACTGTTTTATTTTTTTTTCTCCGTTTTGTTTCCGTCTTGTCTCTGTTTTGTCTTTGTTTTGTTTCTGCGTTGTCTCTGTTTGTCTTTGTTTAGTCTTTGTGTTGTATTTGATTTGTCTCTATTTTGTCTCTGTTTTGTCTACGTTTTGTCTTCGTTTTGAGTTTGTTTCGGTTATGTTTTGTCTTTGTTTTGTTATTGTTTTTTTTTCACTGTTTTGTCACTGTTCTGTTTCTGTTTTTTTGTCTATTTTGTCTACTTGTTTTTTTGTTTCGTCTCTCTTTTGTCTCTGTTTAGTCTCCGTTTTGTGTCGGCTTTTCTCTTTTTTGTCTATATTTTGTCTTTGTTATGTTTCTTTTTTGTCTGTGTTCTAACTCTGTTTTGTCTCTGTCTTGTCTCCTATATCTCGTGTGTTATCGCCATTTCTACATCTTGTTTTCATATTTCCCATACCTTTACTTGACTCTCACTGCTTCTCTTCATCGTTTCAATGCCTTTGGCGCTGCGAGATTTAGAATTGGATCAAATATTTCGGGCTATGAAAGCACAAACATTACCGAAAGGTAATTGGATAAACTTGCTTTTCCCGGACCTTTTGCCGGTAAATCCTGTCCTCAATGTGAACATATCTCTACGCTGGTGGCGAAATTCCGCTTCTTTAGGCCCAGAGTGGAGCTCGTTCATCAGGATCCATAGAGGCGTATCAAACACAGCGTCACGTTCTATACTGCTGATGTTTGCCCGACTTAAATTATGCCTCGATTGCTCACACCGTCTGCCGGATATAATGTATAAACATAAGTTCCTTTACAAACCAGTTAGGCAGTTAAGTTTAGTGTGGTTATTGTTTATCTAGTCTCAAATATGGCTCGGCATGTTTGGTCTGACGAAATACATTGCGCTCTAGAACACATAATTTCTAACACAAAGGAGGTGACCCTGAAGTATGCCTACGAACCTGTTTCGGCAAACATGAGATTAACAGTTCAGTTGAGCATCCAATTTTTGAAGCACAGAAATACAGGATTCATAGCCTTTCACGTAATGCCAGATTTAGCAGAAAGCTGCCGGGCTGCGTGCAGTCTGTCGAACTGTGAAAATATTTACTTTGGTGTCAAGATAAATCCCATTTTGAGTACATTTTTCACTCCGTTTAAACTTCTCCGGGTGTTCCGTAAATTCCGTGCCAAAGGTTTCTTTTAATCCCAAAACATGGATTAGTGGATATTGAAACATTCAGCGTCATGCTTCGGTTTGAAAACGTCGAGAAAGCAAGAAATAATTTTGAACCGAATCGGTTTACGATAGATTTAATGTGTGAATGTTATGTTAGCAGAGTTATAGTTTAAGCTGATAAAATGAAAAAATCAAAGTATATAAGTTTGATACATATTTGCCAGAAGCATCATGACGTATCGCGAATATACAGTAGGGTGTCCCAAAAAAAATCGATGTTGAAAAAGTCAAGGTGCTGAGCCCTAAATTGAAAGATAATGTTATTTATAGCATTTTTGTAGAACATTTCGACTTTCTAAAAGTTTGTTTTCAGGTTGCCCAAACGTGATTTATGCAAAATGACTTTTTTAAGCTACAAACTCACTCTTTTGCACTTTTTTCAATTCTGCTCGATTCCTAAATTTTTCCATATATTTTTTTATTTTTGTGGGGTTGTTTTTGACTATTTTGCATGGTTCAGTTCAGCATTGCATTCAGTTTTTTGACTCCCAGAGCCCATTAAACATCATAAAATATATATTTTTTTCTAATAATTTTCAGATAAAACCCTTCAAAACACAAATAAAAAAAATTTTTGATCCAGAACTGAAATTCTCATTGCAAAGCGGGATTTACGACGAAAGTTAACATGAAAAAAGATACTTGATATCTTATCGGGAAACTGAGATATTGGCATTTTTCTATGTGATGGAAAACTATGCATTTTAACAAATATGTTAAATAACTGTTTTATTTTGGGAGATAAAAAATAACAATGTTAAGAAAACAAATGCAATTTTAGATGTCTAATAACTTAGTAGAAGGTTTGAAAATTCGGAAAAATCTACGAAAAAAGTTAGAACGAAAATTGTGATTTTAGTGCCTTCTAATAGAAAACTCAATATTGCTCGTAATATGTAAGAGATAGAAACATAACGTCTTGGGTAAAGTTTCTTGTTTTCAGATAACCTAAATTTTTGTCGAAGACACCTTGCGTCTATCTTATTCTAATTAAAAAGTAAATTTTTTATCTCACTCATTGGTGGATTAATCACCCATCTTTTTACATTCAAAGATGCATTTTTGAATATCCTGAAACTTTTCCGCACATACCTTATGGCTATAATCAACATTTGAATCACTATTTAGGAAATTATATGCACAAACGGCAAAACAAAACACTGTGCAATGGAGATATCGAGCGTTAGTGTCATTTTTGAGAAAATGCATAGTTTTCCATCACATGTAAAAACGCCAATATCTCAGCCCCCCGATAAGATATCAAGGATCTTTTTTCATGTAAATTTTCGTCTTGAATCCCGCTTCGCAATAAAAATTTCAGATCTTGATCGAAAATTTTTCTTGAAAGTGTTTTGAAAGGTTTTATCTGGAAATTATAAGAAAAATTCACTTTTTTGTGATGTTCAATGGGCTCTGTAAGTCAAATAATTGAATGTGATGCTGAACCAAACCATGCAAAATATTCAAAAATAATCCCACAAAAATAAAAAAAAATATATGAAAAAACTTAGGAATCGAGTAGCTTGAAAAAGTCATTTTTTCATAAATCACGTTTGGGCAACCTGAAAACGATTTTTTAGAAAGTCGAAATGTTCTACAAAAATGCTATAAATAACGTTATCTTTCAATTAAGGGCTGAGCACCTCGACTTTTTCAACATCGATCTTTTTTGGGACAGCCTAATATACAGGTGTCTAGGGAAACATACTTAAATGACGTAGCATTTTTTTCATGATTTTGAAGCCCCCCCTCCCCCCTCGTAGCAATTGGTCACAAAACCTAAACCCCCTCTGTAAAAAAAACGTAGCATTCGAATACCCCCCGCCCTCTCCGCTTTTGAAAAAACGTAAAAAACGAAAAAACAGAAATACGTGTAGTCAGGTTTTTTACGCGGTTTTTTATACGCCGAATTTTCAACGAGATTTTTTTACGCGGATTTTTTAATTAACACGGATTTTTGAATTGACGCGGTTTTTTTTTACGCGATACCGCTCTAATCCAAAAACTTTTTCGCGAATTTTCGAATTAACGTGGGTTTGGAACCAGAAACGTTTAAGTGTTTATCTAGTAGAAGACTTAGTCCAAAAAATACCCACCGCCCTCCGAAAGATCCGGAATGACCGTCAAAGAGGACAATTTAAAATACTGGTTCTAGAGCGTCTCGGGTTTTTTCTAAGCCCTTCTTGCTGGTTCACTTTACGCGGATTTCTGAATAACGCGGTTTTTACGCGGATTTTTGAATTCGCGCGTTTTTTTACGAGGATTTTCGAATTAACGCGGTTTTTTACGAGGTACGTAAAAAAAACCTGACTGTAGTAACATACATACAAAAAATACTTGAAAAAAACCGTGTCTAATTCAATTTATTTACAACTTATTGACTCGTGACTGCATCTTCTGCTTCGAAGGGCTTGTGTTTTGGTACAAGGAGTAAAAGTGTTTAAACAACTTAGTATGATCCATGTCTGCAGAAAATACAGAAACTATTCCGGAAATGAAACGAGTATCTTGTAATTTTCACTATTAAAAACCGCAAAAAAGCAACGATTTTTGTATTCAAAACAGATTGTGTGTTTGGAAATCCAAGTGATTGTTTATGTAGCAGAGCTTTTAGAAGATTTCAGAATGCCACAGATAAAAACATTTCGACAGATCTCGCTGCAATGTTTTAGTGTATTTTTAGAATACATTTTTCCTGCAAAAAAATCAGCCTTAAAAAAATGCTACGTCGATTTTACTACAACCCCCCTCACCCCTTGTCACAGCTTGTCACAAAATGATGATATCCCCCCTCCCCCCATAAATGCTACGTCATTTAAGTATGATCCCTAGGTAAAAATCATCTAACAAGATTCAAATTTTGCACTGAATTTCACTTGGTAGCTTGAAATGCTTTAGATTTCACCAAAAACATCTTTAATTTGCACATTTTCTTGCGCTTGTTCCGATGCACCGTTTCTTCGGTCGACTGTTTGGTGCGCTGAACATCCGCTAATGAATCGAATTCAATTTGGAAATTGAAACATGCTTCTCCGGAATGGTTATCGCCGTTTTCTGCAACGGCTGCCAAAAAGAAGCAGCAAGCAAAGCGATCCGGTGCTCCAATTCGATAGACGGAAGCAAATTTAATTCGAGGCAAAAAGTGACCAAACGGCCGATAGCACATGCAGCAGCTTGTTAGTTTTTTTTCCTCTCGTTTTGTCGTGTTGATGCACATTTTTGGTGTTCGATGCAATGATCCAAGTAAATAAGAAAATTAAATTGAAAAGCTCTTAAATTAATTAGTTTTTACCATAGCTAAAATGGTTACGATGCTCGTACTTGTGGAATGATTATCAAGAGCAGTTGAATGCCAAGAAAATAAAGCTTTTTGACGTAGAATACGTCTTACGACAACAATTACAGGGACCCAATTTCAATACAGGGATCCAATTTCAAAACCGAAAACATCGAGAGCGTCACAAAAATTGTCCAATTTCAAACGTTTTAAACCCAGTCAGTTTCCAACCGATTCCTGTTATTTTTGCAGCAATCGATTGGAAAATCATTTAAGCACCCGTCCAAATGCAGAAAATTGTAATCTGATTGCTCAAACTATTGTAAATATTAGAAATTGTTGAACAATGTCGAAACGCAAATGTCTATTTTTGATTGGTCGCTTGCTGCCTTTCCCTAAATATGACGACAGAATGGAGTACCTAGTTAGCCGGGAATGCACCCTTTGGGCTATATAAGAGACTGTTTCTCCTCAAGCAAATCAGTTTACTAGCAGCAGGCAGCAGCATCGGACATCAATACCGATGGCAGTAGGCGAAGACAGCGTGGGTCAGCAGCGGGCAACAGCGGTGGTGGTAGAGGTTAGCTGCAGTCCTACCTCTTTCAGTTCGGCTCCCCTTCGATCTGAATTGGACCCCACCAGCGGTAATCCGATTCAGATATCGTTGGGCAAATACAACCCGAAACTGAAAGAGACTCGCACCGCCAGGTGGTTCGAGAAGCCACCATCATCCAGCGTATGTATGTACAGGGTGCATGCACATAACGTGCGTGAATATTTGAAGCGTTTGAATATTTGTCCCTAATATATAAGGTGTGTGGCTTGCTTTAAAGCGTGTGTGTATGTTTATGGCGTGTATGCATGCCTGTAGCGCGTGTGTGCATGTTTATAGCGCGTGTGGCTTGCTATATAGCGTGCGTGGTTTGCTATTTAGCGTGTGAATGTCTAGCGTGTCTGCATGTCTATAGAGCGTGTGGCTAGAGTGCGTGGCTTGCTATATAGCGTGCGTGGCTAGCAGTATAGCGGTTGAAATTTTCATATATACACTACCCGTCATAAGTTTGGAATCGCTTTACTGAGTATTGCAACACCCAGTTTGAATATTGCAACACCCCGAAAAGTTTAGCATCACTCAAAATGGGCAAATTTCTGTAACTGTAACTGTAATATGCTTGACCAGAACTGGTGGCACAATCCGAACACCGCAACTTTGTGGGTAGTAATGATCACGCGATAAGTTGAAGTCTAAATATGAAAAACTGCATGCACCCTAGCGCCGCATAGCGGGGTAATTCAGTATTAAATTGTCTTCCATGTAGAAGCCTTTAGCCTTCTGAACAAGTTTGCTGAACACCGCAACTTTCTGGCAGGTCGGAATCGTGAGATTAGTTAAGTTCAAAATACGACTCATTGTGTGCCCACTAGCACCACATAGCGGTAAAATTTCACACTGAATTGGCCACCATACAGTAGCCTTTGACCTTCGGAACAAGTTTGCTGAAAATCGCAACTTTCTAGGTTGTCAAAAACACGAGATATCCGCCTATTCCAGGTGATGCTAAACCTTTCGGGAGGCGTTGCAATATTCAAACTGGGTGTTGCAATACTCAGTAAAGCGATTTCAAACTTATGACGGGTAGTGTAATTGCTAACAAATCACCTCATGTAGAATTATCACTGTGAATCATTCAAAACTAAATAAAAAATTTGGCATGTTGAAAAAAAATTCACTTTTCAATAAATGGCGTTGACAAACACAATTAACCTCAAAGTTTATCTGAAGAATTAACCCCAATTCAGTGTATCCCCAAACCAATTCCAGGAAATAGATTGGCATAAGACAGGCTGTCGTATTTTACGTTACCTCTGCGGTCGTGTCTTATAAACAACCTCTTCAACTTTTTTTACTTTGGTTATCCCTCTGTTGTGGGTTGCGGGAAATGATGAGGAGAAATGATCAATTGAGGGTAAGAAACGTTGGGAGAAATTTATTTAAAATTATATTCGTCAGTCATTTCTCTTGTCTGTTTTTTCTGCAAAATTAATACTGAAAACTAATTATCAACCACATGTAAACCATCTTCTTCAGGCGTAGAACTCCCTCAAGCTAGTTCTAATATATCTAGCAAATATTTGCTCAGCACACTCATTCAAATGAGCAGAAAACTCGCACAGTGCGACGACACGTGGGTGTCAGCCGAACTAACATTTTAGCGTACAACTTCAAAGTCGGTTGGCATGTCACAAACAATTATCCCTTGTAATTTTCTTTCCAATGCCTTCAAACAGTCAAACCTAACGTACCGACTGTCAGCTAAGGAATATCCTCTACCTAAGGTTGCTGCTACCATTATGCGTCTTACAATAGGCCGCAAGTAATGGAAAATAAAAGTCCTTTTAAAAAAAACTGTCAATTTCGGAACCGATAGCAGTGTCTGGTTATCACGCCCTAACTTTGTGTCAACATAAAGCCAACCACTCTACGTTTCGCTCGTTTTGATGGAAACTCTTATTAAATTTTGCCACTCCTGAGCAGTTTGCGGCTTCACGTCTATCTTGTCACTCGTTGGGTTCTGAGATGTGCCGGCTGCCAGAGAATGCTTGTACCATACTAGAAAACCCTTTTTCCTCCGGTTATCAACCGTCATAGTGCCGCCGCCCGAGGGTTCGAACTTCGCCGCAGCAAGCTGGCATATGATAATGTAAATATAATTCTATTGCGCGGTGGATATGAAAAAGAATTCAAGGGAACGTCGTTTCGGCACAATATAAGTTGAATTGCTAGAAATACTGTTCCAGATTTTATTGACAGCAGTTTGCCTCTTTTTCTGCGGGTGCTAATATGGAATAAAATTATTTGATGAAATTATAAATTTAAAGTTTGTCATCAAGATTTAGTACATAATTGGTGTGACAAGTCGTTTTCAAACTCTAGCCAGTCCTTTTGATGAATTATTAAGCTAAATCATGATGAAGTGCAATCTACACAATAACATTAATCATATTTGCAGTGCTCGTGGTGTCCGGAAAACATATACTCCGAGCTTGTAGAAAGGCATATTTCCGTTCCATATCCTGGCAAAGCTTTCGGAGTTCAACCCGGGAGAAAACGGGTCTACACAGTTCGCACACATTACCGAAGTTGTACCTTAATGGTGAAACATATAGAACACTCCCTTGAGAGTCAGCTTGACAATTAAAGACTCATGATTACGGAATCGAATGTACCGCATGACAGCCAGTCGGTAAAAGTGGTAGAAAAAAATCACAACGAAGAGTTGTATTTCCACATCGGTCGGAAGGTCCGAACGGAAGAATCACAAACATTACGCTGGAGAAAGATTGTAAAAGGAACATGTACTCGGCACCGGGCTACGCTTTTATTTTGCGCTTAACACCAGCGGGCATCTCAGCAATTCGAACGAGGTCGAAAGGAAGAAACAGCGCAGACAAGACGACGATTTCGAAAGAAATTCGAATTTGAGAACACAATCAAGCACGATTGGGAAATAATCTCACTCGGAATTAGAAAACAATTTGATAAATTTGGAGCTTTTGGGGAAAAAGGTCGGGTGTAACTGGAAGAATTAAAATCAGCCAGGGTAGATCTCCGCATTTCTGTGTGTGTGTCTGTACGTGTGAGCGTATGTATGCTGGTCTGCTGGGATGCCCCCGTACGGGGAAAGAGAAATCTTACATAAGCCTCGGTAAAATAGTGCTTTTAGAGGATTTCGACCTTCTTCACACATAGGATTCACGTTACCCTCTGCCGGGGGAAGCCAAGCATTATCGGCTAGAAAATCAATTTTTCAGACGGCTGCGGATTGAGCAATCCGATCGAGTCGCTTGGTAAGCCCGTTGCCACTGCTAGTGCCGAATGAAGAAGTTTTCCGTTCAATCAAGGGCCAAGTGCATAAGCGTTTCTGCCTCCGCAGGTCAAACTTTTTCCAGCGCGTGACAGAGATGTTGAATTTCGCGACTGAATAAAACTGCTGAGTAAAGCGAAATCAAGATAAAAAAAATCGAAAGCACGTCCTCCATCGGATACTCATTTCTACAAACCAGAAATGAACGGGCTTTGATATTACCGACATAAGCGAAAGCTGAAATGACGTAGTTCCACGGTCTTACCGAAGAGATTTTAATAGCAGAGCTCGGACGGTAGAAAACTGTCTTTTCCGAACAATCTCCTTCGAGGGCTTGCTTACCTGTAAAAGAGGAGAAGAAGATAAAAAAAATTATTAGTAAACATTCAATTTTGTTTAAGTAATATTGTCTCATTATGTCAAGTAGCTCCAAAATTTTGCTCAATCACCTTCTATTATTAATAAGTGAATTCGAAATAATGACCTCTCATTCATTGAGAAATCTGAATCCATTGAAGTACAGTTGAAATTGATTCAAAAACTGATGCTGAAATTTTCAAAACGGGTTGAAGATAACATGTTGTTGCAAGAATTCCAATTTGCAGATGCAAACAGTCGACCTTAATTCGATCCCACTTTTTTTTTCTTCATCTATAGTTTATTTGACACGGCACAAATACAATTCAATGTTTAACGGCGCCAATTATATCTGGTAGCTTACTTTCTAAAGTATCTTAATAACTAAAAGCAAATTTTTTATCCTCGCTGCCGGCTATGAGCTGAAACTAAATCTAATTTAAAGCTAGAATATTTTGCATTAAAAGCACAGGTTTGCTGTTTGATGGTTTTCATTGCCATAGGTAAGCAGCATATTAAATTTGTTCCGCTGCTGGGCCAAGATATTACGGACTGGCATATTGGGTTGTTTCAATCGGGCCTTGAGAGTATCGTGCGGGTCTGATTGCTGTTTCCGGATCCGGGGTCTTAACGTGTTCTTGTCGTTTGGTTGGATGTAGGCGGAAGGGGATAGGACTAAACTGGGGTGTGGATTGATTTCAGGAAAACGTATATAAGGGACATGTAGGATAGGTCACGGCTCGCCAAGACATCACGAACAGGAACAGCCGGCTGCCTCCCTTCGGCCTGCAGGGAAGCTATTAATCTAGACTTGGCGTCACGGTGTACAGGGCATGACCAAACAACGTGCTCTATGTCGTGATAACCTTCACCACAGGCACAGATACCACTCTCCCCGAGCCCAACACGACGGAGATGCGCGTCAAATCTATAGTGATTGGACATAAGCCGGGACATCACGCAAATGAAATCCCGACCTACATCCAACCCCTTGAACCACGGGTTCGTCGATACTTTGGGGATTATGGAATGTAACCACCTACCCAATTCCCCTCTGGTCCAAGCATTTTGCCAACTGATGATCGTATTCTGACGTACAAGTGCGAAAAATTCATTAAAGGCAATTGGTCTTTCATAAATATCACCGTTTGTTGCGCCCACCTTAGCCAAAGAGTCCGCTTTCTCATTACCCGGTATCGAGCAGTGAGAAGGGACCCACGCTAAGGTAATCTGAGTAGATTTTTCGGATAAAGCACTCAGATGTTCCCGTATTTTCCCCAGGAAATACGGAGAGTGCTTAACATCTTTCATCGATCGGAGAGCCTCAATGGAACTGAGACTGTCCGTAAAGATGAAATAATGGTCCGTGGGCATTTTTTCGATAATCCCTAGGGTGTACTGAATTGCAGCTAATTCTGCGACGTAAACAGAAGCAGGATTATCGAGCTTATGGGAGACGGTTAAATTGTTATTGAAGATACCGAAGCCAGTGGACCCATCAAGAAGTGATCCGTCAGTGTAGTACATATTGTCGCAGTTGATGTTTCGATATTTATTGGAAAAAATTTTAGGGATCTGCTGCACGCGTAAATGATCCGGGATTCCACGAGTTTCTTCTATCATGGATGTATCGAAAAACACAGTAGAATCAGAAGTATTTGATAAGTCGACACGATTTGGAATATTCGAAGAAGGGTTAATATTTTGGGACATGTGATTGAAATACAATGTCATAAAACGGGTTTGAGAATTAAGTTCGATTAACCTTTCAAAATTTTCAACCACGGGACGGTTCAAGACCTCACATTTGATTAGAATACGAGAAGACAGGCTCCAGAAGCGGTTTTTCAATGGTAGTACTCCAGCTAAGATCTCCAAACTCATCGTATGGGTCGATTGCATGCAACCCAAAGCGATACGCAAACAACGATATTGTATTCGCTCCAGTTTGATCGAATGTGTGTTTGCTGCGGAGCGGAAGCAGAAACACCCGTACTCAATAACAGACAGTATCGTTGTTTAGTAAAGCCTTATAAGGTCTCCTGGGTGGGCACCCCACCATTGTCCGGTTATTGTACGAAGAAAATTCACTCTTTGTTGACATTTTTTCATCAGATACCTCACGTGACAACCCCAGGTGCCTTTAGAGTCGAACCAGACACCAAGATATTTGTGTACCAAAACCTGAGAAATCGTTTTACCCTTTAATTGTGTTTGAAGGTGAGCAGGTTCATGCTTCCTAGAAAAAACTACTATCTCAGTCTTCTCCGGAGAGAATTCGATACCTAGCTGTAAAGCCCAAGCAGACAAATTGTCCAAGGTATCTTGCAATGGTCCTGGCAAATCGGCAGCTTTGGCTCCTGTAACAGAGATTACACTGTCGTCAGCAAGTTGTCTTATCGTGCATGAATTTGCCAGACATTCGTCGATGTCATTTACATAAAAGTTGTAAAGAAGGGGGCTTAAACATGAGCCCTGGGGAAGACCCATGTAGCTAATGCGAAAAGTTGCCAAATCGCCGTGCGTAAAATGCATGTGCTTTTCGGACAACAAATTGTGCAAAAAATTGTTCAAAATTGGAGAAAATCCTCGTCGGTGAAGTTTACCCGAAAGAATGTCAATAGAAACGGAATCAAAAGCCCCCTTAATGTCCAAGAACGAAGACGCCATTTGTTCTTTGCGAGCATACGCCAGCTGAATATCTGTTGAAAGCAACGCAAGACAATCATTCGTCCCTTTGGCACGGCGGAAGCCAAATTGAGTATCTGATAGTAGACCATTTGATTCGACCCAATGGTCTAAACGACGGAGTAACATTTTTTCCATCAATTTCCGGATACAGGATAGCATTGCAATCGGCCTATAAGAGTTGTGATCAGAAGCTGGTTTCCCTGGTTTTTGAATGGCGATCACCTTCACTTGCCTCCAATCCTGCGGTACAATGTTTTGCTCCAGGAACTTATTGAACAAGTTCAACAAGCGCCTCTTGGCCTTGCCGGGTAGATTCTTCAACAAGTTGAATTTGATTCTATCTAACCCAGGCGCGTTATTGTTACTGGACAGGAGGGCAACTGAAAATTCTGCCATCGTAAAAGGTGATTCTATCGCGTCGTGGCCCGGAGACGCATCGCGAACAATGTTTTGCTCAGGAACAGAGTCCGGACATACTTTCCTGGCAAAATCAAATATCCACCGACTTGAAGACTCCTCGCTTTCGTTGACCGTTACGCGATTCCGCATTCTTCGGGCTGTGTTCCAAAGAGTGCTCATCGATGTCTCCCTCGACGTCTCGTTCACGAACCGACGCCAATATCCGCGTTTCTTTGCTTTAGCCAAACCTTTAAGCTTGGTGTTAAGCTCCGAATACCGTAAATAGTCGCCAGGTATACCTCCCTTCTGGTAGGCCTTAAACGCGTCGGATCTTTGCGTGTAGACATCGGAGCACTCTTGGTCCCACCACAGAGTGGGAGGCCGTTCTTTGATCGTTACGCCGGGATATTTCTTCGTTTGGGCTTGCAACGCGGCGTCGAGAATCAAGCCCGCGAGGAGGTTGTATTCTTCAAGTGGTGGATGATGTTGAATCGACTCGACCGCTTTTGAAATCATTTCCTCGTATAACTTCCAATCGACATTCCGTGTGAGGTCATACGGAATGTCAATTGGTCGCATGCGAGTTGACCCGTTATTAATTGAAATAAGAATAGGCAAATGGTCGCTACCGTGAGGATCAAGGATTACCTTCCATGTGCAATCCAACCGTAGCGACGTCGAACATAAGGATAGATCCAAAGCGCTTGGGCGCGCTGGAGGTTTCGGGATACGTATCATTTCACCGTTGTTTAAAATAGTCATGTCGAAGTCATCGCAAAGGTTATAGATTAAAGAGGAGCGGTTATCATTGTATGGGGAACCCCAAGCCACGCCATGAGAGTTGAAGTCTCCCAAAATCAAACGTGGCGAGGGAAGAAGTTCTATTAAATCAAAGAGCAGCCGTTGCCCAACCTGTGCTCTGGGAGGAATATATATTGAGGCAATACAAAGCTCTTTACCTTGTATTGTCATTTGACATGCGACAACTTCGATGCCTGGAATCGAGGGGAGGTTAATACGATAGAAAGAATAGCACTTTTTAATCCCTAAAAGTACTCCTCCATATGGGGTGTCTCGATCAAGGCGAATAATATTAAAATCATGGAAGTTGAGATCAATATTTGAAGTAAGCCAAGTTTCACAAAGGGAAAATGCATCGCATTTGTTTTTATTTATCAAAACTTTAAACGAATCAATTTTTGGTAAAATACTTCTACAATTCCACTGTAAGACAGAGATAGAATCCTTCATATACGCGGTTGAATTAGGCATCGAAGGATACAATCGCTGCAAGGAGGGGCCATTGGGCAGTCAACTGCTTCAAAAATGATCTAACTGTTGGGAGGAATGCTGTAAGAAAAATTTTAATTGGATCGGGTACATTGAAATTTTCAAAAATCCAGTCCACAATGTCAGAAAATTTCACTAATCCAGAGTTTGTTTCATCAACTGGATGTGCAAAAGGAACAACTGGGGTTTTAGATGTTCCTGGCAGTGCTGGGAACTCTTTCTGGGACTTTAAATTTGCATGCCCAGGAGGAGTTTGCTTCGGTTTTTCCGCAGCACTGTTTGGTTTGTTCGTACTTTTCATTACACTTTGGGAAATCTTAGGACCTTTACGGGGAAGTTTAGGAGAAGAAACATTTTTCCTCTTCCTAGACTCCCCAGGATTGGCATAAGATGTTCCCGCTGATGAATCGTCAGAATCGGTTTCATCAGAGGGCAACAGATCAAAGGGGTTCGATGTTATGGTAGAAGTGGTCACGGTCTTCTTAAGCATCTCAGCGTAAGAACGCTTTGAACGCTCCTTAAGTGACCGCTTGATTTTATCTCTGCGCTGCATGTACACCGGGCATGTGGAGAGCTCATGCTGGTTTTCCCCACAGTGAATACATTTTTCAGCATTAACACTGCAAGAATCTTCTGCATGAATCTCCCCACACTTGCTACATCGTGCCTTATTGCAGCAGTAGGCGGTTGTGTGGCCTAACTGCTTGCAATTGGTGCAATTCATAACACGGGGTACATACAATCGCACAGGCAGACGAACCCGGTCGATCGAGACGTGGCTAGGGAGTGCAGATCCGGCAAACGTAACGCGAAACGAGTCTGACGGAGTGTAAACTTTTTTACCGCCGACGAGAGACATGGACCGCAATTGCTTACAATCCAAAATCTTCGCCTGTGTTTCGGTATTTTTGAAGCAACCGGTTGCGCTTTTTAGGATACACTCGACAGACAGACTCGAATCGGTTATGACACCGTCGATCTCCACGTCTCGTGCGGGTATGTAAACGCGATACTCGCGTGTGAAGAGCTCAGAGCAAGCGATAGCATTGGCCTGTGTCAGATCACTGACCACGACACGGAGCTTGTTAGGTCGGACCTTGGAAATTTCGGTCACAGCCTTGTACCCCTTCGTCAGGTCTTTTGAAATTTGCAGTATGTTTAATCGCTTTGAATTCACTCCTGCCTTTGGACGAAAATAAACAGTATAGCTGCCCTGTTGAGATCCGTCCGGGTAAAGCCTGGGGCGAGGGGGGACTGGAGAATGAACAGGGGAGGGGGTAACAGAAGGATCAGGGTCAGGGGGGTTCGGGGATGGTGGCACGGGAGGCGAGGGATCTATATCCATCGCGCTAAATGTAGCGCACGAGCGCACTAGCGCCGACAAGAACACGTACCTCTTTACTTCTTCCTTCCAGCAGTGGTTGTCCGATCGTTCGAAGCTGCACCCAAAGCAGCCAGCGGCACCAGTACTACAACATTAATACAGCCACCAGCAGTGAGCCGGGTGTGAGATCACTCAGCACAGCGACACGGACTCGACTGTCAACTGATGGCCTTGAATAATACACTCTTTTGTTTGGCTATTCGTACACACGGACCGGATTGTAATAGAACGACCACTTTGCACGTCCGTTTCTGTCGAGTTTTCGACGCGGAATGAATTCGATCCCATTTGTCACTACACAAAAACTAATCTTGTCAAAAGTTACCTTCTGAATGGGTTCTCTGAGATGTCACTGATTTGTATCATTCTAGATTAACGTGAAGTTAGAAATTTCCTACTATGAAACCGGAGAAGGTACCCGAATAGCCCGTCTAGCTTTTACTCAGTACAAAAGTGGTAGTCTACTAGTTCAATAGCTGTCTTTGAGGCGGGTACACATACGTCGTCTCGTATCACAGCTGTCGTGCGAGATGTCAGTTTTTTTTTCTTCACCACGACATCAAGAGATGAATAAAACAAACAGTGCAATTCTACCAGCAAACAAAGCGCCAAATCGAAGAGATAATAAAATGTACAAGATCGTTATAAACTACATTGAAACGATGTTTACTGGCTCGAATTAGAATGGTTCAACATAATATTGATATTCATAAAATTGAAAGAATGCTTTGTACGGTGACATCCGACACTGTCGATGGGAAAATAATACATGACAACTTTACAACAAATTTGATTGTAAAAGAATTAAATCAACAATTCTGTGGTCGTTGAAAACATTTCTTTCTATTTTTTGACCTTCCGTAAGCTTATGCTTACAACCGCATTGATTTCACATGTCCATTGCTTTTAGCACATACTGCACTGTTCAATCTTCTAAACGAGCTGTCTACGGAACGTGGCAGCTGGTTACATTTCTCGCTCGATTTGAAAGACGTGGCGATATCATGTTGTGTTTATTTGTTCGTATCAAAAATGGTCCATTCTGAACCATAGCGGTGATTGTTTCAGTAAACAAACCGATTATGTGGAGCGGAATTTTTTTTATCAACTTTATTTTGCATTTAATTTAATTTCATTTTTTTATTTCTTTTTCAATCGTAAGTTTTTTTTTTATTTGAGCATAGAAAACAGTGCAATATTTTAGACCATGCTTGAATCATACCTTTGCCCCGATTGTATCATTGGCAGCGATGGCGTGCATCGGCATGCTTTTACGTTATAAAATGTTGCAAAATTGCAAAATGTCTTTTGTGCTCTTAGGTTCAGATATAACTTTAAATCAGCTCTAAAAATTAAAAATTATCTCCTATCAGTTTTGATAAAACATCAATAACAAAAAATAAAAATGATTAGAAATATGACTAATAAGAAAGTATTTTTTCAATAGTGGAAGAAGTTTATCATTTTTTTTACTAAATTTATACTGTGTGTTCAACCACAAACTAAACTGAACAAGTTCTTTTTATCATCAAAGAACCAGCTATCAGAAAATAATAAAATATGTTAAAACGCAAATAAAATACAAGAAAATTAAGGTAAGCATAATATAGAACTAACAAAAAGAAATTACAAAAAGACATCTAAAAAACAGTTAAAAATTGCACAAAATGCTGAATGCTGAAAATATGTTCACTTTTGGACTAAGGAGATTTATTCAATTCTGTTGTCTCTACAGTTATAATATTCATTTCGATAGAAAAAAATTCCCACTGACACCTTTGCTCTGTGTCTAAAATCGTCGAAATCGATAATATAAAACGATTTTTTTAGAGATTTTTGAAAATTGCAAAACTGCAATTTCAGATGCAAGTTATATTACAAGTTTGTGTTTTTTTCTACACCAAAAATTTCATAATATCCAAAAAATGGCACTTTTATTAAATGGCATCTAGGTTTTTCCAAGCATTTCTATTCAAAAGTCGTATGTTACGGTAATATATAATTGGCGAAATATATAGAAAATAGAAAAGTCTAATAAGAAGCATCAGTATGATTTATTTTTTCGATTACTACTTGAGTTGAAAAATCTACGGTCCACTAATAAAAAAAACGATGATTTTCATTTACAAACTGTTTTATTTTCTGATTTAGCCTCATCTAGTTCTCTGAGAGTGACGAATCACACAAAAAAAATCACTGTAATTAGATAAATAAGTGAATAATAAAAAGAATCCTTTAAAATGTCAAGGCCAGTTTTGTAGTTCTGCTAGAAGAGTTTCACTGGCCTTTGAAATAGTCGTTTGTTTCCGACGAAAAAAAACAGAAAATATTTACTCGGAGCTAAATCTTGCGGATACGAAGAGTGGAACCCAGCTTGTAGCGCAAATCCCTAAAACTATCAATCGTATCGCGAGCAGAATGAGAGAGAGAGCATTGTCTTGGTGAAGGAGCTTCTTTCCTTCACCAGCTCGAACAAAACTATACCCGGATGGATATCCGGGCCCATGGGTTGTCTTCCTTCGGCCCAAAGTAAATACATTGAATACAGTACAGATTTGTAAGGATCTGGCACGGTAATCAGCCCCAATCAACTTTATGTTTTAGTGTTAAGCCTGAGGGAAGCAAACAAGGTTGCTGCTTGTGAGTTTCTCACACTGAAGTACCACGTGTACATTCCAGTTTCCGCAGTAGAGATCGACAATATGGTAACCGACTCGGGTCTGACCGTCGACGATTTACTGAAGGCTGAAACCGGCGGTTTTAAGGATTCCCGTCTTTAGCCGGTAAAGATACTGGATTGTAAGCGATTGCATTCAGTGTCGCTTGATAAGGGCGTAAAAACTTACACCCAATCAAACTCTTTTCGCGTCACGTTTGCCGGGACTGCTCTGCCGAGTTATTTCCACTAGTGCAAGTAGTTGGGTCATACCGTCACCCACTGCGGCAATAAAAAAAAAATTGTGGCAAACACGGAGTGTAAAGTGCCTCTATTGTAAGCAGACTTCGCATGAGCTGTCCGCATGCCCCGCATACAGACAGCACTCAAAGCGCACTTTCGCAGAAATACTTAAAGAGGCCGCTGCCACCAATCTAGTGTTCCCTAACCCTTTCTGATTCTGACGATTTAGTCAGAGAACCTATATTTGCTCAGGAAGCTTAGGAGGAGAAAAAGCTCTCTTCTTTTAAACTTCCTAGGAAAGGTCAAAGGAGATCCCGAAGCCAACTCCTTCGGGATTGGTAAAGTTCAATTCCCGCAAGGAGTTTCCAGCACTTCCAGAAACATCCAATTACCCAACTGTTCCTTATTTTTAGTCCAAGATTTAGCTGTAATCTGGACCGTGGAAATTTTTGGATATTGTGAACTGGATTTTTGGTAATTCCAACATAACTGAACCCCAACTTTCATGTCTTCTTTTGGCATTTCTATCTAAAGTTAAAACGTTTTTGAAACAGTTAACTGCTAAATAGCCCCTCCTCACGGTGATCGTAACCTTCGATGAGTAATTTATCCGCTGAAGCGAAAGGTTTCTTTGCTCTACAGTGCAATTGTAGAAGCTATTATTTATTTATTTGGCCTTCCGTCATAATGACATGGCCTGATTAACAAACTTCTCGCAGTTTCTCTGTAATTGGCTGCCGCTCTACTACATGATCTCGCAGTTTCGAGGCAAAACCCATTTTCACAAGGTAGTTGTCCGGCATTCTTGCAACATGCTCTGCCCAGCGTATCCGTTCAGTTATAACCACCTTTTTGATAGTGGATTTGCCGTAGAGTTGCACGAGTTCATGATTCATCCTCATCCTCCGCCTCCATATTCCATTCTCATGCATGCCGCCAAAGATCGCCCTTAGTATACGTCGTTCGAAAACTCCGAGCACTCGCAGGTCCTCTTCGAGCATTATCCTTGTTCAGTGAACGACAGGTCTTTTGAGCGTTATGTACAGGTTACACTTCGTACGGGGCCTTAGTTCGTGTTCGAACGCAAATCCTTGTGGAGGCATAGTAGGCATGACTTCCGCCAATAAAATGCCTCCAGATATAACGGCTGGTATCATTGTCATACTGCGTAGGCGATGTCGGTCGGCTTCAGCTCCACCGGCTAGCATACGTTTTGTTTTAGCATCATCAGCAAACCAATTCTCGCTGCTTACCATTTTACTCTAGTGTACTGTTCTGCCACCACCGCAGTTGTTCTGCCGACAATGTCCAAAGCAAATGAATCGACTGAATTTGTTGAAAACCGTACCCCGCGTGTTAATGTTCACTCGATTCATTGCACCCTGTAACGCGATGTTGAATAACAGGTAGGAGAAACCATAGCCTTGTGGGATTAAAATGGACCCGACAGTCCACTCGAAATCTGCACACAGAACTGCGTCCCATCCACCGTAGCCAGGAAAGCCGTTTTCGTCCATCCCCTCTTTCAGGTCAATAGTGTCGTACGCGGCTTTGAAATTGATAAACAGGCGGTGCGTGGTGGTTCTGCATTCACAGCATTTCGTGAGCTTCTGACGTATGGTAAAGATTTGGTCCGTCGTAGAACGTCCTTCCACGAAGCCGGCCGGATAGCATCTCCCAAATTTGTTCGCTAGTGGTCAGCTAGAGAGTCAGCGGAAATTTTTTCGGAAAAGCACTTTGTAGGCGGCATTCAGGACGGTGATCACTCGATAACTATTTATTGTTTTTCCGGAGCGTGTTTTCATTTTGGTAATGGTACAGCATTAGTAACTCTCCCATGCATGCTTTCCGTTCAGAAGGCTAGAGTGATCCCTCCACTATCAACCTGTGCAAATAACGTGTCATAAAAGGTGTTTATTAAGTTGTGGTGATGGAATGAAAGTGATCGATAAAAAAATCGATCAAAGCAGATAGGACCTTTTGAAATGTTTCTCTAGAGTTGTCGCCTTTCATACAGATAGGACATATAACCCTATCCTTCCACTCCTCCACAGCTGTTCTGTATTTGAAATTCTTGCACTCAGCCGGTGCAAACAGGTAGCCAGCTTTTCCGGGTGCATTTTTATAAGGTTATTGTTTTTCCGCTGCTTGATGGCATCCATAGCTTCGCCTATCGTTGGGGCTGGTACATCTTCTACGTTTATCGCACCGATGGGATCATTTTCTCCGCCGCCATGGTCCTCCCCCTGGGTGCCATCCAAGTGTTCATCAATGTGCTGCCTCCACCTTTCGGTCACCTCACGATCGTCCGTCAGAATACTACCATCTTTATCCCGCACATTTTGGCTCGCGGCACAAAACCTCTGAGGGATGCGTTGAGTTTCTGGGAAAACTTTCGCGTTTCCTGAGAATGATACAGCTATTTCAACTCTGCATACTCCTTTTCTCCAGGCGGTGCTTTTTCTCCCGGAAGATTTGGGTTCGCCGCATTCTAACCATCAGTGCAAGATTTGGTGACCTCCAGGTGTATTTGTGTAGGAGGTTGTGCTGGAAGCACATACTATTCACGGTCATGTACTTGGAAGTGGCAAAATCGATAAGTCTCAGATCCATTTAGTTGGTCAGCTGGTGCGCGCTGACCCTTTAATCTCCGGTTTGTATATCTCCTTCTGGCCGACCTGAGCGTTGAAATCCCCGATGACGATCTCGAGATCATGTTTTGGGAAGGGATCGTATTCACGTTCCAACTGCGTGTAAAATCCATCCTTGTCGTCTTCAGTACTTCCGGCCCTTGATTATCAACCAGCACGTTCGAGGGCTGATTGTTCAATCACTCTGTCACTTGTCCCAAGTTCATGTGTGTTGCCACAGCTCTGTTAGATGGCTTCACCATCCTGGAACGTACGTTTCATTGAGCCCTTCCATCACACAGGGCTATGACGTCGAACTTGCGGGATTCCAATACTTCGGATAGCAATCGTGTGCTCCCTTGGAAATCGAAAAATCGCCAGTTCCGCGCCCCGAGTTTCCAATCGTTAGTCCGTTTTCGTCGCGTGGGTCTGTGCTGGTCGTTTCAGTCGGAATTTCTTCCTTCCACGTTTACTACTTGCGAGTGTTTTACGGTGGCGGCTTGTAAGACCTGCGCACCAATCCCCTGTCTCACCAGAAGATCATCGTGCACAACACTGTTTAGAGTCCCACTTTGGTACGAGAACGGTAATCGGACGCCGTTTTGAACCGCTCCTAATATGGAAGACGGACATTCGGAAACTCAAAAGTGTCCTTGTTTATTGTCAGCATACGACCAAGTTCCCACCAGGGTAGGTTACCCGATCTTCCCTTGGTTGCTCATATCCCAGTTGGCACCCCGTGGAGGTCGGAATATGAGTTGCAGGATAAGAGACTAAAGACCACAGGCAGGGTCTATTTTATTAGGTGCGCTTGGCACCTAGGGTACGCATTATCCAGCGGTTACCAGTCAGAATTTTAAAAGTATCATTTCTAAAATTAATTTGCTCAAAGTTTTGATGAAGATTAACAGGTGCATATTCAGATGTCTACGTGGAAAAATCCGACGCGTTTAGATCCAGGAGGTAGACAAGCCCACGATTTTGATCGCTATTTGAAAATTGAGAACAAGATTGAAAGCAAAGAAACGTGGTTATTGGCGTCGTTTCGTAGACGAAATTTTGAGAAAGACATCGATGAGCACTCTTTGGAGCACAGTTTCCAAGTCAGTGAAAAATTGATTTTGTCAGGAAAGTATGTCCGGATTCTGTTCCTGCGCACAACATTTTTTGAGATGCGTCCGGTTCTGATTCATGACGCGATAGGATCACCTTCAACGATGGCAGAACTTAAATAGGATTAAATTTAATATTGTTCAATAAGTTTCTTGCGCAATATATTGTACTGCAGTATTGGAGGCAAGTGAAAGTAATCACCATCCATAAGCCAGGAAAACCAGCTTCCGTCCGCAACTCTTATAGGCCTGTAGCTCTCTCTACTCTTGCTCATGGAACTTATCACCGGGTCGTTTAATGCTGTCAGTTCGTTACTCACCCATACCCTCTTAATTCGTACCTATAGCGTGGGAGTTATGTTCAATAAATGCAGACGATGTTTCTAAGCGAGGTATGCTACTCGAGGCTCAATAACGTCGACATCGGGGAAATAGCTCAGAGGCTGCACGAATCTAATTCTCCGCTCGGACAACCCAATGGCGAAGACTGAGAACTCCTGTTTGAGTCCGATTACCGCGAACCAAATTTCGATCAAGCACAAGCAATGGAACTATGGTTGTATAAAAAAGGCCATCAGTTGCTATCCTAAATACAATTTTATTTTCCTTAATCTTAACTATAACGTGACTAACAGAAGGGGGTGGTACTTGCGCTTTTGTCGTGTTGCTGCTGCTGCTAGTTGTTACTGCTCCAAGTTGGTTTCGTCTATTTTCCGCGCTGGTGTAGTTAAACCCCCCAGGCTGATGATGTTCAAGTTGAAGGTGCCTGACGTACCGGCTACGCCAAGGATTATTCCAATATACCGTTGGCCGATGCCGCCGCTTGGTAGGCCACTAGAAACGGCCACCCATTCACTTGTCGTCCGTCTCCAATACCGATAACGTGGAAGCCGGATCTCGAGGACCTGCCACCGATTGTATAACCTCAGTTGGTCATGATTCAAAATGGTAAATTTACTCCAGCCGATCACCAGAAGTCCAAGCATCTCAAGATGGCGACTCTCCTCACTGTATCGTGTAGGCCTGCACGCCGCACCTAGCTAGACAAACTCCGCAGGATTTTTGCCAAAAAATAGAAGAAAGGCCCACAGCGGACCTTTTTCCTGATGGCCGAATTATCTTTCTTATTTTCCGCACCTAACTTCTAACTCTGTTCACCTCTCTTACTGTCCTATCACTACGAATAGAAATTTTCACTAACTCGTTTAACTGTTAACTTGACTTTAACTTCTAATCTTCCATTTTCATGTGCTTTTTCATCTAAACTCTTGTCTTTTTAATTAAACTCACGCGCGCACTTCTTAACCATTTGATCGTCCAGGATAGAGAGATCGGATTCTTGTCAAAGCCGAGCTTTTCAAGTCACTAATCCAGGCTAGGATTCTACTATTTCCGAATTAAGCCGAATTTTGACGTTTGCTTTTTCCCCGTTTTGGCAACCCCTTCTTTAGTTACATCATCTGCGAACTATCGCTAAATTATATTGGCGATGTTTCGGAGTCCGTTCACATTAGTGATGCGCTTATGCGAACTAAGAGTGTATAAATCTGAGTTCTGAAATTTCTCTCTGAGTGTACTTTGGCTGTGTAAAGCTCATTTGCTGTTGCCCGTGCTGGAGAGAACGGTACACTGGGGCAAATGAGCTATGTGGTGGAGCCACATGCAATATTTTTGGAACCAACCGGTTACAGGCCGATTGCAATGTTGTCCTGTATCCGGCAATTGATGTAAAAAAATAATTCTCTGTCATTTAAACCATTGCACACTGGGAAAAACGGACCCCAATTCCCACTAAATTGATGCCACTGAGCTGGCAACCTGAAATATAGCATTTCTCATGTAAAATTGGTCAATAAATCGATTGGTGATGGTTTCATCCTGTGCAGGGCACAGGAAAGGGTCTATTTAGTCCTTGTAGGATATATTTGCGTGGTTTTGGGTTTACCCTATCGTAGCTACGATTGACGATGATTTGTTTGCGTGTGCAAAAATGAACAAAGACCACGTATACACTAGCGGAAGACTCAATAGAGATGGTTGCATTAGGTTCCCGGCCCTAGAAATGGTATACTTCTCTCCATTTCACATTATATATGTGATTTTCGCACTAAAACGTATATAACAACAAACGCTGCTCAGCTATACTTCAGGTTGCCAGCTCTGCGGCAATAATTTAGTGGGAATTGGGATCCGTTTTATTCCAGTATGCATTATGTCGAAGCAAATAGCATACTTCGGGTGAACTTCACCGACAAGGATTCACACCAATTTTGAACAATTTTGGCACAATTGTTGTCAGAAAAGCACATGTATTTTTCGTTTGGTGGTTTGACAACATTGCGAATTAGCTATGTGGGTCTTCTCCAGGGCTCGTGTTAAAGCTCCCTCCTAAGGGGAGATTCGTAGCTGCTGAGTTACAGAGTCCGCTGTGGCAATCGGGTGGTCATGGGTTTAAATCTTAGTAGAATCAGGCCATTTGAATGTCAAAGGACTTTAGTATGAGTTTATTCTCAGGCTCTCCACCTCGTACCCTTGCTTTAATCTAAATTCTACAGTATCCCTGTTGAATCTCATTCTAACAAAAATAAGCCCATACTATAATAAAACTGGTATAAGTAAAGTATTGAAGTTCTTTTCAGGGGATTGTAGTTAGGCGATATTGTTAGGATGGACAGAGGCTCAGTATAGTATAGCAGTAAGCTTGAAAAAGATAGGTAAAACTTACACACAAACACATATATGAATGATAAGCGTATCATGCATGATAACACAACTTGCAGACGACAGTGTGGTTCCTATCATAGGAGCCACAGTTACCGATCTGCAAGAACCGTTGCGAAATACCTTAGACAATTTGTCTGCTTGGGCTCTACAGTTAGGTATCGAATTCTCTGCGGAGAAGACTGAGACAATAGTTTTTAATAGAAAGCGCAAGCCAGCTTACCCTCAATTTTCTTTTATAATTGAAAACATCAACTGTGATAAGGCGTTTTATACTGATGGATCACTTTTCGGTGGGTCCACTGGCTTCGGTATCGTCAAGAATAATTCAACCGTCACCTATAAGCTCAATAATCCTGCTTTTCGGTAAAATACCAGAACATCTGAGTGCTTTATTCGAAAAATCGTTTCAGATTACCTAAGTGTGGGTTCCTTCTCATTGCTCGATATCGGGCAATGAGAGAGGGAACACTTCAGCTAAGATGGGTGCACCAAACAATGATTTTTACGATAGACCAATTGCCTACAATAAACTCCGTGACGCCAGATCCCTACTTTTGGACACTCTCAGAGCCCGAGGAATACAACCCTACGCTCCATTTCGTAACATCCTAGCTCAACGAAACATAACATGCTACTTGAAAAGCATGAGAGTGTCCATTCAACAACAAACCGAACCACTTATTAAAAATAACTTGCTAGTTTTAGTTTTTGCTCGTAGTCGGCAGTTAGGATAAAAAAATTGCCTTTAGCTCATAAAATACTCTATAAATAACAGTTATCTAACTCCATTAAACATTTTATATATTGTTCCATCGCAAATGAACGTTATGTATAAGAAATAAAGTTTTCACGCACTATATTGTTAGTAAAATAACACTGTGCTACAAATGGAAAAAATGCAAGAACTTCTGAAGTGACCTAGTGTAGGTTGTAGGTCTTGTTGAGTGTAACATTCGCTCATACTAGAAATTTTCCAAACACCCCCAAAATCTGAATTTATGGTCAAAATACGGTTTTTTTTACCTCAGCGCATATTATATTTTTCAACTCAGTCATTTGTCAACCGATTTTCAATATTAAAGCAGTTTTAGAAAGGAGACAAATAGAGCTTTCAAAATATATAAAGGTTTGTTCTAATATCAACAAAACATGTTAAGTTATTTGAGTTTATATCTAATTTTATAGACTTTTTCACGCAATTTTTCAATTTAATTTGAAATTTGCCGTCTATTTTTGTAAGAAACATACCACAAATACACTATAATTTCGAAATTATATTCAATTCCGAATCAAATAAAAGCAGTTTTGTGGGAATCGGTTGATATTTGGCTAAGTTATATATTTTATAAAGAAAACCAGAATTTTTAGCTTCTATCGCATATTTATTTCACGGAGCTACAAATGATGAAAAAATGCAGAAACTTTTGATGTGACTTAGTGTGGGTTGTAGCTTTAGTCAAGTTTCACTTGCGCGTTTACTCGAAGTTTTTCAAATACCCCGAAAATTATAACTTATGTTCAAAACCCTGTTTTTTACCTTAGCTCACATTTTAATGTTTAATACGGTTATTTTTCAACCGATTTTTTATATTTTGGCTGTTTTTGAGCGCATTTGAAACATATAAATATGTCTAAAAAAAGTTTACCTATATGTAATAAATAGTTTTAAAATAAATAAGATGGTTTATGATATTTTCAAATTTTTCCAAATTTATTCGCAATTTTTCACACATTTTTGTAATGATGGAGCTTCAATTGCTGTAAAATTTGGAAAGTTCTTTTTAGTACCAAAAGAAAACAATAGATTTTGTTAATGAAAATATGTTATAATTATGCTGAGAAATGATTTGATGAAATCTAAGTATATGGTGGAAAACATCAAGTCATATCTCAGCCAAATTTTAACAGATTTTCATAAACAACACTTACTGTTTTCGTTTGGCACTAAATGTACTTTTCAAATGCTACAGCAATTAAAGCTCGTTCATTACAAAAATGTGTAAAAAATTGCGAATAAATTTGGAAAAATTTAAAAATAACATAAACTATTTTATTTATTTTAAAACTATTCATCACATATAGGTAAAATATGAAAAAAAAAATCATCTTATTTTATTGAATATAAATCATCTTATTTTATTTAAAACTATTCATCACATATAGGTAAACTCTTTAGACATATGATTCAAGAATTCTATTTTTCGCCTTTCCAAAACAGCCAAAATATAAAAAATCGGTTGAAAAATAGCTGAATTAAACATGAAAATGTGAGCTAAGGTAAAAAACAGGGTTTGGAACATAACTAATAATTTTTGGGGTATTTGAAAAACTTCAAGTAAACGCGCAAGTAACATTTGACTAAAGCTACAACCCACACTAAGTCACATTAAAAGTTCCTGCATTTTTTCATCATTTGTAGCTCCGTGAAATAATTGCGCGATAGGAGCTAAAAATTCTGGTTTTCTCAAAAAATATATAACTTAGCCAAATATCAACCGATTCTTACAAAACTACTTTCATTTGATTCGGAATTGAATATACTTTCAAAATTATAGTATATGTGTGGTATGCTTCTCACAAAAATAGATGGAAAATTGACAATTAATTTGAAAAATTGGGTGAAAAAGTCTAAAAAATTAGATTTGAGGTCTAATAACTCAACATGTTTCATTGATATTAGAACAAACCTTTATATATTTTGAAAGCTCTATTTGTCTTCTTTCTAAAACTGCTTTAATATTGAAAATCGGTTGATAGATGACTGAGTTTAAAAATATTATATGCGCTGAAGTCCAAAAAATTGTATTTTGACCATAACTTCAGATTTTGGGGGTGTTTGGAAAATTTCTAGTATGAGCGAATGTTACGCTCAACAAGACCTACAACCTACACTAGGTCACTTCAGAAGTTCTAAATCGCTGTAGCACAGTGTAATAGTTTATTGTAACTTAGGCGCCTCTGTAGCAGTTGTTAACTTACTATTGAAATATATCATGCTTAGGATCAAGTTTTTTCTCTAAACGTGTGTATTGCAAGCTATGGAACAAAACAGTTTGTTTTTCTTGCACAGTCTTACCCCGACAGACAGTATTAAAATTGAATGCAACATTGATGCCCATGTAACTGACGAAAGGTCAAAGAACAGTGTCACAAATCCGTAAGAAGTTAGAGTTTTCAGTCGCAACATGCCGCATACAACACCTTAATTTTGCATACCAGTACATTTTCTCTATTGAGGACTGGAAGAGCGTAATTTCTCCAGATCAAAAAGCTCAACTTTGACAGACCTGGCACGATTTGTGCAAAGATCGGGACACTAAGATAAGTAATAGGAAAAAGAGCCAGTCAAGTTGGTCAACGATCAATCATTCATCATTCTCAGAGGAAAAAACTGAGCGAAGCTATTTTTGTTTCGCTAGAAATAGAACTCACGTAGCACACCCTTTAGTATCCGTCTTTACCTTTGTTCTGAAATTGCCCTACACATAAATTTTGCCTAAACACAAACTCTGTATATTGTGCGTTTGAAAAATTTGAGCTCCCTTCATAATTCACATGACACTCCAAAAATTATAAAACACATGAGGGAATGATTAAAATGAAACATATAAAAATGGGTGGCAGATTATATCGCAATCTGTGTGGAACATTAAATCAATAAATAAATCACGCGAAAATGTCATTCATTATGTTGAACCTGTTCGGCTCATTTTTAATTCACATTGCATATACATACTGGATATTGAATATTTATTTCCAGCAAAAATCTAACGCGGCGGAAATAATCAACTAACATCAGCTTGACTGAAACAAATGATGATTAATTAAATTGAAATTTGAACATCCAACCAGAAAATTTCGGTGCCTGGCAGCATAATTCATTCCAACCAAAAAGGCATATTCCACGTTCGATATATACCAAAGCCCGGTTTGTTGAAATTATTCTCGTAGGCCTCGTGCTGAGTTAGGATCTTTACCGGCTCACTAGGGGTATGTATAGGTTTCTTTCGCTTATTCACTTCTATCCTGTTGTCATTCTGTTTTCTTTTCATTACCTTATCGTTGTTATAATCACCCAACGACTTGCAATACAGTAGACAATCACCACTGTGCCGCCCGCTCTGGCCAGCAGCCATGACTCTCCCTCTATGGTCGCCCATCAAATGCCATCCCCTCCGAGGATGCTGTCAATGGACCCATCACTTCTTGGTTGGCATCATGGTGGCAATAAAAATGAAGTGTTGACGCAGAATGGGTGCGAATGAATGCCGGTCACACCCGGAGATGCCACTCGTTTACCACAATGTTGCGTCACCCACCCAGGTCGCTTTTCCTGTCGTTTCACCAACTGCACTGAACACATCGTTCTGCCCAATGCTCCGATGGTCACAATCAAAGGAGTGGTACTGTGGAAAATGCAAAGTGACAGTAATGTATCGAATGAAGTTTGCTGTTCTATCGCTATAATTTATCGTCTCAGTGGGACTTCTCCGACCAGCTTGATTATGCTATTGGTGTTAGCTCAAGGAATGCATCCGACATAAGACGCAATCAAAGCATTTACAATGCACATAAATATTTTGTTGCATTGCTCAGCTCTAGGCGCAGGAGAACAAAGCGCTGCTGCTGCAGTCGTTGAATGCAACTTCAATCACGAAAGTGACTCCGGTTGAGGCGATGCAGAGAAGTAGACTGGGAAAGAATTCCATTGCCTTCGTTGACACTCTCGACGCTTGTGCCGGTGGAATTTGATTAAATTTAGAATAGGGTCAGAGTTCGTGAAACGGATCACTAAAAATCGCAATGTCTATTTTTTTCAAATAAGTAGTAAAAACTTCAAGAGTTTCACTCGGGAAGTTGATTTTCCAATTTTTATTGAATTTGAGTAAGTTTACAAGTTGTTATTATCATTTGAAATTTAGGTCAAAATTGTTTTTAAATAGACATAGCTTTAAAAATATTGCATCGAATTTGATGAAATTATCACAGGAGATGCATCCTAAGTTGTTGTTTACGAAAATAATTTTTTTGGAGAAATTTTTTTTTCAATAGTAACTATTTAAAACAATATGTTGAAAATCTATGTTCTGGGGCACTGAAAAATCTGAAAAAAATCACAAGTATTTTTGACGAAATTTCGAAACTGCCCTGAAAATTTTGCGGTGGTGATATTTTTCGATCAAAAAATATGGGCCTTCAAAGTTGGTGCCAAGCGCATTTTCAAGCGAGAAGTGAGTGAGCAGTACTACTATTGACAATCCCAGTTTCAGTTATATGCAAAAATTCTGTAAGGTTTGTAAAATTAGTTTAATAGAAATGATTTTTAGTCGCAAAAAAGTCGCAAGTCAAAATATGCTTAGTCTGTTACCCAACTTAATGATGAAGACAGTATATTTTATGCCCCTTACAACTCGCAAGCCTACCTACACATTTTACTAAAAAAATAATGCAAAATTTAGTTAGGGGACAGCATCAGCGGGTTAAGATCGCCCGTGCTATTACTTTTAGTCATTATGGTGCACTTTTGGTATGATAACTGAAGAAAACTAGGTTAAGGAGCATTTCTCGCTTGAAAATGCGTTGCGGCACCAACTTTGAAAGCCGATATCTTTTGATAAAAAAATAACACCATCGCGAAACTTTCAGGGCAGTTTCGAAATTTCGTCAAAAATACTTGTGATTTTTTTCAGATTTTTCAGTGCCCCAGAACATAGATTTTCAACATATTGTTTTAAATGGTTACTATTGAAAAAATATTTTTTCTTCAAAAAAAATATTTTTGCAAACTACAACTCAGGATGCATCTGCTGTGAAAATTTCATCAAATTCGATGCAATATTTTTAAGCTATGTCTATTTAAAAACAATTTTGACCTAAATTTCAAATGATAATAACAACTTGTAAATTTACTCAAATTCAGTAAAAATTGGAAAATCAACTTCCCGAGTGAAACTCTTGAAGTTTTTAATACTTATTTGAAAAAATTAGACATCGCGATTTTTAGTGATCCGTTTCACGAATTCTGACCCAATAGCTAACAACATTTGCTTGAGCCGAACGGTCCGGTGCTATTTGATTTTCGCTGATTCAAACAAAATTTTATGCTGTAGAGCTTGAAACATATTTCACCACCATGCACCTGTTTAATTTTCCCAACTTGCGCCGTTGAACATTTTTTTAAAATTACCATTGTACATGAGATCTATCTCCTGGTAGCCATAAGGAAACTAATCCTTCCGGCGTATGTTGATACAAAAAAAAAAAAACAATGTAGTGCACATTCGCGTTCGAAAAACTCACCACCGATTGTTTACTCAGTTCGTCCAATTCTGGCTGCATTCAGAGAATAATAATCTACCCTACAGCTCCAGTCTACGAACTGGTTCGTCCTTTCCGCTAAATGGTTTTAATTTGATGAAATGTACCTAAAAGCAAACACATTCATGCAACGGAAATATTACTTCTCGCTCCGATTCTTTCTAATGTCTTTTTAAGCCGTTTCGTTATCAAACTCTCTTTCCGAAACGGTACAGAAATCACTCTCCGTGTACATTGCTAGATATGAAACCATTGATTTACTTTGCCGCTCTAGCAAGTAATCTGTTTTCCAATTCTGGCACTGTACATTCCCGGAAAACCTGTTGAAGGCACAGCACCTGCCAAAGTAATCCTTCAATTATATATCAATTTATGAACAAGTCGTCTATCGTACCCCGCCGGACAGGTTGTTCGCTATTGCAGATATTTATTTGACATATCCGCCGTCGGAATGGAGCAGAACTTTTTCGTAACGCGGCTGATGCCTTTTTTAAATAAATCTCACGTCCGGTTCTATATTTTTTATGCTCAGCAAGCGACGCCGCTGGCACTGCGATTCTTCCACGTCCGCAGTTTGCTTTTACTCTGAAGGCTAGGCAAATAAACGTTGAGTCAAGCTGGGCAATATCCTATCCAGGTGTAGCTTTCGTATATGCTGTCTCACATCCATCTCCGATGGAGAAGCATCGACGTTACTATGTACGGTTACATAAATCATACACACGTTCTTTCACATAATTCAAACTGAATTTTGTTTTTTTTTTCGCCGCCAATCCGCTTGCCCGTCCGGGTTTAAAGGCTGTTTCATCTTCCATCCGCTTTATGACCGCTGCGAAAGCAAAAAACCAAAATTCAGTTCGGCATGGTGGAAGGGTTAGAACCGCAGGATGTACCTGCACTGTAAAATTCACGACGAGCCGGATAAGTTCGACTCCAATTTCTATTCCGGAAAGCAAAATGCTCATGAGGTTCACTGGGGCATATCCTTTACGGTACATGTTACTAATTTTCCGAATGAGCATAACTGGAGTAACAAGAAGTGAACTCTTAATGAAATATTTTAAATATATGCTCAAGAACGTGTAGTTTTCGAAGCGACATAATTATCTGTAAAAACCCTTTCGCAACCGCGGTGCATGGTTTCTGTGGTGAGACGATTTGACCTTCACACGAAAAGGCTCGTATCTTTCGTTATATTTCTGAAAATGTATGCCGTAAAGTGTACAGTAACCTTGAGATTCAGTGACACTAGTAGCGTTTCAGTTTTGATAAGATTAGAAAAAGCGAATTGCCGTTTCAATTTTTGATAATGAGTTCCACAGTCAAATGTAATCAAAAGTAATTGCTTAGACAAAAAAACTTATCGTTGTCATGAAAATATTTGTACGAATATATTTGTATACGTGGATGTATGCACGTTTGTGTGAAATCTTGAGCTTTTCTTCAAATACCACTAATTATGTTTGAAGCACTCCGTTAACCAATCAAATCGGCCATTTTGTTCCAAATTCGCTTCATCTCTATTGCATATTGCTGTCTTCGACAAAGTTGTTCAACTGATTGTGATCTATCTTTTAACAAATAATGTTTGGTCTAGATCAGTTTTTACTGATCTTCTAAATCTTGATACACATACACATACACATACACATACACATACACATACACATACACATACACATACACATACACATACACATACACATACACATACACATACACATACACATACACATACACATACACATACACATACACATACACATACACATACACATACACATACACATACACATACACATACACATACACATACACATACACATACACATACACATACACATACACATACACATGCACATACACATGCACATACACATACACCAAATGCACTAATTGAGACCGATGCCAATAAGTTCCCGATTACAGCAATTGGTCACAACGTTTTATGATTCGAGCCGAACTTCGTTGGCGTACCATTCTGGGCTGGCACCTGCGCCGAGCTCCCTTAGTAAAATCGTTTGACAACGGCTTTAAACGGCGAGATAACATCCGGTTCAAGGGTCTCCGTCCCGTAAAACCTGGCAGGCCTTCCAGTACGTTCCAAGTCCATTGCCTGTGGAAACCGGGAAGCAGTGGAATCAGGTGTCCTTTCCTGACTTACGCTGGCCATGACCTCACTGTTTCGGCATAGACCCCCAGTATGGATTTGAATATCGGCTGGACGAGGGACCCAATCAACAAAAAATGAGCCAGGTAAACAATTCGCAGATGAGTGCAAATAGTTTGCAAAACCCATTTGCGCGAGGCGGCATTCAGAGGTCTCTGCCGATATAGACGGAGATGGATACAATGAAAGACGGAAGCGAAGACAGCTGAGGCAGTACGCCTCTCGGATCTGTGCAATAAATCGCAATGGCTGCTCAAAACGGTCGGTAGAAAGCGTGTCCCCTACCGAAGGACGTAGCGCTATCAGAACAGCTCGGTATAATTATCGAGTTTGCGAAAAGTCGCACAAATACGTCGAGGTTCCTGAAGCAGGCACTATATATGTTTCGTCCCTTGGCTGATACTGCAAAAACGGAGCATGCCGAGCTCACAACAAAAACTACCGCCTTAGAGATAGGAGAAACTTAGGTGGCTGGGAGGGCAACGAAGTCAGTTCGAACAGACATCACGTTTGTGGCGGTCTGCACCTTCGTACCAGCTGCCAAACGAACGTGGCAATCTCCAAGAGTGACGGGGGCACCAAGAAGCGCCTAATCGCGGACAGCCCGAAGGCCAGCGAAGCGTAGGAGCAAACGAAGGTGGACACCAAGGAACAATAGGTTCCGGTTAGCTTGTGAGTAACGGTTCCGGGAAGGAGTAGGAACCGAAAAGAGGTCCGCAGCCGGCCACAAACTCTCCCAGGAAGAAACTTAGGAATAAGAGCGACACGCTCATCCTTGAGACTGAAGAGTCAAAGTACTCTGAAGCCCTTAAGGCACTGAGAGGCGACATGAAGGTCAAAGATGTGTGTATCATCTGCCGATTCCACAAGAAAGAAATGATCCTTGAGCTCCGCAAGGAAGCCAAAAACAAGAGCTCAGCCTAACTGTTATTCGCCCACGAGGCGCTTGGAAATTGGTTACAGGTTCGGGCACTCACATCGCAGGTGACCCTACAGGGTCAATTCCTGGACGAGGTCACCGAGGCATGCCAAATCGTGGACGCCCTCATGGAGCAGTGCGGAGTGGTTATGGCCTCAGAGGCAGTTCGACTGCGCAAAGGCCCAGCAGGGACAAAGGCCGCCACTGTCAGGCTTCCGTCGGTGGACGGAAACCTGGTGCTTAGGGTAGTGAAACTCAAAGTGGGCGGGTCAATATGCCCACTCTGCATGAATCAACCGTCGGAAGTGCGGAGCAAAGACATAAGTCTTTCAATTGCAAAGGGCCTGGTAGAAGCTCTCATTGCAGGCGGTACGGCGCAGCAGGCCACAAATGCAAAGACTACGGAGCAAAGACTCGAGCCCCCGAAATGCTCGGCGTGACACAAGGCACATAATAGGAAACCAATGTGCACGGCCGGTAAGCTGACTAGCAAGCCGTGAGCGTGAAGGTGGCACAACTAAACTTAAAACACTGCTTCGTGGCCCAGCAACTGCTATACCAAGCAGTCACTTAGTCGTTGTCGAACTCAGCCATAACTCGGACCCCAACCATATTCCTTCCGAAAACGGTACTAAATCTCGGACGGGTCCGGTATGGCGTCAAAATGGACGACGAGCAGGTTCCCCTACGACCTTAAACGAAGGATTCGCGGTTGCCAGGGTGAACGGAGTGTACTACTGCAGCTGCTATGCTCCGCCTCGTTGGTCTACCGAGTGAGCCACCGAGTGAGAAAGTCAACACACAATCCAGAATGGTAGGATCCTGTTGGAGGCATTGACAAAGCTCAACATGGATCTGGCCAACGTCGGCAAGAAGAGCACTTTTAGTAGAAATGGCGTGGAGTCGACCATCGATGTGATGTTCTGTAGGTCTGGACTGATCATAAACGGGGGTAGACGATGGCTACACTTATAGTCACCACCTGGCGGTTTGCTATAGTGTGCGAGACAGCCTAGACATAGAAGGCCACCAAGAGAGCAATAAAATCTAGTAAACGTGCGTGCTTCGAAAGACTGTGTGCTAGTGCCAACTCGTGGGGTGACGCCTATAGGATGGTGAAGGCCAAGACCAAGGGTGCGACGGCTCCCTCAGAACAATCACCAGCGATGCTGGAGCGAGTCATAGAGGAACTCTCTCCACGGCACGAGCCAAATCCTTGGCCTCCGGCTGCCGAGTTACTTCACCGACGTTCCAGTATCTCAAAATCAGACCAGAGATCGTCGGCCAACCTGCCGAACACCCAATTTAAGAATGACGTCGTTAGCCGTACCGAGACAGAGGAAGTGGAAGTGATTACGATTGAGGAACTCAACGTGATCGCCAACTCTTTAAAGATGAGCAAGGCACCGGGTTTGGAAGGGATTCTGAATCTGCCTATGAAGAAGGCCATCAGAAAAGCCCCCGGACTACTTGGAGAAGTCACGCAGAAGTACCTGGATGATAGTACATCCCCAGAGAGATGGAAGCGACAGAAGCTTGCAGTTCCATGACCCGAGTTTTCAATCGTTTTCTTGGCTAGGTCTATGCCGATTGGTCCGATACGTATTAACATTATCCCTTTACCTTTACTGATTGTTTTTACGGCTGGCGTGTAAGGCCTGCACCAACCTCCAGTCTCGCCGGAAGACCATGGCGACATCATTGTTCAGAGTCCCACGCTGGCACCAGGACGTTTATTAGCAGCCTCTAACATGGAGAACAGACGCTGTTTTGAGTCGAACCATCTTGAATTCTACCGCCGAGATATGGTAATCACGCTATCCTGTCGCAATTTCTCATTTTTCTTTTGTTGGATGACAACATTGCCCAGAATATATCAACCAACTGTGTCCATGTTTTAGCTAGCGTATGACTCGTGGAAGTGTAAAACAGTAACTAATCGAATTATTTACAATCTTTGTAATATTTTTTGTCTGTTGGCGTTCTAGTATCATCAGATTATCGATATCGAATCAAGGTAATTCAAAAAAAAAAAAAAAATCTTAGGTTTTGTCCAAGCTTCTGCATGGGATTGCCCCAGTGTGCGACGTTGTCCTTTGGTAATCCACCAAATACAGTATGTCAAGCACATGTATATCTATCCTTTTTCACAGGTCTTCTAACTCTTCTGAGAGTCGATGAATATGAAGCACATATACGTTTACCACTTCTCCAAGTTCTGTCGTTATCGTTCCTTCGCTTCCGATGTGCGATGTTTGGTGATGAATTAATTATTTACTTATCTTTATTCAGAATTTATTTGGTGTGCTCTGCCACAAACGGTGACATGTCAACACTAAATGCTAATTGAATGGTCGTTTCCTTTTCAAAGACAATAGTGGTATTTGTAGAGAGGTTCAATTTATAATTCCAGACTTACTAAAATTATACACATTTATGTTTGAATATTCACTCTAGCTTAAGCTTGACGACCGCACACTTCGTAGTAGCTCCTCCGTGATAGATCTAAGCTAGTGAAGTCGTTAGGGTAAGAAAGGAGGTTTCAAGGAAGGAAGTGTAACAGTCGTTGCTATCGGAGATTGAATTTAGCTGTGCATCTCCACGATTACGACGGACAGGAAGGCTTATGTCACCGTGGTAAGTGAATAAATCGGACAGCATTTCGCACGAAGTTAACTACAGGAAATAGGAAAACATACCAGCTACACTCGTTTTTTTAGCGAAAACATGGCTAAATATGCATAATTTATGCTTAGCTCCCCCACAATCGGGGCATTAACCACATTTTTAAAAACATATTGGAACAAACTGTTTGGTGGTAGAAATAAATACCCACAATAAATAACATGGGACAAATATGTGTAGAAGGACAGCACATGTTCATGGATATATGGTAATAAGATTGTAATATCAAACAAAATGTAAAATGCACATCAAGTATGCCAAGTTTTCTTTAAAGGGGCTAGTAATACTTTGTATCGCAAATGATTTATTCTAACATATGAAAGAGCGTTTATAGGTATTTTTATATTAAAAAAATAATAAAATGCGTGTAGATTCAGAAACATTGATAATAAGATTTCATAATGAAACACCGCAAAAATCTATGGCAACCCACCCCACCTCGACCTTCGTTTATAAGCAGAATAAGAGCAGAAAGCCATTTCATTGGGCCTTTTAGAAATAGCATTAAAACATAAATTTAAAAACTATCTGCTCCAGGTACAACATGATGCCAAAATGCTAATTCGTTGTGATGAATGAATGTTTGATTTTTTCCTCTACTTTGTACTAATGCCTTTTCGCCATCAGGCTTACATATGTTTATCATGCGAAATCCATCAGCCACTTCGCTAAAATCACCGGAGGAACCAAATTGAGATCCTTTTTCAGTTCCTTCCATGGAAACTGTCGTATCATTGTGATTCGACAAAACGAAGTAAAAACCTATCGCCCGGCATCAGAAACACGCCAGCTAAAGGCACTGGGAGGCCAATGTTTATCCCCTCTACATATGTTGCAGAAACGAATCGATGCCATGACTGGCAACGAGCCGGGAAAAAGTTTATCCAGATATTTCCGCATCTAAGACGTTAATTCGATTCTTTTTTGACTCTCAATTGCCGGAAAAGTGAACTTGGAAAAATGGAAATGGAAAATCATCGTATAACCGGTAACGGCGAACAAAGAGCAAAGTTTGATTTGGCTTTCCTGAATAGCTTTTTCAATAACATGCCTTCAACAGGACTGTACCGGACCGAAACTCGAATAAAAACAATCTAGCCAGAGTCGTTAATTTATTGGCTTTCCCCATCGACCGATAACGGATCGTTTCGAAGGATTCCATTATCGAAAATGATTTACTGCTTGAAGGATAATTGAAGCAGATTATTATTATCTTTTCTCGGATTAGAAGCAATAACATTTCTTTTCATCACAGTCTGATTCGGCATCAGACCGTCGTTTTTAGCCAAACCGTGGAATGGAAACTGTGGTGCGGAATTGGAAAGATTAAATTTGATTGCTACTAAATTATTCACAATATTCATTACCGTGATAGTTGCGCCTTTACCATGCTTCCGCTTCCGATCAGTGGAGCAGTGTTGCTGTGTGAGTTAAAGTGTTTACAGTACATGGTTTGAAAATCCGTTGTATGAAATCTATGAAATGTTATTACTACTTACTACTGAGGCAAAATTCTGCACCATTATGAGACATCATCTCGAAAAAAATCGATAGAAGTGCCAGCATCACTGCTGCAGATATACTTCTAACCGAGGTCAAGCAAAACTGATGACCAAAACGAGTAGATAGTGAAAATATATACTCAAATTGCGCATAGTTGGTCCCCGAAGTAATGCTCATTCACTGGAGCAGGCAAAGTGTCCTTCCGAACTGTCGTCTCGTAGGATTATACAGAATGTAAATGTTCGTCGCCCATCTGCAAGTGGCAACCGATGTTATGGAGCACGGATGCGAGGACGGGACGATAGACGGCACTGGAGCGAATTGGTTTTTATGAACTCTCCAGATAGGAATTTATTAATGGATTTTTTTCTGCGAACTGTGCTGCATAATTGATACTAGAGGATATTGGCAAAGAGCAATCCTTCGTCCCAGGCGACGGAACGGGTCGCCCGACCGGTGCAATTATGAACAGTAAGGTGTGCTTGCAGTAGATGGATAAATGAAGAGCAGAGCACGACGTGCTGTAGGGCTTTGTCCGGAATGAATCCTTCTTTAGTGTATTTTTATGCCTACACAACTCCGGATTTAGTACATTTTGTCCAGCACCCCGGGGAAGGGTATCACAGCGTGCACGAATTCGTACGGATTTATGCCACGATGGCATTTTCTGTAGGTTGTGTAGCTCTAGAAAACGGAGAAATGCAATTTGCTGTCATTTTACACAGATACTTTGCAGGTCGCACGGACGGCACGTCAGCTACTTTCACAAAAAGCTGTCGTAAATTCTGACATGGGCAGGACGGAGCTGCTGCAATGATGGGATTTTTTCATACTGTTAGTGTGGTAACCAACTGCTGGGAGTGCATTTGAAATCTGCATGATCATGAGCGATCTTATTATCAAACCTCAAGGCAATCCATGCAATAATTCGTCTTAGTATGTACATGATCTTTTCTAGTTTAGCTGATTTGACATGTCTACCGAACAGTTTAAATTTGTAAATATGTCATCAAAATTTGTTCCAAATGTTAATGATTTGAGATTTTTTTCTCAACTGTGGTGAAATAGTTGCGTATCTTAATTATTTTCAATAATAAATGTTTAAAAAAAAACGAATTGTGTTGTTGTTCTCATGCACACCAATCCAGCACGAGCCGCAGTGCGAGTAATAAATCCACCATTTTGTTTTTGATCATATAGAAGAAAAAAACCTCTTGTTCAAATTTATCTTAAAACAGATTGTTGAAGTTTAAGTTGAAGTTGAGGTTGAATTAAAGCATTAAAGTTCGAGTAAGTCAGAATCCAGATTCCCAACTCATTTTGTTTTGGACAGGTATAATTTTCAAGGCTAAAAAGGTTCAAATCGATCCGTTCTATTTCTAAAGAGGTATGCATGACGGAAGCCGAGAGAACAAAACTGACCATGATACCGCCAAAAAACTCGAATGCCAAAACAAAAAGACGTGCTCGGAATGTATACAAAAAGATGCTTGGTGATACAAAGTCCAACACGTACCTATAGATGGATTTTGGGCGGCTTCCAGGCGACTGCTTGATGAGATGTCCCCAACAAGTTAAGGTTCGTTTCCGCTAATGAATTTTCAAGGAAATTATTGATTGACAGCTGCAAACAAACTCAAATATATACGGGAAAGAGCGCCTAAAATGTATTTTTTCGCTTATTATAGCTCACAAAGGTCATGTGGAGTATCGGCTGAACTTGAAAAGTTGCCAATACAGCTAAGAGATACTTCGTCTATATTGTGACAACGACGCGGGGGTCATTGAAATAGACTTCAATCCTCCCAAATGCCCATTAATTCAGCCCATTCGAAAAACATTACGCAATGTCAAGCGGTGAATGAAAAAGAGAAGTAATGTGCCTCGAGATGAAGCAGGATGGAAGAGTTGTGGAGGAAAATGGCCGCTCAAGGTCACAAATCGTTTGTCCATGAAAATTGTAACGAAATTATGTTTTGATTTTTGTCTGAAAAGTACGATAACAATAACAACAATATCGTACGCTAGCCTGTCGATATTGTTTTTGGCACATTTTTGGCATGTTGTAGGATAAGCACAACGATACTCCGTGCCCCAATGCTGAGTCGATAAAATTTCCAGCTCGTAAAGATCCTCGACCTGATCGGGAATCGACCCGATATCACAACCGTGTGGAAAGGTAGTCGACCTACATCGCTAACCACAGAACCACGGGGACCACAAAAGGTACGATAAAGAACCTCTATTTGGCATCCTGACATTTTTCGAATGTTGAAACAGTTCAAAATTTAACTTTGTTTGTTTGCTGCCGGGTTCTAACTAACGCAAGCTTTATCATCCGATCCAGTTGAATCTCTGATTATGTATCATGCGAAGCTTCAAATATCTGCTATTATCCGAATCATCTAGGTGTTAATACTGTATGCAGATAAAGGTATTCCAATTTGTAACCACATATTCATATTATGACTGATGACTCATCGCTTTCTATACTTTTGGAATACAATCCGAGCGTCTGTTCTCCACGATAGGAGCGGATTAGCAAACATCTTGATAGTGCATTCAGGATTTTGAACACCAAAGTTTAAAAGTCGGGACCCAGAATCACGTTGGTTCTCCTGCGAGACAAAGGGGTTGGTTGCGATCATTGCGAGCCTGCAGTATTTTTAACAACCTAGCAACGAACGAACAATTATAAAATCAGGACCAGAATGTAAGGTATCGACCCAGGCGATGAGAACGGGCTTTAGATTGGAAAATTGAGATTATGATACAGAATACAATATCGCACGCTTAGCGTTGGGGCTAATAGCGGTCTCGATCAACTAGATTATTAAGCTGAGAGAATTCGTTATCAATATTGTTTTTGGCACATTTTGCATGTGTAGGATAAGTACAACGATACACCGTACCCCAGTGCTGAGTCGAGAGAAACTTTCCAGCTCAAAAGATTCTCGACTCGATCGGGAATCGAACCCGGTATCACAACCGTGCGGGAGAGCTAGCCGACCGACATTGCTAACCACAGAGCCACGGGAACCGATCTCTCAATTGCTTCAGAAGCGAGTATTTGCTGTTGAATTGAAGAACCGCAAGTTTTATATCGTAGCTCTGCAGGTATGCTTAAAAGATTATACGCTACGTAAGTTCTGGGATGACCAGAGCTGCGGCACATGGGCTGGATATAGTTTTCAACGTGGTGGATTGGTGAGAAACAGAAGCAGGTGATGGGTGATGGGTGATGGGTGGTCACTCTCCCAAATGTACAGGTTGTGGTTCAAAGGTCGGCTCTTCAATTTCATCATCAATGTGGACTAGCCTCACCTCGGCAGCTCCGATGATGATGAGGGTGAATTCTACCTACAACAGCTGCCCAACAAAGGATATCAAGACCACCATCAGATTACAATGCTCAGGTCGACCAAGAGGAAGAATTTGAACTGGGAATTGGAAAGTTCAGCGTGCAGGTCAAAGACTTATCGACTTCGCCGCCTCCAAGAATATGGACTACGTAGTACTTTTTCCAGACCTTGACCTGGAGGTTACCAAATCCGCACTTCTCGGACATCACCCGACATCAGAACCTGTCGAGACTCCAACGGTCCATTACCCAGGATGAAGATGCACCCAAATATCTTTATTGTGAATAACACTCGGTATCAATGCTCGCCACGGTACAATCACACGCGACTGAGGCAAATCGACATCGCTAAAACTACGTGAATTCGCTTGGAGCATCGCTGCCGGATAAGCAATAAGTGGTTCGAAGAAGAGTGTCGGCAGGTTCACGTACTATTACGACAGCCTCTTGTGATAGTTTATTTCTTACAATTAGTTAGGGAATACACTTTATTGGTGTCAATTAACTTGAGGACCTAGAGCGGTGAATTTCAATAACAATTCTCTTTTTACTCTCTTTTTCGAATAATTGGTAAGAGGTGGTCTAGAATAAAAGATTCAATATACGTTTGAAGTCGATTTACGGTCTCTTGATATCAACCCGGTTCCAGAAATATTCATATTAGATGGTAATTGGCCGTTTTTGATTTTTTTCGAAAGTTGAAAGTCTTGGATGGAATCTGGAACTGATTTCCGGCTTCTGGACATCATCTCGATTCCGCAAATATCCATTTTAGGCAGTATTTGGTCATTTTCTGCAGATTTCCAGGAGCCTGAAGCCGCCAAAATGATATTCAAAATGAAGTCTGGAGTCAGTTTCAACACTCCAGACTTCATTTTGAATCACTCAGATTCCGGAAATACTCATATTAGGTGTTATTCGCGTGCTTTTTTCAGGAACCATTTCAAAATAGCATCTCGTGTTCGATGGTATTTGGACATTTCCCGTTCTACTTCAAGTTGGTGAAGAAGCTGATTTCCTTTTTCTTAGCATCATTCTAGTTCCAGAAATATTCATATTAGTTTATATCAATACTTTTTGGCAGCTTTCTAAGAACCAGAAGTCACCATGGAGTTTATTTCCGGTCTCTGGATATTTTTTTGTATGGACTTCCTCACTGCAACCAGAAGTCTCTGGACATCATCTTGAATCTTCAAATTTCATGTTGAAAGTCAGTGAGCGTACAACTTCCGTACTGAACACACGCGTTTTCGGTACCGTGCTGTGAAAGTCGAAAGCAAGCTATCGATATCAGTGTAAACTGTGTCTTTTCGGATCTCTCTTCCTGCTCATCGTGGAGCCGTTCAGTGCGCTGTGCGTCCAAACGACTTTGCGATGGGCCGTCGAGAGAATACCTTTCGCATAGATTTCTCAAACGTGCCGAAAAAGCCGGACAATGCCAAAGTACACAGTTTCTGTGCGACCGTATTAGGTCTGAAGCAAGGTGAAGTGCTAAGAATACAGAACAGTAGAACCCTTGGTGCCTCCTCTGTGAAAGTCGTGGAACTAGCACTGGCGCAGCGTATATGCGAAGAACATGACAACAAACACGAGATCTCGGTCGATGGTAAAAAATACCCTCTGAGAATCACCCTAGAGGACGGAGCAGTGGAAGTGAGACTTTACGACTTGTCGGAAGATGTGACGGACCAGAAAATTGCTGAGTTTTTGAACAGATACGGTGATGTCATCGCGATACGAGAACAGCAATACGGTGCCGATGTCGACTTTCCTGGTATCTCGACGAGTATTCGTGTTGCAAAAATGGTTGTAAAACGAAATATTGAATCGTGGGTGACCATAGACGGGGAAATGACGCAAGTCGCGTACTATGGACAACGCCAGACGTGTCGACACTGCCGCGAGTACATCCATATAGGAGCTACTTGTGTGCAAAATAAAAAACTGCTGGTGCAGAAATCCTACGCCGATGCTGCAAAACAAATGAGTCCAGCCTCCATCGCTTTGCAAAAAACGAAGCAACTCGCTCGAGCAGCGAAACATACAAACCCAAATCCAAACCAGACACCGCCTGGCACTAAACCAACCTCCATAAACTCGTCGCCGTCAGAAAGAATGCCGCCTCGGAAACAAATTCCCCACCGCCATCAACAGAAAGTGTTGCAGCCACCAATACTAACTGAACAAAACTTTCCCACGTTAGCCTCGACTACGAACTCATCTCATTCGCCAGTCGGCGGGTCGTTGACTTCTCCCACAGGTCAACAAACTCACGCTGGTGGGGGAATCATACGTAAGACTTATGGAGATAAGACTGATGGAAGCGAAACTGACTCGTCCGTTGGTTCGTCCAGTTCCAGAAGACAGCTTCGCACTCGAGCCCTAGGTAAAAAACCCCGCGTATGTGATGACGACGACTCGAGAGATGGGAGTATTGTTTTATCGTAATGGCTGAGTTCTCCAGTTATAACCTCGCTTCCATCAATATCAATAACATCACGAACGCAACGAAGATCGATGCGCTTCGGAACTTTGTACGAACGCTAGATCTAGACATCGTTTTTCTCCAAGAGGTGGAGAATGAACAACTCTCCCTCCCCGGTTTTAACGTGATCTGCAATGTGGATCAGGCAAGACGGGGAACGGCAATTGCGCTGAAGGACCACATAAACTTCTCACATGTGGAGAAGAGTTTGGATGGCCGCCTCACTGCTCTGCGAGTGCAGAGTACGACTCTCTGCAATGTATACGCGCCATCGGGTACAGCCGTTCGTGCGGAAAGGGAGAGATTTTTCAACAGCACGATCGCCTACTACCTTCGTCACAACACACAACACGTCATCCTCGCCGGCGACTTCAACTGCGTGCTTCGCTCGAGCGATTCTTCGAGTGCCAACACAAGCCCCGCTCATCAGGCGACCGTACAGAAACTCCAGCTGCACGACGTGTGGCTGAAACTGTACCCCTCAACACTCGCACCTACTTATGTCACACACAACGCAGCATCCAGACTTGATCGCATATACGTGAGCACTGGCCTATGCGAGCAGTTGCGCAGTGCTGCCACGCATGTATGTTCTTTCTCAGACCACAAAGCCCTAACAGCGCGTATCTGTCTCCCCCACCTGGGCCACGAACAGGGGCGAGGCTTCTGGTCCCTTCGTCCGCACCTTTTAACAACCGAAAACATCGGCGATTTCCAAATCGATGGCAGTTTTAGATCCGGCAACGGAGAAATTATCCCAGCTGGCTGGCGGGGTGGATATCATACGCGAAACCAAAAATAAAGTCCTTTTTCCGGTGGAAATCCTGTGAAGCATTCCGCTTGTTTAATGCTGAACACCAACGGCTTTACGTCCAACTGAGGCGCGCATACGACGGCTATTTCCAAAACCAAAATATGTTGGAAACTATCAACCGCATAAAAGCGCAAATGCTCACGTTACAGCGTCGCTTTGCGCAAAATTTTATTCGAATAAACGAAACTTTTGTTGCCGGTGAGAGCCTTTCCACCTTCCAGTTGGGGGATAGACGTAGAAAAAAAACTACCATCACACAGCTGCAAAATGAGCGCGGCGAACAAATTGAGGGATCTTAACAGATCGAGCAGTACATGCACCAATACTTTCGGGATCTGTATGCGACTGGTGAAGCTAGACAGGCAGAAGGGGAATATTTTTATACTGACAGAGCGATACCCGAAGGCGACGAAAACAACGCTGCCCTAATGGCAGAGATTACAGTCGGAGAAATAAAAAATGCAATCCGAACTTCGCAGAAACGAAAATCACCAGGCATCGATGGGCTGCCGGTAGAGTTTTACCAACGGACGTTTGACGTCATCTACAGGGAGCTCTATTTCGTTCTCAATGAAGCTATGACGAATGAGCTGCCGTCAGAATTCGCCGATGGTACAATCGTATTAGTCAAAAAGCGTGGAGGTGATGGGACAGCGAGAGCGTACCGCCCGATAAGCCTGCTCAACGTGGACTATAAGCTTCTCGCCCGTGTGATGAAGACCAGATTGGAACACACTCTCCGGACACACCGAGTGCTGAGCGACGCGCAGAAGTGTGCAAACACCGACCGCTCCATCTTCCAAGCGACGCTCTCTCTAAAATATCGCATGGCCCAGCTGATCGCAATGAAGCAAAGGGGAAAGATGATCTCCTTCGATCTCGATCACGCTTTCGATCGGGTCTCTCATGAGTTCCTGCATCGAACCCTTCTCTCCCTGGGGCTCAACCAGGACTTCGTCGGATGGCTCTCCCGCGTTGCTGCTGCCTCGTCCTCTCGCCTGCTAGTCAACGGGCACTTATCACAACCGTTCCGAATTGAGCGTTCCGTACGGCAGGGAGACCCAATGTCTATGTTGTTATTTGTCCTTTATCTCCATCCACTGCTTACAAGATTGGAGCGTGTCTGTGGAGAAGATCTCTGCGTTGCGTATGCAGATGACGTCACGGTTATTGCTACATCCACACGGACAATAGAACGGTTGTATCAGCTGTTTCATGATTTCGAGATCGTTTCCGGAACAAAATTGAATCGGCAGAAAACGGTGGCAATTGACATTGGATTCATCAATGGGAACCCACTGACGGTACCGGGACTGCAGACAAATGACACCGTGAAAGTGTTGGGTGTAATCTTCACAAACTCTGTGCGAAGCATGGCGAAACTTAACTGGGATGCTCTAGTATCCAGAGTATCGCAACTATTATGGTTGCATAGCATGCGTTCTCTAAACCTGCAGCAGAAGGTAATTTTGCTGAATACCTTTATCACATCGAAGGTGTGGTACCTCTCGTCAGTGATTCCACTACAATGTGCACACACAGCAAAGCTGACAGCGACAATGGGGACTTTTCTGTTTCGTGGGCTACCAGCGCGAGTCCCGATGCATCAGTTGGCGCGTAACAGAGAGCATGGTGGTTTGAAACTGCAACTACCGGCGATCAAATGCAAAGCGCTACTGATCAACCGACACCTAAGAGAGATCGATTCGCTTCCCTATTATAATTCCCTACTAATCCAAAATATCTCTCCTCCGGCGGACCTGCCGTGTCTCAAAATCCTTTCCCAACAGATTCCTTTGCTTCCACAGCAGATCCAACAAAATCCCTCCAGCGATCAAATTCATCGCTACTACTTGGATCAAACCGAACTACCAAGGGTTGAACAAAATCGACCCAACATAAACTGGAGGAGAATATGGGGGAATATTTCTTCAAGCAGACTATCAGTAACTGTCAGTAACTAGAATAATATCAGTAACTAGAAAAAATGATATTTTAAAATCCTTAGTGAAATACATCAACTTTATTAATTCAAATGTTTATAGCAGAATTAATGTAGGAGAATTGGATTTTACGCTGAGCTTGAATAACTGATTGTTTTTTCAATATTTGATGAATATTTATAAACAAAGATGAATAAACTATATTTTACATAAAAAAAAAGTATTAAGCCATTTTGGGCTGTTGTTCAGAAACCGCCATCTTGGAATTCACAATAGCGTCTTAGACCAGTTTCGAGCTTTTGGAAACCATCCCGTTCCGAAAATACCCATATTGGATGGTATATAGTCTTGTTCTCAGCTCTAACTGGTTGAAATCTGTGTAGGTAACATGGCTCTAAATTTTTCAATAGTACACTAGTTTACATCATAAAATCACAACTCTCCGACATTTTTTGTGACGCTCACAATGTTTTCGGCTTTTTAATTTGTATCCCTATATATGTTACCGTAACACGTAAATCTACGTCGAAAGCAAACAGCAAAACCAATCACTCTGCAGATGAAGCGTCAGGAAGAGGAGGAGCTCCAGGAGCTATAACAAATGAACCACTCTCATAAGACACAAAAGTTTTACCAGAAACTTAACGCATTTGGCACAGGTTTTGTATCGCGAGCCGCAATTCGCCGCTATGAGAAAGGAAATATTCTGGTGGACGATCTCGAGGAGACCGACAGATGGAAGCAGCGCTTCGATGAACTGTTGAATGGCACACAGCAAAAGGATCGATACATCGATGGAAATGACATCATCCATGTAACACAGGACGGAGACGTACCACTACCAACGAAGTTAAGGATGCCATCAAGCGGCTAAAGAACAACAACTTTGCCGGCAAAGATGATGTCGGAGAAAAGTTTATCTAGATAGGCCCGCACAAGTTACCCCAATGCCCGGGGAAGTTATCAAGCAGGCTTCGTAGTCAAGCCGCTTGGTTTCACTTTGCTGCAGATCCTCCAAAAAGCCGTGAGTAGCGAGTATTCTGTTCATCGCATCTATGCATCAATTTTAAAGCTGCATATGACCGCAATTGACCGAAAAGAGCTATGGAGGATCATAAACGAGAATGCCTTTCCCGGGAAGTAGATTCAACTGGTCAAGGCTATGATTAACGGAAACCAGTAAGAGAGCTTTTCGAGAAGATTATCCAACTCATCCGCATCCCATAGAGGATTTCGGTTGTGGTCTCTCTTTCCTGGTGTTCGGCATTGCCCTAGTACGCGTTATGTCACGAGCGGCAGCACGATTTTCAACCAATCCGTTTAAGCTTTGCTGATGACGTAGATATTGTAGGCAGAATATTTGAAACGATGGCAGAGAAGTACATCAGACTAAAACCGAGGCAGAAACGGTAGAGAGGGCACACATGGACGGTGATGAGCTCGCGATAGTCGACGAATTAGTTTTTTTTTTTTTCAAGGTGGTGGGAAATCTGCTAACATACATCTGAGAAGATAACTCAGGTAGTGAGTTTAATATGCTAGAATCGACCAACTAAACCCACCAATCTTCAGCCCTAGTATTCTATGCCCCTTGAAACTACCGTAAGGTGTTACTTCAGGAAGCCGATTTTTGTTTTCGATGCACCATCTTTCTAGATTTGGCTACCAACTAGGAGACAAAAAGTTTGATTACTCCGGCACTTCGATGGTCATCTCGACGATTATTGCTTTATAGTGCTTTGACTATCCGGTAAGCAGTCGCGCTGACCGCTATCCAGATGGCCTCGTCTGCGCACGTTTCACCAACCAAATTTCCTGGGGTAGTGTCCGGTCCACACGCCGCCATCATACCGCTCTACGGATTCTTACGCATCTGGTACTCTGTGCACCACGGCGAGTCTGCATGGCCAAAATGAGTTCATGCGTCCATTTACCCTTGGTCAATCCCTCTACCACCAAACCATTAAGGATGATATTTCAGTGTTCCGTATACCCCTTATGTCACGTGCATCGAAGCATATTGCGTCTTCTAATAGGCACTATGCCAACCAAGACTCATACCGCTTCATATACTGCTTCATATAACCGTACAATACGCGCTCGCGACTTTCAGGCACATGAGCTTGTGGGTGCTTTCCAGTTAACCTCTTTAACAGGTAGTAGGTAGCGCCTTAGAGCATAGTGGTGAACAATCCCTGAGTGTGAATGTGGTCACACTGGCAAGCAATTTGCGCATACTGCCGACGAATAAGTCTAGCTTGATTTATTGGTAGCTTCGGATAACGAAATCAGCCGTAAGATCCGGAAACGTATTATCTACGGAAGTCAGATAGATTTATTTATTTACAAATTACCAACAGGCAGAAATAGCCCTAGTGGTTACTAAAGCATTAATAAACTAATACATCAAAACAAAAAACTACGGAACATTGAAACAAATTTAGACCTGATGACGCGAGTAGACAGATGAAAATCGAACACTTGTGAAACACGATTTTGAACGAACGCTTTTTGAAGGCCAATAATGGCACTGTTTGCGCTGTAGTTGGTGCGGCGGAATGGAATGTGAAGCAATGAAACTCTACGTAATACTATTGAGGGTGCGTTTAAATTGATCTGACGGAGAATTGTAGGGCAATCAATCCTATCGGTGAAGGCGTCGGAAACTACCATGGCGCGTGCTGTTTCTCGGCGCAGTTGAAGCGTGTCAATATGAATGCGATGAATTGCGTTGTTGTAATGAGGGACCCAAACTGGACAGCAGTATTCCAGACAGGACCGAACCAGTGTAATGTAAATAGAAACCAAGCAGTGAATGTTTCTGAGGTCGCGTGTCATTTGAATAATCAGTCCCAACTGCCTGGAAGCTTTCGCAACGATGGAGGAGACATGTTGCTTAAATGTGATTTTAGCGTCGAGAATAACTCCAAGATCTTTAACATGGTATACACGCTGTAATGGTGCACCATTCAGATTATACTCGAAACTCAGTGGGTTATTTTTCCTCGTGAAACTGATTAGTTGACACTTGGTGGGATTAAGAACCATGCGATTCAGTTCACACCAGTGTGAGAATTCGTTTAACTGTTGTTGCAGAAATAGAGCGTTGCTGTTATAATTGATTTTGAGAAATAACTTTAGATCTTCCGCAAATGCCAGTCGGGGACATTTTAGTGATTTTATTTTGTCGTTGAAGAAAAGCAGGAACATTATCGGGCCCAAGTGACTACCTTGTGGAATCCCTGAAGTTGCAAAGAATGATTCAGATATATCGTCGCCAACTTTCACACTCATTGTTCGTCCTGAGAGATAAGAACCCGGCCAGCTCAACAGGTTGCCAGTGAAACCAAATCGATCCAGTTTTGCAATGGCAATACGGTGGTTAATATTGTCAAATGCAGCAGTTAGATCAGTGTAGATCGCGTCAGTTTGAGACCGCTCAACGAAGCAATCGATTACATAACCGGTGAAACAGATAAGGTTCGTCGCACAAGAACGTTTAGGGAGGAATCCATGTTGCTCCTCCGCGATGGCGTTCTGACAATGAGCAAATATTGGTTCCATAACGACTAACTCGAACAATTTGGATGAAGCACACAACACCGAGTCGAGGTTTCATAAGCATCTGCGCTCGAACAGACTTAGTTCTCGCACGAAGTGTTTTCTGTACAAAACACTTATAAGACAGGTTGTCCTCTATGGGAACGAGACGTGGACAATGCTCTAAGAGGACTTACAAGCACTTGAAGCCAAGCACCCTCTTCGTCGGTGTGCAGGAGGACGGTGTGTGGTGGCGAAGGATTAATCATGAGCTCAAGTATCTCGCTGGCGAACCCGGTATCTCGAAGGTGGTCAAAGTCAGATGATTACGCTGGGCAGGACATGTTGCACGAACGCAAACAACTGCTTGCGAAACTGGCGGTCACCGGGAACACGGTTTATACACGATAAAGAGGAGTGCAGCGAGTACCAAACCAAGTGGAGCAAGAACTGGCGAGGGATTGGAGAAAAACGACCAGGAGCCGAGTTCATTGAATAAATTATGTTCATTAGGCTATATCTTAATGAGGTTACGTCAAATAAAGTAAAGTAAAGTAAAGTAAAGTAAAGTAAAGTAAAGTAAAGTAAAGTAAAGTAAAGTAAAGTAAAGTAAAGTAAAGTAAAGTAAAGTAAAGTAAAGTAAAGTAAAGTAAAGTAAAGTAAAGTAAAGTAAAGTAAAGTAAAGTAAAGTAAAGTAAAGTAAAGTAAAGTAAAGTAAAGTAAAGTAAAGTAAAGTAAAGTAAAGTAAAGTAAAGTAAAGTAAAGTAAAGTAAAGTAAAGTAAAGTAAAGTAAAGTAAAGTAAAGTAAAGTAAAGTAAAGTAAAGTAAAGTAAAGTAAAGTAAAGTAAAGTAAAGTAAAGTAAAGTAAAGTAAAGTAAAGTAAAGTAAAGTAAAGTAAAGTAAAGTAAAGTAAAGTAAAGTAAAGTAAAGTAAAGTAAAGTAAAGTAAAGTAAAGTAAAGTAAAGTAAAGTAAAGAAAAGTCAAGTAAAGTAAAGTAAAGTAAAGTAAATTAAAGTAAAGTAAAGTAAAGTAAAGTAAAGTAAAGTAAAGTAAAGTAAAGTAAAGTAAAGTAAAGTAAAGTAAAGTAAAGTAAAGTAAAGCAAAGTAAAGTCAAGTCAAGTCAAGTCAAGTCAAGTCAAGTCAAGTCAAGTCAAGTCAAGTCAAGTCAAGTTAAGGCAAGTCAAGTCAAGTTAAGTCAAGTCAAGTCAAGTCAAGTCAAGTTAAGGCAAGTCAAGTCAAGTTAAGTCAAGGCAAGTAAAGTGTAGTAAAGTTAATTCCAACTAACAGCTGATGCAGACAAGTAGCTAACTACTTCCGGCCTCTCTTGATAAGATCCGTTCCGATACCATCTTTCCTTGTTGTTCATAACCTGTGTTGTAGCTCCCGTCCATTTTGTTTTGGTAGTTTTTTCTCGTGTTAGTCTTCAACCTGTGATACTATCGAAAGTTGTTCACAAGGAAAGAATACCAAGCAGGCTTAGTGTGTTTCTTCTCCTCCTTGCTGCTTACATCACAGCTGAGCGGAACAGAAGTGGTTAATTATCCTAGTGAAAATACACAGAAGAACGGTGTGCACTACTGAGAAAAATTTGATAGCATTCCAAGAGCAAACATGCGTGACAGGTGGCTGGATTTTTTCAACTTCAAGATGCAAAGCGAACAACGCAATTTACTTTCCTAGCTAGATTATTTTCTCATTTGATATGTGCAAGCACTGCAGTGAGCTCTGTTGTGCAGTTATTGTGCGTGATGTCCTTTCGTGTAAGAAAGCTCATACAATTTCATTATCTCTCTGGAAAGATATTTCAGATTCGACCGAAGTGTTATTTTGTATGCTCCTCAGATACACACGATTCGCTGCTCTCTTCGAGCAAGTCCGTCGCTTTGCGAGAGCAGTCGTTTTCGCAGTGAAATATAATCTCCTACACGGCACACGTTTCTCTGAGAAGAAAAGACAAACCAAGAATAACAAACATGCCTCTTATAGCGGGGGCCTAGTGTGGTTGGTAACGTCTCCGCCAACCACGCTCGACGCCTGGGTTCGAATCCCACCGCCGACATAGGTGTCGATGGTTGTGAGGTGGCGTGATCCACTCACAACCAACCCAAACTGGTCTAGATTCAATCCTAGCCGACACCGGGAGATTTTCTGAGGCGAAAAATCTCTGGGATCACGCCTTCCATCGCATGAGGAAGTAAAGCCGTTGGCGCCGGTCCGTTAATAAACGGGTCGTGAGTTAGGGTCCTGGGCGTGGAGTCGCCTCCCTGGGCGTCGGTGATTGGCCACAACAGTGGCGGAACTAGACCGACGGAAAATAAGCGAGAATAAAAAAAAAAAAATGCCTCTTACTCTAAATAGTGTTACTATTGATAATTTGAAGCGCGAATAATTTTGAGACAATTGTACATTTTGGGTGTATTGTAATATAAAGATTGCGACGTAATCGAAACCTAATAAATATCGTTCGAGCACCGAAAACTGCGAGTCTCAATTTATTACATTGGAAAAAAAAATTGGTTTTCCATAACAAACCCAAATGAAACATAACAGTAAATTGCAGCTAAGCTACTGTACATTCAAATATATTCGCATTAAAACCGTCACCCGACCTATGAAACGCAATTGTTGCACGCGCAATAGGTTACTAATCGCTCGTTTTATCCGATGACAATTATGGCACAAGGACTATTCATTCGGCCACCCGCTCTGTCACGTACATAGAGATCAATGCAATAAAATTTACAGGGCTGAAACAGTACCAATTTTTTTTTTTTTTCTTCACATAACATTTATTTGACACGGCACAAATACAATTTAATGTTTAACGGCGCCAATTATATCTGATGACTTAAAAACTAAAGCAAATTTTTTATCCTCGCTGCCGACTACGAGCTGAAATTAAGTCTAACTTAAAACTAGCATGGGATTTCCAATCAGTGTTTTGTTGTTCAATGGTCGTCTGATAATCGTCGAATGGCATGTATGGATTCGTTCTGCTGAGCCACGATGTCGTGAGTTGGGACAGAGGCTCGTAGTCCTTGGTCCTGGTTCTGTTGTGCGGGGTCTGGTTGCTGGTTTTGTGCTTAAGGTTCAAACGTGTTCTTGTCGTTTTGTTGGGTGTAGACGGAGGGGAACGGGACTAGACTGGGGCGTGGATGGATTTCAGGAAAACGTATATAAGGGACATGTAGGATAGGTCACGGCTCGCCAAGACATCACGAACAGGAACAGCCGGCTGTCTACCCTCGGCCTGCAGGGAAGCTATTAATTTAGACCTGGCGTCACGGTGTACAGGGCATGACCAAACCACATGCTCTATGTCGTGATAACCTTCACCACAGGCACAGATACCACTTTCCCCGAGCCCAACACGACGGAGGAGCGCGTCAAATCTATAGTGATTGGACATAAGCCGGGACATCACGCAAATGAAATCCCGACCTACATCCAACCCCTTGAACCACGGGTTCGTCGATACTTTGGGGATTATGGAATGTAACCACCTTCCCAATTCCCCTCTGGTCCAGGCATTTTGCCAACTGATGATCGTATTCTGACGTACAAGTGCGAAAAATTCATTAAAGGCAATTGGTCTTTCATAAATATCACCGTTTGTTGCGCCCACCTTAGCCAAAGAGTCCGCTTTCTCATTACCCGGTATCGAGCAGTGAGAAGGGACCCACGCTAAGGTAATCTGAGTAGATTTTTCGGATAAAGCACTCAGATGTTCCCGTATTTTCCCCAGGAAATACGGAGAGTGCTTAACATCTTTCATCGATCGGAGAGCCTCAATGGAACTGAGACTGTCCGTAAAGATGAAATAATGGTCCGTGGGCATTTTTTCGATAATCCCTAGGGTGTACTGAATTGCAGCTAATTCTGCGACGTAAACAGAAGCAGGATTATCGAGCTTATGGGAGACGGTTAAATTGTTATTGAAGATACCGAAGCCAGTGGACCCATCAAGAAGTGATCCGTCAGTGTAGTACATATTGTCGCAGTTGATGTTTCGATATTTATTGGAAAAAATTTTAGGGATCTGCTGCACGCGTAAATGATCCGGGATTCCACGAGTTTCTTCTATCATGGATGTATCGAAAAACACAGTAGAATCAGAAGTATTTGATAAGTCGACACGATTTGGAATATTCGAAGAAGGGTTAATATTTTGGGACATGTGATTGAAATACAATGTCATAAAACGGGTTTGAGAATTAAGTTCGATTAACCTTTCAAAATTTTCAATCACGGGACGGTTCAAGACCTCACATTTGATTAGAATACGAGAAGACAGGCTCCAGAAGCGGTTTTTCAATGGTAGTACTCCAGCTAAAACCTCCAAACTCATCGTATGGGTCGACTGCATGCAACCTAAGGCGATACGCAAACAACGATATTGTATTCGCTCCAGTTTGATCAAATGTGTGTTTGCTGCGGAGCGGAAGCAGAAACACCCGTATTCAATAACAGACAATATCGTTGTTTGGTAAAGCCTTATAAGGTCTCCTGGATGGGCTCCCCACCATTGTCCGGTTATTGTACGAAGAAAATTCACTCTTTGTTGACATTTTTTCATCAGATACCTCACGTGACAACCCCAGGTGCCTTTAGAGTCGAACCAGACACCAAGATATTTGTGTACCAAAACCTGAGAAATCGTTTTACCCATTAATTGTGTTTGAAGCTGAGCAGGTTCATGCTTCCTAGAAAAAACTACTATCTCAGTCTTCTCCGGAGAGAATTCGATACCTAGCTGTAAAGCCCAAGCAGACAAATTGTCCAAGGTATCTTGCAATGGTCCTTGCAAATCGGCAGCTTTGGCTCCTGTAACAGAGATTACACTGTCGTCTGCAAGTTGTCTTATCGTGCATGAATTTGCCAGACATTCGTCGATGTCATTTACATAAAAGTTGTAAAGAAGGGGGCTTAAACATGAGCCCTGGGGAAGACCCATGTAGCTAATGCGAAAAGTTGCCAAATCGCCATGCGTAAAATGCATGTGCTTTTCGGACAACAAATTGTGCAAAAAATTGTTCAAAATTGGAGAAAATCCTTGTCGGTGAAGTTTACCCGAAAGAATGTCAATAGAAACGGAATCAAAAGCCCCCTTAATGTCCAAGAACGCAGACGCCATTTGTTCTTTACGAGCATACGCCAGCTGAATATCTGTTGAAAGCAACGCAAGACAATCATTCGTCCCTTTGGCACGGCGGAAGCCAAATTGAGTTTCTGATAGTAGACCATTTGATTCGACCCAGTGGTCTAAACGACGGAGTATCATTTTTTCCATCAATTTCCGGATACAGGATAGCATTGCAATCGGCCTATAAGAGTTGTGATTAGAAGCTGGTTTCCCTGGTTTTTGGATGGCGATCACCTTCACTTGCCTCCAATCCTGCGGTACAATGTTTTGCTCCAGGAACTTATTGAACAAGTTCAACAAGCGCCTCTTGGCATTGCCGGGTAGATTCTTCAACAAGTTGAATTTGATTCTATCTAATCCAGGCGCGTTATTGTTACAGGACAGGAGGGCAACTGAAAGTTCTGCCATCGTAAAAGGTGATTCTATCGCGTCGTGGCCCGGAGACGCATCGCGAACAATATTTTGCTCAGGAACAGAGTCCGGACATACTTTCCTGGCAAGATCAAATATCCACCGACTTGAAGACTCCTCGCTTTCGTTGACCGTTACGCGATTCCGCATTCTTCGGGCTGTGTTCCAAAGAGTGCTCATCGATGTCTCCCTCGACGTCTCGTTCACGAACCGACGCCAATATCCACGTTTCTTTGCTTTAGCCAAGCTTTTAAGCTTGGTATCAAGCTCCGAATACCGTAAATAGTCGCCAGGTATACCTCCCGTCTGGTAGGCCTTAAACGCGTCGGATCTTTGCGTGTAGACATCGGAGCACTCTTGGTCCCACCACGGAGTGGGAGGCCGTTCTTTGATCGTTACGCCGGGATATTTCTTCGTTTGGGCTTGCAACGCGGCGTCGAGAATCAAGCCCGCGAGGAGGTTGTATTCTTCAAGTGGTGAATGATGTTGAATCGACTCGACCGCTTTTGAAATCATTTCCTCGTATAACTTCCAATCGACATTTCGTGTGAGGTCATACGGAATGTCAATTGGTCGCATGCGAGTTGACCCGTTAGTAATTGAAATAAGAATAGGCAGATGGTCGCTACCGTGAGGATCGAGGATTACCTTCCATGTGCAATCCAACCGTAGCGACGTCGAACATAAGGATAGATCCAAAGCGCTTGGGCGCGCTGGAGGTTTCGGGATACGTGTCATTTCACCGTTGTTTAAAATAGTCATGTCGAAGTCATCGCAAAGGTTATAGATTAAAGAGGAGCGGTTATCATTGTATGGGGAACCCCAAGCCACGCCATGAGAGTTGAAGTCTCCCAAAATCAAACGTGGCGAGGGAAGAAGTTCTATTAAATCAAAGAGCAGCCGTTGCCCAACCTGTGCTCTGGGGGGAATATATATTGAGGCAATACAAAGCTCTTTACCTTGTATTGTCATTTGACATGCGACAACTTCGATGCCTGGAATCGAGGGGAGGTTAATACGATAGAAAGAATAGCACTTTTTAATCCCTAAAAGTACTCCTCCATATGGGGTGTCTCGATCAAGGCGAATAATATTAAAATCATGGAAGTTGAGATCAATATTTGAAGTAAGCCAAGTTTCACAAAGGGAAAATGCATCGCATTTGTTTTTATTTATCAAAACTTTAAACGAATCAATTTTTGGTAAAATACTTCTACAATTCCACTGTAAGACAGAGATAGAATCCTTCATATACGCAGTTGAATTAGGCATCGAAGGATACAATCGCTGCAAGGAGAGGCCATTGGGCAGTCAACTGCTTCAAAAATGATCTAACTGTTGGGAGGAATGCTGTGAGAAAAATTTTAATTGGATCGGGTACATTGAAAGTTTCAAAAATCCAGTCCACAATGTCAGAAAATTTCACTAATCCAGAGTTTGTTTCATCAACTGGGAGTGTAAAAGGAGCAACTGGGGTTTTAGATGTTCCTGGCAGTGCTGGGAACTCCTTCTGGGACTTTAAATTTGCCAGCCCAGGAGGAGTTTGCTTCGGTTTTTCCGCAGCACTGTTTGGTTTGTTTGTAACCTTCATTTCACTTTGAGAAATCTTAGGACCTTTTCTGGGAAGTTTAGGAGAGGAAACACTTTTCCTCTTTCTAGACTCCCCAGGATTGGCGTAAGATGCTCCCGCTGGTGAATCGTCAGAATCGGTTTCCTCAGAGGGCAACAGATCGAAGGGGTTCGAAGTAACGGGAGAAGTGGTAACGGTCTTCTTCAGCATGTCAGCGTAGGAACGCTTTGAACGCTCTTTGAGAGACCGTTTTATTTTATCCCTGCGCTGCATGTACACCGCACATGTCGAGAGCTCATGCAGATTTTCTCCGCAGTGAATACACTTTTCAGCGTTAACACTGCAAGAATCTTCCGCATGAGACTCCCCACACTTGCCACAACGTGCCTTATTGCAGCAGTAGGCGGCTGTATGGCCTAACTGCTTGCAATTCAGGCAGTTCATGACGCGGGGCACGTAGAGCCTCACAGGGAGACGAACCCGGTGGATCGAGACGTGGCTTGGTAGTGCAGACCCGGCGAACGTAACTCGAAACGAGTCTGACGGAGTGTATACTGTTTTGCCACCGATGATCGATGCTGACCGCAATTGCTTGCAGTCGAGCACCTTTACTTCGGGACACGTTTTGTTCTTAAAGCACCCTTTGGCACTTTGCAGTATACACTCGACGGACAGACTCGAATCGGTTATGACACCGTCGATCTCCACGTCTCGTGCGGGTATGTAAACGCGATACTCGCGTGTGAAGAGCTCAGAGCAAGCTATATCGTTGGCCTCTTTCAGGTTACCGACCACGACACGGAGCTTGTTAGGCCGGACCTTGGAAATTTCGGTCACGCCCTTGTACTCCTTCGTCAGGTCTTTAGAAATCTGCAAGAGGTTCAACTTTTTCGATTTCGGTCCTGCCTTTGGCCGAAAATAAACAGTATAGCTGCCCTGGGCTCCGTCTGGGTAAAGCCTGGGGCGAGGGGGGACTGAAGAATGAACAGGGGAGGGGGTAACAGAAGGGTCAGGGTCAGAGGGGTTCGGGGATGGTGGCGCGGGAGGCGAGGGATCTACATCCATCTTAAGTCTAGCGCACTAGCGCTGACAAGAACACGTACCTTTTTATTTCTCCCTTCCAGTAAGGTTGGTTGTCCGATCGTTCGAAGTAGCAGCCGTTACAGCCAGCAGCACCAATACAGCAGCACCAAACAGCCACCAGCAGCAAGCCAGGTGTGAGATCACTCCACACAGCGATACGACTCGCTGACACTGATGGCTTCTTCTTTTTCCTCGTTTGTGTCTCGTCCACTGCTGTAGCACAATCCAGCCAGCAGCCAAATCGGCTTACGCACCAGCTGGCAGTCACGATGCGAAACAGTTGCACAAAGGAACGACCTTGAACCCGGATTTATTTCACTCGACCAGGCAAACAATGCCAACACTTGTTCACACGTCTTTTGTTTTATACTCTATCGGACCGATCACCAAACACGTCCAGTACTGATGCGTGTTCGGCACAGAATGAAACAGTACCAATTGTTGCTGAAATTTTCACTTGGACTCATAGGGCTTAGCAGATACAACCGATTCCGGTGGATGGGAGGCATATATAACACACATTGTATTATATGGTACCTACAAGTAATTTATAACAGTTAGAGCTCAAATTATTATACGAATATTGTAACAACGCTGTGCGAGTCTTTCGGTTCACTGCATTAGCCGTGTTTCGACAGAAAATAAAGAGCACCAGGCCACAAAAGCTACGAGCGGAAAGCACACAATGCCGCACCAGGTTGTTTTGTCCTTATTCATTAAATTAAATTTTCCCGGTCCACCTTTTTACCAGAGGGTGGCCTTTGTGCTCATTGTACAACTGTCACCGGAAGTGGGATACAGAAAAAAATCAACATCAAAGTTTAGGCTACGAGCCATGCACAGAGGCAAGGGTCAGGTCCATGTGTTGCCGTCCACAAAAAAGGAACTCGTTTGTGCGGCAGCTGTGTGGGGGTGGCAGCGTGGGCAGCCCGGGAAGTCAATTGTGCCATGCACCGGTTCCGGATCTGGTGGAAATGGTGTTGCGCAATAATGATCATCATTATTATTATTGTTATGATATCGCTTTTCATTAAGTCCACTGTGTCATCACCACAGTCATCATCATTATTCGCACTCCGTGTGCTGTTTGTCTTTTCATGTAATGCGATGATTATTTCTCGCCTATGTTTTATATACGTATATAGACGGGATATGTCCACCGCAGAGCTTTGACGATGCAGAGGAATGCTGTTGGGTTTTTGCTTATGCTTGAGCCCGGGAGCAAGGCTTCTCAGTCTGTGTGAATGTGGAATTATTGTACTGCGAAACGACCGCGAGGTCTGTCAACACAAAGTTTATGCTCATGACAGACTACAAGCTTTGACTTTTTGCTCTACTTGATAACTGTGTATCCTAATTCAATTGACACGGGCTTCATACATTAAACATTTTGTCGGTTTTGATTAACCCTTCGCAGCCAGACCATTGTGAAATCTTACAATAATTTAGAAATATTGCTAGAATAATTTTATTTTTGCACAAACACATGATTCAAAAAACTAAGATATAATCATGAAAACATTTCCAGTCACGTCAAGGACGAGAAACCTACAATCTAAAAGGAATAATACAACATTGGACGAAGCACAATAAATGGTTTTATCAACTCGGTGTTCGACGCGCACGTTTCGATAATTACAAGTCACCTACTTTAACTTTTCGGTTTACGTTTTCTCTTAATTTCCATCGTTGAAAGAAAAATCAAATGTTAATGAACAAGTTGGTAACTATACGATAAATCTTGGTCAACAGCCTATTGTAATCCTACGTTTCGATTAAAATTTAAATTTGAAGCAATGGGAATCAATTTAATTGCCAATCGAAGGGCAATAGGCATTTTCAAACACTTGAAACTGTTTGATATAAACCAGATTAATGAAAATTTTATGCATTGGCGTCGTTTAAACTTGACCTTCAAAACATAAATCGATATAGCACTGAAGTCTTTCCGATCAATAACACATTCATTACACAGGTTTTTAAATTAGGTATTCAAAAACTGCGCGTTGTTCGCACCACCGATGATGTAGTTTCGTACCAATCGATAGGCAATGTGAAGGTATATCCTTAATCATATCAAAGAACAAGTAGTGATCGGCATTGAAACAAAAAAGCAGTGTTTCGATGCCGTTCATTCCACTCGAAATTTAAAGCAAACTCTTAAAGCCTGATGTGCCCAAACTTCCTATAAATTTGATGAATTTGAAAATTGAATTGAATTTGAAAATTGATGGCAGTAAATTTTTGTTTAGCAGCACACACCGCCGTCTAGAGAAAATAAGTGTAGCCACTCATAATGAGTATAGACGTGGCAGTAATGGCTTTAGCAGGTGTTCTATTTAAGACTCGTTCGCTTTTAAAACCTTGCGGCTAAGATTTACTAAGCGGCTCACTATGAAAGAAACTCTATGTTATTTGTAAATGTACAAATAAAAGTCCATAAACCGTACGTGACGAAAATATAGAAGGCGTTGTCTAATCTACTTGATTCGTTAAACAAGAGCATTTGTTCATCTACTTATTTGTAACATATTTTACAGTATATATGACAAAAGTAACAATCCGACTGTCACCAACAGTCTCTCCCAAATCAGAATTCAAACGCAGGACGATCGGCTTCCTTGATTCGTATCTTATGGATAATATGAAGGACAATGAGCATTAATTTCGAATACCATTTACGAAAATAACATTTGAGCCGATTATTATGCACTAAGAAGAATCAGTTAATCAATTAAAAGAGTTAGCGTTTCTCGAAATGATCTAGGAACGAATTGATTGAATATATCGACAATATTGTGTCATAACATTTTGAACAAGGTTCTCGGTGTTTCTTGAGATTAAAGGGCTCAAAATTAGGATTAACTTTTCATAAATTTCGCTGCCACTTGGGTCCAAATGCGGAGTTTAAATGATGAGTTGACAACCTGAAAGGAGCGACCGACCTAGCTCTGGTCCTCACGCAACAAGAGTATGTGAAAATGTGAAAATATGTGAAACGACATTCGACTTATTAACTTTGGCGCATCCAATATGGCCATACGTAATGCCTACTTTCAGTATAGCATCCCGATACCAGGAGAACAATCTGGAGCAACTTGAACTCCCCGAAGCCGTCACTGACGATGCAAAAAGCCTTGAGGCGGCATTGTCGAATAAGAGAGAGCTCGTCGAAGCCCCTGAAGAGGACTACTGGATTAACATTTAAGCAGCCATTAGCATAGAATGGTGAAAGTACTATAGGGTTCGTCAAAAGAAATCACCGTAATGACTGGTTCGACGAGGAGTGTCAGGTGATTTTGAACGATATGAATGCAGCGCTAGTATTGATGGTGTAACAGAGGACCCTTTAAAAGTGATGCCATTCAAATAGAAACACACACATCTCAATAGAAGTACATCCATCTCAAGTAAAGATGTATTTTCTTTCGGTAGAATGTTCGATGTACGGGCACCATTCTCAAGTACAATAGATTGTAGGTCATACAAAATTGAAATTGGAAAGATCCGGAAGTACGAAACTGACGAATGACAATTATTAAGCATGGAAACTTAAAGTTGAATGTCTGTTGATCTGCGAAGGTCGTTGGAACCAACCACAAGTTTTTTTTTTCTGTGTGGACTCATCACTGCGACCAGAGACATTTGATCTATTGTAATATTGCCCATGTGTTTTCTGTACTCCGCACTTCATATTGTTGCAGTATCACTATCGACAACTTACTGATAAAGCAGAGTTGCTTCCCGCAACTCCAACTCGGTGCCTTTTTCGACGACAACTGATGTTCTTTAACTTGTGGAAAGTGCGTGGAGGTAAGGCCCAGTTTTACCAGAGTGGTGGAGCAACCAACGAGCTGGGAACGGGTTTTTGTGTTATGGGCAGAATGCAGAATCGCGTAATCAATTGGAAGGCGATCAACGAGAAGATGTGCCTGTTGAGTAACATACAGTTGGAGGTAACATACGACGGCTGTTTGTCAAGAGACATCAAGATCGTCATCGGGGATATGAACGCCCAGGTTGGTAGGGAAGCGATGCGAAAACCGGTGATAGGGCCTCACAGCCTACATACCGACACGAACGACAACGGCCAACGATGCATCAACTTCGCAGCTTCCCGAGGCCTAGTGATTAGAAGCACTTTCTTTCCACGAGAAGATATCCACAAAGCCACCTGGAGATCACCTGAACACCGTACAACAAATCAAATTGATCACGTTCTCATTGATGGCCAATTTTCTCAAACATTACAAACATACACTTCCTCCGGGGTGCGGATATAGACTCAGACCACCACCTAGTACCAATACGTGTGCGCTCAAAACTATCCACGGTATTTCACACACATCAGAACCGTCCTCCCTGGCCAAACATCCGGCAGTTGACCAACCCGCAGGCTGCCGAGAACTACGCGCGCGTACTCGAGGGGGCACTTCTTTCCACGGAAGAGTTATGTGCTTCGACACTCGACGATGGATGGAGGAAGTTACGCTCGGCCATTGGAGAGGCCGCAACCGCGTCGAGCCGACAAAATGACTGGTTTGACGGGGAATGCCAGCAACTGATGAAGAGGAAGAAAAGTGCTTGGAAAAATTATCTTAGCATCGCCACAAGAGAGAACGCGGCCAGATACCGACGAGCACGAAATGAGTTGACCACGATTCTGCGAAGGAATAAGCGCCAGCAGGAGGACAGAGATCGTGAAGAGCACGGACACTCCACTGGATAATATCTAGGAATTGGGAGGAAGAGAGACTACCGGAGGAATGGATGGAAGGAGTTGTATGCCTGATCTATACAAAAGGCGATCGGCTACAATGCAGCAACTACCGCGGTAAAACGCTAATCAACGCTGCCTACAAAGTCCTCACCCAGATTCTACTCCGCCGTCTATCTCCTTTAGCGAAAGAATTCGTGGGGCGGTATCAAGCGCGCATCACACAAGCACGCGCTACTACGGATCAAATTTTCACTCTCCGGCAGATCCTTCAGAAATGCCGGGAGTACAACGTGCCCACACATCATGTTTTCGTGGACTTCAAGGCAACGTATGATACAGTCGATCGAGACCAGCTATGGCAAATAATGCACGACTACGGTTTTCCGGATAAACTTACACGACTTATCAAAGCTACCTTAGACCGAGTGATGTGTTACGTGTGTGTGTCAGGGACACTCTCGAACCCCTTCGAAGCGCGCAGTGGGTTGAGACAAGGAGATGGATTATCCTGCACACTGTTCAATATTGCCCTTGAGGGTGTAATCCGACGGGTGGGCATCGAAACGAGAGGCACGATTTTCAGCAAAAGTAGTCAACTCATAGGCTTCGCGGACGACCTGGACATTATTACAAGAAACTCAGCGTCGGCGGAGGCAATCTACGCCAGACTAAAAGTGGAAGCTAGAAGAGTTGGACTAGAAATAAATGCGTCGAAAACCAAGTATATGATAGGAAGGCTCGGAAGAAACTAACATTCGCCTCCCACGGACGGTGGTCATGGACGGCGACGAACTCGAAGTGGTAGAGGAGTTCGTATACTTGGGATCTCTGGTAACCGTCGACAATAACACAAGTAAGGAGGTCCAACGACGTATTCAAGCTGGAAATCGAGCCTACTTTGCCCTTCGCAGGACGCTTCGATCCAGGAGCATACACCGCCGCACGAAACTGACGATGTACAAAACCCTAATTAGACCCGTAGTTCTCTATGGACTCGAAACCGTGACGCTGCTCACAGAGGACATACGCGCACTGGCCGTTTTTGAACGAAAAGTGTTGCGGACAATATTTGGTGGAGTACCAACCGAAAGCGGAGAGTGGCGTAGGCGTATGAACCACGAGCTGCAGACATTACTTGGAGGGATTTCCATTGCACACCTGACGAAGGTCGGGTGGCTACGATGGGCCAGGCATGTCGCGAGGATGCCGAACGACAGCGCGGTAAAATCGGTTTTCTTCAAGGTAGCCGAGTAGCCCAGGACTATTGCTAATGGTTCAATGGAGTCTACCATAGCGGAAGCCATCGAGTCTCACGAGGAACTTCCTCAGGAGAAAGAATACGCGTTCCTTACTGGCTTGATTATCGACGCCGCAACTCAAGCTCAGACGAAACCGATACCCAGGGTAACGATTAGACGGCGTCCTCCCACCAAGTGGTGGGTCAAAGAGTGTTCTGAACTGTACGCGCGAAGGTCCTCGGCGTATAAGGACTACCGAAAGTACGGTTCTGTTAATCTGCTCCGAAAGTACGAGGTACTGGACAGGCAAATGAAGAGCTTAATTAAAGCGAAAAACGCGGATACTGGTGGCAGTTTGTAAACGCGTTGTCGAGGTAAACAGCGATGAGCACTCTTTGGGATGCCGCCGGGCGCATGCGGAATCGTAACGTTTCGAACGAGAGCGAGGAGTATTCAGATCGCTGGGTACTCGATTCCGCCAAAAAGGTCTGTCCAGACTTTGTTCCGGAACAGAAAACCTTTCGCGACGCGTTATTAGTAGCTACGGAAGAGCCTCCATTTTCGATGGTGGAATTTTCAATGGCTCTCCTCTGGTGCTCGTCTCGAATCTGGCCAGTACGAAACGTAAAGGCGAACCGTGAGCGTGAGATGGGTTTACCAAGTGGAGCAAGATCTTGAAAATGTGGGATGCTTGAAAGTTTGGATACAGGCTGCCAAGTCGGGAATCGCCATCTTTAATTCCAAAATGGTGTCTATTTTGGCCTTTCGGCATTATAGCGTTACCCGAAGAGCAACGTAGCGAATTGCTTTAGTGCAAGCATCATGAAATCCTCATCGGTACATCGGAAAACAATTCGGTCAGGGATTTGACCAAAAAAGGTCCATACGTACAAAGTGCAGAAGTCTTCAAACCGTGACGAACGGTAAAATACGGACCCGGAAACGGTACACTCAAATGCCGATGAAGTCTCACACTGTCATTATGAATAATGCGATTTACGTCAACGGGGACTTCCAGCAGCCGAGGCTACTATTCTTCACCGCTCAGCGCAAATTTGATATTCCAGAGATAGTTAAGAAACAGAAACTTTTAAAATTTGCCAAAAAACACCTGATTTGGCAAGCGATCTACTCATATGGTAAACGGAGTACGTTGTTCGTAACTACCGGGACTGTAAGATCTACCTCAAGGAGTATCTACAGAAGCGTCTACTTCCTCTTTTGAAACAACACGAGAGCCCCACAATTTTCTGACCGGATTTAGCTTCGTGCCACTATTCAAGTTATGTCCTGAAGTGGGTGAAAGCCAACGGGGTCACTTTCGTACCGAGGAAAAGAACCCCCTCCCCCGCACTGGAAATAAGATCCTTCAAAAAAAAACTGGGCTATTATGAAGCAGGCACTTTACAAGCATCCCAACTAGGTCCAATCTGAGGAAGACGTGAAGAAAAAGTGGGTTGTCCGAAGCGTTTTTTCCGTGATACAATTTGATGTAGAGCACCCTTCAATAATCTGTGATTTTCTTTCAAACTACTACACTTGAATAACAAGAGTATATAAAAAAATGTATTGATTAAAGAGTAACAATTTTCAAAAAAAAATATAAAAGTTATTCATCAAACTTTCCGTGGAATAAGATTCTATGTATAGGAAATTGAACGTACAATAACCAAGGGATAGTACCGGACTGCTCAAGAAAATACACATCCTTTCAAAAGCTTGTTTCTACTCTTTTTTAGTCATGGCAAAGGTTGGATTAATTGGGTTAATTGGGACCTCGGTTGAAATGTATCAAGGAACCGTTCCCACACCAGACTTCAGAAGAATTTGTTGTGGAATTTCTGGTCGCCTATAAGTCTTAACCTGTGTTTTATAATAATGTTTGAAGATAATATTATTATCCTAACCGTATTGTGACACTGTAACTGATTAGTTGAAACAAATTAAAAGACAACCTTCACGTGCATTACATTTGTGCGATAAACCATAATGTATTCAGGTTTGCGAACAAACAAACCGATGAACATGTAAACATCGCGTAATTAGGAATGTCATTACCATTCCCTAAGTTCATTAACTGTCACGAAACACGAAACACAGGCACAAAACAAGATAAAACATAAGTGTGAGTACTTGAGAGGTGGTCCTGGAATACACGACAGCAATCGCTAATCAAATAAATTTTAAACAAGTCTACCCTTTAGAAGGGCTATTTATTTTATTTGTTAATATTCGAAACGAAAAGATATTCTTTTCTTCCTTCGAGCTAGCATACTTGACGGAATTGGATCCTAGTTAAGCCACACAGTTCTTTCACCTCGTAACGTAACACACCCATATATTATGTACATATCAAAAGTCACATTAGCAGTAATTTGCTTCCATTCCCAAGCCACTTCACAATATGTAAATATCCCTTTCAGCGTTATACCAGCATCGCAAAACAACTGGAAAATTCTACATGCTTTCTTCCTGTTCCATTCTAATTGTCACCAGCTTCAGCGGCAAGCCTAACGCCGTCGTCATTAGTGTCGATCATTTCAGACCATGTCAACGAAATTATCGTAATACCCTCGATGTGTGAAATGGCCCAGTCATGGAAAAATCATTCCCCGCTTCTCGATATCAGTTTTCCCCGTATCCATAATGGCGGAAAGACGATAAGAAGTATGTACCACACCTACAAGTTCGACGGTGCGAACAGCACGTAATTACGTGCTTAAACGCTGAATAAGTTAGGTACAGGGTAAAAATAAATTCTGTCCTGAGCGAACCAACAGCAAAATTAGTCTAAACAACAGGTGTTTACGTAATAAATGAAATTTATATGTAATAGGACGTCAATGAAGGCAACCGTGTGATTTTTGGGTGTACATTTTTCCCACCGATACACAACGCGGAATCCTTAAACCCATCATGTCACCGTTCCGCGCGCACACGGAACGAAAGATCCATCTCCGTGTGTTGATTCTGTTTACTCATAATCACATTTCGCACATAGTTTTATTTCATGGTTTAAGGTTAATTTTGATTGACATTTACTAATTGCAATGCCACAGTTGCTAGCCGTGTTCGCAAGGGGGCGTTAGAGCCAGCGTGTGGGTACAGAACGAACGATGAACACACATGCGGTTCGTTGATACTTGGAAATACGTCCGCTAGGATAAGCGGGGCTCGTCACATGCAGGCACAGAAAATTAACGTTGAAACTTTGATCATGCAGCACATTAGAACGATGAGAGGTGCCTCGGAGGCTTCTCAACAATTTCTTTGCCGGTAGAGTGAAGTTTTAAAAAATTTGACCAGATATAGGAAGGAGCGTTAATACACGTTATGGTGATTTATATTATTATGTGAGCATTAAAAACAATATATGTTATAAAGTGTAATAAATTCGATTACGTAACTTCTTTCAACGAATTTTCAACAGATTTTTTGCTAGTGATTTCAAAACAAACATTTATCAAAAAGAGCGCCTGCTCAACCAAGGTACTGTTATGCATTATCATACCTAATTATATTATTTGGAGGGTTGATGTGAGAAAGCACAATGTTTTCGTTTGCCGCAAAGCGCAAAGTATGACGAATAAGAACTGTTTGAAGTGATGGGAAAATATGAGTTATAAATTGCTTAATTTAACTCCTAAATATCTTGCTTCTAATTGCAACAACAGTAACTCGGAGAATGGTTGAGCTATGAAACGAATAATCCTTCATAAATAATCATATTTCTATGTTATAGTTGAAGGATTTTCAATAATGGTTGGACGAAGATGATTATGTTACATGAATTTATTTTCGAGGTTTAGGTAATCTTTTTTTTTTAAACAACACGCAATATTTTAGTATTAGTTGATATTTCCCTTTACTTGTTTAAAAATTTTGCGTTGCTTTCTCGAAACCTGCTATAAATTATTCACTAGCGCCTGGATCGCTGCTTTTTACACGATTATGGTAACAGGTCTGCCGTCAGCAGTGCTGCCGAAAAGAAACATTATCAGTTGTCATAAGAAGGCTCATAAATTGCATAATTTTTTTAATGATAGTCCAGATTATTTTGTTGAAAAAAAAAATACACAAAGTTGCATAATTTCGTGAAGTTCATATACCCAAATTGTTTCATTAAATAAGGAGAGGATTCTATCGAGTTGGCGCAAAACCCATCATGTTACACCAATTATAAATTTAACATAATTATTTATTTGTTATAAATTTCTGAGCTTCGGTGTTTTTTTTTAATGAGAGCTGAGAAATCAAAATGAATGAGATCTACTACTCATCTGGATGCATGGATCCAAATCTTTGTGAATGTCAAAGCTTCTTGAAAATAATAGAATAGCAGAAATCCAAACAAAGAGTAGAATACATTTTTGCCTTTCTCCTAGAAAGGTATAGCAATCACTTGCAAAACCGAAAGTATAAAAGTGCTCCAAAGGGCCAAATGGCATATATCACTCGACTCAGCTCGACGATCTGAGCATTTTCTGTATGTATGTGTGTGTATGTGTGTGTGTATGTGTATGTGTATGTGTGTGTATGTGTGTGTGTATGTGTGTGTATGTGTGTGTGTATGTGTGTGTATGTGTGTGTGTGTATGTGTGTGTATGTGTGTGTGTATGTGCAGATTTTTATTCTCACTCACTTTTCTCATAGATGGCTGGACCGATTTTAATGAAATTAATTGCAAATGAAAGGTCTTGATGTCCCATAAAACCCTATTAAATTTTATTGTAATCGGATTTTTAGTTCAGAGGTTATGTATCAAAATGTAAAAATCATGAAACATCACAATCTCAAAAACTACACAACCGATTTGAACAAAATTGGTTTCAAATGAACGGGCTACCTGAAATACCCTTAACTTTTGAGTTTTATGAAGATTGAACATGTGGTTCAAAAGTTATGAAAAGAAACGTGTTCTGAAGACTGTTTAATCTCACCCATGTTTCTCAAAGATGGCTGGACCGATTTTCATAAAATCAGTGTCAAATGGAAGGTCTAGTTGCCCCATAAGACCCTATTGATTTGTTTTGCAATCGGACTATTACTTTGCCTGTAAGGGAGCTGCGTAGCCACGTGGTTACAGAGTCCGCTTTGTCAAGCGGATGGTCGTGGGTTCGAATCTTAGTAGAACCAGGCCATCCGATGTCAAAAAGGGCTTAAGCATGGGTTTATTCTCAGGCTCTCCCCCACCAGTTACCCTTCCTTTACGCTGAAATCTACAATACCTTTGCGTGACTTCCTCTTAACAAAAAATAAGTCCCTCTTATCAATAAAACTGGCCAGAAGGACGCACGACGAAACTTCTCCAGGGAATTATAATTGGTGATATTTGGCAAGAAGAACGAGTATCGGTATAGTAGAACAGTAAGCGTGTAAGGAAGAGTATCACATTACACACAAGCACTGATGAACAATAATAACAAGCAATCCACTTCTCAATAGCGGTATTGCTATTAATAGAAGTGCGGGATACAGCAGACACCCGGGCATATCTCACAATAGATCTACGATTCTGGTCGTAGTGAGGAAGTCCATACAGAAAAAAAATTACTTTGCCTGTTATGTTCAAAAATGTGAAATCCAGCAATGAATAGGCACATATTCCGAAGACTACTTGGACTCACTCAATTTCTCAGAGATGGCTAACCCGATTTCCACAAAATTAGTGTCAAATGAAAAGTCTAACTGCCTCATAACACCCTATTGAATTTTACTGTAATCGGACTGTAACTTCGTCTGTGATGTACCGGAATGTGAAAATCACGAAACTTCATTATCTCAGAATTTACACAACCGATTTGTTCAATATTATTGTCAGATGAGCGGACTAGTTAAGCGTTAACTGATGTATTATGATTGAATATGTGGTTTCAAAATTTGACTGCCTTATACGTTCCCATTTTATTTGATTATAATCGAACTTAAGCAACCGTTATGTATTAAATTGTTAATAAAAATAACGAAAGTCTATTATCTCAAAGATTGCATGACTTATTTGAACATAACTAGTGTCATACGAAGGAGTCATCTCTCAAACAAATAACAAACTTCATAACAGTTTTATATGTGGCTCAAATGTTATGGAATGAAAAGAAATTCAAAGACAATTTGAAACTATACTCGCTTTGATCGATCGATATATGTGGCCTCAACATAATTTATATGTAATGTTGTACTATTTGAACGTTCCAAATTCATTGATTCCTTGCGATGTGTTTAAAGTCTGCAAATGCACGACGAATCGGCCATAGGGTATGATTATAGTCAAATAACAAATCGTTTGAAATGATTGGTTTTATCGAAATGATAACATCCTCGGCTTTTGGTATCTGTACATCGCCTCAATTCTGAATATATATTCATATTGGGTGGTATTCGGTCATTTTAGTAGATTTGGAATCAATATGACACCGGAAATATCCATTTTGGGAGGTATTTAGTTCGCGAGATGTGCAGAAATTTGTACAGAAACATGTGCTTCCAGAAGATAGAGGGGCGTCGAACCATTATGGATATATCTGTTACCTCTAAAAACATTCTCATACCAAATTTGGTTGTATTTTCTTGATTGGTTCTTGAGCTGTGCGAAAATTGTGTTTCATTTGTATGGCACCCCTCCCCCATAGAAGAGGGAGGGGTGTCACACCATTATGCACATATTTGTTACTCTAAAAATATTCACCTGCCAAATTTGGTTCCATTCAGTTGGTTAGTTCTCAGGATGTGCAGAAATCTGTGTTTCATTTGTATGGCACCCCTCCCTTCCAAAAAAGGAGGGGTGTCAAAACATTATGGACATATTTTTAACCACTAAAACCATTTACCTGCCAAATTTGGTTCCATTTAGTTGATTAGTTCTCGAGATGTGCAGAAATTTGTGTTTCATTTGTATAGGACCCCTCCCTTCCAGAAGAAAAAGGGGGCTCAAACTATCATAGGAACCTTTATCGGCACCAAAAACTCCTACATACAAATTTTCACGTCGATCGGTTCGGTAGTTTTCGAGCCTATATGAATCAGACAGACAGACAGACCGGACTGCATTTTTATATGTATAGATTACAACATAAATTTTTTAGAACCTTAAGAGTGAATATACATTTATTGGATTGAAGCGTTCATGTAAATCTATTTTTACAAATAATAAGTTTAAATGAGAAAGGCTGGGTCTAACCGCTAGGTGGATTAATTTAGGTTTTTTGTTTTGTTTTCGAAGACATTGAGGTCAAAATATGACTTTAAACGATTTCACAACAAGCTATTAATAAACTAGAACAGACTTTTAGTGCTATTAGGTAAATACAAATATGATTGCTTATGCTAGACCTCAAAGGAGCAAAAAATTTTGATTTTAATTATTGTGGAGACAGCTGGTCATTACGAGGAGAAGCTGAATTTTTTTTCTGAGGCGAATGACACATCAAACAAAACCCAATTATGTTATTAGGTACGTAACTTGTTTAATTAGAAATTGCTCTTTATTGTTATTACAACCAAAACATTATAACATTGTCAATAACTATCTCGATATCACAGCTAGGGGCGCCGCTGTAAATAAAGAGAAACGGCTGAATACCAGCCGAAATAGACTTTGCAATGGAACAGTACATCAGTACATGCAAACGGTGTATGGAAAACGTGTAGCTTATCCAGTACATCAAAATATCATTAAATCCCAACAATCATTCCAATTTGTCCAAAGGCTAATTTTCTAGAAACGAATTCGTCGTTAAATACAAGTTTCATGAATAGCATTCCGTCAAGTCTAAACTAACGAATGAAATTATAATGACATAGTCGCAATCAAGTCTTAAATCATAACATGTTTTAGACATTTTATCTTATTTGTACCACAATAACAATGTCACAAGTTGCAAGAAAGTTACAAGCAATATAGATAATATGAATATTTTAAAATTATGCTTGCGAGTAGCAAATCATTCTCAGTTTTCAACTACATACTGGTTAAATTACTTTTCAATGAACAATAGCGTTAAGGAATGTTGTTACAAGAGACATTGAAATCAAATGCATAGGGAAGAATCAGTAAAGTTTGTATGGTCGAATTTTGTGATATTGTTCTGAATGTATATTTAATATAGTTAATTTTAGAGTCCGCTGATGATGAGAGAAAGCCAGTAGTAACTCGAAACGTACGGACAAACTGGCAAATGTAGTTTGATTTATTTACTCCGCCGAAAACTGTCGATCACAAGAAGCAATCAAATGGAACTTAAAAATACGAAATAGATTTTGGGCTTGTTGAAAATATGTCAAAATAATCAAAATTAGATTAAGGTGCTTATGGAATCGTGTCATGATTTTTTCCAATATAGTGATTCCGACATTGTCTTGAAACAAAAACACCAGGCGCACTACGACAAGGCAGTAGCGTAGCTAGGGGGGTGCGGTTGGTGCGGTCCGCACCAGGCCCACAACCCAAAATCTTGCGAACACCGGGCCGGTCAACCTGCCCATCTGAACTTAAACTTATGTATTTGTGCTCACCACTTTGCTCTCAGCGTTGCCAGAACTATTTCGTTGAAATCCGAAGATTCTACGAATTTCCCCTGATTTCCCCTCTTTTCTACGGATTTCCCATAGAAATGTTTTTCCGTAGAAGTGAACAAATCCGTAGATTTACTGATAAATCCGTAGATCTGACAAGCCTGTCTGCTCTCGTGATCAACACGGACAAAGTATACGTGATACCGATGTTCTTTTTTACCATGATTCGTGATTCGACTGACGCCGAAGTTGAATGTTTTGCGATCGCAGAAAACATTCGATGCAACGTGGAAACACGCAACGAAGGAGCGATTTTTTGCAATCCTGAAAACCAGACTTGGTAAAGCACGCACCGCACTAGAAGCGGAACAAAAATCGAGAACTTGCTTGCTAGGTATCACGCATTTGAGCTGGGTGCTTCGGTCGATGATTCGGCACGCGAAGAATAAAGAATACCACCACAAAGCGGATATTTCTTCGTTGGTGTTTTTCTAAAGTTACATAGAGCGCACGGTGTAGCCCCGAATCATTTTGCTTACTTTTTTGCTTCGTGGCATCTCCGTCTTCTCGTACTCTACTTCTCTGCTATGTATATTACACGTTACAGCTATTGCATAGGGCGTGCGCTGATGACGTATGCGGGTGAGTGGGTGACTATATATTTGTGTTGTTTTTGAAATTAAATGTCATGATTTCAATGAAATGAAATTTAATGTAACGAAGCAGCAAAATAGTGTTCTGTTTAATAGTTTCAAAAGAACATGCCGTGAGTTTTTTTTTACCTGCAACAGTTGCAATTACTCGGATTTGTTTGTTTCCTTTAAAGAAAGCATGCGTTCTGGTAAATATTTCCTGTAATATGAGGTTTAAATTGCTTTATATTTTTGAGCCTTCACCCAGAAAATACAGTGAAATATAATCAAGACACTATTTCGATACTTTCCGTCGTTCCAGGAAGCATAATCATCAATATTTATTAGAAAAAACGAAGTTATATTTAAAAAATATTACAAAATTCCTAATCAAACTTGGTAAAGTACGCACAGCATCTTAAGCAGAGCTTGATTATAGCTCTAGCTCCATAGCCCACACGCACTCGGGCTAGGTTTGATCTTTAGCTTGGTGCGCAACAAATTAAGAAAAGCATCACACAGCAAATATCTCTTCACGGATCAAAACAAAACGAAAAAGAAAAAAACGCTCAACGTGCCTACAGGTGACGATCACAAGATTATCGCACTGCATTCGTAGCTTTTTTAGCTCTCGCGCCGAGCTGGTGCTACGAATGTCACATAAGACGATAATACGCTCGTGGTGCTTGGTGTCTTTAATTTGGCGATGTCACCGAGCGGCTCAGAGCGGTGCTTTTACCAAGTCTGGAAAACACTGTCTATCTGTGTTGCTGTGTGGCTAACGAAAACATGAAACAGAGCGCACCCGAAAACACTTGGCTCTAAGTTAAAGTTGATCAAGTTTCTCTAAGTTAAAGTTGATCAAGAACTATTTGAGGTCAACGATGAGTAACTTGAGATTAACAAACTATGCCATTTTATCAATCGAACGTGAAATCACTGATTCCATTGATCTTGAATCTGTAATTTCAGATTTTGCCAACCAAACGGCTCGAAAAGTGAGAATCTAAATACCCAATTATTGATTTTGCGGACAACGGAATGAATAAGTAGAAAAATCTAAGTTTTTGTTTGTCTCAATTCCTTTTATGGAAGAAAAAACTGCCCAGTCATTTTCTTTGGGGGCCCACATTTTTGTTATCGCACCAGGCCCACCAAACCATAGCTACGCCACTGCGACAGGGTGTTGAACGGTAACACATATGGAACGTGTCGAGTGCTTCGTCCAGGTCTTCCCCTCCGGCCTGATTTTTCTTGAGGTGTCAACGAAGTGTTCCGCTTGGCGTTGCTTTGGGGACGGTGCTGTTTTGAGATGCATTGTCTCATTTTTCTCGCAGAACCCTTCGAAGGTGTCGCTAGTCAGCTGTGGACCATTTTCGGTCATCAATACTTTCGGTATACCGAATCTTCCGAAGATCTTCCGCAGACTCGACAGTGTGGCAGCGGTAGTGGTGCGTTTGCTCGGCCATTTAGAGTATGAATCCACCACTAGGAGGAACGATGGGACCAGCGAAATTAACCTGTAATCTTTGCCAAGGTTTATCGGGGATCGGCCACGATTCGAGCTTTGTCTTGGTGTCCATTTTTGCGACTGAGGCACACTCCTGGCAGGCACGTACTAGCGCGGTGATTTTATCGTCAATATTGGGCCAATAGACGAAATTCCGCGCCAGTGAACGCATACGGTCTGTTCCAGGATGACCCCTGTGTAGTTGGTGAGCACTTTCTGCTGTGGTTGTTTCAGGACAAAGATCTGTACATCAAAGCTCTGTGAGCAACATACAGTGAATTACGACGTGCGAAGCACTGCTGAACATCTGTTGTTCCGGCGAGAGACTTGGCATCACCTGGCCAACCCTTCTGCACGAACTCGATGGTCTTCTACAATGTCCGGTCATGGTTTGTCTCTTCCGCAATCGTCTTATACGTGATGAGAAAATACTCAATGTAATGGCAGACTATATTGCAGAGGACTTCCTTGATTTCTAGCGACGCAATAATATAGTCCTCGTCCGGCTTGATGTGTGAGTTGATCAGGCGGAAGAGGATAACCGGTGCGTGGATCTGAACTCGATGCTGCAGTCATACAAGAGCATGATGAGTGCCCACCTTTGAATGCGGTTGGCAGAATTCCACGCTTCGACCCGAAAATTGCTATATGCGGTTTGAGATCGGTCTGAAGAACAAAATGCCTTCCGTAGATCATCCGGTGGACCTTTGTAACGGCATACACCAGACTTAAGGCCACCTTTTCCATCTGGCTATACCTGAATTCGGCTGGCGTTAGGCTCCGGGATGCGTGGTAGATGGCTTTCTCTGATCCATCAGAAAGTCGATGTGCGATGCGAGCACCAATTTCACGCCAGTCGAGAGTTATAGTGCGTCAACATGAGCGGCGATTGAAGGATTTCCTGAAGCGGTCAAAGGAGCGCTGTTGGGTGTCGGTCCAATGGAAGCGGCTACTCTCCTTGAGTAGGTCGCCCAATGGTCGGCGAAAGGTGGGCATTTCCCGAATGTATTTCCCATAGTAATTAAATACACCTGAGTACGACCGAAGTGTGGGAACATCATGAGGAGGCGGAATCTCTATGATTGCTTTTATCTTGTCCAGTCTGGACGAATGCCTTCCGTATCAAGAAGCTGGCCCAGTATTTGACCGTAAGCTCATACTCTTGAAAACGCTGCAGGACACGGTTTAAGCTTTGATTGTGCTTCTCGGCGGTGCGGCTACCGATAAGGGTGTCGTCGAGGTACGGAGATGTGCATGGGAGGCCACTGAGCATGGCGTCCATGATTTGCTGTAAGGCACCAGCAGGTGCGCACTTGACACCGGGAAATAGCCGGTTAAGTCGATACAGCCCTTTGTGAGTGTTAATGGTGCCGAGCTTTTTTCCTCGTCAAGCTCTTCTTGCAGGTAGGCATATGAGAGGGTCATGTAACTAAATATAGTGCAGTTCGCCATCCGGTTGAATATATTCTCCGCGAGTGGAAGCGGGTAATTGTTCGCTGCGAGTGCACTGGTCAGTCCGGTGGAGAAGTCCACACGAATCCGTACAGACCGATTCAGCTTGTGGACCTCCACGATGGGGGGCGTAGGTGACTGGAGTGATGATTTTTTTTTTGATATGGTCTCCACTACGAATAGTTGTTTTTTGATCATTTGTTGCAATGTTCTGACGTTTTTGCTGTTCGCACATTTTTTTACCCTTTTGCAGTGCTACTTATTGAGAAGTAACCTGATCCATGTTATAGTCTTAGTATGGACTTAGTAACCTACTGGCTTTCTTGTCGACCCTATCATATCCTCCTGCAAGTTATCATTCTAACAACGTATAACGTGCTATAGTCTATGACAGCGTTTCTCAACCTGGGGTACGCGTACCCCTGAGGGTACTCGAAAGCCTTCAGGGGGTACGCGAAATAAAAACCAGTAATGGCGGACAGACCAATTTATAATACTTCATTTGTTGTCCAATCTTGCTCTTAAAAACATGATTGTAGCAATCAATCAAACCATGGTTTAATTTGAAACCAGAGCTAGACTACCATTAAATGATCTACCACTACTTTCTTCCACTCTGCGATAACATTCTAAGGTACAATTCTAGGGTACAATATCTAGGGAAAAATATCGCCAAGGGATACGCGGACAAAAAAAGGTTGAGAACCGCTGGTCTATGATATTATTGAAGTTTTGGACCAGTGGTTATTAAGTCTGGAGGGAAGTTTTGTGAGGAAGAGATTGTACTAAGATACAAATTTACAAGTCGCTTTAGTTCGTCCTCGACTACGGCCTCCATGATGTAAGAAACTGGTCGCTTCGGTTTGAACGCAGGTTGCACGTCAGGCTTGAGGGTGAGATGGACATGAGTTTTCGTACAGCGTCACATGCGATTCGTGAACACATCGGGAAATTTGGCCTTCAGGTCGACTACTTGCTGATCCGGCTGGTCGGTAGAGCTTGCAGAACGACGAAAACGGAACGTCCCAGAGCCCAAATTCGTCCATGAGATCTGAGCCTAGAACATTCAGAGAAAGGTCAGTGCAGCAGACGTAACAGTTACATTTCTTGTGAGTTTTGCCGATGTTGTACGTAGCCCGGAACTTTACAGTCCGTTTGAACTTTACGTTCTTGGTTCCCCGACGTTGATTCAGTTTTGCATGAATATGATCGTGATGTCCGAGCCCGAGTCTAGCTGCATTTGGACTGGAACTCCGTTGATCACTGTCTCCCCATAGCGTCGGCTGCGCATAACATTGTTGTCGGTCACAATCCTTGTTGCGAGGTAGTTTTCGTTTTTCAGCTACCCTGCTTCGGCTTGTGTAGCAGCTGTACCGGTCGTGAGAGGAACTTGACGACCGATTATCAAAGTGTCCTTCTTCAAAATAATCATGCTCTTACACTCCTCTACAATCTTCTCCAGCGTAATATCCTGTGTTTCGTTTATCTTTGAAAGTAACCGCATCCGAATGTTCACGTCCTTAGGTGACCTCAACCCGCACACAAAAATCGAAGCCTTGAGCTGCTCCTCTTTTAGTTCCTGCAGCTTGCAGCTCGATTGACTCGACAGGAGTAGGTTATAAAATCTTCATTTTCCTCTTTCGCTGTCTGGAGGCACTGGTACCGAAGGTGGAAAGTGGAGACCGGACTGCCGAAAATGGTTTTTAACCTGGCCACCGTCTTCATGAAGGTGAATTTCTTAGAAAGCTTCCGCAGCAGTAGCCGCACCTTCGCGTCGTCGTCGGGTTTGGAAGCGTCCTTTTCGAAGAGATCTTTGTCGCTGCCGGAAAGTATCCGATAAAATAAACTGCTTTAAATAGACACCGCTGAGTTCACCACACCACGTCTTTGAACCTTACGGTCTGAAGTTTTACGTCACCCTGTCGTACACTTCCAGCCGTAGACTGGGCGTAACTCGATCAACTGGCTAGAGGTGTCCCCCTCGGCGACTAGGAATGCACTCATTCTCCTTGCACCATGTTCATCGATGGGCTACCTTCTGAATACCTGCCCGCAGATTTGGAATGTGAAACCGTTGTCTCAATTCATTGAATACCGTCTCCGAATTTGCGTGTCCGCCGTATAATCTCATGCGATCTTGATAGAATGATCGGATACTTCTTTTCGAAGAGGAATTCTACAGAACTCGCCAGTCTACCGTTCATCCGCAACACGCCTTCCTCGTCCATCACTGGTGAACTGTTGTATAGAAGGCTCTTCTTCTTAATTTTCTCTAACCGCTGCCCAGGCTGGTGTTGTAAGTTTTTCGCGATTATGCTTATTTCGTCCGGATGGCTGTCCCATTGTACCCGACGCCACAGGATTTTTTCTGCTTGCTTAAGAGGTGCTTGAGAGGTGTTTGCACTGTTCCGGATAAATTCTCCACAACCTTTGCTGCGGTTTTCTCGATTATTAACGTTGCTTTGCCGTGGCCCGTGCTGTCAGTGCACAGTGGTCCAGGAATGCAATCTAGCGGAACAAAATTAATAACTCCGGATCGTGTTAGTTTTTTGAGATAGTGATTTCGGAAATGTTTATTAGAATAATCGAGGAATATTTTTGTATGAAAATACTTGTACTAAACGTGTACTAAATTAGTACTAAATTTTTTTGTCTTCATTTATTCAATTTAGAAGGATGGTTTCTTCTACAAAGTTGTTCATTAGCCAGTAATATAAAAGTCTTCCAGAGTCACAACTATTCAAGAATGCAGCGTGTATGAGATATTGTTGTTTTTAACAAAATGGACAAAATACTGTTATTTTCATTTTATTTATTTTTTCCAAGTGTACTAACAAACTTTATGAGTTTCTAATCAAAACCTCTTAAACTTTGACCTTTGCCGCAAAAATAGGATGCCTATGGCGCGTAGTTTTTAAAATATCTCAAGAAACTAAAATTTCGATGATTTTTTCAAAATGTCATATTTCCATTAGCGCACAAAAGCACAACTTGAAACTCTCAGGGATGAAAGAATATTAAACTAGGTGTCTGTAGACAAAATTTCAGCCCAGAACTCCTTGGGGCTTTTATTCTGTGAGTAATTTTGTAAAATTTTACAAAGTTAGGAATAAACTTGCTATTTTGTTGCCAATATTATGCCCAATGTCTACGGAGATGTTAAAGAGAATTATATATGAGCTCTTTTGGTAAAAAGTAAAAAATATTCAGTTCAATATTTACAATGAGCTAATGAAGTCTTATGAAATGCTTTTTTTCAAATAGGATACTTTTTAAGATGCTAATCAATAACGCATTATTGAGTTGTGTTCTTTTTACCCGTTTTCACCGACAATTCACATACTATTAATGTACGGTACATCTATCACCAGGCATTATATTATGCCTATTGGTATGATGTCAGAAGAAGTTCAAGAGGCACGGAATAAATCCGTCTAAAATTATCGAGAATTGCACTCAAGAAAATTCAACCGTCTAGTGAACATGGAAGATGTTTTCAAATGCCTTTTACTCATATATGATCCGAAAATTTCTCTAAATCAGTGAAAAGAAGACATTGCGCTCTGCGTGTACTTTTTCTGAACTTGAAAGTCAGAAAAAGTTCCGCGTCAGCCTTTTCTGAACTTTCTAGTTCGCATGAGGTTCCACCTGTACTATATCTGAACTTTCAAGCTGAAAGAGAGACCCGGTATGTTCCTAGCTATGAACGTGTAGGTAATGAAGAGAAATCAGCACATCGTGTAAAATCGTTCCGTATCTCATATAGCGGGAACGGAGCAGTGGTATGAATCTAGGTTGTAAAGAGGGAGGACTCGAGTTCGAAGCTTGTGTAGTAAGTTGCAAAAAAGATAATGAAATTTATTAATAAATGAAGCCAGACATTATTCTTCTGATCTAAATTTCTCCAGTAAATGATTATCATGGGATTTGAAGCAACACGAATGATGAGTGAGGAAATTGAAAATTTGCAAATTGATTTTTATTTTAAGTATTTTGAAGTTTTCTTTTCAAGTTGGATAGCGTTCTGTTCAGCGACCTAACCGAACTTAATGTGAACTTTCTAGTTCGGTTTAGAAGCTGCTTTGCATGCTACTCAAAGTTTATTAAACAAATGCGAACTTGAAAGTACGGGTAGTTACTTAAAAATTGAGCTGAATAGAATTCTATTCATGATCGTTAGATTGGCTGATTAGACTATGACACATTCTACCGTGACGTTACAACGTTTTGACTATTCTGTTGGCATCATTTTAATTCTAACTTGTATTTTTTTCATGAAACCCTTTGATATTATTACAGATTCGAAAAATAGACAAAATTTCCTATAAGAATGATGCATAGGATATTTGTTTTCTTTGTTTATATTACCTTGGGAAGTAAAAATGTAGCGTGACGTTACAACGCGCTAGAAATTGAGGTGTCGGGGCTTTTCTTACAAAAAACAAAAACTCTGCTCTGTTTGGAATTTTATAACAATTTCTTCTTCCACGATTTGATAACAAGTAATAATCGAACATTTTGCCATGTTTAGAGTGCCTTTAACTGGTAACATCTATATTTGAGAAGCTTTTATATTTCGTGACGTTACAACGCTCATTTTTCAGCAAGGGGTATTCTCACTCCGTTGTAACGTCGGGAAAATATGAATCAGTCGATATCCATTATTTATCACATATTTCTTAGACATTTTCATATGAAATAGTTCAATATCTGATTTTATATATTTCTACTTCTACTTTATGCACTTGGTTTGTGGGGTTATTCATAAATTACGTAACAAATTTACTTTGTCGTTTAATGTTTGGTAATGAAGAACCAAACTTAAACTTGGAGATTTTCAGTGAAGGAATGTGAGTTATGCTCAAATCAATTCTTTTCATAAGTGACATATGCATCATAAATATTCTCAAAAGTGTCTTATATGACATTATGTGTAAAACATATTAAATTTATTTTTATTGTAGTTTTTTCACAATGTTAGAGTACGTTAGCAGTTTATTCAGCATTTATATTAAAGTTTACAAATGTGTCCTTAATTCCAATCAATACAAGAAACCTTTCAAATATAATAATCACACAAAAATGCCGCTTGTTAGCTTTTTTCGCTCCCGTGATATTTCCTTAATTTTTTAAAACTCACACTACTTTTTTAAGAAAATTCGAGTGCATTTTTGCCGCTGAAGATTTTTTCATCTAGACTTGCCCCAAAAATAAATAGCTGGCTTATTCCACGATATAGTGTTGGTCGTTCAAAAATGTTCTTCTCATCGTTAAATGTGGTGATGTCACGTCCCGTAATTGCGATAACCATCACATTCGGAAGATTGGCTTGAGCGATGCGGACGAAGTACCTATTCATTTCATTAATACGGTTACCTTGCGTCAATAGTTTTTCTCTTAGGGAGCATTCGCATGTTACGTAACGCGGAAGTTGACAATTTTCAATTCTTCCCCACGCAATGCATTGTAATATAATATAATAGAATAATATTAGAATTTTTTAGAATGTAACGTTACTCATGGATGACCCACAGTTTAATAATTAAAAACATTAATCCATTTTACAAAATTTATTCTCTGTTATGTGACAGATGTAACGTGAACTAATTTAGACATCAAGTATGTTTTTAAATATAGACGAATGTTATATAAGGGGAGAAAAAAATTTCGTGACGTTACAACGCAAACTAAACCCGGTTGTAACTCAAGTTGTATTCAACCTAGATGCGATCTTTTAGTATCAAATTAAAGGTATTTTTGAGTGAAAAATAAAAAACAAAATATTACTTTGATTAAATGTAAGGAGTTCCCATGAAGTAAAAAACTGTACTTTTTTCGTGACGTTACAACGCTAAATTACCCCTGTTGTCATATTGGCCCAAGATCAATATTACATACAATTACATTTACATTACATATTTATACAATTACATACATTACATACAAATATTTGAAATTTCACTTCAAAACCCTTTAGGCATCGAATAAAGCACTTATTTCACAGTCATATAACATAAAAAATGTATTATAAATACATACTCCTGATCATTTGTAACCATTTCAAAAATATGTAACCAAAAACGCTTGTTTTTTTGTATATTTTACTTGAATTTTGCAATTAGTTTTCTACAGTTTTTTTAAACACTATAAATTTGACATTTACGTTTTTGGAAGGTTCAAACACTATAGAATCTAGGAAAATTATTCGCATTGCTGAAATATGCATTTCAAAAATTGGTTTGTTGGTGTAGCTTCGCTGAGAATGTGTCCTATGAATTCTACTTTTATCCGAACTTTTGGTTACTTGGGAAAGCTTGTATGAGTATTGTATTTAATTGTATTGGTTGTGTAGTTCAAGTTTTTTTCTATATGGACTTCCTCATTGCGACCAAATTCGTTGATCTATTGTGAGATATGCCCGAGTGTCTGCTGTATTCCGCACTTTTATTATTGGCAATAAAGCTATTGAGAAGTGGCACGCTTGTTAATATTTTATCCGCGTTGAAGCTCAAAAGTTATACGGTTGGTTGTACCCTATTTAAAAGATTAGATTCGATATATTTATACTAAACTTATTTGATACCGCGTACAAATAATCTTCCGAATCGAGTAAAAATAACCCGCGTTATTGTGAAAATATCCCGCTTAAAAACGCATGAAAACAACCCGCGTAAAAAGCGACCCCAGTGTATATCTTCCATAGTACGTTTAGAAGTAATATTGTGATAATAATGTATGTTGATGAATTTGGGATTTTTTGTTTTAACTTCTGTTTTATTTTTGTTATTTCTAAAAACAATCGGCCACAATTTTATTTGTAACTTGCATGTTTGTATACAAGTTTTTAGCAAAAAACAAGCAATTGTGGAAGCAGTCATACAAGGTGATCTCGATCGACGATTAAATTCTATTCACAATCTACTCTACGGGAACGGACATGTGTTCTTGATGGCCGTGATTTGGCAAAGAGGCAGTGGAAAAAAGAGTTCCAAAACACTCATCGCGGCAAATTTCACGTTACGCACATAAAAATTATACGCTCATTGAATGGCACATCTACACCAACCGTTGCTGCGAGTTCTGGCCATCAGCATCCACTTCCAAACATCTATCGTTCGTAGTGGAAAGTAAACCGGCAGCAATCGTACGCCACCACAATTTTTAATCATATCACGACCGTTGATAAGACTTTCCACCGGTGGCATGTGGCCGGGACTGCTGTTGCTCCGTCATGAGTTTCGTGATCGACAGCAACATAGATGTGAAAGTCATAGATGTGGAAAGTCTCAGCGATAACCGCAGCGTTCGATGTGACTGCACAGGTCTTTCACGTGCACTGGGTGCAAGAATTTTCCCCGGGAGCCAATAGTCGGTTGGTTTATATTGGCTTGGTTGATTCAACCAACCTACCGCTGCGCTATGCCTGCGGGGAATGCATTCACAACCACATCCGATATGTCAGTGCAGCCTGTTCTGCTTGGAAGGGCGGAATGCAGTCTGGCGCTGGATGTTACCGGCTGGTAGTTGTAGTTTGGCATTGAATGTTTATCTAAAATTCAGCTTTCAGAGAAATAACGAACAATGTTTGTGTCTATTAAAGTGATTTACCATTTTATCTCTAAATTTAATTGCCTTTATTTGTTTTATTCACAATGATGTACAGTTTTTAGCTTCTAGCATGTAATAAAATATTTTTTTCTACCATTTTTACAGGTAGACCTAATATTGATGGAAAAGTTTGAACTGTTTGAGTAATTTACTACAGATGAAAGTCTAGTAAATTGTTTCAGAGTTGATTTGCATGCGCTAGTATTTTCAGCTATTATAAAAGTTCTACATATTGCGTTAAGAAAACATGAATCCCACTACTCGGCGTGAATTCTGAGATTACAAACAAAAAACCAAGTTAGAACAGTTGAATTGCTGAGTTCACGTAAAAGCTGCGTTTAAGTTTTTCACAAAAAGCCAAAATCGACATGAAATTTTGAATTACGAGTAAAGTGATTGCTTTATATCGCTTTATGATAAGAACTTAAAATTTATAACTTTGGCATTTGGTTATTATGCAAAACTAAGAAGCACTACAATAGAAAAAAATCCATAGATTGAAATTTAATGCTCTGTTAATTTTATTCGATTCCAAAAAATGAACAATATAGGTACAATGTGTGATTCTAGTGCTTGTTCACGCGTAAGATACAAACTCAGTTTATTTTGCTTACATCAGTATTTTTATTCAATTCTCAATCAATTCAATAAATTGAACGAAAGAATTTCTGCCAAGAAACTTGAGTAGAAAGTTGATTCTACCGTGACATGTTAACCCGAATTACAAAGTATTTACTATCTGCGCGTTTCACGGTAACCCACTAACATAAGAATAACTAAAATAAAATTGTAGCCATAGTAGTCTAAGCATTCGTTGTATGGAAAACTTAAAAATTATGTAGATTGGATCCTAGTTTCCGTGCTTGAACGATGACGTTCAACAGTTTCATCAACTACAAAGTAAAACCTGTTGTTGGACCGCCCGCTACTGCTTTCGGCGTACCTGTACGTACGTATCCTCATTACCCATACATTTCATTCCGCAAATTTCCATTTTTCCTCACGTTACCATCGCCAGTCATTTCCGAGTGGTTTTTTGCCCCGATCTGTGCCACCTTTCACCAGTCTGTTCTGTTATGTTCGGTGGAAAAGCAAAGCGCTCTTGTCGTGCGGATCACATGCAGCGTTTCCACTCAGCCGAAGCAGCAGCGGACACGATCAATTAATTTTCCATTAGAGATGAGTGTGAAAATGAGGTAACCGTGGAAACACTTGCCATCCAGCATGCACACTACTGTATGGATGCCACTCGACAGTCTTACTGCCAGGAAGAGCAAAGTAACGGGAAACAAAATCAAGGCAGATGAAAATCTGATACAATCCATCCGGTGTTGATGGGTGATTGCTTGAGATGGCCCCGTAAGTGTATGTAGGATAGTGGCAGAATGCTGAGTGCATGTATTTTATCTCCTTCGTCGGGTCCTGCCTCTGTCTCTATTGCTCTTTCGCTTCGCTTTTGTTCTCACCATCGACAACAATGGAAGTGAAAATGTTGCGAAAATGCTAGAGCCCGACCCGGGAGGTCATTTGGGATGGCATCTTTTGACAGTTAGTTGCACACCTTTTTTTCCCTCCGCTGTCTCGAATGATCGCTCGCTTATGTTATGCAGCTGAGTGCCTGTTCCTTTTTGTCTGTGCTCGGGTTTGCCTTTCAAGTGCTTTGTTTTTTCCGTTTGATTGACAGTCGCTAATACATGAGCTGCGTTTGACTTGTAGTCGCATTACAAGCGGCTTTTTCTTCTTCGCTTGCCGCACGGGGGCTGAAACTGTTACTAAGTGAGAAGGTGCTCTCCGATCTTTGTGAATCGGATTTCGTGGCCATAATGTGTTGGAAAATATTGGCGATACATGGATGAACTGAACTTACATTAGAAAAAAATCTGGAAAATCTTTTTTGTGTACAGCCGTTTACTCTAACGGCTAATTAGACTCGAGGCCATTTAGGAGGCTTTAAAACAATCAATTATTTCACAGTATTGCCGAAGGTTTAACCTTCATCACTTCTCCACTGTTTCTATTGCAGTCTTTCAGTTACTTTTGTAAAATACTGATGTCAGCGTTTGAATTGTCTGATCAGTGAATTCTTGCCTGTTTTTCACAATTTAAAATTTATTTATTTTCATATATACATAAATCCATTACATATATTAAATTAACCTTTTTTAACAAACTATCAAGTACCTTTCAAAATGCGATTTGAATAAAAAACGACTGTTCCATTTTTATCTCTAATCGTTTTCTCAAAGTGATATAGAAATCCGTATTCTTTATACATTAGGTTATAAGCTATTGCTTCTGTACACAACCATAGAGCTGCTTTTTGATTGGTTGATTTTTTATGGATCTTTTTTGTTTATTATCATTTCTTCAGGATCAGTTACTTTAAACTTCATTCTTGTGTATACTACTGACAAAACCCAGTTCCAAATTTCTTTAGAAATTTTACATTCTTTCATACGAAGCCTACTTAAGTCAATACTGCCACAGGAATCACCTGTACGTACGGAAATTTGAGTCTGTTCCGCGTATAGAATGACGCAATAATTTATCATTGCACGGTATAATAGCATTGAGAAGCATGTACAAAGCATTTTTTTTTCATTTGTTGGGAGAAAATATTGGTGCATATTTTCCCTGAATATTTCCCAATCAAGATTTGATAATTCTAACTCTATTTTAGGAACAGTTTGAAGTTCATATATCAGACTTTTCCAAATTAAACTAACTGTGTTTGATCGTGTGTATTTGCTTTTCTCCTCTGCCAATATTACCCATGCACGAGCATTGCGCGTTAGGTGCTTGTTGCTCTTTTGAGCCATCATAAAGATAACAATCGGTTGACTGTATGACATGAATATCAAATTCTTAATGAATAACGCCTTCATTCTATTTTCCACGTCGATTGGAGATAGTCCTCTGTTCTCCACGGTCAAATATAACTGTTGCAATGGTACTTTAAAAATGGAAGAATTAAAAATAAATTGCTGGCAAATTCTTCGAATTTGTGCAATTTGTTTTCTTTGCTTGGAAAATTTGGCTCATATATCATGTTTTGGATGAAATTAAACAATTGTGGATGTGAACTTTCTGGAACAAATTCAAGTTCCTTTTTAAGGGGGTTTTCATGTCACAGCGTAACCTTCGTTTCTGAGGTGCATTCGACTATAGAATAGCCAAATACCATCCAAAATGGATATTTTCGGGACGGGGATAATGCCCAAAAGCCAAAATCCAAACCTAGACGTCAATTTCAAATCTTAATGGTTTCTGGAATTAGTTGGTATTTGGTCATCTAGGACTAACAGTCAAATAACCATCATTCTTCTAACAGTTAAAGAACCATTATTCTTATAATGAAAATCATCGACACTTATATATGTAGTGGTAAAAAGGATTATTAAAAGGATAATTTTTAATTTTTCGGCACAAAAAGCATCAGAGCACTAACCAAACTTTATTTTATGCGAACTCACCTGTCTAATTGTTTCAAGATTCGTCTTTTTGATAGACAGTGATTCTAAAGTCGAATCAACTCATTTCGTAAAAAAACTATCACAGTCACAGCACTATAAACATGGAATCATTAACAGGCTATAGACACACCACTTACAAAAATACCCATTTTGTTATTCTGCAGTTTCCATGGTAAGCGATAACAACCATTGATCAGTGCAAACCAAACAATAATATCGCAATTCACGCTTGTATAGAGACCAATATCAAAAAAATCCTTCTCAAAAAGATGTGGAGGCTGCATGCTAGGGTGGGGCAAAGTGATCGATTTTCCAGAACCAGGTTTTTTTGGTTCTTTTTGGGGCCCCAAACAACCCTAAACTTACCTGAAGTCGATTGGTTTGGTCTCCGCGTGACGCATTGCATTTCAAATTTGTATGAAAAGTTATACGGAAAAACCTACCTTTTTGTATATACCTTTCAAGAGAGCTCAATAATGCTCTAAAAATGCACTACATTATGATGAAGTATAGTATTTTAGATGCCGAACAACTTTGCAGAAGACACTGAAGAGCTAGAACGTCTCTAAGAAGAGCTTTAGCTGTTTAAAGTTGAGTATGTCGAATTAAATGCAGGAAATCTTGTTTACTGCCAACATTACCAATGTACCGGTGTCAGTAGGATTCCCATCAGAAGTAACCTGTCGTAACGAGTTTATACACTCAGCTGGATCAAGCAAACAAATTCAGGTCAATATTCTAGGCGTAGATTGAATCTACAACGTGTTTCAGAGGTTACTTCTGATTGAATTCTGACTGACGCCGATACACTGGCAGTTTTGGCAGGAAAAATGATTTGCAATTTAAATTTCGACTTACTCAACTTTGAACAGATTTAGTATTTTTCGGAACACCCTAGCTCTTTAGTGTCTTCAGCCAAGTTGTCAGGCATCAGAAAACCTACCATCTGAAGTCATGAAACCTATGGTTTGAGCCATTTTGAACTCTTTAGAATAGAAAATGCAAAAAATTTTGTTTTTCCAAACAAATCTCCATATAAATTTCAAATGCAATGCGCCAAGCGGTTACAAAACTAATCGACTTCCGATAAATTCAAGATTGTTTGGGGCCCCAAATATAACAAAAGAACTTTGGTTCTGGCTTTCTGCTATAAAGTTTCGTTTTTTCCATATAACGATTCCCTACCCTACTGCACACTTTTATTCTTCTAGTGTATTTTCAAAATAATACATAAAAAAAGCGAAATTACTCCCAATTTCGTCTCATTTTCTGTAATAAAATGTGCTTTGAAACGAACATCGCATATGCTACGCTAGAATTATTGGTAACACTAGAACACTAGAATGACTTCTAACTTCTATTCGTTGTTATGATACGTTGCAATACTCTGAGGGAGAGATATGCGAAGAGAGTGTTGTGAGCCAAACGAACATGTCAAAATCCGAGCCAAACGAACAAGGATGGTAACACATTAAAAGGTATTGCAATAAGGTACAATAAAGAATATATTTATTTTCACACGTTTTTCATGTTCTATTGCTAAACAATGAATTGGGAATGCTTCATTGTTGCTTCATCACAGTGATTTTTAACTGGTGGTTCACAAACTCTTTGTATGGTCTACAGAATAATGATGAAAGTATATAAAATTAAACATAATCATAAAATTCAACTCCTTCACGGTTTTTGTGATGCACTTTATTATTTTCCAGGACTTCCACCGTCACCATCAGTTATACGAGCCGAATAAAAAAGATAGTCAACATTGCGCTCTGAGAAGAGATCTGGCACCTCTGATATGTGAAATCTAGTTGCCAAATCAGCGTTTTTTTTTTCATCGCTTATCTCTCTCACTGAGTATCTCTAATGATACGTTGTCATTTCTGTGGTAAGCAACCACGCTAGGCCCCCGCCCATTAGTTTCCTCGTTATCAGAAACCCGGCACAAGATTACCGGCACTTTTTCTCTTTTTGACATGAACAAGCAACAAGAAACCGCATAACAACAACAAACCGTTTTTAAGGTCAAACCGTGTGTGTACTTCAGTGTCGGCTGTGCTGGGAAAGAAAGGAAGTGATTGGTTACTCGGTTTAATTCAGACAATCTATGTATGTTGTGGCAGAGCTGTATGCCACCAAGAGTCGGCGCGTGGCATGCAATATGTGCGTGACCACTGTCAGTACCCGGCAGTCCCGGTCCAGCAGTGGGAGATCGCCTAGGGGTGGTGAGGGTCGGACACTGCGCAGAAGATTACTCGCAAAAGCCACAAGTACCCGAAGGCATCTACAATGGAGCGAGTAGTGCCGCTCCCACCATTCAAAATGCACCAACCCGCCAATTCCAGTAAGTTCCCACGATTCTGGCTGGCACCTACTCCGAGCTCCCTTAATAAGGTCGTGTGACAACGGTTTGAAACGGCGAGATAACAACCGGTGCAGGGGTCTCCATTCCGCAAAACTTGGCAGGCCTTCCAGTACGTTCCGCGTCCATTGCCTGTTAAGAATCGGATTTGGTCTTAGGACCAGATTCTCTCTCCTGACTTACGCTGGTTGGGGGCGACATAGTTGCTCATATGGCGCTATGGGCGACCAACCCTAGTCATGACCTCACTGCTTCGACATAGACCACCATAGGACCACATAGGCGACTACTCCACTGTAAACGAGGATAGCGGCTGGAAGGGGGACCAAATTAACTAAATATGAGTTCAAATAAGAAACAAGTGACGGGTGTGGAGGGACTACCAAACCCCTTCGCGCGAGGTGGCATCCAGCGGTCTCTGCAAATGAAGGCAGAGACGGATGCAGTAAAGCCGGTGGCGGAAAGACTAACACGCCAGTTTCCACACCGTATATAGTGATCGATTGTCTCTTGCTAGTCAAGGCCATCGAAACAAGCAGGGACAAGCGGCCTAGGGTGGCAACGCTTTCCGAACAGCCCGATGCTAGCATTGAGTTCGTGGCGAATAGGAGCAATATATCCAGGGATCTGAAGCAGGGCCTCCGACTTCGGTCTGCCATCGACGCCGAACTTATGGTTGGATTGAAGCCTCCAAAAAGGGGGCGAGGACTAGGAGGGCGACTGAACCTAAGCAGGTTCAGACTAATGCCCTCATTCACAGCGATCTGCTCTACGGGGCAGATCGGTAAGCGAACGAGGCAGTCCTCGGTGGAAGCGGCCCCCGATAACGTGAAGGAGGGGTTGGAGGAGCTAGCTTCGCGAGTAAGGAGACCAACAGGTTCAAAGGCCGGAACATCGACCGGAGCGGCGACTGCGGAAAACCCATGGGTTACCGTAATAGGAAAAGGGCGCAAGGAGGGTAGAAAGCGCCATGACAGAGCGGCGACAAAACGTCCGCCAAATGTCAAAAAGACGAGGAGCAGGGGAAACGCCCTCATACTCAAGACTGACGGGTCTAAGTGCTCTGAAGTCTTGAAGAAAATAAGGTGCGAAACCCAGCTCAAGGATTTGGGGGCGGATGTGTGGACTATTCGTCGATCTCGCACTGGCGAGATGATTCTTGAGCTCCGAAAGGATGCGAAGAATATGGACGCCTACTGCAACGGTAGTAGATGCTTATAAACAAAGGCTAATATTTAGCCATTGAGACGACGAGGTACAGGACAGTTAGTGTTCGAAACAAGGTTTATCTTGAACCAGTCATATCAGAGACAGTTAATCAATTTTTAAGTTAATTTGTTTTCTCAGCAAAGTTTTTAAGAAGTTCGTGTTGCTAGCAGATTTACACACTTGTGGTTAAGCGTTATGGTTCTTAAAACCGGATTGCGGATGAGTCCAGTAGGGCAGCCGTATGGACGACGGACAGGTTCCCGGTCCAGGAGGTTGTTTCAACCTCAAACGAAAGGTACGCGGCTGCCAAGGTAAACGGAGTGTTCTACTGCAGTTGCTGTGCTCTGCCATGTTGGTCTACAGGAAGGTTCACATAGATGATCAATTAGTTATCCATGGAGCTAACGGGCCTAACACCGTTGGTGGTGGCGAGTGACTTGGGACACTTGGGCTGTTTAGTTGGGAAGTCACTTTACGAACCAGAGGGTTTAAGATCCTGTTGGAGGCTTTGGCAACGTTCAACTTTGACGTTGGGACCAAATGTACATATAGCAGTAATGGAGCGGAGTCGATCATCGTTGTGACGTTCTCCAGCCCAGGACTGATTACGAACTGGAGGGTAGTCAATGACTACACCACCAGTCGGTTCGCTATACTGTAGAAAACAACGCGAGGGGGGTAGAACGGGTAGAACCAACGCTCACTTCGTCCTCGGCTGGAAGACAACGCATTTTGATGCCGAGGCATTCAAAGAGGCAATGAGAAGAGAGTGCGTTGGAGGCAGTTGGTTTCGCCCGACTGCTGATCAGTTAGTTGTCATACTATCGCGGAAACCGACGCCACCATGCCTAGGACTCGCCATGCTAGGATTGGGAAGTCACCAGTTTAATGGTGGACTGATGCGATAGCTGACCTCCGCAGTACGTGCCTCCGTGCAAGACGGAGAGTGCAGCGTACACAAAAAGACGAACAGAGGATTTAGCGCCGCGCAGAATTCGGTTCTGCAAGATCGGCGCTAAAGTGCGATGGCGAGGGCCAATACAAATCCGTGAGATAACGCTTATAGGATCGTAATAGCCAGGACCTGCAGAGCGATCACCAGCGATGCTGGAGCGTATCATCGAGAGGGCTCTTTCCACGCCACGAGCCCAGTCCTTGCCCTCCGGCAGTCGAGTCTCACGTTCGACGTTGCAGTATCCAAGACACAGACCAGGGATGGTCAGTCAACCTACGGAACATCCAAACTATGAGCGACGACAGCCGTGTCGAAATCGAGGGAGAGGTTAGGGTTACGAATGAGGAACTAATCGTGATTGCCAACTCTCTAAAGGTGAGCAAGGCAACAGGACCGGATGGAATCCCTAGCCTGGCAATCATACTGACGATAAAAACGGCCCACAGACTGTTTCGAGCAGTCATGCAGAGGTGCCTGGATGACTGCCTCTTCTCGAAGAGGTGGAAGCGGCAGAGTGTGGTCTTACTGCCGAAGGCTGGGAAACCGCCAGGGGACCCATCGGCGTTCAGGCCTATCTGCCTGCTGGACACTGCGGGCTAGGTGCTTGAGAGGATAATCCTTAACAGGCTGGTGAGATACACGGATGGTGTAACAGTCTGGCAAGTAACCAGCTCGGTTTCCGGAAGGTCAGGTCTGCGCTGGATGATATCCTCTTCGTCACAAAGACGGTGGAGATAGCACTCCAGCGCAAGGGAAGGGGTATATGCTATTGCGCAATCGTCATGCTTGACGTGAAGACTACGTTCAATAGTGCCAGTTGGGACTTCATAGCGCTTGCGCTCAGAAGCATCCATGTGTCGCTGTACAAGATTCTGGAAAATTACTTCCAGAACCGAGTACTTGCTTACAACACGGAGGAGGGTTAGAAGTGCATCCTAATTACCGCAGGAGTTCCGCAAGGTTCTATCCTGGGACCGGTGTTGTGGAATGTCATGTATGACGGGGTGTTGGAGCTCAAGTTCCCTGTAGGAGTTGTGATCGTCTGCTTTGCAGACGCATAACGCTAGAGGTCTACGGCGAGTCGATCGAGGAGATCGAGTTGACGGCCGCGCACTGTATACGCAAGGCGAAGACTGAATGAACTTCAGGAAACTGGAGTTAGTGTATCATAAGACTTAGATCATGGTTGTGATTATCCGCAAATCAGAGTTACAGGCGGCGGTCAGAGTCGGAGACTGCACCAACACCTCAAAGCGATTTATGAAGCTCTTGGGGGTTATGGTTGACGATAAGCTCACATTCAAGAATGACGTCAAATATGCTAGCAAGAGGGCTTCAACGGCTATTGCAGCTTGATCTCGAATAAGGTCGAATAGCTCAGTGGTGCATGGCAGTAAGCGTAAAATTCTTACCTGCGTGGTTTCGTCCATACTTAGGTATGGGTTCCGTGTGTGGTCCAAAGCGCTAGGTACTAACGTTTATCGTGGTGAACTGGAAAATACCTAAAGGCAAATGCGTTTCGTACAGTGTCATACGACGCAATCTGCGTCCTTCCGGCATGATGCCTATTAGCATAGCCATTAGGGAGGACGTAGAATGCTTCGTACAACGTGACACAAGGGGCAAACTAGGTACCAGAAGATCATTATCGATGATCAGATGGTAGCAGGAATGGTCCAATTTCGCGAAAGGTACATGGACGCGCCGACTCATAAGCGCTTTTTATAAGCGCTCAAACTCTGATTAAAAATTAATCGTCAACTTTTTTCTGCGGGCGATATACGTGTATTTCACATTGCACAACACAGTCGACTAAATAAATAAGTAGGTAGGAATTAGTTAAAACTGACAATTCTTGGGACATATACGTATCAGGGCTGATATTTTTCAGCGCTTCTGCATGAAGGTGAAAAATAGACCTTTTTACGTACGAATATGTTAGTGCCACTAGTTGGGGAAAATATTTATAAATAGCTGTATTGTTTGCAATGCTATGTTTTTAGCAGCTGGACAAAAATTCAGTTGAACACTCATTATATGTTTTAAACTTGTTTCTGAATAAATGTTCTCATTCGTGATCATAATTCGGAAGAAGGCGCTTAATATAATCGACCAAAAATGGTGAAAAAGTGATAAAAGTCGAAGCAACGAAATGCGATGATTAACAAGTTGGAAGAAACAAAAGCAACTTTACACGGGTTTACACGTTTACTAGTGTGCGTAGGTGAAAAGTCACTTTTCTCTATAGCAATCATAATAAAGAAATATTTCACTGCAATGTTCATTCTCTTTTTATTCGGTATTTGTCAAAAACAGAAAGTGAGTCGCCCGTCAGTCGCAGTCAGAGCCGGATTTACGATTGTGGGGGCCCGGGGCCCAGTTTACAGTGGGGGCCCAAAAATAAAACAAACCCGTTTTTTTATCGTACGAGTTAAAAACATTTATTTGTTATTGAAAAGTTACCAAAAATTCGCTAGATTTTTTTTACGAGTTTTTTTTGCAGAGAACTTATTGATTGAATCATCAACATTCAGCTCCTTCAGAATATTGTACTCTCAGCTTAACAATGCTAAGTTTGACAGCCTTTCACTCTTCATAGTCGTACGCAACCTATTTTCAATCAGTTTCATCTTCGAAAAAGACCTTTCTCCAGTTGCGTTCGAGATCATTAGGCTCAAATAAATCCTTAAATAAAATAATTTTTGCAAGGCACTAACGAGTTTTTGATTTTTTTCTTCATTTAATCATCTTTTTTGAGCTCCACTTTAATATACGCGGGGTTTTGTGGTGACAACTCATTTTGAATAAATGTAATAATAAATTCGGTTCTTGCTCACTGTTTATAGCCAGATCTAGCTGTCGAATGATTTAGACCAGAGGTGCCAGATGTTTTCGAAAGATGTCTGCAACTGATCGAAATCTCGAAATTTTTTCTTGATATCTGAAAAAAACCTACCGCAATTTGAAAAAAAATGCGATCCGCAGGCAAAAATTTGCACACAATTTGAGTAAGACTGCGCAAATATAAGGCTGCGTTGGCAATAATCTACAGAAACTAGGAAAAAACTACACACATCTGCAGGTCAATAAATCTGCACACGGACTCTGAAAATCAGCATTTCACAACGCAAATCTGGTAACCCTGATTCGGACAAGTAAACTTATTTTCGGAATCAACAGCAATGCATTAAGGAAACTTGTGGATTATGTATTTTCTTTCCTGCTTGATCTCCCACGCGCGCTGGTTCGATTCAAATGGTATGTTAATGTGTGTCATTCCAAGAGAATCGAAGGATCTTATGGATGTAGTTGTGATATTGGCTCTCGCGAAAAAATACACTGAAGAAAAGTTTTAAATTGAAATGGTCTGTTAAAATTTTCTTGCTGTAAATTGAACTTTTGATTGAATCTCATTTTCGATAGAGAAAAGTACTTTTTCTCGTTTTGTGGGGGCCCCAAAAATGTGGGGGCCCCAAAAATGTGGGGGCCCCAAAAATGTGGGGGCCCCAAAAATGTGGGGGCCCGGGGCCCGGGCCCCCTGGGCCCCCCCTTAAATCCGGCTCTGGTCGCAGTGAAAAAGTGTTTTATTTTCCCCATTTGGAATTTTCTAGAATTTTTGAGTTTTTTGTGTGAGCTCTAAGGTTTAACTTCGGTTTTGTGTACTGTACACTGTACTTACGCAATTAGCAGAGCCGGATTTAAGGGGGGGCCCAGGGGGCCCGGGCCCCGGGCCCCCACATTTTTGGGGCCCCCACAAAACGAGAAAAAGTACTTTTCTCTATCGAAAATGAGATTCAATCAAAAGTTCAGTTTACAGCAAGAAAATTTTAACAGACCATTTCAATTTAAAACTTTTCTTCAGTGTATTTTTTCGCGAGCGCCAATATCACAACTACATCCATAAGATCCTTCGATTCTCTTGGAATGACACACATTAACATACCATTTGAATCGAACCAGCGCGCGTGGGAGATCAAGCAGGAAAGAAAATACATAATCCACAAGTTTCCTTAATGCATTGCTGTTGATTCCGAAAATAAGTTTACTTGTCCGAATCAGGGTTACCAGATTTGCGTTGTGAAATGCTGATTTTCAGAGTCCGTGTGCAGATTTATTGACCTGCAGATGTGTGTAGTTTTTTCCTAGTTTCTGTAGATTATTGCCAACGCAGCCTTATATTTGCGCAGTCTTACTCAAATTGTGTGCAAATTTTTGCCTGCGGATCGCATTTTTTTTTTCAAATTGCGGTAGGTTTTTTTCAGATATCAAGAAAAAATTTCGAGATTTCGAACAGTTGCAGACATCTTTCGAAAACATCTGGCACCTCTGGTCTAAATCATTCGACAGTTAGATCTGGCTATAAACAGTGAGCAAGAACCGAATTTATTATTACATTTATTCAAAATGAGCTGTCACCACAAAACCCCGCGTATATTAAAGTGGAGCTAAAAAAAAGATGATTAAATGAAGAATAAAATCAAAAACTCGTTAGTGCCTTGCAAAAATTATTTTATTTAAGGATTTATTTGAGCCTAATGATCTCGAACGCAACTGGAGAAAGGTCTTTTTCGAAGATGAAACTGATGGAAAATAGGTTGCGTACGACTATGAAGTTTCACTGTCAAACTTAGCATTGTTAAGCTGAGAGTACAATATTCTGAAGGAGCTGAATGTTGATGATTCAATCAATAAGTTCTCTGCAAAAAAAAAATCGTAAAAAAAATCTAGCGAATTTTTGGTAACTTTTCAATAACAAATAAATGTTTTTAACTCGTACGATAAAAAAACGGGTTTGTTTTATTTTTGGGCCCCCACTGTAAACTGGGCCCCGGGCCCCCACAATCGTAAATCCGGCTCTGGCAATTAGTAATTGTTGAGAAAAAAATCTACCCAGAAAAAAACTGGCACCGGAAAGTCCGCTCTGGGATCAATTTTGGTGCTTCATTTTGATGACGTTTGCTGGTTGATTTTTATTTTCGCTTTACCCAAGAAACGGTAATGATTCCATAGAGTTCTCCGGACGAAAACACACGACCACTACGACACGGCCCGCTTTAAACTGTATATTGAAATTTGTGAGAGTGCGAATCAAACTCGGTAGATTTTTATGCTCTCTTTTAGATGACAGTTCTCACAGGTGACAAAAAATTCTTACAGCTAACCTAAAAAAATCGAATACATCGCACTAATACAAATGCGCCTGAAGAACTCTATATGATGTTCAGCAAATTGTGTTGCGAGACTGGTATAGTGATGGGAAATATCGCTCAAAACCGACATCGATAACAATCGATAATTCCAGGGTTTTTATCGATATTATCGATAATTTGACAGCTAACGTTTGCGGTAAAAAATTTTTTTTTCAGATGGTGATGAAAAAAAAACTATTTCAGATGGTGATGAAAAAAAAACTAAGACATATAATTGAGTTGGATAAATTTCCCGTGGAAGGTTATCATGTTAGCTTCCTCACAAAAAATATTACGTCCTTGCGTGCAGCCTTCCGGCAGTTAACCGGAACATTCGCGATGGCTGACGAGCCGTGTTTTTAAGCTCTTTCTTCGTTTTTTTTATTAATTCCTCCTCCGTTTTCGCGACAAAATTGTTGGAATGGATCTTGCGCTTCAAGTTTGTCCAGAAATTCTCGATGGGAAGCAGATGGGGGACAATATATCTAGCTAATGGTAGCAGTGGTCATAGGCTCCTACAAGGGAGATGGGGGGATTCGCCGACTTCGGTACCACATCGATATTCAGCCACTCCATCTCCTCCAACGATTGTTCGAGTAGTTGGCCGACGTCAAATCAGGCCAGAACACCGTGTCTTCGCGCTTATGGTATTTCTTGATGAACGACGTAACTTCTGTCAGGCACTTCGTACTATAAATTTCCCCGTTCACGGCCAGGCCGGAGCGAAAGAAGAGCAACTTTGAAATCCCTTTCTCACTGATTGTCAGCCAAAGCCGCACCTTCTTGGGGAACTTGGTCTGTAAAAAAAAAAATTAACTCGGTGCTCACTTCCTTCGTGGGGGAGGTAAAACACGAAGAGCCCTGCTAGTCGTTGCCATCCATGGTGAGATAGGACATGGTTTTTTCACGAGGCATGTATCCCCCGCGTAAGAAAACCTAACTGTATTTGAACTTTTTTCTTATAGAACAATATATCTTAGTAAAAACTATCTAAACTTTCCTTCAAAAATATAAAAAAATGAGTTAAAGATCCTACTCTGAAAAAAATATAATTTTAAAAACAAAAAATGATTTTAGAAAAGATCGGTGGTCTCAGATTTTTTCAAATGAAGTATTTTAGATAGACAATTTAGTTGCCTAAAACGTTCTGTGCGTTGCAAAAATGTACACTTTGACACACACTCTTGAGTCCAAAACATTTTCGGTGTAGGTTGGTCACACCAAGTTCCCAAGTAATACTAATATAAAACTGTTTTCCAATGAAATGGAACCGGTTATCAAAATTGATCCATTTTTCGTAAAGTTCTGGCCATTTAAAATTCGAGAGAATTTTATTTATCTCAATTATTTTGTCTACCCCCTGTATAACTTTTTTGGCGCAACAACTTCGTTGATTTGGTTTTTTAGTGGAACTAAAAATTGTTTGTTGGGTAACAAATACTTTAAACTTGAACAGTTCCGAGTTAAACTAAACAATTACCACACGCTCACTCTGGATAACCCAAAACTGAGTCAAAACCTAATCAGTTTCACGTAAACCGTATGTACTCAAAATTGAGCAGAAGTTGTTTTACTCATTTTTGAGTACCACCGAATGTTATAAAAATTGAGTAAATATTACCCATATTATACCTGATGCGCGATGCGTAAAACTTACTCATTTTCGACTCAAAAATGAGTACTTGAAGCTTCAATGAGGGAACTTCGGAAAAATTATCATTATTGACTCGATATTATTATATTTTGCATTTTTTATGAATTTTATTTTGAAAAAGGCTCATTCAAGAAATCACCTTTGTTCGCCGGGACACAGGAGATCTGTGGATTTATTCGCCGTATATCCAACCAACGAGTCCTGGTGAAAAAGAAAAATTGGCATAGGTTGCAGCCAATCATTTCAAATTATGAATTACCTACCGATAACAACTAATTTCAAACATTTCTATTTCCTCCTTTTTTTAGACGGTTTGCTTGGTTTGCTGTTTGCTTTTAATTGCAAGCACCAGTTACCTAATTCTGAGTAAATTTGCCGCCATGATCAATTTAATTCTACTCATTTTTTGACGCCTTCGAACAACTGAAAAAAATGATTAAAATTCAACTCAGCCGCTGAGTAGCCCAGAGAGAGCGTGCAGAGAATTACCAATAGACTGCCGCTATGCATGTCCATCATATTATAAGAGTTGGCAAGCCAAAGAAAATGCATTCTATTACAATTTCGTATCATTGCTTTTTATGAGATGGTGCAAAAAGTTTGGATATTTTTTTGGATAAGTTTTCCAGTACTAAGTTGTCTAATTCATCTGTTCTTAGGAAACTAAAAACTATAAATACCTTTTTAGTTACCATTATTTCTCAGAAACTCAGTGACACCCGGGACGAACCTTTACGCCACCCGCAACAATGCTAAATCTTGTCGAATAGCAGCACCCAACAAATACCTAGCGGCAAAAGCAACTCCTTGGGTAGGGTAGGAGAGGTCTCCTTCTTTTGGGTCTCCTCCAGTAACCAGCCGCACTGACTTGTGCTCACCCTTATAATATCGATAATTATCGTTAACGTCAAAAAATTAACGATAATATCGATGACCAGCATTCATCGATATTATCGATAAGTATCGATAAGTTTTCCATTACTAGACTGGTAGTGATGCGCGTGAAACATTTCATCGGCGTATGACAGCTTGCCACAAGGATGAAAATTTAGTGTACCAGAAAAGGTGCTGCATTCATTATAGGGGTGGGCGAAAAGGCTCTTCTGCAAGAGCGGCTCTAAACCACTCACTCACGGTTCTGAATCGACTCATATGAACAGCTAATGGTTCATATTGATTCACGAGCGTTTGCGCGAACCAAACAGTTCTGGTGCGCTCAATGAACCGTGGTTCTTTTTCCTGAGCCGTTCGTTCTTTCGCTCTTTTCTAAGAACCGGTTCATTTGAACGGCTTGCGAGCCGTTCGCCCATCCCTAATTCATTAGAAATGAACATTGAAAATCGGTTTTAATATTTGAAGAATTTCGCCAGTTAAAATAATTTTTATCAGAACTGATAGCAAACTGAAGAACAAACACGTTTTATCGTGCGGACAATTCATTGGCAAAGGTAATTTTTATATTACTTTTTGCTCAACACACTTCCTCTTATAAGAATCTCAATTTTCATCGGGATACCAACTACACGTTTATCAACAAAAAGTATAAAGTATTAAGAAAAAAAAATGTTAGCATGAATCCGCAAAATTACAAGATTGTTATCCGATATTTTGATACGGAACTCATACGAAAACCCTAGCAATTACTGTCATCCAGCAAACGGAGACCACTGCGGTTTTATGGCTTTCCTTTCCCCGCAGCACAGTTCATGCTTATGTCGTACATATGTTCCGGAAACTTAATACATACGTACGCCAAGCACGCACAATCTCCGGTCATCGTGCGGCAGAATCGACTTGGACCAACCTCAACTCGAATACGGGCCAAGTTTTTGGCTTCAATAATAACAGCACAACTTGGGTTAATTGAAAATGAATTATGAATGCGGTTATACGTAAATATGTTCTCGAATGTTTTTTTTTATTTTAAGAAAACGAATGAAATTCATATTTTTTTCTGCGAAGGGTGAAAGCTGTGGGATTTGTTTGTTGAGTTGTGTTTTTAAAAACACTCGAAAAGAATTCCTGGTCTTTAAACGGCATACTCGACTGGACCTTGATTATGAATAATAGATCGTTGATTCTAAATTAAAAGAAAACAAGAGCACTTAGATAAACGACTTTTAATAACCAAATTAGATTCTCTGATTTGCATAGCATCATGCGGAGTCTCTTGTCTGGCATTGGTTATGCTTCGATCGATAGTCGGTTTCATGTCATAATTGATTCTATGATTATTAAGCAAGCTGAAGATAATTTAGTTACTACATTAATATGATAATGTGTGCCCCAGTGGGCGTAAACAACAGTCAGTAAGAGCTAAGCTTTCCGTCCCGTATAGAGATGTACAGTAGAGAGGAATAGATTAGAAACGTAATGATCTGTGATGTTGAAGTTTGACGCTTGGGGGAAGTGCTAAGTGTAACCGCAATACTTCTATGATTTTAATTACATATTCAAAAATGGAATATGGTTAAAATGATGGAATCTTCACAGTGGCTTCAAACAAAGGTGGTTTTTATCATTTTTTTTTTTTTTTGAGGTGAAAAAAGCGACACACAAATATAATCTTTGACACAGTTTTGGCCTTCCTTTTCACTTGAAACACACACAAAAAGATTTTCATACTCGGAAGGGTTTTTCGCATATATAACCATGTGAAATAAATGTTCAAAAATGGAATATAATAATATAATATATTGAGTAAAGCTTCCACAGAGTACTCACTACTACTGAGAAAGTGAAAATAGAAATTTCAAATCATTGTGTTTTTGACCTTTTGATGTCAACACTAATCATTGTTATCCGATACCATTTTACTAAAATTCAATGGGTATTAGCTGCTGTTCTTCACATTAATTAAGTGAATAATTGATCCTTTGTGGTAGGCGGCCTCGTTCGGCTGGATCTCGTTTCGCACTCCCAAAACGAATAAATTGTACCCAAAACTGTATCCAATTCTCACAAGTAATAACTAATAATTGACCGAGACAGCAGGCGACCCAAGGCCTAAATTATGGAGTGCAAAATATGTCGAAATGGTGAACAAATGTCATATACATTCAGTTTGTTTTGCGATTGAACATGTATATGTTACGTTGGCAGAGGAATTGACAATTGTTGAAAAAATATTTTTGACACCTATACGACAAGACACGCTGCGGCGAGGAAACTGGACTTAACCCTAAACTAGATACCCCCTAAACGCCCCAGACAGCAACAGACACACCAGAAACTGTCACATTAGCAATCAATGTCGAACGGATGTGCAGGAACGACCGGGGCAGACGCAAATCCGGGCTTAACACGAATCCGCCTGTGTTGCATACATATGTGTTAAAAATTTTAATCAAAAACTTTGATCCGTTTGTTTCACAACGGTGGGAATTCCGGCAGAGTTCACCAAGAGGCGGCAGCAGTGAAGCTTCTGGTGTGACCTGCGCGCACGTCACAAACGTTGTCGTCGTTTTTGCCTTCGAAATGTGGCGCGATGTTTTTAGCCCCCTCCCGAGCATGTTTTCGTCGTTGCGACTCGGGAAGCACGTCTTAGTGCTGTGAGTTTTCCCTGCAGTCTATGAAAAGTTTTCTGAAACTCTAATTTAAGTTTCAACTCTCATTTCTCATTTTCTTCTCCTACCAAGTTTCATTCCTTTTATTCCTACTCAGTTGGTGGCAGGAAATTATAGCCAGACTCACAAAGACAAGGGTCATAATACGGAAAGAGAGTGAGGAAGTGTTTGGTTGTCACCGTTCACGTAGTTCATTCTAAAGTGCATTTGCAGTTAAATTTTTGTAAGTTCTTATTCAACCATTCTTATCACTGCCAGCTCAGCGTTCGTTTTGCAATGTTGAGAAAGGCTTTAGCTGAGTGCCTTTATACTATTCAAGAAATGAGTTTGCTCTTATAACGTTTTACACAATCGAGGGGTTTTATGCCGACTAGCAACATGTTCTCTAATGCAACCTGTAGCTACTGAATTAGTTGCATACAACTATACCATACCACTTATATGAAAAGTTGCTATGGTATATTCAAAGCCCACCGAAACATACCTACTTCAGACATGGCTACAACTCTTATCGTACAGCATAAGTGTGGGATGACAACTTCAACGTGTGAAAACCGAAAACCGGTTCTTCGATTCGGTTAGCTGATCATAAACAGCGCAGCGGAATTTATTTTCAGCCACCGTGACTAAGCAGTGTTTTTAGCAGAACGACTCGGGAAGTTTATGTCAATCTGTTGTCCTTTGCAGGTGAAAATTCTTCGATAAACAAACTGCGAACGTCACCAGCGCAAACAGAGAGTTGAGTTTTACCTGAAACGAAAAAAGAAAATAAAATAAATTCAGTATGATTATGATAAAACCAGCTGATTGATTAGAAAATGAAACATTTTTCGCTGTAAATCCAACCTACGCACTACCGAGACGACGACGGCTCCAATTATTCAAATGGATCTAGCAAATATCCGATTATAGAAAATGTGAATGAAGCTCGTCTATAATTCACGTGATTTTATTGCCACTCCAAGCGGCTGTCTGTGTATCCGTCCCGTAAACAAAATATGTAGTTATACATTCTTCCGCACGTCTGCCGCAGCATAGCAGACAACCATTCAAGTTAATAGCTAACAAATCTTTTAACTGTTGGCTCGATGATGTAATATCGACTAGCGTTCGAATTTTGTGCTGAAACATGGCAAAAGTTTTCGATCAAATCCGTAGTCCCCGAGCAGAAAGTTTGGCAGCGGGTAGGTAAATGTAATCAAAACAAGAAGGAGAATGTTGTTTTTATCTGGTAAACCGGCATAATACATCTTCTTCCGCTGGTTACAACTGTTTGTTAGACTTTTGCCAAAAGCAAACATATTTCTCTTGATATTTATTGCTCGGTGTTCATTACGGTGATATCTGTATTTCGTTGAAAAACAATTCGAAAAACAGGCTTATCGATTGAAGTGGTTTAACTTTAACCAAAGCCATAACCAATTATTTTTTATTTAATGCACTTGGCAAATGGGTTGAAGTGTTTTCCAATAATTTTGTTTAAAAACTATCGCCAATTGTGTACAAATAACAAATGAAATCTTCATTACGGCTGCAAAAAAAACATGATGTTGCTATTCATTTTCATCGCAATTCTTCGATTTAAAAGCATCATATGTAGTTGAAATCAGGTTGCAGAAAACTTATGGCTAGTGAGGTCAAATCGAAAGTACAAATAACCATAACCAACTTGCTGAAGTTCCCACACATAAATCCTGGTGTGTTTTTTGCTCAATCAACAGCCAATCTCTTACTGAGATAATTATCAGTTCAACCAGCAGTATTGTTTTTTTAGTGATTCTGCACGCACAACAAAATATGGGCATTGGAACCCGACAAGAATGTAGCACCGAGTGTAATAGTTATACTTTCCCACTGATGACACGACTATTAAAAAGAATTTTTTGTGTCTAAATGATTGAAAGTAACGGTAAAATGAGAACACAACTTATTTTAGTTCATATCGATAGACCCCTCGGACAACCAACGGTCGAACAATTTTCAAAAAAGCTTTATTTTGAGCATTTCTTGTTCTTTTCGTTGATTTATTTCTTTTGAATTAAACTCTGTATATCGTTTTAAAGAAGAATGAAGCAAAGAAGAATGAGTCCAATTTTTTTCTACTTCAAATGAAATCTCTATTATTCCTCTTTACAATAACAAGCTGTTCATAAAAGGTTTAATGGCAAATTCAAGAGAAATAATTCATTAAAGAGATTAAGAACTGCTCGAAATTCAACTTTTCTGAAAACTGTTTGACCGCTTGCACAGTGGGGAATCGCTGGCCATCAGCCAAAAAAATTTTTTTTTCGTTAGCTGTTTCATAATATTTTTCCTTTATTGCTATAACATTCAAGTGTCTAAATCCAAAATTTGGGCGCAATATCATGAAATCTGAATTTTTTATGTCTTTTCAAAGCTTGGCTTACTGACGTTTTTTGACATTTATTTGAAAAAAAAAAGTACATTACTTTAAAACGCTCTGTAGCTTCAATGATAGCTTGTATTTTTTGACGTCAAAGGAAAAGTTGTTATAAATATTATGCAAAATAAACCCCTTTCATTATATATTGTAAAATTTGGTCACAGTAGGCCTGACCCTGAAAAATTAAAAAAAAACGTGATTTTTTGTAGAAAAGTAGCATAAAAGTTTAGTTGCCGCAGTTTGCTACGGTGGTGACTACATTTAAAATTTAGGTAAAAACGTAAGCTTTCAAATGCAAACTGTCCGCTGTAGCGCGAAACTGCGCAAATTTTCACTTTTGTGAAAAAAGCGATAGCAGGTTTTTCTATTTTTGACGTAGAACTACGTTTTTCTTTAGCCTACCACATAGGGGTGTAAATACGAAAACTATTAACGAAAAGGGGACGAAAAATGTCCCTTTTTAAATGCCTCCAAATCGATTTGTTTTCAACCTATTTCCTTAATTCTTGCAGCAATAGATTGGAAAATTATACACGCATCCACCCAAATGTAGAAAAGTGCTGATTGATCATGCGAACTATTGTACTATTTAAAATTGTCAAGCCTTGTTGAAAAGAAAATTACGTCCTCTGATTGGTTGCTTGCTGCCTTTCCCTAAAAAGGTCGACAGAACCTAGTTGGCGGCAGCATAGCAGGTTGCGCCAGTAAACAAATCACATCACGTATCTAAGCAGCAAGGTAGGTAGCACCAAACGTCTCGATATGCCAGTAAAAGGCTTCGACCTTTTTCCCGCAATAAAGTTTTGCTTTATCTTGGCAACATCACATTATGTGCTGAATCCAAGAAAATACAATCTGTCACGGCCGTCTTATTTACTGAATGCGAAAACAGCTTTTACAGATTTTGAACATCAAAATGCCTTTCTCAAGGCAAACAAACAAGTAATTGAAGGTTAATATTTTTTTGGCAATAACATAAGCATCCTGTGCTAGGTCCTTGCAATCAAATTCTGTCGCGATGAAAAAACTTTTCTTCATTTATTTACTTAATACCCCCACTGTTAAGGCAGCACAAAGGCTGCGATCAGCATAACCGATTTTGAACATCAAACTGCTCTGTTCTGTTAGAACGTCTTAACAGAGGTGATTAATTCGAGGAATAAATTGAAGTCGATTCAATCAATCAACATGAACAGAATTTCGCCGTTTTCCAGCTGCTCAGTAGCAACATGTTGCAACACGCAACAGCGAGCAAACGAAATCGCTGCTTGATTACAAGCCCTAATACGATACGGGTTAAAATCGTTGCGTGCATGAGAGCACTATTAGTGTTTATTCGCTAGATACAAAAATCAAATGCGAATTGTGGAATACTTCGTCTAAAGAACATTAGAGAATTGTAAAACTGAACAGGAAGGCGTGGCTTATTTCGTAGCAACCTTCGGCTATAAAAGAGTGTTTCTGATAAAACCAGCTACATTCATTAGTCGGAAGGTGAGTTGGCTAGATCGTCCACAACGTTGACAGCAGTAGCAGCAGATATCAGCACTCAGCAGTAACAGCGGATAGCCGCGGGTTGCGCCTGTGGCTGCATTTAAATGAAACAAATCACTTGCCTTGGGGTTGGTCACCATGTCTCAGGAGTAGCGCGATTCTTCTCACTTCTCATCGTGTGTCGTCAATCTGCCGTTATTGCCCCACTACTGAGGCAGCATAAAAATTGCCATCAGCAAATTCAATTTTGGGCAGCAAAATGCCTTTCTCAAGGCAAATAAACATTTTTAGGTTAATAATTTTCGACAACTCACGCTAGCAATCCGTGCTGGATACTAGCAATTTAAATCTGTAGCGGCCGTCTAATTTACTGAATGTGGAAAAGCTTTTACAGCTCGTGTTTTCAGTGTCTATATTCCACCTCAACAGTGGTGGCAACACAAAGCAAGTATTAGTAGACTTTAAGACTCATTAATGAAACACTTACAACAATGCATTTATTAATAGTGTGCGTAGTTCTACGTCAGTTATGTGGCCATGTCTTGGATACAACCTCCTACTTTTTTTTTTGAAGTTGAAATTTCATTTAGGATTGATTTTAATGATAACCATGATACCCCATTATTGAAAACTTATTATATCGAACTCAACCCCTAAGGTTAAAATATGAATTTGGGCAAAAAACAATACGTGAAAAAAGTAGGAGGTTGTATCCAAGACACGACCGCATAAATGACGTAGAACTACGTACACTATTAACAAACGCATTGAGTGTTTCATTACCCTAGTAACACAACTGGTTTTATCAAAGTTTCATAGCGCTTTTTTGGCTGTATTGAGCGCAATGAAACTTTGATAAAACCAATATTTTTACTTGGGTAATGAGTTATAATGTCTACTAATGAAGGGTTGTGAATTTCGTGAACCGGATTCAGCAGTTAGCAGAACGTACCGAGTTAAAAACCATACACAGCACACACACACACAAATCATACCATATCATAGACACTTACACATCATAGCATATCATACAGACACACACACAACACACCATATCATACTCACATCATACCATACCATACACACACAGCAAGCAAGCGACCAATCAGAGGACGTTACTTCTATTTCAACAAGGCTTGACAATTTTCAATAGTGCAATAGTTCGTAGATTCAAACAACATTTTTCTGCATTTGGGCAGATGCGTGTATAATTTTCCAATCGATTGCTGCAAGAATGAAGAAAATTGGTTGAAAACCAACCGACCTATAAGCATTTGAAAAGGGACAAATTTCGTCCCAGTTTTTCAGTTTGCATCCCTGTGTGGTATGCTAAAGTAAAACGTAGTTCTACGTCAAAAAGAAAACAGTAAACAAATATCTATGAAATCTTAATTATGTCAAACTAATTTATCACTTTCTGCATATTGAGAACAATTTTGAAAGCATTCAACCCTTTTTTTTATGATCATGAAATTCGCTAAACTGATTGAAGTGTCGAATCCTAGCAGCAAATTCGTACCACCAAACTCCGGCTAACAATAGCCCGTTTGAAGATTGCTTCTGCTTCGTACTCATTTTCATACAAAAGTAAAGCACACAGTTTGCTGTATGAGAAAAAAACAAAGAGAATTTGTCGCTTTCCGCATCTTTTCGTATTCATTTAAAACGTAATGTGATTCCAGTGTCTTGGCTTTCAAATTCATAAATTCGTTAAATTTTATTATGGAGCCTTCAACTTCAGCGGCACCACCTAATTTTATGTCTAGTAAGTTGCCAATTCATGGTTTTATACATGTATTTACATGTCCTCATTTAACCATAGCAACCGGATTAAAAAGACAACATACATATATATGAAACAATGAAACATCGAAAAACACTAGAAGAAATGAAAATAGCAGCGAAAGATATTCTTCCTGCTGATAAGTATAATGCATTTCGAATTTTCTGGAAACAATTCAACAGGAGATTTTAGCAATCACAGCGAAAGATGATGATGATTTTTGACGTAGAATACGTCTTACGGCAACAATTACAGGGACCCAATTTAAATACAGGGATCCAATTTCAAAACCGAAAACATCGAGAGCGTCACAAAAATTGTCCAATTTCAAACGCTTTAAACCCAGTCAGTTTCCAACCGATTTCTGTCATTTTTGCAGCAATCGATTGGAAAATCATTCAAGCACCCGTCCAAATGCATAAAATTGTAATCTGATTGTTCAAACTATTGTAATACTGAAAATTGTTGAACATTGTCGAAACGCAAATGTCGACTTTTGATTGGTCGCTTGCTGCCTTTCCCTAAAAAGGACGACAGAATTGAGTACCTAGTTAGCCGGGAATGCACTCTTCGGGTTATATAAGAGACTGTTTCTCCTCAAGCAGATCAGTTTACTAGCAGCAGCAGCAGACATCAACAGCGATGGCAGTAGGCGAAGTGGATTAGCATCGAGCAACAGCGGCGGTGGTAGTGGTTAGCTGCAGTTATTACCTCTTTCAGTTCGGCTTCCCTTCGATCTGAGTTGGACCCCACCAGCGCACAGTGGTCGGAAAAGGCGATTTGACGAACTTAATTCATTTGTGCTTAACGGTTGATGTTATCTGTTTCATAAATTCACAAGTCGTCGTTCAAGTTGGTGCGTTTTTGTATAGAAAACCCTAGAAACATACATACATAAAACATCACTCTACTCATTCATTTATGAATTGTCAAGTATTAAAATTTAACTAGCTCATAGAACAAGGTCTAAGCTTTAAAAAAAGTATTTAATGATATGTACCGGTTTGCCTCTTTCTCCCCTATATGCATTTGAATATGCGCAATAATTTAATGGAAAAACGCTCTAATTTAGTATAGAACGATTGTAGCTTTATGCTGTCTTCGGGAGAAACCTGTGTTTTTATGTTGGTCATATTTGCCTAGAACATTATGTGCATGAAAAAAAAAATATTTCAAAACTAGAAAAACTAAATTTGAGGGGGTTGACAGAGGAAATGCTTCGTATCTCAATAAATAGACGTCATAGAAATTTGATGTCTTCTGCAAAGTTTCATATTTTAAAAAGTTCTACAACTTTTCTGAAGAAACTATTTATGTATCTTCGCTGTATCAAAAGTTGGATTTTTTATTTTTATGATAGTAGGTCATGATCAAAAAATTTTCTTATTAACATTTCCGTTATATTTTTGTGAACAATTCTTTAGAATATTGTCTTTGGCTTACATCAACCGTTTAAGCACAAATGAATTAAGTTCGTCAAATCGCCTTTTCCGACCACTGTGCAGCGGTAATCCGATTCAGATAGCGTTGGGTGAATACAACCCGAAACTGAAAGAGACTCGCACCGCCAGGTGGTTTGAGTAGCCACCATCATCCAGCGTATGTATATATAGGGTGTGTGCACTTTACGTGTGTGAATATTCGTAGCGTGTGTCCCTAATATATAAGGTTTGTGGCTAGCGTGTGTGGCTTTCTATAGGGCGTTTGGCTAGAGTGCGTGGCTTGCTATATAGCGTGTATGGCTAGCTGTATAGCGTGTGCATATGTTTATAGCGTGTATGTGCATGTCTATAGTTTGTGTGGCTTGCTATATAGCGTACGTGGCTTGCTATATAGCGTGTGCGGTTTGCTATATAACGTTCGGCTAGCGTGCGTGGCTTGCTATATATGCTATATAGTTTATAGCATGTGTGGCTTGCTATATAGCGTGTGTGGCTAGCGTATAGCGATTGAAATTTTCATATATACATAATTGCTAATAAATCACCTCATGTAGAATATAATTATCACTGTAAATCATCCAAAACTAAATAAAAAATTTGCCATGTTGAAAAAATATTCACTTGTCAAAAAATGGCATTGACAAACACAATTAACCTCAAAGTTTATCTGAAGAATTTCTGAGCTAGTGAGCCTGAATCACATATTTTTTCGCGGAAGTCTTACTAATTGCAGCAATCAGTTGTAAAATTATCTACGCTATCGTAAAATGCAGAAAATTGTTATTTGAACTGTTATATCATAGATGGAGAATTCAATATCGAATGAACTGGTGTTCTTTCCACAAAGTAAAGGCAAACCAAAGATAATACAGAGACCAGACGGAGATAAAACTAAGACAAGACAATGACTAGACAAAGATGAGACAGGGACAACACAGAGACTAGACATTGGCAAGACAAAGATAAGACATTCACAAAACAAAAACAACACAGATACAAGACAGAGAAAAGACAAAATCAAGACATAGTGAAGAGAAGAAAAGACAGCGACAAGACAGTGAAAATACTACAAGGTATACAGCCCTAGGGTTGTATGAAATGGTGACGCGGGACTAAACACTGTAATTCTGGGATTTTTTGTTACAAAATATACAGAGTCTGCAGACAGAATTTTTTGTGCAATCAACATGTATTTGACAAGGCACAAGCGTATCGTGCTTGTTGAAGAAGAACCAAGAATTTTTCGTAATGCGTCAAAGTCACAATTAACTCTATATCCTCAAAAACCAAATCCCATAATACTTACGTTACAATAATGAATGGTTTTGTTTTATTCAACTCTGATTAAATCAAATCTATAATATGGATCTTACTTTCAAAATAATTTGGAAGCCTTTAAGAAGATATGTTAAACAAAATTATTAACAAGTTCCAGCAGAAAATCGTAGCAATCAACAATTCCATTTCTGTTTTTTGCTTGACAATTTTTTTCATTTGCCTACAACTACATTCGCTGTATTACGAAGACAGCTAAAATACGTTTATTATGGTAAAACTCAGAATGATAATATATCATCTAACAATTATGAAATGCAAAAAGAGATTCTGAATGAATCTTAGTAAATAATCCGAAACTTCACAAGCATTTATAGGCTCTTACCGTTCTATAAATGTGTATATTTGGGAATTTACTCTTTCGATAATATCCGCACAGACTAACAGACATAACACTTCGAACAAATTTTCAATAAAATCATCGTTTGGATGATTCCAGTACTTTACGTTAGTAACACTAGCACCATCTGCTGTCGTGTTCGCGCTGCGTCATGTATTTTGACATCAGCGCCCGCGTTACTACATGTCAAATGGGGAACCACAAAATCTGTATGAGACTGCATGACAGCGCCCCAGACGGCGTTATCGCGTGATGACTGTTATTCGATTGAAAATTTGAAATGGTCGTTATTTGTGGCGATGGAGCTAGGTTCCAGTGTTACGTCTGTTAGTCTGTGCTATCCGGTCACGACTATTTAGTGAATATCGAAGATAAAACTACAATTCTTGTTGAGTAATTTATGGTAATTATATTTATGAGATAAACTTTCAATCACCATAAACAGTAGCATTGCAGTTTTTCCTCGATTGCACACGAATAGAAATGTACGAACAAAAGTATTCCACTGCAATACGAATTGTACCGCTGCAGTTTGAATATTAGCGCTGCAGTACGAATAGAAGTGTACCGCTGCAATCATAGACGACAAGAGACCTGCGACTCTTCACTCCACTGCTACTGTTGCTTTTACTGGCATGTTTTCTTTCAAGACATCAGTTTTTATTAGGTTCTTAAAGCAGGTATAGAAATTGTTCAAGGATGGGGATTGTTTCAAATTTTTCGGAAAACTTTAACCTTCGAGACATCATATTAGTCTAAGCTCATGGAAGCAAAAATAAATTGACCTCCTGGGACGGGGAGATTCTGTCAATTTTTATTTCGATATTGATACAGAGAATATCACAGGGAACGGATGGTGTCCATTCACGTCGTCAGTGCTAGGAATGCTCGCATGTAGTTGGTTCATTATTCGCGTAAATTTGTTATTGAAACTTAGCGCTTAGCAATGAAATTAGAGTGATAACTAGCATATTACAAAATTGTTATTCATTTTATCTATCCAACAACATATTGGTTATTGTTATCCATCATGTGGTTATGTTGTTATTAACGTTTGAAATGTGACGCAACATTTGCCAGTTTCATTTCCAGTTTTACAGAATGCATGTCAGTATAGTAAAGAAAGACGTAGTCCCACGTCAAAACTCGACGTTGAATATTGTGAATATTGTGTTTACCGATGATATCACGCTGGAAAATTCCACAAGTGTTCATTCTCCGGATGCCGATGATGCCGTTTCATTTAATTCCATCGACAAGCTAACAGAAGTTCTTCGAACCGTTGTTGATCTAAATTCAAAAGTGTCGCCTAAAATAAAATTGGGAAGAACCAAGACAACCGCTGTTGTAAGTGGAGTAGCATTGGCCAAAAATTGCAGAAGTATCGATACTCGAGTATCGATAATTTCTTCCTGGTTGTGTCGATGCCAGGTTGATATCGAGGACGGAGCATCGATACCAGCTGTATCGATACTCTGCCTGCTACTTGAAACAGGTCTATGAAAAGCTACCTTTTTTCTTGATCATTAATACGGAAAATCAGAGATGCCAGGTGTTTTTGAAAAATTTAAGCAACTATTCGAAAAACCGACAAAATCTGCTTAAAGTCTGTAAAAAATTTGCCTGTGATTTGAAAAAATGCGTTCGCGCAGGCAAAAGTCTGCAAAAATTTTCACAGATATTGAGAAAATCTGCGTAAACATAAAGAAACTCTGACAAAAATCTGCAGAGACTCTGGAAAAAATATAATTATCTGCAAGTCAATAAAATCTGCACACCGACTCTAAAAATCTGCGTCTTGAAGACAAATCTGCATATTTTGTATCCCTGTGGTCAATAGACTAATGGTACCAGAATGGGACAGTGGTGACAGAATTTTATGTCACACACACACATCAATGCAATAGCATACGCGCGTCTGCGGCCTTATTTGACATATAGGGCAGCACGATAATCCTGGCTTCTTATTCTTAATTGCCTGCCTTTTCGCAAAAACTCGGCGCTTACGATTTTGCTCTGCACAGACAGTTTTACCAAATGCGGCAGCATTTTTCTCGCAAGAGGCATGAAAAACCGCCTTAGAAATGAGCGGGTATATTCAATCCTGTTGGTGTCTATTACAAAAAGAGCACAAACCAAATTTCTGCACTGTTTGTAGAAGACTTTAACGCGATGGATCATATCCGCGCACTTCTACAAGGCTTTTCCGTTAGACAATTTGTAGCAATCAACAATATTTTCCGATTTCATAGTTTCTCTTCAGTATCGAAAAAATATCGGGGTGAAAGTATCGATCCAGCTTTATATCGAAGTCGCTTGCATCGATAAAAAATAACGATATTTAGGTCCTAAGGTATCGATACCGTAAGTATCGATACAATATCGGCCAATGCTAAAGTGGAGTGCTCGCAGTGAAGCAGCATACGGATCTAGTGGGGAGAATGCAAGAGCATAACTTCCCATTAATCATTGACGAATCGATGGACAAAGTGACATTCAGGTACGTGACGAATTTTACGCTGCAGTTTCGGTCGGTGCGGCTGCTGATCACAAAAGCATATACATCGTGATAACTGACCAATTTCGTAAGTATGGTATTTCTTATAAGACCCGGTTTAAGGGATTTGCATCGGATGGTGCAGCTATTATGATGGGTTCAACTAACTCTGTGATGCGGTTGTTTAAAGCTGATTGTCCAGACTTAGTAATTATAATATACACGTGCCATTCTTTGGCGAGTTATGCTTGCGATTATGTGCGAGTTATGCTTGCGGAAAAAATCCTGATTATCTCGAGCAATTATTGAAGGATATATACAGCAATATATCAAACAGTCCAAAAAGGACCAGACAATTTGATATAATTCAGTAGATACTTGAAACAAAATTCCTCAAAATTTTACACCCATTTGCCTTTTGTTGGCTTTCATTGGAGGCAGTAGTCAAAAGATTTATTATTCGGTTTTCTGAGTTAATTTCGTTTTTTTACAGTTCCAATACAACGTTGACAGAAATCAAACTGCGTATAAAATATGGACGCAGCTTCAAGACCCTATGACTAAGCCTATGTTGCCTTTTCTTGATTATATTCTGCCTCAAATGAACAAACTTTATCGTATTTACAATGTTGCATAAGGTTCTAAAAGATTTTTATTTAACAGTTTCTACTGATTGCTGCAATTAGTTTCTACAATGTCCAACATTAATGCTGCTGAATTTGAAAAACATTTGAAAAGTGGAAAAAGTATTTATGTTGATATGACAGCAGAAGAAGAATAAAAATCAATGGACAGTGATAAACAAAATACGTTCAAGGATAAACATAAAACGTTCAAGGTCAAATGCGAAAGCGGTTTGATTTCAACGATCCTATTCCCAAGGCTGTTGCGATGTTAATTCCCAGGAACATTCCTGAATTATCGAGTATCAGTATGATATTGGACGCGTTTTCTGGGTTTTACGATGGGGAAAAGCGAGAGTTGGAGAACGAATTCCGCGTTCTAAAGGTAAAATTACTTCAAAGAGAAATCACTATTGAAGAAAACGTGCAAGTGCAAGACTGGTGGACGAAAATCGCCTCTCTGAAAAAAAATTGACGGTTTGCATGTATTTCCAGCACTTAGATGTTTCTTTTTCAACATTCTTATGATGCTTCATTCCTCTGCAGCCGTAGAGCGGATTTTTTCTCAATAAAACAATAATAAAACCAAACTACGAAATAGACTCAGCAACGATACACTGAACGCAATCTTGAAAACGAAAAGTTTAAGTGATGAGTGAGGTGGTAGTTCAAAAATTATATTAACAGAGTCAATGCAGTCTAAGTTCTGCAAAAAAATGTTCAAAAATCACTAATATTTTTGACAATTTACGAAATAAAATATGTTTTAATGGTATGGATTTTGGTACAGATTTTTTTCATGAATAGTACAGATGAAAAAGATTTTTGAAGCTCCCACTACAGATAAGTATGTGGCAACACTGGTCAGGACTCGACAATAGCATGACAAATTGTATAGCCGAGTTCCGCGCTGTATAGGCCTGTATAGATATGCGTAGCAGCACTCAGAACAATGAAATTTTGTTTCACTTTAGCAATCGCTATCGGACCATGTACGATGTTTAGGTACACGCAGAAGTTCAAGTATTGTACAATCATTGTACTTCCCGATTCGCACAAATTTTGCACTAAAATCGCACAATAAATGTGTGAAAGGGATAACGCAGCAGTTGTACTGCGAATATATTGACATAGATTGAAATCAGAATATGTATCATATACCGACACTTTATTTCTCACATCGAGTGTATTAGTGACTGCTCTTTCTCTCTTGCTCGTAGATTTTCCATGTACGTGCGACGAGCCTAGATACGTCACATATAATTTGCAGGTTGCTCTTTCGCTCCTTTTTCGGTTCGGATTGCGACGCGCAAGACGATGTCTCGTCGCTTTACAAAATGAGCGAGACACCCGTGCTGTTAGTCTCACTCATACTGTCGGTGCGTGCTTGCTGCTACTCAGGGGAAAGCGTGTGTGCAAAAGACTTGAGGAGCGTAGCATATGTCTCGTTCTCAAGCAGAAGGAGGAGAAAGGTTTTGCTTCTCACTCGCTTTGCAATGCTGCTTGATACCAACTGAAACTGTTTAGGTGTAGTAGTTTGGAGCTGACAAATACATTGAAAAAACGGTAGAGCATTAAATTGCGTTATGATCAACACGCAATCATTGTACTAGTTCCAAACCACATCAACAATTGCGCTAAAAATGCACAATTTTGTACTGGTTTCGCACCATCCAACTTTTGCGTGTATAGGAGACAAGGTTATACTGAACAAATTGCTTTTGGAATCAGACAAAATTGAAGGTATTAGTTTATTTAATATGTCAATTCAACAGGTTATGGGCCCAGAGAACATATAATTTGGGGTACATAGTCTGTTTAGATACTCATTATCCAGTACTCGCTAGGCCGGTCGTGTACTAATTAAGCCGTATGCCACGGTATAATCCACCTTCAGTTCGACGATTAACGGACAGATACTATCTGATGATGGCATCTTTCCAGCATCTTGGGCCACCAAAACGGCTTTTCGCGCTGTTTTTTCCACCAATATTTCTCGATGATGAGCACAAATAAAAACAGTGCAGGTTTCTGCAACCGACGGTTACACTATTCCTCCACCTCAATAAAATAACTACTTCTATATGCAACTATTTTCTTAACATTCATTTTGTATTCTTTACACACAACGTACTTTCAAAACTTACAAAACGTTACCATTGACAAATAAATAAAAGAAACTGGAACTTATGCTCTGACGATGTCCTGATAAAGCTTCGGTTTTCTAAGCTATTTAGTAGCGATGGTCGGGTTTGGCTTTTTTCAAATCCGTACCCGAATTCTTTTCCGGTTGAAACCCGAACCCGACCCGAACCCGAAACTATTTTTTTCGATCAAAGGAGATTCAGGAGAATTCAAGTCTTATTTGGGATTAGATATCGACAGACACTTAGAGACAGGAAATGAAGATTTCTCAAAAGAGTTATGTATATAAGGTTCTATATCGATTCGGTATGCATGATTGCAAGCCAGTTGCAACACCTATGGATGCAAATGTAAAATGAAAAACATCAGAAAGCTATTGAACGGAGGAGCCATATAAAGCTTCATTGGGATGTTTTAGCATCAATGTCTCGTCCTGATATCAGCGCAGCTGTAAGTATCCTGAACAAGTTTCAAAGTAGTGCATCAGAGGAGCACTGGAATGGATTGAAGAGAATTCTGCGAAATTTTCAAGGTACAAAGAAACTATAGTTATCAGGCAAGAGCATTGGAAGGATATGCAGTTGCCGACTTTGGAAATAATTACGAAGATAGAAGATCGAATTCTGGAAACCTTTTCTAGGTTTATGGAAACACATAGACAAGCTAGAAACAGGGCAGGGACATAACAGAAACAAAACAGAGACAAGACAGAGACTAGACAGAGACAAGATAAAGACAAGACCAAGACAAGACAGAGACAAAACATTGACAAGAGAGATACAAGACAGAGACAAGACAAAAACAAGACACAAAGTAGAATAGATAGGAGAGTGACGGACAAGACATGGACAACTCATAGACAAGACAGAGACAAGATAGAAATAAGACGAGGACAAGACAGAGACGAAATAATGACAAGACAGAGTTTAGACAAATACAATGATATGACAAAACCTAGACAAGACAAAGGCAAGACAGAGTCAAGACGAAGACAAGACATAGGCAAGTCTAATGCAAGACAGGGACAAGACAAAAACGAAGACAAAATATCGACAATGTAAATCAAAATGGAGACAAGGCAAATACAAGACAGAGACAAAACGGCGATAAGACATGGGCAAGACAGAGAAAAACAAAGACAAGGCAGAGACAAAATAGAGACGAGACAGTGGCAAGAGATTGTCTAGACAAAGACAAAACAGTGGAAAACATAGACAAGATAGGTACAAAACAGAGTCAAGACGGAGACAAGACAAATATAAGCCAAAAACAAGACAGGGACAAGACAGTGACAAGACATAAAAAGACAGAGACCAGACAAAAGCCAGACATAGACGAGACAGAAACCAAACAAATACAAAACGGAAATAACTCACAGATAAAACACGGACAAGATTCGAGACGTAGACAAAATAGAGACAAACCAGTGACGAAACAGAGTGTTGGCAAAGACAAGACAGAGTTCAGAGAGACAGAGAAAAAGCAGAGATAAATCAAATAGAACACAGAGACAAGACAAAGATAAAACAAGGACAAAAACAAACGAAAAAATAACTTAAAATTCATAATTTTTATTTATTTGATGAAGTATTTCAAAAAAAAATCGCTTAGTTTCGGAAATTTCGAAATTTCGCACAGCCAGTCTTAGTATTGATACTGCTTGATAACGTGAAAATTTGAAAAATAATTCTGTGGTCTAACAGACTGTTTCAACATAGCAAATCCATAGAACCTTTTTCACCACAATTATTCTTTTTCCTTGGTTCCACATTCCGATTTGGAACTTGACCTTCTGTTTATTCATACACAGACTTCGCAGCCGACTGTTTAGTGTACAGGACAATTGTGGGGCTAGCGCTACGATCCTACTGACACTAACAGTCTCTCCCGAGCCGAGACTCGAACCTACGACGACTGGCTTGATAGGCCAGCATCGTACCTCGAGACCAACTGGGAGGCAACCACCCCACCACAATTATATCTCCTCTAATTTAGATAAAAATATTTCACCGTGTTGGCAAGTGTAAATACAGACAAGACAGAGATAAAACAAAGAAAAAACGCAGACAAGACAGAAACAAAAGAAAGACAAGATAGAAACAAGCTCAATCGAAGGAGGTTTGACAGCAACGCCAGCCTTCTGACTCTCTGGTGGTTTTTAACCAGTCTTATATAAATAAGCTGATTGTATTTCTCTTATCACCAGCTGAAAAGAAAATAAACCGGATATAGCTGAATCAAGACAGGTATGAATTATAACAAGTCTGTGAATAAAAAAACAGAAGGTCGAGTTCCGAATCGGAATGTAGCACCAAGGCTTTGCTTTGCTTTTATGAGTTACTAGCTGACCCGGCTAACTTCGTCCCGCCTATTTTAGTGTTAAATTTAATAATTGAAAACATTTCAAATTCATTGATTCCTTGCGATTTGTTAATATCGTTTGAAATGATTGGTTTTATCGGAATGACAACATCCTCGACTTTTGGATTTTGTACATCACCTCTATTCCGGAAATATATTGAATGCGTTTCAGTTACTTTCGTATTTTGGTAAAATGGTGTCCAGGGTCAATGCTTGACTTCTATACATCATTTCGATTACGGAAATATCCATACGTAGTAGTATTCGGTTATTTTCGGCTGTTTCCCAGAAGTTGCCATTTTACAATTCAAACTGATGTCTGAGAGTCTGTCAATTTTCTGGATCCGGTGATACACTAATTGGGTGGTACTTGATCACTTCAGGCCATTTTGCATAAACCGTAAGTTGCCATCTTGGATTTTAAAATGGCATTTGGCGACAATTTCTGACCCCTGAGCGTCATTCTAGTAAAAGAAACGATCATATTGGGTGGTATTTGGTCATTTTCGGCTTTTTTCCAGACGCCAGAAGTCGCCAACTTACAATTCAAAATGTTGTCTGAGGTCGACTTGTGGCTTCAGTGCATCATAACAATCCCGGAAATCCAAATGTTGTCTGAGGTCGATAGGTCGATTTGTGGCTTCAGTGCATCATAACAATTCCGGAAATACCCATTTTGCTTGATTAGTTTTTGAGATGTGCAGAAATTTGTGTTTCGTTTGTATGGGACCCCTCCCTTCCAGAAGAGGGAGGGGTATCAAACCATCATAGGAACCTTTCTCGGCCCTTTAAAACCCTACATACAAATTTTTACGTCGATCGGTGCAGTAGTTTCCGAGCCTATATGGATCAGACAGACAGACAGACCGGACTGCATTTTTATTTATAGGTATAGATAACAATGATGGCATCACTTATCATGGTGAATCTTGACCCAGCATAACCTTCTCTACTAAACAAAATCTTATTCCTGTGAACCCAATGGCAATGCAAAGGTTTCTTCCCACCTGATTGCAAGGACGTGATCAGTGCCGTTATTGATCCTTTGAAAACTATATAACCACAGAAAGAAACTTTTTTGATTTTGAAAATATATACAATTACATTTTTTATGGATCACAAAGAGAGACCTCGAAACGGCTCCACTTCCCGAAGTTCTATCGAACCAGTGTACATTGAGGAACACACAATGCGACTCAAGTCAGCACATCCTCAGTAAAAACACAATCTTTATTGTGTACTTTTTACATACTTCCATGCTACGTCCTTTCTATCTCAAGCGTGCGAAGAAAACAACATTCATCGAAAGTGATAGCACTAAACAGACGTACCTCTTCGAATGAAAATCCTGAAAAATCTTCGTCCTTGTTTGAAACGATACACTTATGCGCCACCATGTGAGATTATGCCCTATAGACCGCACCAGAAAGTATGGGCACACTTAGAAAGAACTGAATAATGAGTATAGTGAGGTCTTTTTTTTACGCAGGTTGCTTTTCTCTAATACTCCAAAACGGTACAAGATATCAACCTCATTTCAATTACGTTTTCCGTTTTAGGTCACGAGGGTTCATATAAAAATTTAAAAAAAAAATTCACAATTCACAATTTTGGTATAAATACTCAAATATTAAAATATTGCATTTTGGTCTCTCGATTGACCACCATCATATTCAAACGAGGCTTAAACATTTAGAACGGTTTTCTTCGTTATATTTGCAACTCAAAAAAAACTTTTTTCGCGCGAGCTCATACAAATTTGGAACGCATTCCCCAAGTAATAAAAGACCTTACTGTATTTTGATTCGCGGTACGGCAGGACCTGAAGAAGTGCCGTGAGTATAACGTGCCCACGCATCACTTGTTCATCGATTTTTAATCGGCATACGACACAATCGTTCGAGACCAGCTATGGCAGATTATGCACGATTACGGCTTTCCGGATAAACTGACACGGTTGTTCAAGTCGACGATGGATCGGGTGATGTGCGTAGTTCGAGTTTCGGGGACACTCTCGGACCCTTTGAATCTCGAAGAGGGTTACGGCAAGGTAATGGATTATTGTGCATGCTATTCAACATCGCTTCGGAGGATCGACACGAGTGCAACGATTTTTAGAAGATCTGTTCAGCTCTTTGGCTTCGCCGATGACATTGATATTGTAGCACGAACCCTTGAGAAGATGACGGAGACGTACATCAGACTGAAGGTTGAAGCCGAAAGAATTGGACTGGCCATAAACGCATCGAAGACCAAGTACATGAGAGGAAGAGGTTCCAGAGAAGACAGTGAAAACCTCCCGCCACGAATTCATATTAGCAGTGATGAAATCGAGGTAGTAGATGAGATCGTGTATCTGGGCTCACTGGTGACTGCTGACAACGACTCCAGCAGAAAAATTCGTCGACGCCTTATGGCAGGAAATCGTGCCTACTTTGGACTCCGTAAAACGCTCCGCTTGAATAAAATCCGCCGCCGCACGAAGTTAACCATCTACAAAACACCGATCAGACCAGTAGTCCTCAACGGCTACGAAACCTGGAGCATGCTCGTGGAGGACCAACGCGCGCTTGGGGTTCTCGAACGGAAGGTGCTGCGTACCATCTGTGGAGGAGCGCAGATGGAAGATGGATCATGGCGGAGACGGATGAACCACGAGTTGCATCAGCTGCTGAGAGAACCACTCATCGTACAAACGGCGAATATCGGGAGACTACGGTAGGCTAGGCATGTCGTTAGGATGTCGGACGACAACCCGGTGAAAATGGTTTTTGATAACGACCCGACTGGAACGAGATAACGGGGCGCGCGGCGAGCAAGGTAACTCGATCAAGTGAAAGACGACCTGCGAGGCCTCCGCAGACGACATGGCTGGTGAGCTACAGCCATGGACCGAATTGAATGGAGACGACTTCTTCAAACAGCAAAGGACACTTCGGCCTGGAGCTGACTGGTAAGGTAAGGTAAGTATTTTGATTTCTGAGTTCAATTTTCATTATGCAAACATTTTTTTATTATATTCACTAAAAAATTCCACTTTGTGCTGTTTTTAATCCTTTACCGTATCGAAGATGGCGCACCCTTCCACCAGCTGTCTTCATAAGGTTCTGCACAGACGCTTTTCCGACGGAAGTGGCAACTTGGATCCAGTCTTTTTTTTAATTTTTCTCTGTATCTGCTCCTCTGACATGTTTCCTGAGGTTTGCATATTTCCGGGAAATTTGGCGGGCTCATGTGATTTGATACAGAAATGACCTCGTTGTTTTCAAACCACTTCTGAATGGCTTTCGCATAGTGACAAAATGCAAAATCACTCCAAAACACTAATGAGCCTTTATTTTGACGAATCATGCGCAGCCATTTTGCAAGCAATTTTTTAATGTATGTTCCAGTATTCATTGTATCAGTTGTAATGAAAAACTAAAAAAATTTACCACACTCGCAAATCGCTTACCATACCATTGCTTTGTTTTTTCAATTTTTTCAGTGTAAATAGACGTCTTCTCTTTCTCAAGGGATTTTTCTCCCGTACCGTGTAGAACTGTAGTCCTGACGAAGTTTTATAGTTCAGTTTTATGTAGATTTCATAATCCATTGTAATGCAGCTTATTTTGGACTACTTTTTGGCTTACGTTGCTCCTTGTACGTCTTCAGACCAACTCTCTTCTTAGCACGTACAACGTTCGACGCTGAGCTTTTAAGATCAAACATTTTCTTGATTTTTTTGTCAATTTCCGAACATACTGGACCACAGTATGCGGATCGCAGTACGTACGGCTTTGATGCTTACTTCTTCATCTTTCGCCAACTTTCTCAGCAACAGTCCTGGCACAGCAGACCATTTGTGCAGGATTATTTACGACGCTCTGGCGAAAGTCCTCCCGTTCTGAAATAAGGCCAGAAAAGCCCTGTGTTCGCACGGAGTTGACTGAACTAATGTAAACAAACGTAAGCAGCCAATTCAAAGCATCTTTGCTCGACTCTACTCACGTTCGGCTCACGATCGACTCACGTTCGAAAGACACCATTTATTCAGTGTGCCCATACTTTCTGGTGCGATCTATAGTGAGTAATTTTCGTAAAAACAGTTTTTGTTTTTGATAATGGGTGTGTTCGCTTGCTTATAGGGACACCAGCGGCATTACTGCCTACTAAACAAAAATTAAAAGTAATTGTTTTTTTCTGGAGTTGCACATTTGTTTGTCTGTAAAAATAGTGTGTGTGAGTGGAAGGACTCTTTCTATACTGTGTGCAGCCAAACTGCGCGGAATAATTTGAGCACTAACTTTGTACTCATTCCAGTGTCAGCATTGCAAAACACTCAACACTCAGTATGTGCGCAGTTTTGATTATTCGGTGTTATCTGTATTTTTTCACTTAATTAGAGTGTAAGCGGCAATACCTATGATCACCTGGTTGCCAAAGTTAACTCTGCAACCTTACAGTTACGAAACTTCTCAAAAAACCTAAGTTTTTAGTGTATTAAGACATTTTCCTTAAAGTTATCAGAGTCTTGTGCTTCTGAAAATTCAAATTCGTTTGTGGCTTCAACACCGTTTCACCTCAATGATACCTATCTTACACAGTTTCATAGATTTTTGAGAAACGGCTGTCTACAAAACTGTTAGAGTGCTTTTCAATCCTGAGCAATTTAAACTGATCTTTACTGGCTAATGTTGCATTTTGCGTATGAGTTACATAAGTCTAATTATTATTTAGAAATAATTTTGTCGAAAAAAAACACAAATCGATCGAGTAAATATATTTAAACCGCAAGTTAATAGACAGAAAACAGAAAATCATTGAACCTCCATTCTAATCAAAATACAGCAATAAAAGTCAAACAAATAAAAAAGATAGAAAAAATCCCCAGTAGCAAACATATTTACCAGCTTTTATTAGCATCTAACGGGAGTTGAACACAATCAGCTGTTTTTCGGCCGACAGTCCGGGGGTTCGCACAAATTTTGCTCTGGTTCCATCGACAGTATCGATGAAACCCGTTCTTAATTTATTAAAAAATTCAAATAGAAAACAGCATAAAATAGTTCATTAGCAAAGCTTAGCTCTATGGGAACCCAACGATGGCAGTGATACATGAATAAATAAACAACTAGTAGCAGTTGTCGGTATATTCTGGCATCAATTAGTTTGCAATTTTATTTAATTAATAGATATTTCGCAAATTAGTATCATCAGTATAATAGTATTTTCACATGATCAAATCAAATCATGCAACGCTTGGAAGGATCTAAGTGAGCCTTCATAATAAGAAGTAGAGTGCATGAGTGCTGATCAATAACGAAAACAGATGGGGACATTCTCTGATTGTGATTGTTCAAGGTCAAGGAATAAATTATGGAAACAAAACTGCAATTTCATGAATCTGACCTCGAACAACTAAAATAAAAATAGAAAATGATAAAAAAGTATCGAAATAAACATAAGAAATTAGTGAACTACCCATGTGCTCCAACGTCCACAGTTAGAAACCTGGTCACGCCACTGCGAAACAGTTGCCTTGCGTCATCAATTGTTACTCTTCTATTTCGCATGGCTCATTCGTTGCGAGATGCTAATTCGCAGGTGTTCGATTTGAAATTCTAATTCAAACGCCGCTGCTGCGTAGAACTGACACGGTCTACCTAATTTGTTCGAGAACCGAAATAACTAAAAATAAAACAGTTTATTTTCTCTAAAGATCCGTAAAAGCAACTTGTTTAAAGCCTTTCGTGTATTTTTATATTTGAAGCATAACGAATGGATATCCACGAAGTGATTTATTCAGTTGTTTGTTTTCTTAGTTTCAGCTACCAGATACACAATTATCACATCTGTTACGATTCTTTTTGCCTTTCTCCTAGAAAGGTATAGCAATCACTTGCAAAACCGAAAGTAAAAAAGTGCTCCGAATGGCATATATCACTTGACTCAGCTCGACGAGCTGAGCATTTTCTGTATGTGTGTGTGTATGTGTATGTGTGTGTGTGTGTGTGTGCATGTGCAGATTTTTATTCTCACTCACTTTTCTCAGAGATGGCTGGACCGATTTTCATGAAATTAATTGCAAATGAAAGGTCTTGTTGTCCCATAAAACCCTATTTAATTTTATTGTAATCGGATTTTTGGTTTAGAGGTTATGTATCAAAATTTAAAACATATGAAACATCATTATCTCAAAAACTACACAACCGATTTAAACAAAATTGGTTTCAAATAAACGGGCTACCTAAAATACCATTAACTTTTGAATTTTATGAAGATTGAACTTGTGGTTCAAAAGTTATGACAAGAAACGTGTTTTTAAGACTGTTTAATCCCACTCATGTTTCTCAGAGATGGCTTGACCGATTTTCATAAAATCAGTGTCAAATGGAAGGTCTAGTTGCCCCATAAGACCTTATCGATTTGTTTTGCAATTGGACTATTACTTTGCCTGTTATGTTTAAAAATGTGAAATCCAGCTATGCATAGGAACATATTCCGAAGACTACTTGGACTCACTCACTTTTCTCAGAGATGGCTAATCCGATTTCCACAAAATTAGTGTCAAATAATGAGTCTAGCTGCCTCATAACACCCTATTGAATTTTACTGCAATCGAACTTTAACTTCGTCTATAACGTACCGAAATGAGAAAATCACGAAATTTCATTATCTCAGAAACTACACAACCGATTTGATCAGCTAGTTAATGGTTAACTAATAAATTATGATTGAACACGTAGTTTCAAAGTTTGGCTGCCCTATACGTTCCCATTTCATTTGATTATAATCGAACTTAAGCAACCGTTATGTATTAAATTGTCAATAAAACTACGAAAGTCTATTATCTCAAAGATTACATGACTTATTTGAACATTACTAGTGCCATACGAAAGAGTCATCTCTCGAACTTACAAATAACAAACTTCATAACAATTTGATATGTGGCCCAAAAGTTATGGAAAGAAAAGAAATTCAAAGACTATTGAAAGCTATACCTGCTTTGATCGATATATGTGGCCTCAGCATAATTTGAATGTGGTATCGTACAATTTAATCTTTCCAAATTCATGGATTCCTTGCGATGTGTTTTAAATTTGCAAATGCACGACGAATCGGCCATAGGATATAATCAAATTCGAATAACAAATCGTTTAAAATGATTGGTTTTATCAAAATGACAACATCCTCGACTTTTGGCTTCTGTACATCGCCTTAATTCTGAATATATTCATATTGGGTGGCATTCGGTCATTTTCAGCTGATTTTCTGGCATCGATCTAACACCGGAAATACCCATATTGGGAGGTATTTAGTTATTTTGGTTGTTTTTCAGAAACTAAAAGTGGTCGTCTTTAAATTCAAAATGGTGTCATGGGTCAATGTTTGGTTTCTGTGCATCATCTCGATAACGGAAATATCAATATTGAATATTATTCGGTCATTTACGGATGTTTCCTAGAAGTTGCCATTTAGCAATTCAAAATGGTACCTTTTGTCAATTCAAAATGGTTGTTAGCTCCTTGCATCATTCTGGTTCCAGAGATACTCATATTGGATAGTATTTGTTTATTTTAGACTGATTTTCACAAATCGGTAGTCGCTATCTTGGATTTCAAAATGGTTTTCAAGATGATTTTTGGCCTCTGAGCGTCATTCTGGTTGAAGAATCATTTTCGGCTGCTTCCCAGGAACCGGAAGTTGCCAACCTAGAATACAAATTGGGATCTGTGGTCGATTTCAGCTGCTGTGTATCATTCTAGATCCGGAGATACTCATGTTAGACGAAAATCGGCCATTTTTGGCTGTTTTCTAAAAACCAGAAGTTGCCATCCAACAACTCATAATGGTGTCTGAGGTCAATTTTTACCTTCTTGCAACATTCTGGCTCCGGAGATACTTATATTGGGTGGTATTTGGTCACTTTGGGCTGTTTTTCCGAAACCGAAAGTCGTCATTTTGGGCTTTAAAATTGCCTGTGAAATCATTTTCTGTCATCTGGGCGTAATTCTGGTTCCGAAAACATTCATATTGAATGGTATTTGGTCATTTCCGGCTGTTTTCCAGACACCGGAAGTTACCATTTTAAAATTAAGGATTGTGTCTGTGATCAATTTTTAGCTTCCGTCAATCTTTCTGGTTCCGGAGATACTCATATTTAATGGGCATTTCAGGACGTTTTCCAGAAACCGGAAGTTGCCATCTTACAATCCATAATGTTGCCTGAGGTCGACTATGGAACAAATTTGTTACCACTTAAAACATTCACCTGCCAAATATGGTTCCATTTAGTTGGTTAGTTCTCGAGATGTGCAGAAATTTGTGTATCATTTGTATGAAACCCCTTCCTTCGAGAAAAGAGAGGGTCGTCCAACTATCATGGACATTTTTGTTACCCCTTAAAACATCTACATGCCAAATTCGGTTTCATTTGCTTGGTTTGTTCTTGAGTTGTGCAGAAATTTCATTTGTATGTGACCCCTCCCTTCCAGAAGAGGGAGGGGTCTCAAACTATCATTGGAACCTTTATCGGCATCAAAAATCTCTACATACAAATTTTCACGTCGATCGGTTCAGTAGTTTTCGAGCCTATATGGATCAGATAGACAGACAGACCGGACTGCATATTTATATGTATAAGATTACTACATCAATATTTTAGAACCTAAAGAGTGAATATACATTTGTTGGATTGAAGCGTTCATGTAAATCTATTGAAACAAATAAAAGTTTGAATGAGAAAGGCTGGGTCTGACCGCTAGGTGGATTAATTTAGGTTTTTATTTTAGCTCTCAGTAAATGTCTTAAATAATACATGGTTTTATTTATTCCTTCAATTGTGAAACTAAGCAAATTTTTGTTGGGGACTTCCTAGTCAATAAAAAATTCTATCATGAATTCGCTTCATCAATCTTCTCTTTTAGGTTATTGTAGCAATGTTAAACACATTTAAGCCACCGCGAATTATCCTCTCGACTTGACACGCCACGAGCAGTCCTAGTACAGATTCCGTTTCTCCACCTGTACGGCACAGGGCATATGCAACTTTTGCGTAACCTGAAACTTAAACTTCAAATCCTTTCTGCTCAATTTGGTACTCAATCGGTACTGCTGCAATAATCGGACTAGAAACACTCGCAGCGAAATCATCGCATACCGGTTGCCGATGCACACTCTTGGCCCAGCGCTGAACGGAATGAAAGCAAACGGGTGTCGAGCGCTCACCGATTCCGGCGAAAAGTTTTCTGGCTCGAAACGGAGGAAATCTTCGCCCCAAATTTCCTTTCGCCTGTGAAGAGCAGCAATATTGATGGTGAATGTCGTTCCCTTGGGAATGCAAACTCCGTCTAGTGTAATCGGGTTCGCGCTCTGGCGGGCAATCAGTGGAGCCACCGGATAGAGCCGCATTGTTTCGTGAATCACCATATCCAAAAACGGAAGAGCCTTCAAAGCCTCCGGGGTAATGGGCGCTTCCAAAGTTGCAAATGTACTTTTTATTTCCAAGGCTACCTTCTCCTGAATCTCCTGATGCATCGCCAGCATTAGACAAATGTTGGTTAGCTGTAAAGCGGAAGTTTCATAACCCTGTCAGAAAAACAAAACAAATCTACTTTAGTGCATAACATCCAGAAACAATATCTCTCTCTCTCTCTCTTACAGCAACAAGCATCGTGTAGGCATGGTTAACAATTTCTTCGTCGGTAAAACAGCGCCCCTTGTGCTGGATGGTTAGCAATCGCTCCACAAAGGCTTTCGATTTCATTGTCTCCATTGTGCTGACCTGCTCAGGCGCGCCCTCCGGACGGTTCAGGATGTTCGTTCGTATTTCCCTTATAACCTATGGAGAATTTTCAACCATAATTGATTGTTCAATGTCAGACCACTGTAATTTCAATGCACGCGAACTGGGCTTACATCGTTCACCGTTGCGTAGCACAACCTTCTGGACCGCCATTCGTTGCGGTAAACTGTGCTCATTTTGTAGAAGGTCTTCAGCGCATACACACCATTCATAATTCGCTTTCCCAACGAGTCGAGGATGCTGCGAAGAATCAATTAGTTAGAGGAGCTTGTTTTGAGGGATGAAAAGTTGCTATAATATAACAATATTGATTGTTAGTAATTACTCGTAAGTAGTATTATAGAAGCTGAGCATACAGTAACTTCTTTTAGACGCTTTGTTAGCTTGCACCTTGTGAAAGTGAAATGTTTTCTATTTGAACTGAACTTTAATGTATGAACGTTTGCGAGTTTGAATCTGCCTGTCATGTAAAATTACCAATATTGTAAACGCATTGCAATTCGAGTTTATCTAAAACGCCTAACCAGTTCTGTATATGAGCCGTTGAGAGCAAAAGTGGTACATGTGCCATTAAGTGAATTTTTCAGGAGACGCGATAAACGAAAACACTCAAATAGTAAATTATTTTCAAAAATTGTTTCTAACATAACTGCACTAAATCATTGCTGAAAAGGTTTCAAAAGACAGTACATGAATACATAACGAGTTCTGGTTGAAAAACTTACTCAAACTTCAATAGAAAAACATGTACCACTTTTGTTCTATAGGAAAAATAATGACAACTAAAAAACGTTGAGAGCAAAAGTGGTACATGTCCAGTGATGCATTATAGCTCTCTAATCTTAGGACATAGAACATTCATGTCTTCAGCAGAGTTGTCTAAGTGATTGAATACTATAGAATAATGATCTGTTTGTTAAGGAATTCTGCCTCTTCGTGGCGCTAGTGTATATGTATTTGGTAACAGCATACGAGTTGATACTGAAATAGGTAAAATGCTTTCTGTTACAAAATAGCGCCGCGTAGTGAGAAAATTCCAAAGCAGACAGATCTTCATCTGAAAGTACTCAATCACTTGACCAACTTTGCGAAAATATGTTTGTTTTATATCCTAAGATCCTCGACTTACAATTCATCTAACATGCACAGACTGGACATGTACCACTTTTGCTCTCAACGAAATGGTGATTATGTTAATTACCAAAAGTTGTGTAAGCTATTACTTTGGTTTAGGTTATCAGATCTCGGTTTTTCTTGGATATTCTAGTACATTATTGCGTTCTGCATCAATTTATGCAAAAAACCCAAAAAGTGTAAAAATGGCACATGTACCACTTTTGCTCTCAACGGCTCATATCATAGTTGCAAATCACATCGCTCGTCCCCCTGCTCGCCAAAGTATGTATTTTGTTGAAATATTTTTTTACTTCTGGAAGATAAGAAAAATTATTATATTTGAAATTGGACGACAAGTGCTGCCCATAAAAGCTTAAGAGTCCCATATGACTTTTTGGCAAATTTGAGTTTATGCTGTCAGTGTATCTAATTTTGTTCATGTTCTCGTATACCTTGATGAAATTTTGAAGTTTGTTCTGAAAGATACTGGAAAAATACCAAACCTTGCCTGTCTCACATTAAAAATAAAGGCATACGTGTCCCATTCTAAGAATATACTCGATTGTCTTTTAAAAACAACATTTCACATTTGTTATCAGTTAAAAGTGTTTACATACAAATATATTTGACTAAAACAAATTGAAACACACTTCATGTTTGCAAGGTTCAATTAAAAAGTAAGCTAGAGATATTAAAACTGAACAAAACTTATATGTATTTTCGAAGGAAATCGAAAGTTAAAGTGAAGTTTTTTTTGGCGACTGTTTCCGGAAATTCTTCTTAGCATCTGGGATGGGAAGAAAAAAAAATTCAGAGGTGTGGCCTTACGGTCTGTATCAGTTTTTCGTGGACTCTTAGGAGATTTCATTGTAGACTCTATGTCGAACGAGTTTTCGTCTATCAGCTGTAGTTGCTCTTTGGTAAATAACATGCACCGGTTCATGCTACAATCAGTTAAACCAAATAGCTATATTGCAATTCTATGTTGGATTAAAATAAACTGTTCACATGACAGACACAACAAGAAATAATTATAAATGCCCTGCCCGTCTTGGAATGCGTAGAGACAGATATGTTTTTTTTTGTATATAAAGAAAAAATAAAGGCAAACGAGTCCCATCATTTATTTCCAGGCCTGGAATTCATGCGAAAGTTCTTAGAACTCATGAAAGTACCCAAAGCTTCACCTCATAAACATACAGTTGAACAAAGCTTACTTTTACTTAAATCATAGTTATTTGCTATTAATTCAAGATTAGAACTTCATTTGCAATTTTCTCAATTGTGAGCATTTCCATATAGGACTCTTATGCATTTATAGGCAGTGTTGGCATTACACAAAAAATGCCAATTCATCCTACTTTTGCAAGGTTTGTATCCGCAATACTCTAGTCACGTTCTAAATAATTTAATTTTTGAAGCAACGAGGGCATTTTTGGCTTATAATTTTACAATTGTAATAAAAAACTTGTCCTTTCGATACGGCAGAACTTAATAAAGAGCTAAATTTGCCTAAATTCAGATTAAAAACATGCTCATAAGCTTCAAATATCATATAATACCAATATAATACACTTCCAAATATTATCGAGATGACAGATAGGAAACACCCCCTCTTGAGGTGAAAAAGGTAACTAAACTCATTGCACAGTTAGGCGGACATGAGCTTTTCGATGTTCTTCTACGAAGTTGTACTTAGTCCTTTATTTATGTCCAAATGAAATTTAGGGTGGCACCTAAATCAACGAAACAAAATAAGTTAACTTTTTTATTTGCACAAATAATTGTATACATCCTTCGGCAAAGTTGAAAATCAACTAATTTTAAGCAACTTCGTTAATTTTTTTGTAGCTATGAAATTTATTGATTCAGAGCAATTTGACGTAACTGACTGTTCCAAACTGTTCCAAAACAAATATATACAACTTTTGACGGAAAAACATTGAACCACTGTGCATTGTTGGTAAATTTCTGTGAGCGTGTGACCGACATTCTTACACACGAAACTGAAAATACTCAATTTTAGACTATATGGTATAGGTGAAGAGTTTTTATTTTTCAATAAAACGTTCAACAAAAACATATTTTTAAACTTTTGAAGTCATCCGAAGAATACTCTGTTATTAAATTTAAACTGAAAAAATAGAGCCATAAAACTGTTTTTTCGAAGCCCACTCTAAGTCAGGGACGTAAAATTGCTATATGTCGGTCAACTCAATAGCTACAAGAGTTTTTTTGTTGCTTGAAATTTGTTAACTGTGCCGTAGAATGTATACAGTTCCTTCTGCAAATAAAAAAGTTATTTTTTTTATTTCGCCGATTCTGGGACCACCCTAATTTTCATTTGCACATAAATAAAGGACTAGCTATAAGAAACAATTTCTTAGAAGAAACTATGACTCTAAAACCAAAAAATCGCATCGAAAACCTCATGTCCGCCTAAATGGCCTTGCTGTTCCACTGTGCATTGTTGTTGCATTTCTCTGAGCGTGTGACCGATATTCTTACACACGAAACTGAAAATACTCAATTTTAGACTTAGTTGACTCAATTTCATACTTTCACAGAAAAAATGGCAAATCATGTGAAAAAATTACTTATTGCAGATTTCGTACGTAATTCCGGACTAGAAAAGATAAAAGGAAAAACCTGCACTGAAAATCAATCGCACGCTAATCCCTAATGCTCTTTACATATGAATATCAATAAACGAACCTAGTCATTCTATTATGTCGACCCATATCGATATTTATTGGATTCCACGGTATTTTCACGTGTTTTGGCATTTGAAATGTGTAACCATTGAAATCTGAATGTAAAAATTTTGATTTTGGTATGCATGACATGGCAGACCGAACTGTAAGACTCTTGATTTTATGCTGTGAAGCGGAACGCAAATGTATTCCACGTAGATATGAAATGTTTCATCTATTAGCACAGATGTAAGTGGAGTCCACTTCGTAGTAACGTTTCGTTTTTTACAGTGTACGACGATACGCTAGTGTAGGGTTACATCAACAATAACTCTAGTTGATTCTTCTATATAGTATGCTTGTATTTAACAACGAATGTCCTGATTGTACTGAGATTCGAGCCCGAAACACTCCGCTCTGTACCAATTAGTAGAAAATATACGGCTAGTTTGTGCTTGGTTAAACATTAAATGTCAACTACTCAAAACACTCGTAACGAAGAAGTTTTCTAAAACTAATGTTTTGAAATAAATTAATATACTTTCTTAACCTCAATAATGAACTTTGAGTACTTTTTGCGAACAATATACCTGCATGCTTTTTTAGCCATCCTAAACACAACAATAAAATACCACTCTTGCAGACATTAAGATTTTGTGTTCGGTTTTGTTTTGGGTTTGAGGTTGCAAAACAATAACAACAACAAGCGTACCAACCGTAAAACGTCACCCATGTACTGCCTCATACATAAGCGAACTTAATTCTCATTTTATAAATATTCGGTCGAGTCCACTTCACAATAATATGCGCATTTTTTCAGTGTACCCATTTGGGTAATATTGTTGTCAAAAGTTATTCTTTTTCGAATGTCCTGTTGAACAAAATCAGAAGTGGCGCTCCTAGCGGTCGAAAAGGTGGCTAACGCTTCTGCCATTTTCAATGTGTCTTCATGATTTCACGTGAGTGAACTATATTGGAATTAAAAAATTGTTGTCGTCACTCTATAATTTTCAACAAAATCTTCATACACAATGACTTCATTCGATTTAAGATTGGTAATTTTTTGGATTTAAAAGTGAAATACGAAATAGTCGTAATAAGTTTCATTTTACTTATGCTAAATTACCTTAGGGACAGAAAATGAGCTAAGCATTGTTTCAATGAACTACTAAAAGTGTCTACGATCTCTTCAAATTAACAGTTCTTTCGAACTAACTGATACTGATTCTTAACTTGGACTAGTTTTGTTCAGCAATTTATTACTGAACTCATAAACATCCGGAAATTTTTCGCATTTTAAAAAACAACACTGGAGGAAAACGTTTCTACATATGGCTACTTGATGGTTGATTGCGCGAAATTCATTGATTATTTTAAAACTTCGTTCGGGAAATTGATGCTCACCCATTTTTTTTCTTGCATCTTATTGCATTTTTTCTCAGATTTCCAATGCTGGTCTCAGATTGGAGATCGGCAGTTGCAAACACGGCCAAAATTGCATTCTTCTGATATAATCCAAGATGGCGGCCAAATTCAAAATGGCGGCCAAAATTCTGATTACTTCAAATGAAAGCCCTGTCATTCTACTTTACAGAAAAGTGCTACTTGTGGTTGGTCCCATAACGAATTTCAGAGATATAGCTCAAATAGAACATCAATAATTGATAAAATTTCCACTTTTCTAGAAACTATTTCACCCCTTGGTGACCGAGGGGTCAACAAATTCAATCAAACAAAAATGGCATAATCATTTTTTCTCTATTCCTAGCTAAAATGTGCATTTATATCAAATTCGACAGACCTTGTGCACCTAGTGGCCTGGTTTCAGCGAGCATGCTCGCAAAAAGCTTGTAATTGAGTTCTTGCTTTTTTAAGTTATTTAAGCAAACGAAATTTTTTAAAATACCTAGCCAATGTAGCATGAGCTTGATCAGTTTAATGTCAAACAATTTCCAATTCAACAATTCTGGTCACCAATTTCAGATAGTCCCGTTGAGGTTACTTCTTACTAAGATAGGAAAATTTTACCCAATTCGCTAAATTAAATGATTGTCTTGGTATTGCAGCTAGAGATAAAGGTTTTTCTGTAGTGACAGTGCTTATATAAAAGATCTATTCTTTTAGTAAATGTTATTTTTTATAACGCTTTAACGTCTCCGCAGTTAGAAATGCACTGTTAGATAAAATTGCAGAAAATACTAGAGTTACAATTCCGTCTACTATTCGTGTTAATGTAATATTAAAATACCGTAGTCCAACGCCATGCGTTCATGTCTTGGATACCACCCTCCTACTTTTTGCAATTTTTGAAAAAGCTTTTTATGTACCTACAAATGAAAATTTCACAGCAACGCACGTTTTTCTACACCAAATATGGCAACAGTTGTCAATTATAACACAATAATTGCTGAAACAATCGATCTCTCTCACATCAACTCACACACATTTGATTAGTGTATGTTATGTACACTAAATGCGCATATTGTATAGTCAATTCCAAAAATAAATCAATCGCCTAAACCGGCGAGGAAAGAGAAATTGATAGCATCAAACGCAAACGCTTACTCATAATCCAATTAATTTTTTAGTTCCTTTGTAAAGATTCGTGGCATTTCCCTTACTATTCAAATCCAACCCATTCATATGTTAATTTGAGCTCGAGTGATTCGGCAATAAAACATATCCGATATGGAACTAATTCGAATATTAAACCGGTTTTGACTCGAAGTAAATCGCAATCCACCCACTTATCATTTCCGAATAATCTAATCATTGAGTGATTTATAAATAACAACTAGAATCTGCTCGAAAATTCAGCGATGCGGAGAAACTCTGTAACGGTGCTTTCAAGCATGATGGTCAACAACAACCAAGATAATTCCGTGGAATCACGCTTTACACAAATTCCCAATTACAAACCCGACATAGTTTATGCACTTGTTGTATTCGTGAAAATTCGACCGTATGTTTGACGATCGTTGCAATAATTCTGTACGAAATTATTATTTAACCAACTGTCGATGTCCTTCTGAAATGACGTATACATATTCGATAGCCTAATCCAGTATGGAGCGCCAATGCACTGCGCATGTACTCACATTTCCAAATTAGTGATTAATAACCGATACAGTTCGTCCGGTTGTCTATCAATATTCACCATAGTACCGTGCACCATCTGGGCACTGCACTGGCTAATATACTCCATCAGGTCCACATCGCGTCCATCCGATACCTGGTCCAGGAGGGATAAAATTTCACCGGTTGCCCTCTCGAATGTCGGAATAAAGCTGTTCAGTATGCGGGTGTTGAAGAGCGGACTCAACGTTTTGCGGTGCTCTTTCCAGATTCGGCCATCTGTATAATAAATTAAACCCGAAATTACGGGAACAGCAAACTTACATTGCGGTACGTTTCGTAGCCGGTCTTACCCCGTCCAGATAATAATCCTGCACCCAGCTCCAGATAGTCATACGCGAACGGTTTGTCCAAACACTCTGTCAGCACTTTTTGAATTAGCTCCGGGTGTTGTACGTTGATCACCGGAATTGGCCCGAGCCAGATTTTCGTCATCCGGTTCTCGTTTCGGAAGCACCTTTTATAGGCATCCACTCCGGTGAAGAGAAATGCGTTTCCAATCACGGGATAGCTTGGCTCTATGCCCGGAATTTGCTTCAACGCATGATAACGCCACACGTTAAACAACAAAGCAAACACCAGCAACCCCAACAAAATGCAGCCGAGAATCACTGCAGTACATTCCATCTCTGCGTTTCTCGCTAAACGACAATAATCAAACTGATTCTCAAATTTTTTCTTCAAAGAACAAGTCACATAATGCTGACGATGGTCGAAAATTCCCTAAATGTGTTGTGCGGGGAAACTGGTTTGCATTGATACTTTACTAAATCGTTTGACAAATTCACGTAACAATTCTGATGAGAACTTGTTCTTCCCGCGCGCTCATCCCACGCTACCATGCGCGGCCTGTAATGGGAGACAGTCTGAAATATCTGCTCTCGAATAGTTCCGGGCCTTTAATTGTGAAGTTTTAATCTCTTACGCAACAAACACTTATTATTCCCTTGCCATTTTCCAACAGTTTTCATCAGCTAAGAGGCGCAATTTCAAGTAAACAAATTCCATGGACGGTACCTTGGCATCGCATCCGCGAACCATTCATTACACTAATGAGCATCAAATTTATCAAACGAGTAATTTTAAAATGATTACCGTTAATGCTGTAGAACACGTTTGAAAAATACAGAAATTCATTCTCTGGCGTTATCGTCGCTCTAAAGTATGACGTAAATTTTCAGCGACAAGTTCAATTTAAAAGCGAATATTTTTCGTTCGAAAGTAACGCTAACACATTTCAAAGTCTTCGGGATTCTGGCAGACTGCGTCACCACGACACGACAAGGCGACGCAACGGAGATTCTAAGAGGAATTTTCTTGGTCGCTGTTCCACCTCTAACCTTTACGGATGGTCCAGCAGATGCTATTCACACTAAGGAAAAGGTAATGCATTGTGTGAAATAACTGGTTTTGTGTAAAATGCTCTGTTTCTGCATCTTGTCAACTGGCAGCGTCGAACATAGTATAGATATTTAATTCCAGATTTTTTTTTTTTTCAAAGATTTGTTTCTACCAGAACTAATTTTTCAGGCAGTTTTTTCATCAGTGTTACAGTTCACGGGTTTGGCATCCAGTTTGCGCCGTTAGGGTTCATTCTTGCCGAGGAAATTTTTCAGGAAATGCCAACAATTGTCGCCCTTGAACTACGGTTGCAGGAATCGTCCAATTAATTTGCATTTCATAGAAAAGGCACTCGGGGGGGAATTCGGAGGAACGCGCTGTCACTTAGTAGGGCTGCTGAAGAATACTGCCACCGGTCTTGCTGAGGAATGGTGAAGGAATGTCGGTAGCTTTTTCCGTGATGGACAAACAATGGAGGGAAAAATAAACATTTTATTTTATACTACAGAGTTGTTTCCATTTTGTCAGCCCATCTGGTCGCAGGACCGATAAAAAAGGGGAAACTAAGAAAAGCGAGATTTTTCTCTCCAACCGGGCTCCGAAAGCACATACCGTACATCGTAATAAAATTTTAATGATTCTTCTGTTTGTATTAGCAAATATGAAACGCATATTCAGCGTTTCAAACCATTCCGCATCAGGAACCGGTTTCGATTTTTGTTTCGTGCTTTCGAATATAAACCTACCCATTAATGTATTACAATCTTTTTTTATAAATTGATGAAATATCGATTGTTGAAGATTTTTCGGTGATCGGATAACGTTTTTAAACACAATTTACTTTTGGAATAAATGTAAATGAATGATACAAGCCTTCGATGAAAAAGTCTTTTTGATTTTGCTTTATGGTTATACTCAACAACTTCTTACTCCTTATATGATAAATAAGAGCAGAGGTGTTGTTGTTTTTTTTTGTTCATCTATAATTTATTTGACACGGCACAAATACAATTTAATGTTTAACGGCGCCAATTATATCTGGTAGCTTACTTACTAAAGTATCTTAATAACTAAAAGCAAATTTTTTATCCTCGCTGCCGACTACGAGCTGAAACTAAATGTAACTTAAAGCTATAATATTTTGCATTAAAAGCACAGGTTTACTGTATGATGGTTTTCATTGCCATAGGTAAGCACATGTTCCGCTGCTGGGCCAAGATATTACGGACTGGCATATTGGGTTGTCTCCCTCGGGACCTGAGAGTATCGTGCGGGTCTAGTTGCTGTTTCCGGATCCGGGGTCTTAACGTGTTCTTGTCGTTTGGTTGGATGTAGGCGGAAGGAAATAGGATTAAACTGGGGCGAGGATGGATTTCAGGAAAACGTATATAAGGGACATGTAGGATAGGTCACGGCTCGCCAAGACATCACTAACAGGAACAGCCGGCTGCCTACTTTTGGCCTGCAGGGAAGCTATTAATTTAGACCTGGCGTCACGGTGTACAGGGCATGACCAAACAACGTGCTCTATGTCGTGATAACCTTCACCACAGGCACAGATACCACTTTCCCCGAGCCCAACACGACGGAGATGCGCGTCAAATCTATAGTGATTGGACATAAGCCGGGACATCACGCAAATGAAATCCCGACCTACATCCAACCCCTTTAACCACGGGTTCGTCGACACCTTGGGAATTATGGAATGTAACCACCTTCCCAGTTCCCCTCTGGTCCAAGCATTTTGCCAACTGATGATCGTATTCTGACGTACAAATGAGAAAAATTCATTAAAGGCAATTGGTCTTTCATAAATTCCACCGTTTGTTGCGCCCACCTTAGCCAAAGAGTCCGCTTTCTCATTGCCCGGTATCGAGCAGTGAGAAGGGACCCACGCTAAGGTACTCTGATAGGATTTTTCGGATAAAGCACTCAGATGTTCCCGTATTTTCCCCAGGAAATACGGAGAGTGCTTAAAATCTTTCATCGATCGGAGAGCCTCAATGGAACTGAGACTGTCCGTAAAGATGAAATAATGGTCCGTGGGCATTTTTTCGATAATCCCTAGGGTGTACTGAATTGCAGCCAATTCTGCGACGTAAACAGAAGCAGGATTATCAAGCTTATGGGATACGGTTAAATTGTTATTGTAAATACCGAAGACAGTGGACCCATCAAGAAGTGATCCGTCAGTGTAGAACATATTGTCGCAGTTGATGTTTCGATATTTATTGGAAAAAAATTTGGGGATCTGCTGCACGCGTAAATGATCCGGGATTCCACGAGTTTCTTCTATCATGGATGTATCGAAAAACACAGTAGAATCAGAAGTATTTGATAAGTCGACACGATTTGGAATATTCGAAGAAGGGTTAATATTATGGGACATGTGATTGAAATATAATGTCATAAAATGGGTTTGAGAATTAAATTCGATTAACCTTTCAAAATTTTCAATCACAGGACGGTTCAAGACCTCACATTTGATAAGAATGCGAGAAGACAGGCTCCAGAAGCGGTTTTTCAATGGTAGTACTCCAGCTAAGACCTCCAAACTCATCGTATGAGTCGACTGCATGCAACCCAAGGCGATACGCAAACAACGATATTGTATTCGCTCCAGTTTGATCAAATGTGTGTTTGCTGCGGAGCGGAAGCAGAAACACCCGTATTCAATGATCGACAATATCGTTGTTTGGTAAAGCCTTATGAGGTCTCCTGGGTGGGCTTCCCACCATTGTCCGGTTATTGTACGAAGAAAATTCACTCTTTGTTGACATTTTTTCATCAGATACCTAACGTGACAACCCCAGGTGCCTTTAGAGTCGACCCAGACACCAAGATATTTGTGTACCAAAACCTGAGAAATCGTTTTACCTATTAATTGTGTTTGAAGCTGAGCAGGTTCATGCTTCCTAGAAAAAACTACTATCTCAGTCTTCTCCGGAGAGAATTCGATACCTAGCTGTAAAGCCCAAGCAGACAAATTGTCCAAGGTATCTTGCAATGGTCCTTGCAAATCGGCAGCTTTGGCTCCTGTAACAGAGATTACACTATCGTCTGCAAGTTGTCTTATCGTGCATGAATTTGCCGATGTCATTTACATAAAAGTTGTAAAGAAGGGGGCTTAAACATGAGCCCTGGGGAAGACCCATGTAGCTAATGCGAAAAGTTGCCAAATCGCCGTGCGTAAAATGCATGTGCTTTTCGGACAGCAAATTGTGCAATAATTGTTCAAAATTGGAGAAAACTCCTTGTTGGTGAAGTTTACCCGAAAGAATGTCAATAGAAACGGAATCAAAAGCCCCCTTAATGTCCAAGAACGCAGACGCCATTTGTTCTTTGCGAGCATACGCCAGCTGAATATCTGTTGAAAGCAACGCAAGACAATCATTCGTCCCTTTGGCACGGCGGAAGCCAAATTGAGTATCTGATAGTAGACCATTTGATTCGACCCAATGGTCTAAACGACGGAGTATCATTTTTTCCATCAATTTCCGGATACAGGATAGCATTGCAATCGGCCTATAAGAGTTGTGATCAGGAGCTGGTTTCCCTGGTTTTTGGATGGCGATCACCTTCACTTGCCTCCAATCCTGCGGTACAATGTTTTGCTCCAGGAACTTATTGAACAAGTTCAACAAGCGCCTCTTGGCATTGCCGGGTAGATTCTTCAACAAGTTGAATATGATTCTATCTAACCCAGGCGCGTTATTGTTACAGGACAGGAGGGCAACTGAAAATTCTGCCATCGTAAAAGGTGATTCTATCGCGTCGTGGCCAGGAGACGCATCGCGAACAATGTTTTGCTCAGGAACAGAGTCCGGACATACTTTCCTGGCAAAATCAAATATCCACCGACTTGAAGACTCCTCGCTTTGGTTGACCGTTACGCGATTCCGCATTCTTCGGGCTGTGTTCCAAAGAGTGCTCATCGATGTCTCCCTCGACGTCTCGTTCACGAACCGACGCCAATATCCGCGTTTCTTTGCTTTAGCCAGGCTTTTAAGCTTGGTATTAAGCTCCGAATATCGTATATAGTCGTCGGGTATACCTCCCTTCTGGAAGGCCAAAAACGCGTCGGATCTTTGCGTGTAGACATCGGAGCACTCTTTGTCCCACCACGGAGTTGGAGGCCGCTCTTTGATCGTTACGCCGGGATATTTCTTCGTTTGGGCTTGCAACGCGGCGTCGAGGATTAAGCCCGCGAGGAGGTTGTATTCTTCAAGTGGTGGGTGATGTTGAATCGACTCGACCGCTTTTGAAATCATTTCCTCGTATAACTTCCAATCGACATTCCGTGTGAGGTCATACGGAATGTCAATTGGTCGCATGCGAGTTGAACCGTTAGTATTTGAAATAAGAATAGGCAAATGGTCGCTACCGTGAGGATCAAGGATTACCTTCCATGTGCAATCCAACCGTAGCGACGTCGAACATAAGGATAGATCCAAAGCGCTTGGGCGCGCTGGAGGTTTCGGGATACGTGTCATTTCACCATTTTTTGAAATAGTCATGTCGGAGTCATCGCAAAGGTTATAAATTAAAGAGGAGCGGTTATCATTGTAAGGAGAACCCCAAGCCACACCATGAGAGTTGAAGTCTCCCAAAATCAAACGTGGCGAGGGAAGAAGTTCTATTAAATCAAAGAGCAGCCGTTGCCCAACCTGTGCTCTGGGAGGAATATATATTGAGGCAATACAAAGCTCTTTACCTTGTATTGTCATTTGACATGCGACAACTTCGATGCCTGGAATCGAGGGGAGGTTAAAACGATAGAAAGAATAGCACTTTTTAATCCCTAAAAGTACTCCTCCATATGGGGTGTCTCGATCAAGGCGAATAATATTAAAATCATGGAAGTTGAGATCAATATTTGAAGTAAGCCAAGTTTCACAAAGGGAAAATGCATCGCATTTGTTTCTATTTATTAAAACTTTAAATGAATCAATTTTTGGTAAAATACTTCTACAATTCCACTGTAAGACAGAGATAGAATCCTTCGTATACGCAGATGAATTAGGCATCGAAGGATACAATCGCTGCAAGGAGGGGCCATTGGGCAGTCAACTGCTTCAAAAATGATCTTACTGTTGGGAGGAATGCTGTAAGAAAAATTTCAATTGGATCGGGTACATTGAAAGTTTCAAAAATCCAGTCCACAATGTCAGAAAATTTCACTAATCCAGAGTTTGTTTCATCAACTGGGAGTGCAAAAGGAACAACTGGGGTTTTAGATGTTCCTGGCAGTGCTGGGAACTCCTTCTGGGACTTTAAATTTGCAAGCCCAGGAGGAGTTTGCTTCGGTTTTTCCGCAGCACTGTTTGGTTTGTTTGTAACTTTCATTTCACTTTGGGAAATCTTAGGACCTTTTCGGGGAAGTTTAGGAGAGGAAATATTTTTCCTCTTTCTAGACGCCCCAGGATTGGCATAAATTGTTCCCGCTGGTGAATCGTCAGAATCGGTTTCATCAGAGGACAACAGATCAAAGGGGTTCGATGTTATGGTAGAAGTGGTCACGGTCTTCTTCAGCATCTCAGCGTAAGATCGCTTTGAACGCTCCTTTAGTGACCGCTTGATTTTATCTCTGCGCTGCATGTACACCGGGCATGTGGAGAGCTCATGCTGATTTTTCCCGCAGTGAATACATTTTTCAGCATTCACACTGCAAGAATCGTCCGCATGAGTTTCTCCACACTTGCTACATCGTGCCTTATTGCAGCAGTAGGCGGCTGTGTGGCCTAGCTGCTTACAATTGGTGCAATTCATAACACGGGGTACATACAATAGCACAGGCAGACGAAACCGATCGATCGAGACGTGGCTAGGGAGAGCAGATCCGGCAAACGTAACACGAAACGAGTCTGACGGAGTGTACACTTTTGTGCCGTTGACAAGAGACACAGACCGCAATTGCTTGCAATCTATGATCTTTACTTTTACGTCGTGACACAAAGCATTTTTGAAGCAGCCAAAACCGCTTGCCAAGATACACTCGACCGACAGACTCGAATCGGTTATGACACCGTCGATCTCCACGTCTCGTGCGGGTATATAAACGCGATACTCGCGTGTGAAAAGCTCGGAGCGAGCAATAGCGTTGGCCTGTTCCAGGTCGCTGACCACGACACGGAGCTTGTTGGGTCTGACCTTGGAGATTTCGGTCACGGCCTTGTACCCCTCCGTCAGGTCTTTCGAAATCTGCAGGATGTTTAACGGTTTCGATTTCGGTCCTGCTTTTGGCCGAAAGAAAACAGTAAAGCTGCCCTGAGATCCTTCCGGGTAAAGCCTGGGACGAGGGGGGACTGGAGAATTAACAGAGGAAGGGTTGGCAGGAGGGACAGGGTCGGAGGGGTTCGGGGATGGTGGCACGGGAGGCGAGGGATCTACATCCATCGCGCTAAATCTAGCGCACTAGCGCCGACAGAACACGTACCTCTTTACTTCTCCTTTCAGCAGGGTTGGTTGTCCGAACGGTCGAAGCTGCAGCCGTTACCGCCAGCAGCACCAATACAGCAGCTCCAAACAGCCACCAGCAGCGAGCCGGGTGTGTGATCACTCAGCACAGCGACACAACTCGCTGTCAACTGTTGGCTGCTTCTTTTTCCTCCTTTGTGTTGAGATTCTCGTCCACTGCTGTAGCACAAATCACTTAGCAGCCAAATCGGCTTACGCACCAGCAAACAGCCACGATGCGAAACAGTTGCACAAAGGCGGGCGACCTTGAACCTTCACTCGACCAGGCAAACAATGCCAACACTTGCTCGCGCGTCTTTTGTTTTATATTCTATCGGAGCGATCACCAAACACGTCCTATACTGATGCGTGTTCGGCACAGAATGAGGTGTTGTTGTTTGATTCTTTTTAATTTGTATGAGGATTCGTATTTGCTTCTAGCTAGGTAATACTTTGTACAGGAGTATGAGCAATTCCAACTCAAACTTTATTATGAAAAAAACCGTATCTGTTTGAGCAGGGTAAACCTTTGTAAAATTTAGTCTAAAATCTCTGAAAAAGTACCAATAAGAATGTTATCTATACACACTAAAAATGCAATATTTTTCCATAGTCAATAAACCATTTGATTTTATCATTTCCGGAACCAGATATCACCATATTGGATTTCTTTGGATTTAGTTTCCGGTTTCTGTTCATCATCCTAATTCCAAAAATCCCTAAATTAAAAAGTATTGATCATTTAAGACTGTTTTTCGGTAACCAGAAATCGCCATCTTCGAGTTCGGAATATTGTCTGAAATAAATGTCCAGCTTCTGGGCGTTATGTCGATTTAAAAAATACCATGATGGCTGGAGTTTGATCGTTTGGCTGTTTCAAGAACCAAAATTTTTCTTGCATTAGAAAATTTATATGGGATCGTTTTTAATCTGCGAGCATCATATGCATCGATTTTAGAAATACTCATATTGAGTGGCATTTGCCGATTTCCGCAAACCGTATGATGCCAAATTGGATTTCAAAACGACTTGAGAATCGATTTATGGACTCTTGGCATCTTTCTGGTCCCGGAAATACGCATAGTGGATGTTATTCAAGCATTTTTGTTGTTTTTTAGAAAACGGCAGTTGCCATCTTGGAGTTCCACATGGCGTTTGTGGACGATTTCCGGCCGGTATATATACCGGTTCCGAAAATTCCCTTTTTTGGTGATATTTAACCTTGTTTTACGCTCTGATTCAATTGGCGTTCAAAACAATGCTCGACATTTTCAATAGTATAATCGATTGGAAAATTAGCGCTGCTCATTTTCCAGACGATTGCATCAAGGATGAAGGAAATCTGTTGAAAACTTTCCAAGTTACGAGCATTTGAAACTAAACAAAGATGTTACATGTTCTATTTTTAACTTTCATCTATCTCAGAAGCCTGCCAAAAGACGTAGTTCTACGTCAAAATAATTTTTTGAAGTTTTTAAAGTGTAATAATGTGTTGTAGTAAATTAAATTATGCTCTCGAAATTGTCACAGTCCTTAGGCTAACACAAATGTTATTTTCATTTAATGTCACAAACACCCTTCGCCCTTTAATGTTGAAATTCGGAAGGAGAAGAAAAAAAAGCTCAAGCTGTTTTGGTGATACTATTGGCTTTGACGTAGAGCTACGTCTCTCAGGAATTTCAAATGCTAATAACTCAGTTAGTTTTCGATGGATTTCCTTCGTTTTTGCAGTAATAGATTGGAAAATCTTCTAAGATTCCTCCCAAATGCAGAAAATTGGCTGGACAGACCGTTATATGATTGCTTTCCCACGGTCACGGTCGACAGAATTATAGACCCAGTAATTCGGAATGTACTATTTGGCCTATATAAGAGTCTATTGTAGCCAAAACTGCTCAAATTAGTTCTAGACAGCGACTACAACAACCCTTACTTAACAGCAGCAGCTGTGGCAGCGGATAGCATCAGCAGCAAAAGTGGCAGCAGAACTGGTGCAGCGGAATTTCCTCTAGTAAAAGCTGCCTTTGTGCAGTAGCGAGCAGCATCAGTAGTAGGTACATTAGCCGACACTTCCTCAAATGAAAAGTTGCCGTATTTTGACATCATACAAAAGTTTTGGAATGCTAGCTTTAAAAGTATATGAGCCGTCAAATTTTCAGTGTGCAAACAGCTTTCAACTGTGTTATCAAACAAAAAGCTTAATCTCCTTTGTCGGGGTAGTACATAGATGCTAACAACATTATATCCGATATAAAAATTGAACAACAGCACTGCCCCTCATGGCAAGTCCGTCCCAATTGCATTTTCATCAATTTTGACTTTATTGGTGGAATCATCACCTTTTTACATCTACTTTCGATAGAACAGATAATTTGAATACTTTGTTCTGAGGAACTATGAAAAAAATAGCAAGTCGGTTTGTCCCATAGCAAAAATGATCGCAAGTCGGTCCCATAGAACAAATCATCAGAATCATCAGTCCCACAGTCAAAAATAATTATGAAGCATGTTATGTTTAACATAGTTCATGGTCTTCAGGGTTAGTATTTGATGTACCAGTTGACCAATAAAATTCAATAGGCGGTTCGATCGAATTTTACTATAGTTTCGCATTTAAAACTGGAAAAATAGAACATTTCGTTTCCTATAAGAGAAACCTGATTTCTAGAATATGTTGGAATCGTTAGTTGTTGTGCCGATATCTTGTTATAGGTAATCACGAGAGAACAAAGCTAATTACATATTTGTGTATTTGAGGATGGGATAAAAATTAAAACCTTATTGTTTGGCAGTTGATTAGAAATGTCTTTGTATTTTTAGAATCAATACAAAGAAAAAACTACAAAAATTTATCAATGCTAAGTTTTTACTGGAAGACTCTCGACGTTTATAACTGGAAGATTGCTTTCAGTCTCCTTTTCATGATCGTGCGCTTATTTATGACCGTGTGGATCTCGCTGTTTTCTTTAAGCAAAAAATTCCACCAGTTGTTTCTTCTATCTATTTTTTTTTTGAATGAACAGCATTCCTGCCATCGCCGTTAGGTGTCCCACTGTACTGTTAATCAGAGCATCCAATCAATATAAAATAATACTACCCTCGTATTTTATCCATGTTGGGCCGTGGATGACAATTGAGAAACGCTGGTTTATTTTTTAAAGAACGTGTCAACAGTATACTTCAATACGAATACCTCTGCACGCTTCTTAGCTTTTTCACAACGTAGTAAAAATATTAATGAGTAATACATAGAATGGTAGTCTCCCCAGCTGGTCTCGAGGTACGATGCTGGCCTAACAAGCCAGTCGTCGTAGGTTCGAGTCTTTTCTCGGGAGAGACTGTTAGTGTCAGTAGAATCGTAGCGCAAGCCCCGCAATTGTCCTGTACACTTAACGGTTGGCTGCGAAGTCTGTGTATAGTATAAACAGAAGGTCATGTTCTGAATCGGAATGTAGCACCAAGGCTTTGCTCTAGCTCTCCCACACGGTTGTGATATCGGGCTCGATTCCCGATCGAGTCGAGGATCTTTTCGAGCTGGAAATTTTCTCGATTCAGCACTGGGGCACGGTGTATCGTTGTACTTATCCTACACATGCAAAATGTGCCAAAAAACAATATCGATAACAAAATCTCTCAACTAATCTAGTTGATCGAGACCGCTATTAGCCTCAAGGCTAAGCGTGCGATATTGTTGTACATAGAAGGGTCTTTGTTATATTGGTTTCCCTGCCTAATGCGTGAAAGCTGTCCGCCGCCGTCATACATTGACCGCTTTCGAAAAATTTTAGAACAAGTTCCTTCACCTGAACTGATTTAAAATTGAATCATAGAATTAGATGAAGAAACAAGTGGACAAGTTATACAACCACATTGTAATACATTTCTCACTACAAAATCGTTTAATGATTCTGTGGAAGCACGCGAGAAGGTGATCGTCCAGTAGCTGATTTGTTTCAAATGCAAGCTATCACCGCACCGGAATCGCTTTGCAGTAGTTTGCTTTTCATCACCAGTCGTAGGTGGCTATGGGACTGGTTTGCTATCATACTGGCTAGGCATCAAAAAAGTAATTGCATATGGGTCCCAGTTATGGTTTGCAACATAATTTAATCAAATTTTGGTGTTTATGAACGGGTTATAACGCTAAAGTATTTGATTGACATTGCAGTAAGAGTTTCTGTTGATGGACTTGTTTAAAACAGCATAAGAGTGCAATATTGCCCCCAAAGCGTTGCGATTTTTAATTGCTGTTTTCTCATCAGCACGAAAACGCAAATGGGACGGACTTGCCATGAGCGGCAGAGCAGTCCTTATAAGGACAACAAACAATTTTATTGAAGTTTTAATATTTTCTCGTTTTGTGCATCCCACAAAAATACAAAAGTTCATGTAAAAATATAGGAATCTAGCAGATTTGAAAAAAGTGCAAAATAGTGCCACAATTGAAAAGCCATTTTTTTATAAATCACGTTTGGGCAACCTGAAAACAATTTTTTAGAGAGTTGAAATGTTCTACAAAAATGCTATAAATAACATTATCTCTAAATTCAGGGCACCTTGACTTTTGACGTAGAACTACGTTTTTCTTTAGCCTACTACATAGGGATGTAAATAGGAAAACTATTAACGAAAAGGGGACGAAATATGTCCCTTTTTAAATGCTTATAAATCGGTTTGTTTTCAACCGATTTCCTTAATTTTTGCAGCAATTGTTTGGAAAATCATACACGCATCCACCCAAATGTAGAAAATTGTTGACTGATTATGCAAACTATTGTACTATTGATAATTGTCAAGCCTTGTTTAAACGAAAATTACGTCCTCTGATTGGTCGTTATATGATTGCTTCCCAAGCACGGTCGACAGAATCATATACCTTGCAATTGAAAACATGCTATTTGGCCTATATAAGAGCCTGTTTCAGCCGAAGCCGCTCATAATAGTTCTGGACAGCGACAAGTTGTCAACAGCAGTCGTCCTTCCTTAGCAGCAGCACTAGCCCTGTGGTTGGTTACCACGTCTCAGGAGCAGCGCGGTTCTTCTCAGCGTGTGTCGCCAGACTGCCATTATTCCCCCGTTTTAGGGCAGCATGAAGATCGTCATCATCAAATCCAATTTTGAACAGCAAAATGCCTTTTTTCAAGGCAAATAAACAAGTCATAGAAAGTTAATAATTTTTGACAACGTAAGCAAGCATTCTGTGCGGATTCTAGCAGTTACATCTGTCGCGGCCGTCTAATTTACAGAAGGTGAAATAGCTTCCACAGTGCATGTTGTCCGTGTATCTTAAATCCCCCACTGTTGGGGCAGCACAAAGGTTGCGATCAGCAACCGATTTTGAACAGCAAAATGCCTTTTTTCAAGGCAAATAAACAAGTAATTGAAGGGTGAAAATTTCCTAGCATCAACACAAGCAAACATTCTTCGCGGGATCCTAGCAATCAAATTCTGTTGTAGTTTATTTAGTTAATACCCCCACTGTTGGGACAGCACAAAGGCTGCGATCGACATAACCGATTTTGAATAACAAACTGCCCTGTTAGAACGCATTCACAAAGGCAGTTAATTCGAATATGCAGTACTGATATAAAGTCGATTCTATCAATCAGCATGAACAGAATTGCGTCGTCTCTCAACTGCTCAGTTGCAACATGATGCAACCCGCGACAGCGACAAACGAAATCGCTTGCTTGATATTACCACATCCCTGTCACGAACGTCATCCTCATACATTTCGCTTGAAGCCGTTTTTCTCTGGCTCTCTGGCTCGATTATACGTCAAAAGGCTGTCAGTGCTTGCGAAACAGCCGATTAAGCACCGTCCATGCGAGATCAACTGTTGCTGCAAGTGGTGTGAAGAAATGCAGAAAGCGAAAAACGATTGTTTTGTTTTGAACGTTTTATGGATTTCGTGCAGGACATAAATGGTCACGTTCAAACATGTTTCAACACGTTCCGGATAGCCCTACATTCTATATAGTTAGAAGCACGCAAAAAATCCGCACAGTAACACATGCGGCACAATTAACGGAGCTTATGACCATATTTCCAACAGTAGCGCCATCATCATCGGCGGCGGCTTCAGGAAACTGTTGCCATGACATCGGTCTGGATATTACAAGCCGTAATACGATAGGGGTAATATCGTTGCGTGTGTGAGAGCACCATCGGTGTCTACTAGCTGGATACAAAAATTAAACGCGAATTGTGGAATAATTCGTCTAAAGAACATTAGATAATGTGACAACTGAACTGAAAGGCGTGGCCTATTACGTAGCACCCTTCGGCTATAAAAGAGGAAGAGGTTTCTGGAAAACTAGCTACATTCATTAGTCGGAAGGCGAGCTGGATGGACCGTCCACAACGTTGACAGCAATAGAAGCAGATACAGCACTCAGAAGTAACAGCGCGTTGCGCCTGTGGCTGCCTTCAAATTAGATAAATCACTTGCGCTGTGGTTGGTCACCATGTCTCAGTAGCAGCGCGGTTCTTCTCAGCGTGCCTCGCCAGACTGCCATTATTCCCCCACTGTTGGGGCAGCATAAAGATCGTCATCACCAAATCCAACTTTGAACAGCAAAATGCCTTTTGACGTAGAACTACGTTTTACTTTAGCATACCACACAGGGATGCAAACTGAAAAACTGGGACGAAATTTGTCCTTTTTCAAATGCTTATAGGTCGGTTGGTTTTCAACCAATTTTCTTCATTCTTGCAGCAATCGATTGGAAAATTATACACGCATCTGCCCAAATGCAGAAAAATGTTGAATCTACGAACTATTGCACTATTGAAAATTGTCAAGCCTTGTTGAAATAGAAGTAACGTCCACTGATTTGTCGCTTGCTTGCTGTGTGTGTATGGTATGGTATGATGTGTGTATTAGGCTGGGGAATCGTTATATCGAAAAAACGAAACTTGATAGCAAAAAGCCAGAACCAAGTTTTTTTTTTGTTCTATTTGGAGCCCCAAATAATCCTAAATTTATTGGAAGTCGATTGGTTTAGTTTCGCTTGACGCATTGCATTTCAAATTTATATGGAGATTTGTATGGAAAAACCAACGTTTTTGCATTTTCCATTCTAAAGAGCTCAAAGTGGCTCAAACCATAGATTTCAAGACTTCAAATGGTAGGTTTTTTGATGCCAAACAACTTGGCCGAATACATCAAAGAGCTAGGGTGTCCCAAAAAAATACTGGAGCTGTTCAAAGTTGAGTAAGTCGAAATTTATGTTGCAAATCATTTTTTCTGCCAACACTGCCAGTGTACCGGCGTTAGTCAGATTTCTATCGAAAGTAACCTCTGAAACACGTTGTAGATTCTACCTACGCCTAGAATATTGACCTGAATTTGTTCGTTTGATCCAGCTGAGTGTATAAACTCGTTACGACAGGTTACTTCTGATGGGATCCCTAATGGCGCCGGTACTTTGGTAATGTTGGCAGAAAACAAGATTTTCTGCATTAAAATCGACATACTCAACTTTAAACAGCTATAGCTCTTCTTAGGGACATTTTAGCTCTTCAGTGCCTTCTGCAAAGTTGTTAGGAATCTAAAATACTATACTTTTACATAATGTAGTGAATTATTGGATCATTATTGAGCTCTCTAGAAAGGTAAATACAAAAAAGTAGGTTTTCCCATATAAATTTTCATACAAATTTGAAATGCAATGCGCCAAGCGGAGACAAAACCAATCGACTTTCGGTAAGTTTAGGGTTGTTTGGGACCCCAAAAGGAAGCAAAAAAACTTGGTTCTGGAAAATTGATTACTTTTCCCCACCCTAGTGTGTATGATATGGTGTGATGTGTGTATGATATGGTATGATGTGTGTGTGTGTATGATATGATATGATGTGTGTGTGTCTGTATGATATGGTATGATGTGTATGTATCTGTATTATATGGTATGATGTGTGTGTGTCTATGATATGGTATGATTTGTGTGTGTGCTGTGTATGGTTTTTAACTCGGCACGTTCTGCTAACTGCTGAATCCGGTTCACGAAATTCACAACCCTTCATTAGTAGACATTATAACTCATTACCCAAGTAAAAATATTGGTTTTATCAAAGTTTCATTGCGCTCAATACAGCCAAAAAAGCGCTATGAAACTTTGATAAAACCAGTTGTGTTACTAGGGTAATGAAACACTCAATGCATTTGTTAATAGTGTACGTAGTTCTACGTCATTTATGCGGTCGTGCCTTGGATACAACCTCCTACTTTTTTCAACATCGACTTTTTTGGAACAGCCTACTGTATAGAAATCTACTGCCATAGCTCCGGAACACGTTGACCGATATTCTCCAAACTTGACATACATGTTCCTTACATTTTAAATATATTCAAAAGCGTACGAGAGATGTGAGGTCAGCCACTGAAAGGAGGAGAGGGGATGAATTCCGAATAAGTCCATGTTTTTTCATGTACACTAAAGTCGCCTTTTACGCGGGGGATACGTGCCGCGTAAAAAGAAACCGCGTAACAAAAACCGCGTAAATTCCGTAATCCGAGTGAAGAAATTCTGAAATCCGCCTAAGAAAAAAACCGCGTTAATTCCGGAACCCGCGTTAAAAAAAAAACGAGTAAATTCCGAAATCCGCGTAAAAAGAAACCTGCGTAAAAAAAAAGCGTAAACAGCGACCTTAGTGTATTTCATACATGCTACTATCAAAATTTGACCGTGATACAGTCACAAGTGATCTTAAGATTGTTTTGATCATAATAAGCAAAATATACCAAAAGTATTGAAAAAATGATGAAAACATTTATGTTCGCTTGCTTGTATGAGAATGTCCCATAGTGCATCGCAGCCAACTGTTAAGTGTGCAGGACAGTTGAGGAGCTAGCGCAACAGTTCTACCGACACAAACAGTCTCTCACGAGCCAAGACTCTAACCTACGTCGACTGGCTTGTTATTCCGCCATCGTACCTCGAGACCAGCTGGAAGCGAATTTTGTGGTTTCCATTTATTCTGCCATTCATTTTCTATATTTTCCATCAATCATTACCGTTTTAAATCAAGTTGCAATCGCGGTCAGATATTCTAAATTCTAAAACAAGAAATTTAAAATTTTATTTAATAACATTAGATATAAAAATGTTTAACTCTTGTTGAACACAATCTATGGTTTCTAGAATAAAATGTTTTGGATAAAAGTAACGGGAACAATCCTTTCCAACATAAGAAATTCTCACTAAGACGTCTTCTTTTTCAGAATAGCCTAGTGCGTACTTCTACTGCCAAGATATGCTTACAAAAATCTCCTTGCTCACGGACGTGCTTCCGATAGTCGGTGTCGGCGATCAGGTGATCTGCTCCAGTTGGCTTGTACCTCTAACCGGCACTTTTGCCATACCCCATTAAGCCATCGTATCACGCGAAGGACTTTTCTTTCATGGCAACTCGTGAAATCAAAATGAACTCATCTAATCCAAAACCAAATGTATGGAGATTGAACTGGTGGAGGACTTCAGTCTTGACTGCGAATCGGTGGACTGAGGACCAACGGGTCTTCTAGGAGGCCGCAAGCTTAGTCAGCCAACCCACTGACTTAATAACCTGCTCAGGCCAGGCCGCAAATAAGCAACAACGATCTACTGAGACAGCGTCACCAAACAAAGACGCTTAGTGACCGATCAGCAAAAAGCCTCGGGACCTGGCAGCTTTCTGCACTGCGACAAACATCAGGGATGTCTAATCTGAAATGCTTAACTATCCAGCTTCCCTATTTACCTCTGAACAGCTGAAACCTGTTCGCGACGCCATTCTGGACTGTATTACTAACCAACGATCACCCGCCGTCAAGTCCAAGTTTAGGAGCTACCGACTAAACAACTGCAACTTGACTGAGCCGATGATGACACAGCTAGATGGCTGAAGACCACGCTGTCTTCTTCCAAATCATAGAAGGTATTCTCGTCTTTCACAGGAAGAACCTGCCAAAAGCCCTCAATTTTATGAGATATTTTGGACACCACACCCAGATAATCTGATCTTGAGGTACGATGCTGGCGATGCAGCCGTCGTAGGTTGAAGTCCCGGGTCGAGAGAGACTTTTGGTGTCAGTAGGATCGTAGTGCTAGCCCCGCAATAGTTCTGTACACTAAAACAGTTGGCTGCGATGTATGTGTATATAAACAGAAGGTAGAGTTTTGAATAGAAATGTGGCATCAACGCCTTTCAAGGCTTTTCGGACACCACACCACAAACGAGAAAATTTTCCGTCTGGTCCAAAACTACAACGAAGATTTCTACGATTACACCCAGTTAAGCATACAAACGCGAGGCATTCGGACGCGAGGCCTAGGCGAATTGACGCAAGGCCAATTGAACACTAGTCCGAGGGGAAGTGGGGCAGAATACGTTATTATCGTCACCAGGGGGAGCTCCGTAGCCGTAAGGTTATAGAGTCCAGATTTCATACGGGGTATGCAGTACCAATCCCAACACTTCCACTGGCTTCATGAACCATGTAGTACCGAATTTGCGCACAGATATGCAACCAACAAGTTCACTTTCATCAATGTCTTCGACTATCTTGTGATCTGTGTACAAGAATAGGGGCCAAACAATTTTTGCTCTATTCATTCAACGAAATAAAGGTTACTGGAGCCCTTGGTTGGTAAACGGCTGGGCAGTGCGTACCAGCAGTACACCTGTACTAATTGGCATAAAATAGACCCCAGTGTGGTCCAAAGCATAATTCCCAGCAACTAATATCCCTACCTCCACGTGGTACCGTCTGGGATACGAGCAACCAAGGGAAGATCGGTGAACCGGTGGGAACTTGGTCGTATGCTGACAGGGAAGGGGAAGCTGCTCTCCTAGGAGCGCAGCTTGTCCGAGTGTCTGTTCCTCATGTTAGAGGCGGCTCTAACAGCGTCTGATCCAGAGCGGACGGCTGAATTATGAAATGCGGCGTCTACGGACCGGAACAATTGGCAAAGATCTAGGCGACGAAATAAGTACGACGATTGGAAGCTCGGTACAAGGAACTGTAGATCGCTGAACGCCCCGGGTGGCGACCGGATTCTGCTGGATCTGCTAGAGCCCCGCCACTTCGACATCGTTGCGCTCAAGGAGCTTTGCCGGAAAGGAGAGTAGGTACGAAGGATTTGTGGCCGCAGGGCACAGTACTACTAGAGCGGCGGCACGACCAATGAGCTGGTTAACGGCTTTATAGTGCTGTGCAGGATGGAGAGTCGTGTGATCGAGTGGCAGGCGATCAGCGACAGGTTGTGTTTGTTGAGTATAAAAGGCCGGTTCTACAACTACACTATCCTCAATGTGCACTGCCCTCACGAAGGGAGACCCGATGTAGAGAAAGAAGAGTTCTACGCACAGCTGGAGAAACTCTACGATAGCTGCTCGCGTAGAGACATCAAGATCGTCATCGGGGACATGATCGCGCAGATCGGTAGGGAAGAAATGTACAAGCCGTCGATCGACCCGCATAGCCTGCACACCGTGACGAACGACAACGGCCAGAGATGCGTCAACTTCGCAGCTTCCCGAGGACTGGCAGTCCGAAGTACCTTCTTTCCCCGTAAGGACATCCACAAAACCACCTGGAGATCACCTGACCAACGTATACGAATCAAATTGACCATTGACGTTTCTCATCGACGGCCGCTTCTTCTCAGACATTACAAACGTACGTACCTATCGCGGTGCGGATATTGGCTCGGACCACTACCTAGTTGTGGTATCATTGCACTCAAAACTGTCGACCGTATACCACGCGCGACACCGCCGAACCCCACGGCTCAACATTAAGCAGCTCCGGAACTCCCAGGCTGCGGAGGAATACTCGCAACAGCTTGAAGCGGTGCTACCCACAGCGGAGGAGCTAAGTGCATTGCCTCTTGAAGACGGCTGGTGCAGCATTCGCACAGCTACCGGGGAGACCGCAACTGCGACACTAGGAGTAGAAGCACCGATTGGCAGAAACGACTGGTATGACGGGGAGTGCGAGGCAGCGGTATATGAGAAGAACCGGACCTGGGCGAAATACCTGGGCAGGTAAACGAGAGAGAACAAGGCCAATTACAAACGGGCACGGAACGACATGACCACGATTCTCAGATGAAAGAAGCGCCAGCAAAAGGATCGTGAACATGAGGAGCTGGAGCAGCTGTACCGTGCCAGTGAAACGCGGAAATTCTATGTGAAGGTAAACCAGTCTCGCAGAGGCTATGTACCGCAAGCCGACATGTGCAACGACGCGGATGGGAACCATCTCACGGATGCCAGCGAGGTGGTCGACAGGTGGAAGGAGTACTTCAATGGACACCTGAATGGCGAAACAGTAAACAGAAGCTGAGCAGAAACTGACCTAGGAGCACCAGAAGCGGATGACCGAGTACCAGCCCCCGATATTCACGAAGTTCTTTGTGAGATCGGGAAGCTGAAAAACAATAAAGCCGCAGGCAAAGACGGACTGCCGAGCGAGCTCTTGAAACATGGAAGAGAGGCGCTGGCTACAGCGCTGCACTGGGTCATTTCCAGGATTTGGGAGAAGGAAAAACTGCCAGACGAGTGGATGGAGGGAGTCGTCCGTCCCATCTACAAGAAGGGCGACAAGCTGGAGTGCCGCAACTACCGCGGTATCTCGCTTATCAATGCCGCCTACAAAATACTCTCACAGATCCTGTTCCGTCGTCTATCACCTTTAACCAGGAGGTTCGTGGGTCAGTACCATGCGGGTTTCATGGGAGCCCGTGCCACCACGGACCAGATCTTCTCAATCCAACAGATCTTACAGAAATGTCGCGAGTACAACGTGCCCACACATCACATCTTCATTGACTTCACGGCGGCCTATGATACAGTCGATCGAGATCAGCTATGGCAGATCATGCACGACAACGGATTTCCAGATAAACTGACTCGATTGATCAGAGCCAACATGGCGCAAGTGATGTGCTACGTGTGTGTTTCGGGGATACTCTCGAATCCTTTTGAATCGCGCAGAGGGTTGAGACAAGGTGATGGACTTTCCTGTTTGCTGTTTAACATCGCCCTTGAGGGTGTGATCCGAAGGGTGGGCATCGACACGAGGGGCACAATTTTCACAAGGTCTGTTCAGCTTCTGGGCTTCGCCGATGACTTCGACATCATATCACGTAACTTTGCGACGGCGGAGGAAACTTACGCCCGACAGAAAGCCGAAGCTGGACGGATCGGACTGCGAATAAATGCATCGAAAACAAAATACATGCGAGCGAGAGGCTCCAAGGAGAACAACATCAGCCTCCCAACTCAAGTCTCTGTAGGCAGTGATGAGCTTGAGGTGGTCGATGAGTTCGTGTATTTGGGGTCACTGGTGACCGCCGACAATAACACCAGCAAAGAGATCCAGAGACGCATCTAGGCAGGAAATCGTGCCTACTTTTCGTTTCGGAAGACACGACGATCGAATCGAGTGCGACGACGTACGAAGTTGACGCTGTACAAAACCCTGATAAGACCAGTAGTCCCCTACGGGATCGAGACAACAACGCTTCTCGCGGAGGACATTAACGCTCTTTGAATTTTCGAACGGAAGGTGCTGCGGACTATCTACGGTGGAGTACAGACGGACGACGGAGAATGGCGACGGCGCATGAACCACGAACTGCACGCGCTGCTTGGAGATAATCCCATTGCACACCTGGCGAAAGTCAATAGGTTACGGTGGGCCGGTCACGTCGTAAGGATGGCGGAGGACAATTCTGTGAAATCACTTCTCTTCAGCAACCCTACCGGCACCAGAAATAGAGGGGCGCAGCGTGCACGATGGCTCGATCAGGTCGAAAGAGACTTGCGGGTGATGAGACGTCTGGGGAACTGGCGAAACACAGCCCAAAACCGAGCAACATGGCGACAAATTCTTGATAGAGCACGAGCCACCACAACTCTCGTCTGATTGGTAAGGTGTGTGAAGAGCCCTTCAAGTCACCCTCCAGTTATTACCGTACGAAATCTATCCTACTATCTAGATTATTTCAACCCTCTAGTGCCCAGTGCCGCCTTTGGACGGTCTTTAGTTAAACCACTTTAACGCTTCAATCAATACTTGAAAATGATTATACAGATTCATAGTAATTTCTTAGAAGTCCGTCTGAAAGTTAATTTGGGCACTAGAGGGTTAAGTTTCATTTATACAGAATGTGCCCTAACATAGAAAGCAAATATGTAGTTCTGTGTCAAAAATCGTATGTTGTAGCGAACATTTGGAGGAAGTGCCACTCGTAAAAACCTCTCTCACGCTTGTTTAACTCTACGAATGATAAACTATTTCATTTCAAATTTAAAGCCAATAAAGTAAGTTTAAGTTATTCACACCGAAATATTATTAGTTTATAATGTTCAATGTTTAATGTAAATGAAAGCATATCTTCGTTAGCAGCCACCTCGTCAATCTTAATTACCTAGGTATCAGTTTTCTGCACTATGCAAGCCTGAGAGTGATCGACTTTTATTTTCGTTTGTGCTACCATCACAATCTTTCTTTTGTGTTGATTTATTTCCCATCGATATAAGTCTCACTCTGTCTTCCATTTTCGATATAAAGAATTCCACGTTGAATAATACATCGACCGGACTCTACCATCAATAATTTATGTGAAACTTAAGCATGAAAAACATGGGTGAACTGTCCTGTTTTGTTTTTGGAGAGGTCATATTTTTGTTAGCATATCCTTTACTGAATTTTGATTACCTTCGCCATATAAAACTGGATAGCAGTGAATTCCAAGTGTTGAAATAAAACAAACAGCAGTGAATTTCAAGTGTTGAAATAAACAAACACTTCATTTCTAATCAAAAATTTTGGGCCAAAGAAAGCTGCGTTTCCAAAATTACATACCAAGCTGCCTATAGCTTTGATGACATAAGTTTAATTTTCTGTTCAGTGAACAAGACAAGATACTACACAGATAATATATTTTGTAGAATTTCATTCGTGAAGTTGTCATTAAGACAAAGATATGACATTTTATTTTATTAGTTCTCTATATCAGATTAGTTCCCTAAAAGACCCTTTTGAGGAATAGCAGTAATACAACAACATAATACATAAGACAGATAGTGTTTTTGACAGAAGATATATAAAAAGTTTTAAAAATATTCATGAAACGTGTTTGACAGTGAATAGATGTCTAACAAAAATTTCGTTCTTCAATAAAAAGCTCTCGATTTCCTGATAACTACCAAACCTCCGGATCTCATTTCCTCTTTTTATGGTTTCTTTTGCTAGGTTTTTTGTATTATCTAGAAAAAAAAAACAGCAAAAAACGGCGAAATCGCGTGAATATTCAAAAGCAGCTATATATCATTTCCTAAGACCAAAATGTCTATGCTGAGCGCACCCCTGTCTTCGTTACTTCTGCCTCCGCAATCCTGAACTAATAAATACTGCACCGAAAGAGCAACTCCTCGATCTACTCCAACAAAAACCCGGAGAAAGCCCAACAAAAAGCACTGTTTCTGTTGTGCTCAATGTATCGTGGCGAATAGATGGCGCAAAGGAAAACCAACCAAAAACCGCTGCAGAGAATGAAATTTACAATGTCGAGGAGAAGAAAAAAAAACAACCCAAAATAACGAATTGTTCTGTTCACTCATTTACATGAAAATCATTTGATTATGCCCCGAGCTGCCGGTTCTCTGTCGGTGAGATCCTTGCTTTGTCGGTTTGCCGCCTTTTGCTTTTCCAAGATGTAGTTTCGCTTCCCGCTTTCCGGTAGGCGTCTTTTCCGCTGCTGTGTAGCGTGACTGTTTTCGGAAACGTTGCAAGCGAGTTAAATTACGTTTCCAAGATTTATGATAATACTTAGCTTTGTTTCTTCGGTTACATTTTGTTTCTGTGGGAGGCAGCCGCAGCGGCGAAAAGATGATATTTACTAAACAGCCGTAATTGCTGCTCGCTTTTAGACAAAGCGCAAATATTTCACGGCTGACTCCAGACCACAGTGGACGACGGATGAGCTACGGTCACATTTTTCATCCCCGTCCCGTGGCAATGGCGATGGAAGCGCGCCGAGATTGTGCCGTTTTTCTTTTGAACCGCGGTGCTATGATTCTGGGAAAACTTTCTTTTTTCGTCGGGTGATTCATTAACCTTTAGATTCAATTCGTTTCATTTGAGAGCTTTTTTTCTGAGTTATAACTAACAGTCTTGGAGTTTTACTAGAACTAAGGGGAATATATTTTCAGTCTGACTAAACCCTGCCTATTCCCCTAGATAAGTTTGGGTTGTAAGCTTAAAAGCTTAAAACGTTTCATGGTTGAGTTACCAAACATACTGAACTCCTGATTGTTTGTTTGTTTGTGGAAACAATAGGAAAAAAACAGACATTGTACTGAAGCTCTTCTTGATAAAAACGCAAGCCATGCTTTTTGTTAATGGACTGAACAATACCGATGTTGAAACAAATCTCATTTAATATTTCCACTACGATTCGCAATACTAATATATTCTAGGATATCGATTCAAGATACCCGTTGTTGAATTCAGTTATCGCTCTATCCCCCTAGAACAGTAGCTAGCATGCTTTACATGCTTCGTCGTACCTCATTCTCTGTACAGGGCTGATTGTCAATGTAAATTCTACTGAAAAAAGTTATCACCATAAGGGGTACAATTCTTACCACCCATTTATCTCAACCCGTCAAACCGGGCAGCATCGTCACATCCTGCGCTCGTAACACAATAGCGTGGAAACTTGTTGGCACCGAGGGACTTGAAAATCATGCTTTCCCAGCAGATTCCACTGATCGATTCGCTCATGTGACACGCTCCGTCACAGGGAAATACGATACGGTATAAATAGCGTTACAAAAGTTAGCCCCGGAAATTGGACACACTTTCGACGACGATAAAAATCTTCGCCGCACGCTCGGGTGGAAACGAAATTTGATACAGACCAATAAATTTGCTCGTAAAATTATGTTGCTTTTTTCCAGCCGGGCGGCACGGAGACAAGGGTGGCTGCAGCTTCTGAGCGGAATCGGTATTTGACGGTGGGGCATTTGCATACATTCCCCCCTCGATAATGGCGATAACACTGTTCTCTTTTCCTGCTTCGAGGTTGTGTTTACTGTGGAATTATCGAATAATTTGTCTTCTTTGTCGGGGAATTTTCCGGCTAGCAATTTTGACCGTGCGTGAACGAATATTCTTGCAAGTGCGAACTGTCGCGTCGTAAAAAACGATTTCAAGCGGAAGTATGAGGGAAAGTCACCCAAACGTTGAACAACATCGGATGTTTTTGGTGTGATGTTATTAATGCCGGATATTGTTGATGTCAGTTTGTTTGCGCATTGCCGGGCGGTGAACTGAAAGATAGTGTAGCCATTTGATCTATATTGGTGTTAAATAATCCTTGAAAATTGTTCCCGTTGGGTGTATTTTCGATCAGCAGTCATTCCACCCAGCACTTCAATCGTTACTCGCGTCCATAAAGATTTTTCTAACTATATAGGTCAAAAGACGAATTTAAATGGTATATATTATAGGTACCTAAGAACAAAGCTTAAGCATAGTTTACAGTTCCAAGCGAGGTGAAAAATTTCTACAAGTGAAAAAGCGTAAATTTTCGCTCGCGAAATCTGTCGTGAAAATCCGGAACATGCAAGTATTTCACCAGCCTGCAGTTTACAGTTTAAGTGAAGCAAAATTCACGAGTTTACACTCCGAGCGAAATCAAAATTGGCTGCAACTGACAGAATATAGACGCACGCAAGTTTTCGCTTGCTGCTGCCTTTTCCACTAGCGTTTGTATGCGTGAAAAAAGTAAGCCCCAGGGAAAAAGATGAGATCCACAACCTTCGATTTCGCTGGATCGAATTTGTTTATAGTTCCAAGCGAAGTGAAATTTTCGCAGGTTGCATTTTTCACGAGCGTGAAAAAATGAACATTTTGTATGAGATTTTCACTTCGCTTGGAACTCTAAATGAGGCTTTAGCGATAAGCTAACGTCGCACACTGTTTCCAAAGCTGCTAAAACGTGATCGGAATTATTTTGACCCAAAAACATTGATTTTAGAGCCATAACGTCTTCAGCAAAGTTGTTCCATTAATTATTCTCCATGTTATAGAAGTTGCAATTCCATGATTAATGCACTCAACAGTGAGAAACAAATTTTACATTTTTAATTTTGGAGTATGAAAATCCACTTGTTGAGTTGTAGCAAATTTCAAAAGAAACAACTTTGTTAAAGACATCATACTTCTATCTATCTATTTAAATGGACTGAGTTTCCTGTAGATTACTACGATTTTTTTCTTTTTTACTTTCTATAGTGATTTTCTACAATTTTTGAATGTTCTACAAAATTGTTTGGTATAACGAAACAAACAATATCTTCGAAGAAAGTTTATTTTTGTTTGTTATGTGAATAATATATTTTTGGTTGTTGACGATTTTTACTAGAATAATGCGCTAATATACACTAATTACTTTAAACTAGAAAAATAAAGATTTCGGGGTCGTAGTGCCTCCAGTAAAGTTGTTCTATTAATTAACGAGCAAGATTTTGTTACTTTAGGGCACTATTTTATTACCTTTGTGTCTAAAGACCGTGCATTTGACAAAAAAGGTAACAAGCTAAAAGTAATAAAATAAAAAAGGAAAGGTTTTGCGTGAGCACGGTACTTTCAGGGCCGCAGGAATACAACTCAATATGCCAGTCCGTTATATCTTGGCCGTTCCGCCGGGCTACATATGTTGCTTATCTATGGCAATAGAAGAACATCGAACAACAAACCAGTGCTTTTAATTAAAAGCATCCTAGTTTCAATTTAAGGTTTGTTTCATTTAGAATTTAGCCGCATACAATTTCTGATTTCTCCATGAAGAAATAACGTTCAAAATTGGTGAATATATGTTTTGCCTTTCTCCTAGAAAGGTATAGCAATCACTGGAAAAACCAAAGGTATAAAAGTGCTCCAAAGTGTCGAATCTCGTATATCAATCGACTTAGTTCGACGAGCTGAGCATTTTCTGTATGTGTGTGTGTGTGTGTGTGTGTGTGTGTGCGTATGTGTGTGTGTGTGTGTGTGTGTGTAACGCTCCCCAATCTCACTCGATTTTCTCAGACATGGCTGGACCGATCTTCATGAAAATAATTGCAAATGAGAGGTCTCGTTGTCCCATAAGACCCTATTGAATTTCATTGCAATCGGATTTTTAGTTTAGAGGTTATTTTCAAAAATGTGAAAATCACGAAACATCATTATCTCAGAAACTACTCAACCGATTTTAACAAAATTGGTATTAAATGAACGAGCTACTTAAAAACCCTTAACTCTTGAGTTTCATGAAGATTGAACGTGCGGTTCAGAAGTTATAAAAAGAAACGTGTTTTGGAGAGTGTTTAATCTCACTCATGTTTCTCAGAGATGGCTGAACCGATTTTCATAAAATCAGTGTCAAATAGAAGGTCTAGTTGCCCCATAAGACCCTATTGATTTGTTTTGCAATCGGACTATTACTTTGCCTGTTATGTTTAAAAATGTGAAATCCAGCTATAAAAAGGAACATATTCCGAAGACTACTCAAACTCACTCACTTTTCTCAGAGATGGCTGAACCGATTTCCACGAAATTAGTGTCAAATGAAAGATCTAGCTCCCTCATAACACCTCATTGAATTTCAATGTAATTGGACTGTAACTTCGTCTGTAAAGTACCAGAATGTGAAAATCACGAAACTTCATTATCTCAGAAAGTACACAACCGATTTGAACAATATTGGTATCAAATGAACGGGCTAGCTAAAGGTTAATTGATGAATTTTATAGTGATTAAACACGTGGTTCAAAAATTGTGAAAAGAAACATATTCCGGTGTCTTTTCAAATTCACTCGTTTCCCGAAAATGGCTGGACTAAATTTAACAATCTGAGTGTCAAATGAAAAGTTTGGCTTTTCTATAGGTTCCCATTTTATTTGACTATAATCGTATCTTCATTCCAACCGTTTTGTATTAAATTATAAAAACAACTGAAGACTATTATCTCAATGATCACACGACTTATATGAACATACCTAGTGTCATTTGAACAGGTTGTCTCTCAAACTCACAAGTAAGAAATTTCATAGCAATTTGATATGTGGTTTAAAAGTTATGAAAAGAAACGAAATTCAAAGACTATTAAAAACTGTAACTGCTATGATCAAAACATATGGCCTCAACCAAATTTGAATTTGGTATTGTGCTATTCGTACGTTCCCGGTACTGCTCGTGATTGAAGTGTACGAAATTCAAAGTCATTTCTTTTATTTCGCTATTTCTTCAGCACGAATATTTTACTCCTAATTAATAATTTTTTTAACTTTTTGCCTTTCTCCTAGAAAGGTATAGCAATCACTTTCAAAACCGAAGATATGAAAGTACTCCAAAGGGCCGAATGACATGTATTACTCGACTCAGTTCGACGAGCTGAACATTATCTGTATGTGTGTGTGTGTGTGTATGTGCAGATTATTGTTTTCACTCACTTTTCTCGGAGATGGCTGGACCGATTTTAATGAAATTATATGCAAATGAAAGTTCTAGTTGCCCCATAAGACCCTATCAAATTTCATTGTACTCCATAAGACCCTATTGATTTTTTTGCAATCGGACTATTACTTTGCCTGTTATGTTTAAAAATGTGAAATCTAGTTATGAAAAGAAACATATTCCGAAGAATACATAAACTCACTCACTTTTCTCAGAGATGGCTGAACCGATTTTCACGAAATAAGTGTCAAATGAAAGGTCTAGCTGACTCATAACACCCTGTTGAATTTTACTGTACTCGAACTGTAACTTCGTCTGTAATGTACCGAATTGTGAAAATCACGAAACTTCATTATCTCAGAAACTACACAACCGATTTGATCAATTGTATTATTAGATGAACAGGCTAGTTAAGGATTAACTGTTGAATTATGATTTAACACGTGGTTATAAAGTTTGGCTGCCCTATACGTTCCCATTTCATTTGATTATAATCGAACTAAGCAACCGTTATGAATTAAATTGTTAATAAAACAACGAAATTCTATCATCTCAAAGATTACACGACTTATTTGAATATTACTAGTGTTGAGTCATCTCTCAAACTTATAAATAACAAACTTCATAACAATTTGAAATGTGGTTCAAAAGTTATGGAAAGAAAAGAAATTCAAAGGCTATTTAAAACTATACCTGCTTTGATCAATATATGTGGCCACAATATAATTTAAATTCGCTATCGTACCATTTGAATGTTCCCGGTATCGCTCGTGATTGAATAGTTCGAAATTAAGAATCATTACTTTTATTTCGCTATTTATTGAGCATTTACATTACGTCAAATTTCATATTTTATACTTATATTACAACATCATTATTTTAGCACCCAAAAAGTGAATACACATTTATTGGATTGAAGCGTTCATGTAAATCTATTTTTACAAATAAAAAGTTCGAATGAGAAAGGCTTAGTCTGACCGCTAGGTGGATTAATTTAGGTTTTTCATGGTTGCGCCAGTGATGAAAACTTCTGTCTTCCTTCCACAGTAACAGATGGCTTACCAAATCATCAACTTGCGGACGAATTCATCAGCAAAAACAAATTTAAACCTACCAGCCGTTCGCAAGGTAAAATTTCCGACTCGGGATTTGTCCAAAGTCCATTTTGACGTATGTTTCATCGTGCATCAAAATACAGCCGTTGTACTTTGTCAGGACTTCTCGTATAGCTTTCTTGCTCGGGTTTTGGCAACCATGTTCTGTTTCAGCGTCCTGTTGAGTTGTTTGCTGGCATGATTCGACCGTAATCCTTCACGCATACAGATTCGACGATCTGTACTATGTGCTGCATTGAACCTTTTCGCCAAATCATGGAGGGAGACCCCAGGAATATTTCGAACTGCCTTGATGACCTTCGCTCGTAGTGTCCGGTCCAATGTTCCACTTCTACGTTTGGTTTGTTCAACGCGATCCATCATCAAATTGTCCCGGTAACGTTAGAGCACGGTATTCACAGTCGATTTTGGTAGTTAGAGAGTCTTGGCGATAAATCCTCCTGATCATATTGGGTCTTCAATATAGGTGTGCACAATTTTTTCTTGTCTCTCGCTTTCCACCTTGGATAACTTTTCAACGCGTGTACCATTATTGACGAAATTTTCACCACTAAGTAAACAAACTTTCCAGATCAAAACGTTGTCATTAGTTTCTCGGTACGACAACTAGAGGCACTGCAGCAAATAAAAGGAAACGGCCATGTGTTCATGATGTGTCCAATCTGTGGTAGTCACCAGCATGTGTGCGAATGAACTCTTCGACCGCTTCGAGCAAGCAGCCGGAGCAAAACTCAACAGACAAAAAACTGTCGCAATAGACGTCGGGCTGGTTGATGGAAATCCACTGAATGCTCAATGGCTACAAACCACTGAGACGATCAAAATACTCGGCATATTTTTCACCAACTCGATTCGGGCAATGGTTAAAATAAACTGGGACGATATCGTGTCAAAATTTACCCAGCATTTGTGGCTGCTTTCGCTGAGGAGCCTAAACCTTCAGCAGAAAGTAATACTGCTGAATACTTTTGCGACGTCCAAGATTTGGTATGTGGCATCAATTTTTCCACCCACCCAGCGTTCACACGTCTATAATAATTACATCCATGGGGTCCTTCTTGTGGCGTGGACTACCGGCGCGCGTTCCCAATGGAGCAGCTTGCGCGTGACAGGATCCGGAGGGTTGAAGCTACAACTACCTTCTATAAAGTGCAAAGCGCTGCTGTTAAATCGGCACATGCAGGCGAGTGGCTTCCTTCCCTTCTATCAATCCCTACTGAACCAGAACATCCCTCCCCCCACAGACCTCCCATGCCTGAAGTTTATTTCACAGCAAATTCCCCTCCTTCCCCCACCTGTTCGAGCAAATCCCTCGAGTGACCAGATACACCGTCTGTTCCTCGAACGGACTGAAACGCCTCGTGTTAAGCGAAAATATCCAGGTGAAAATTGGAGACGAATATGGACCAACATAGCGGACAAACAGATGTCGTCAAACCTGCGTAGCAACCTCGACCTGTTCGTAAACGAGAAGACGGAGCACAGACGGTTGATGCGAATCTTCCAACGAGCTGACGGTAAGAACTGTCTTCACTGTAATGCGACGGTTGAATCGCTGGAGCATAAATTCAGTGGCTGCGCTCGTGTAGCACACGCATGGGCGTGGGTGCAACAAAAGATATCCTCTATACTTGGTGGGTGGCGGCGACTTCTATTCGACGATCTAATGCGACCTGCCTTGGTAAATATACGCCTAATAAAACGTAGACAGATATTGAAACTCTTCATATTATACATCACCTATGGTCATGAAGTTAACGGTAGGATCGATGTTGGCGAGCTTGAGTTAAACATAAGGTGTGCATCTGTATAATATGTAATTTTTTTTTTGAAACAGCAAACAATACTTTTTTTACACCAAAAAAAAAAATCATAAATGGTGACAATCAAAAATAAGACTTATCATTCATAGGGATTTCAAGCTACTTGTCAAAAAACGTAAGTTAACTTACAACTGACTTAATTGCTAACTTATTTGGTTATAAAGAGAGTTTATCTTAGCAATTGAGTATTGCAACGATTTTTGTCGAAAACTGTTAATAATTTTATTTGACATAGCTTCTAATGTTTAAACACCAGTGAGTCTATGTAATTCGGGTGTACCAAACCAAGGAGGACGTTTCTAAAGCATTTTTAGGATTTTATTCTGAATCCTTTGAAACGTTTTCTTCCTTGTTAAACAACAACTTGACCAGTTCCTTCCGGCTGGTCTCGAGGTACGATGCTGGTCTAACAGAGGCCAGTCGTCATATGTTCGAATCCCGCATCGGAAGAGAAACTGTTAGTGTAAATAGGATTGTAGCGTAAGCCCCGTAATTGCCCTATACACTGTCTGTGAAGTCTGTGTTGTATAAACAGAAGATCAAATTCCGAAACGGGATGTAATACTTGGGTTTTGGCTTCCTACTAGTGGTCCAATACTGAACGAATAGTAGATGCCCATGTTTGTTGGCCTTGGGATGCCGGTCTCCAGTCTCTTATAAAGGTAGCAGCTCGTGTGTTTTTATCGATAGCGCACAACCACCGGAAGCGGGGCCTACCCTGGAATCTACGGCCATTTATTGGTTTTCTGCCGATAACAGTTTCGGCGGCCCTTACATTAGCCATTCTGTTTACATGCCCAGCCAACTGCGACCCACCAGGTTTTATCACCATAACTATTTCAGCATATTTATACACTTGGTACAGCTCGTGATTGATGCGTCTGCCCTACACTCCATCCTCTCATTTACCGTCAAGAATTGAATGCAGCACCTTACGCTCAAAAAGACCGATCACTCGTCAATCGGCTTCATTTAGCGTCCACGATTCACCACTGTAAAGGACAACCGAAAAGATCAGCTTTCTATATAGCGCCAGTATTTTGGGAGTCTACAGGTGGAACATCAGTTAGCTACGTAGTTCGTAGAAATCCTATTTTTTGCTGCAGCTCGCCTTTTGATTTCGCCGCTCATCTAACCTTGCCATTTTCATTCCGAAAAGTTTGTAGCCCTCCTTCACAGCTCTGCGAATTAACCAAATTACATCAATGTAATCTACAAATCCGAGAAGCACGTAAGATGTTTTGATGATGGCTGAATAGAAGGCTTGGAAGAGCGTCCCCTTGCCACGAAAGTGACTGATGTTTCGCCCGCTATTAGTATACAGGATGTTGATTCCTTCAGCGTCATTCGAATAAACTTATCAGTTTCGCCGCAAAAAACGTTCTACAATTATTTGCCACAGCTTATTTGACTAGACTGAGTCGTACACCTCCATGAAATCCACAAACAAATGGTAAGCTAAAACCGTCGCACACTGGGAAAAAATTAACCCAAATTTCCACTAATTAGAAGCCGCTGGGCTGGCAACATAAAATATAGCATTTATTGGTTAATAAATCGATTGGTGATAGTTTCATCCTGTGCAGGGTACGGGAAAAGGTCTATATTTCCAAAAATACGCAAAAATAGGGCGAAAAGGGGCGAAATAGACCGTTTTCCGTGCCCTGCACAAAATGAAACCATCACCAATCGATTTATTAACCAATTTTATATAATAAATGCTATATTTCAGTTTGGCAGTCTAGCAGCGATTATTTAGTGCAATTGTGGGTTCCAGTTATTCCACCAAATAATCGCCGTAACCAGCTGCCAGGCCATCCGTCTTTAATCATTGGATGTTGTAACGCTTAGGCGTCACCATTTTGGTGTCTCCAGGTGTACTTCCGAATACTTAAACGTGGAAAGTAGTTACTGTAGTGATTGTGAATATGTGCCCAAAACTCTCCGTTATGAACAACACTCAATACAGGAGCCCGCCACGGTACAATCGCGTGCAGTTGAGGCAAATTGACGTCGCTGAAAACTACGCACGTTCACTCGAAACACCTGGAAGCGGGTGAGGTGGTTGAAACGCCAGGGACTGTTGAAGCACCGTGAAAACAGCAGTCAACAACGTAGCAGAGAACGACCATGGGCATGTGGAATGCAACCGACGAAATGAGTGAGACGAGAAGTACGCTGTGTGGGTACTCATGTTGCGTCGACCTACCCGTCGGAGACGGAAGAGGAGACAGTAAAACCAACTATTCCTGGAGAAAAAACGCCGCCAGAAAGAGGAGTAGTTAGAGAAACTAGAACGGCTGGGTTACTTTTATGAGACGTGAAAGTTTTATCAAAACTCAACGCATCCCGCATAGGCTTTGTATAGAGATAATGAAAGGCGTATTCTGGTGGACGATTGTAAGGTGACCGAAAGATGGAAGCAGCACCTCGATGAATATTTGAATGCCGTAGGGTAGATGTCCAGTAATGGAGGGTCTAAGCCTCCGTGGTTTTTTAAAAACGAGAACATCAATATTCAAATCGCATATATCAAACCCATTTTTCTTTGGTGTTATAAAAAATATCATAAACTGTCATGTACAATTACAGTTTGTATATGTTTTAAACAAATTAAGTATGAAAAACTGTGCCAGTAATGGTGGTAGTGGACTTTTTCATAGGCTGCAGCAAATGAATTATGATTTAGTTGTTTTTATGCTCTAAGGTAGCATTCCAAACCTCTTCTTCCACCGTGGGCAATCGTCTAGCATGAGCTGTGATAATTATACGTTTTGAATTTAATGGTGAAAAAATGTGAGATAAAAAACAAACTACTTCTTTTGCTCCAGATGATGCTTCGCAATGCTAGAAGGATCTTATCCGGTAGTTTTACCCCACTCTTCTTTTGATCTTTGTGGCTGCTCAATTTTGTTCTTCAAATCAAGGGACTACTTTACGAGCGCTTGTATGAATAAAAAAATTCGAATGTTATAATGAAAACATAAAAGAAAAACAAACAGGTCATGTAACAATTGTTTAAATAGTCCAAATCAGAGTAAATCAGTAAAAATAATCATTGTGCTGTATCACATTAGCGCTTGGAAAGCTTTGAAGCTTGAAGAAGCTCAAGTTTGTCCTTCTGCATCTCATCAACTTCCAGCTGTTCTATCATCTCTTTTCTCTGTTATATATCCTTGCGTTTCGGCGGCACTACCACTATTACTTGAACAGGGGTACTGAAATTGTTCCTATAGTGGAGTTTCAATTTATTCAGTATTGTGATGATTATTTGTGATTTTTTCGATTGATTATGGTAAGAAAAATAGTTAAGAACAGTTCTGCGAAGACTGTTGCCACAGAAATCGTGTTTACATCGATATTTCAAGCTACGGAATTTCACTGTTGCGTTACAAATTTCGTAAGAAACTTGCTGTTTTTGTCACTCTTGAATGAATTAATAAATACAAAGTGTTTAAATAAGATTTTAAACCAATATAGTTTACCAAATCGTAGACATATTCCTACAGAATCAATAAAAAATATCTGATAATATATTATTATCCCGGAAAATGCCTTAATAACGCTAAATGCTGGTATACCACCATTACTGGCTCACCTACCCTACAGCAAAGGACCTGAACGGTGATAGAAATAACATCGCCGATGCAGCAGAGGACGGAGACGTGCTACTCCTAACAATAGGTGAAGTTGAAAATACCATTGAGCGGTTGAAAACAACGAATCACCCGGCAAAAATGGTGCCAGAGCGGAAGTCACCCGACAAAAATGGTGTCGAAGCGGAGCTTATCAAGAAGGGCCCGAATAAGTTGGTCGAGTGCCTGCATCAACTGATTGTTAAAATTTGAAAGACGGAACAGCTGCCGGAGGAGTTGAATAATGGGGTTATGTGTCCTACACGCAAAAGTTCAAGCCTTAACCAACTCAAAACTTAACTTCTTAAAACGCACATTCATTGCTCTGGCTTTGCACAACAAATGTGTTAAATGCATAACGCAACAGTTGTGCCATCAATACATTGACAGAGATCGAAATCAGAATATGTATCATACACATGAAAAACGTGATGTTTCGGTAACTTCGGTTTCTAGCGAACGATCAATTTAGGGACACTCAAAAAACCGCTGCCCACTTTTGCGAGCCGGTGCGTACAAAGGCTCGTGCATCCCTAATCACCATCAGCAACCGGAACAGCCAATAGCGAGCCTTGTTGCAACATGATTCACTGACGCTGGTGCCAGCAACGTTTTACCGCATGTATATGACCAGACCAGAATCATCGTTGAATCGGTAAATCGGTCAGTTATTATTTACATTTACCTAGTCAGCACTAATAAGTATTGGTTACTGGTTGCACTGCTTTAACGATAGGAGTCTTCTGAAAAATATTATCAATACCAGCACAAATCATCATGATAATGAAAAGTGCTGCTAGTACAGTGCTATGAGAGGATTTCGGGCTTACTGAATCGGTTATCAGGCTTATTCGAATCCCGCAAGGTCGATGGTCTCGCTTGTCTACTATTCTAAATTGTGCAAAAAGGTAATATGCGACAAGCAGCGTTCAACATGCGGGGTGCGATTTTACACCGATCCGGCCAATCGGCAGAATTTTTGAGGCGGTGACAAAGCAGGTTCGACCGAAGATTAATACGTCCAAAACATAGCACATGACCGCTTGAGAAGTAACTCGACGTTCAACGGCGATGAGCTCGAGGTAGTCGACGATACCAACCATGAGATCCGGAGCCGTATTATCTACGGAAGTCGTATCCTCATGTGCATCACAAGCATCTACGGTCGCACAGACTGAGCCCTCACACAAAGTGTATCCTATGCAAAACGCTTATAAGACCGGTGACTACGGGTACGAGACGTGATCATTGAGTTTTCAAACGACGGGTGCTATGAACCATCTTCGGCGGCGTGCAAATGAACCACGAGGTCGAGCAACTTGCGAACCTAATATCTCGAAGGTAATCGAAGCCGGATGGATATGCTGGACATGTTTCACGAATGCTGAACAACAACCCTGCCAAACTGGCGTTCGCTGTAAATCCGGCTGTTACACGACGAAGAGGAGCGCAGCAAGTACGGTGTTTAGATCAAGTAGAGTAAGACGTGGCAAGCATTGGATGCCCGCGGGACTGGATAAATGCAACCAGGAACCAAGTTTGGAGTAATCTTGTTCATTAGGCTATATCTTCATGATGTTACTCCAAATGAAGTAAAGTAAGTACTGATTCCTTATCTCGCATTGGAGTACAATCAGATTGGACAAAACGTGGTAGATGGGACATTGAGGTAGAACCAAATAAAGTTACAGATGGATTCATCTTCCAAAACCTCCATTTCAACATCCCGAAGTGCCAACTGTGCTAAGAGTAACGTGTTTCAACCGTGAAAAAAGAACACCAGCTGAATCTAAGCAACAGTAGCGACAGAAATTGAGCTGGCATCGGTTTCGCCGTACATAAGAAACAGATCACACACTTCACCAACACGATTTGGGAGTCCATCTACCCTGTTAGCCCAAAATATTCCACCTGATGTTGGTGAACTTTGCCGCGTACAGATGTATGGAAACTTGTACCACAGACAAACAGACATAACACGTCGAACAGATTTTCAATGGAATCATCGTTCGGATGATTCCAGTACCAGTGTTACGTTAGTAACACTAGCACCATCTGCTGTCGTGTTCGCACTGCGTCATGTATTTCGACATCAGCGCCAGCGTTACTGCATGTGTAAAATGGGGAACTACAAAATATGTATGAGATTGCATGACAGCGCACAGACGACGTTTTCGCACGATGACTGTTATTCGATTGAAAATTTGAAATGAACGTTTTTTTGTGGCGATGGAGGTAGGTTCCAGTGTTACGTCTGTTAGTCTGTGCTTGTACCATCAATTTGCACGGCGGGATGTCCAGATAAAAACATGGTAACTACCAAATGACGTAATCAGCTCTGATTTTATTCACGTTATCGATCGATATTTTTTAGACCAAAATCGTCATGCCCACTTATACCAATTCGTATTTGGAATTCGAAAAAAAATACCAGAAAAAATATTATTTTTGACAGCAAATGTTGCTAAATAGATTATTTATGTATTTGAAAACTGAATTTGCATTTTTCGGAAAATTCGAATTCAATTTCGAATTCGATAGTTTCATCGTATTTCTTGAAAAAAATTTACGTAAGAAACACTAATGGTGATTTCTGGAGAAAATATACCAAAGAATCCAGAAATCCGTTATGTATTTTAATCGACACCGAAATTGGGATTTTTCCAAAGTGACACTAAATGAATACCTGATTCTCCCAACTTTTAGCATAATCTGTGATGGTTGTGTTCAAATTTGTACTATTTCGTGGTCACTTCGTATGGAATGATATTTGCTGATGATATTTCAAAAGGTGTGTTTATACTAGCTTTAGAGGTGTGTTAGGCTAGCTCAAACCATGGTCAAATTTAGATTGCTTTCAAATCTCATGAAACATTTTCTTACGTACACGCAAATTTGGACTGTGCGTAACCACATCAATATTGCGTCTTTTCGGAGCAACTTTTGTTCTGTTTCAGAACCAGTACAATCAATGTGAGTTATTCATAACTCATTTGGTGCTCTAGCGAATGTTCAACGTATTGGACGGCTCAAAATCAAAACACTCTTGAACTATAAACCGATGCTAGTATGTATTGCCATGATGATTTGTACTGGTATTGGTAATATTTTTTCAGAATGCTGCTATCATTAAAGCAGTGCAAGCAGTAATCAATACTGATGATCATGATTTCTGTCATTCGAAAAAATCATCGAATCAATAACAATTAAAAACACATTTGTTGTGCAAATCCAGCGTATTTAATGCGCGTTTTGAGAGGACACATTGGTTGATGTAAGCTTGAACATTTGCGTGTACGAGTGTCAAGGACTGTACAATAGGGTGAGACAAAAAATAAATGTTAGCTCCCATGCACTTTTCGTGTTCCTTATGGGTCCCATAACAACTGTGTAACTTTTCAGATCGATCGGTGAAACGCCCGATTTGCGCCCGATTTTTAAAGTTTTCATACGATTTTATATGGGAAAATCCACTTTTTCAATACTTATTCTCTAGAGATGTCAAATTGGCTCTTAAAAAAATATCAATACATGATATTTGTAGGAAATTTTTCTGGGAAAAACTCTTCTGAAGACCGTAAGGCGCTACGATGCTTGTAGAAATAGTTATTCACCCCAAACTGATTGAATGTCTGACGGACGGCTCACCATTGAAATTTTCCAGCAACACTGCTACACAGAGTAGGCAGTGTGACTTTGCACTCGTATCCAAGTGAGTTTTAAAACTTGCTTGGACATTTATTTTCGGTTTGCACGTAAGCCCTACTAACAGTGCGCTACACTTGAGTTGGATTTGAGTTTGAATCCTGCATAACAACAATTGCATAAAAATCGAATTGCGATGAAATTCGCGCCGCGTCTGCTGCAACAGTTTGTTGCATTGTCCTTTGAAAGCATAAATTCGATCTAAAAACAAAACTCATCGCGTTACATTATCGCCTGCATCGCTGGATACATCGTGCACTGCATGCATTGCACGCATTTCAACTCAATCGATCAGAGTGTGCGGTGCAAAAAAACTCAAACTATCGAGAGGAAGCAGATTCAAGTTGGATTCAAATCTGGAAAAATTTTACTCAGTTCAACTTTGCACGAGTTCATGCCATCACTGCTGCTACAGCATGCTACTATTGCAAACTTGCTTAAGTATGAGAAATAATTTCGCGTGGAATTAATTTTCAAAGTGTGATTTTTGCACATAGTATCTTCGGAGAACCTCTAAGATAAATTTAAGCGATATCATTTCTCATCACATGGTTGAATTTGCAACAGCAGCTTATTGCAGCAGTATTGCTAGTTAAATTCAATGGTGAGCCGTTCATCAGATATTCAATCAATCTGAGGTGAATATCTTTTTTCACAATCAAGGTAGCGCCTTGCGGTCTTCAAAAGAATTTTTTCCAGGAAAATTTCCTATAAATATCATATATTGATATATTTTTAGGAGCCAACTTGACATCTCTATAGAAAAAGTGTTTTTTTCCCATATAAAATCGTATGGAAACTTTAAAAATCGGGCGCAAATCGGGCGTTTCACCGATCGATTTGAAATGTTACACAGTTGTTATAGAACCCATAAGGAACACGAAAAGTGCATGGGAGCGAGAAAATAACACCATCGCTTTTTTCCCATATAACCGTGTCCCAGTCTACTGTACAATCATTAATTCGTGTTTTATTATAATATTTGATATCAGTATCAATAACAGGGTATTATATGCTATCTTCAATGTATCAATTTACCAAGATATATTCGTGATACAAAAAAATATTAACCCTGAACACCACCTAGTATCATAGCCATTTCTAAACCAATAGATTAATCACGTACACGCTCAAAATCCTCCGTTTTCAATCTTCAATGTGGCTGAATAGCGTTCACTGATCAAAATCAAATCCCATCTCTTTGAAAGCGATGGCAACTAGTAATCAGTATCGGAAAGTAGAAACATGCTTTCGAGATCCACTGTATTTCGCAGCCCCGAAAATATCCTGACCATCGAGCAGCCCAAGCTCACGTGATCCTTTCACAGGAAGAAATAAATCCAACTGGTTCTCTGAGCATCCATAAATGAAAATAGGCACTGTTATTAGAACTTGCCGTTTTTTCTTCAGACTTCCGATCCATCACATGCACTGTGGCTCGAAAGGTTCACTCAGGGTGGCCAGTACCGTTAAAGGATTTATAACCGTTGTAGCGTTTCTATGTATCACAAGACAGGTGAGTTTATTTTCATTTAGAGAAGTGTTCTGAGATTATGTATCTTCTCTGTTTGTTCATTTTTCCAGTGTTTTTCTATAGAGTTCGATGGCGGACGTGGTGAACGAATTGCCAATCGCCTTGCAGTGAGTTGCCGGCTCTTGGTTTTGTATTTGACATATAACCGACACAAGCCAGGTTCGAAGTGAAGTTTGCTGGTTTCTCGGGTATCGGAATGTATTTTGCATTTTTTTTTTGTTCTCTTTTAGATAGTCAAGATTAATCTCGTTTTTTTCTTCCAGAGAAGGCTTGAACGATCCATTCGGTTCTCTGTCCCGGACATATTGGAAGAAAAGTTCTACAAGCCACCATGAAGGCTAACATTTGAATCTATCTTTTGCCTTACTTTGCATAATTGAAGTCGACCGAGCAGCAATGAGCGCGCCCAGCAATGGATAATTGGTTTTTTTGGCTGTTAGATTTGGAACAGTCCGACAGCTAGACAGGTTCGGATGGCCACAGCAGGAAAAAACAAAAATCAGGATGACAATGATAGCGATTCTCTTCGCTTCTCATTCGCATACCCGCTGATTAAGTTTGGCGAATGTCGAAACAATGATGGCCGGAATTTGGAATAACTGTACACTAATTAAATTTCTTTTAATAAGTTTACGGTCACCGTAGTTAATGCATATAATTTACTAAATTTGCTAAAACCTTGTTCGGAAGATAAAATAAACTCAAGCTTATACTGTTATAGAAGCAGTAATAATAAATCATTCTGAATCAAACTAGAAGCTTGTCGAAATTCATACATTTAGCTAAGAATTCAAAAGAGGTTTAAATTTTCCTCATCAAATTGACAAGCATCAATAGATATCCGATACCGAAAAGAAATCTCTCCTGCCCTACTTTCCCTCACTTATCAGAACCTTTTTATTTTCCTGAATGACTGCTTGGCAACCATTTTCCCATCGATCTTATATCATTAACTTTTCCGAGCACTGGTCTATAGTAATTTGTATGTGCTCCATGCATGAACTTTGTTTTGCTACTGGAAAAGTTCTCTGCATTCGCGCCAATTTTACCGCACGTCGATCAATCATATGTAGTTAAACTTTCTCCTTACGTAAATTGAATTTGGTGAATGAAACAACGGGCAAAGCATCGAGCAGGCGCAAGAGAAAAATATCAGTTCATACCATACGCAAGGCAATTTCCATCGGATAGCGGCAAAAGGCACTTACCTCCGTACAGATGTACCTGCCCAGACCGCTAAAGATACACACAACCGAACACATTTCTGGTCAAATGGAGGCCGTCGATTATGCGAAAAGGAAAAAAGAAACTTTTCGACCAAAGTTAAACCGCAATAAAACAGGCGAATGATGGGAGAAGAACTTTTACCGTCCATTATTCACGTCAATGGAAATTCCACCGCCCTGCCGACACCCACTATCGCCGTAATTCCGCGACGGTGTTGAAGTTCTGGCTGGTGGCCCTGAATGAAACGAATTTTCAACACTAAACCAATTTCTCCGACTTCCGACTTCGGCGGGTACTACATTGTGAAACGCGACCACTCGAGTTGGCTCCCACCAGCGACCGCAAGTGGAGCTTCATGTTACGATGCGGATTAAAACGTCTAGGGTGTCATTTATTCAGTAAAAGTTTTTGATCCGGGTGGGATTTTTCGCTTATTGATATATATGTATGTATACATCTATGGTAAATAGGGTGATTCGATGACTTTATTAAAGCCTCATTTATTGCTATCATTTACGTTACTGAATTGTTCGCATCGTTCATTAGCTTTGGCATTCAGAAGCAAGTTTAAAAAATTATTTTGCCGCTTTATTGCTTTCGCCTATGTATTTAAAATAGGTTAGTTCATTAATTACTACGCGAAGGTGTCACCCTACTGCTAGCACTAGCTGTATCGGCCGTCCAGGCTAGAGATCGGGCTCTAACGGGCCCTAAGCAAGCGGCAGGTAGAAATAATAGAAGCACACCGCAACTCTGTAAAGCAATGGTGAAAATGCTTATCATCTACCACTCTGGAGAATTCCATTCATTCCGTTGGCTTTTTCTTCGCTTTCCGTAGGTGCCAGCTTCCTGACCTTTCGGATCAACCAAACATGCTGCGGGTGGCTTGGCATTCCGGAATCGTTTCTGAGGTTCGGGGGTTTACCCGAAAACATAAAAAACGAAACTCGCTGTATGATATATTAAATTTCTCGAGTGCTTTCTACAGACAGGGTAAAATTACAGGACAGAATATAAATGGGCACTCATTGTTCCATCTCGGGAGAAAATCCGAACGGTCTTAGCTCCGGTCTCAACTTGTGACTTCATCATCCTTCTCTATCATTACCGCAGGTTGAGAGTCATCTTGAGCTGAAACCACCGACCGATGAATGGCAGTTGATCACTGGGAAAGCTTCACGCGTATGACGAAGTATTTTAATTACACAGCATAATTTATGTCCTAGTGATGGTGATTCGGTCATCATTACTACCAGCATTCCGATGCGGCTCTCTTAAACTGTTAAGTGATAATACGAGAGCATGCCAATGGTGCTGGAAGCTTGCACACTTAGGTTGCGCCTTAAAGCATGTCGACATCAGTCACTTTTATGACAATTAGTGGCTTTACGCTTCGTCTAATTTGAATACGTCTCATTTCTGCAGTAGCTATTTGATATTTGTTTTCGCGTTTGCTCACCAGCTCGAGCGAAACAAGTTGAAACAATGAGCTTTATTATACATTTGCCTAATTAATTAGATAAAGAAATTTTGGTAATGAAATATGAAGAAAACTTTAGCTTCCATTTAAAATTCAGCGATCAAAACGAACATTTACAAACACTTTTGTTATTTGTTATCAACAAACAACCTCGTTTTCTTCAATCGATTTACTGCTGGAACTTGACGATCTCTGGGCATTCAGCCAAAGGGTGACTGAAACCATATCGTAATCGCAGGATTGGAATACAAAAAAGAAGGAACAAAGGAATTCAATGAAAAACGATATACAGATGAACATAAATAAAGTTTTAGTTTTGTTATCAAAGCGCCGAACTCATCATAATTAGGATACAATAACCGTTTGTTCGTGTCTCTAAGATACAATTGCCGTATTCTCGCAGACTGACGTGAGCACCGAAGTTGTCGATTTTTGTTTTTCGCAATTAAGGTTAAACGGTAATGTCTAATGTGTTCCCTGTGAAAACGCTATTTTATGTTTGCTGCACCGCAGACATTAACTGTTACCGCAGGCATAACTGTTACAAATTTTGAGATTCTGAAAATTCGAAGTGGTGGCTCGAAGTCGGCCATTTGTGGATTCCATACCGTTTGGCCTTGAGCGATAGAATATACCAAACTTGACCTCTAAACAGGAGCGGACGAAGGGTGATTTAAGTTGCAGGCGAAAACTCAATTCTCATTGGATTCGTAGCAGATGTAAACCTTGAAGTTGTTTGGCAGAAGCAAACGGCAGTTGAAATGTGGAAGGCTCTAGAACAAACCTTTGTGAAAAAATCCATTTTAAACCAAATGTTGCTAAAAAAACCTAGCAATGGGCGAGATCGATCCTTTATTTAGGTCGATTAATTGGTTTTCTAAATCGATCGTTTCTTGTTGAATCGATTTTTCTGCGGGTAATGTAACAGAAAGCGAGGTCGATCCGTCTTTCAGCGGAGTCGATATTTTAAGGGTGGTTTTTCTGTTTCTAAACCGATTTTTTAGATTTTGATTAATCGGTTCGAAATCTAGAAATCTAAAATGTTTCTTCTCAAATCACTTTTTGTTTTTAGGATCAACTTCTTTTAGTGTACGATCTCAAATTCAATTTTTCCGATATTTTTTTATGAAAATTCAGTTTCCTAGAAGCCATCCCTCGAAACATTTCTCTATTCCTAAATACAAAAGATATAAAACAACAATTAGTCTAAATAAATTTTCGAAAAAAAGTTTGCAAAATTGCTTTGTTTAGTAAGGCTTTCATACTTACAAAGTTACAATGAATTCTGAGAGATTGCTTCATACTTACAAAGTTACAATGAATTCTGAGAGATTACTGCCAAGATCTGGTCGAGTTAGTGCGAAATCCGTAGGCAAGGTCATCAGAAATCTAGAGAAACATTTCAAAAGGTCCTATCTGCTTTGATCGATTTTTTGATCGATCACATTCATTCAATCACCACAACTTATTAAACACCTTTTATGCCACGTTATTTGCACGAGTTGATAGTGGAGGGATCACTCTAGTCTAGTGAGCCTATAGGATAGCGAGAAGACGAAGAACTCACCGTTATGGTAACTGTCACACCAAAACGGCGGGTTCCCCCGCCAAAATAAGCTTTGTGATGTTATTTTGCGTGACTTTTTCAATATTATATGTTCAGGGACCCAAACACACCTCACGTAGAGAAATGAAACCGTATGGGAGTGAAGCGTATATCAAACATGTTTAAATTTGATATGTGTTAGAGTCTAAGCAAAGGTTTGCTTCAAAAATGTCCAGAATAGATTCGGCATGGAAAATTTCAATCCAACTTCAATAACAGTAATATACAGTTCAGTTTTAATTACTGATAGAATTATTTAGGACAAGATTATTCTTGACAAAAACACTTGAAAAATTGAAATTCGAAACAAATATGATTCATTAACTACATTGTAAGCACTTGTTATATTTTGTTTTTTTGAATAAGGATTACGTTGTCCATTGTTGTGAACTTTTGTAATACGAATGTTAAAAAAGAATGTGATAAATTGTCAATGCAACTGAAAACCGAGTCTAATCCAGAAAATAAAGCTAGGATTCAAACCCTTGTTGGCAGTTACCAAGCAAAAGCGAAACGGTTGTACGACGAAAGCAAGCAGACGTAAATCATTTTAATTCAATTTAACACAATTCATATTTTTTTTTTAATTTTACTTGCATACAAGTTGTTACGTAAACTAGCAAGTCCCTTTTTTCATCACAACTTGATTGCAATACTTTGCGTCGAAACTTTCGAAACTGTAGAGGCCTTCGAGCCGTTTTGGTGTGAGCTTAATGTAAGTGAGTGTCATGGCGTCTCTCTTTTCTATAGACTTTCTACTCTAGCCTTCTGAACGAAAACCACGCTTGGGAAAGTTACTTAAGCTAAACCATTACCAAAATAAAAAAAAGGCTTCGGAAAAACGATAAAAGCAGATAGGACCTTTTGATATGTATATCTAGAAATGTGATTGGTATGATCGAAAAGGTTGCTAGGAAAACCATGATACCCGATCATGCCCGGCCATGATTTTTCGTACACTTCTAATGTATACAACGACTGATTAAATGATGCTAATTTTGGATGCCACAAAGTGCCACTCATTGAGATATATTAACTGAAAAATGAGTAATATTTAGGCAAAAAAAATTATATTTAGGCAAAATTTATTTATTTATTTATTTATTTTATTTAATTTCACTGACAAAAGTCTGATTAAATACTGTGCGGTCAAAATTATAAAAGCGAGGTATTATGTAGTCTTCGTTTAAACATAAATGATGGTTTACCAAATTCGAATTAATTTTCGACAACAGCAAAGGTACGGATACAGGCAGTCATTGGTTCATTGCACCCAAATGTAGTACGATGGAAGTTTCGTTGCAGCAGTCCAGTGGAGCGAAGAGTTCGTTGGGAAGCCCGAAAGTTTAATAGAGACAGCGTTCTAGGGGTGTCAATTTCGTTGTTGATTAATTTGGCGATTGATACAGCTTGTTGAATTTTTCTTCGTCGTTCCAGTGTCTCGAGGCCGAGTAGACGGCAGCGATCAGAATACGGTGGAAGATCCGCAGGATCCCGCCAAGGTAAATCCCTTAGTGCAAATCGTAGAAATCTTTTCTGGATACGTTCGATGCGCAGACTCCACACTAGCTGATGAGGGCACCAAATTAGAGATGCGTTCTCCATCAGAGGACGTATCAATGAGCAATAAAGCGTTCTTAGGCAGTGAGGATTTCTGAAGTCTCGAGCAATTTTTGTGATAAACCCAAGTTGACGTGAAGCTTTCGAGATAACAGTCGAGCGATGCTGATTCAAAGTGAGCTTAGTATCAAGTAGGACACCAAGGTCGTTAACTTGGTCCACTCTCCTAAGGTCATCCCCATCGATTCGGTAACTGAAAACTATTGGGTTTGACATTTAGAAACACTAAGGACAAGCTTATTTCGTCGACACCAATCAACAAACGTATTCAACAGCGCTTGTAAACATTTGCAATCATCAACAGATTGAACTACTGAATATAATTTTAGATCATCAGCATACACTAATTTGCAGTCAACTCCAAGCAGCAAGACGACGACGTTAAAGAATAATATGAACAGCAGAGGTCCCAAATTACTGCCCTGAGGAGCACCGAATATGTTAGTGAACTGGGACGAAAAACAGGAATCAATCTGCACACGAATAACTCTATCGCACAGGTACGAACTGAGCCATTCCGTTAATTTTCGAGAAGCGCCAAGCCGTTCAAATTTTCGCAAAAGTATCTTGTGGTCAATACGGTCAAATGCTGCTTTCAAATCGGTGTATTTAACATCGACTTGCGCCTTTTGTTCCATGTGAGAAATGCAAGTGGACGTAAATTCCAGAAGGTTTGTACAAACGGACCGGCCGGGCATAAAACCATGTTGATCGGGGAAAATGTAGCACTTTGTCCGCCCAAGAATAAAGCTGCTTACAACTATCTCGAATAACTTGGATGCGGCAGAAAGACTCGTTATACCAAGATAGTTCCTCACATTCTTACGGTCTCCACTTTTGAAAACAAGAAACATATCCGACTGCTTCCATATCGCCGGAACCTTAGTCTGCTCAAACGATCTATTGAAAATACGACACAGGGGTTTTACCAAGGCTAAAGCACACCGAGCAAAAACTGTAGCTGGTATATCATCAGGACCAGCGCAACACGACCGCTTCAATTGTTTAGTTGCAGCTATTATCATATCGGGAGTAATTAGCTTATCATATCGGGAGCGGTATTAGCTTCTGCCTCTGAAGCAACATTATCGGCGAAAACAAAAAATCACAGGAGGGTTGTGTGCAAAGCCACGACCGCAAAGCTGAAGTAGAATACTTTTACAAGAAAACCCGGTTGCTTGCGTTTCAGTCATTTTTTAATTTGTTGTTCAATTCAATATCGACAGTGCGAATAAAGTATTCCTTGTGATATAGAAAACAGTGAAAAGCTGATTTTACACTCAAAACTAGATGGCTCATGTGTTGTCAAAATGAGTCAACTTTTCATTGAATGCATTTACTAGTGCCCGCTATCGCACAGAGACTGCATTTCACTAAAGTGCCTCACTGCATCAGCTGCTATCGATGCTAAACCCGCTGCAACTGCTACGCTATCCGTAGCCATGCTAATGTTTGGCCGCTATACGCTACTATTGGTATCCGCTGTCCCTACATCAGCTGGCCCAGCTGCTATCGATGCTGAGATCCGCTGCAACTAGTGCACTATCCATTGCCATGCCACAGCTGTGGCCACTATCCGCCATTGCATTGCTACTGCTGCAGCTACGGGAAGACTGCTGTTGTCGCTGTCTAGAACTATTATGAGCGGCTTCGACTGAAACAGGCTCTTATATAGGGATGAAAAACCTATCGTTAGTTATCGATAGTAATAGGAAAACATCAATAACTATCGATTGTCATATCAGTCGATAATTCCCCTCCTTACTCTTATACAGCAAATAGCAAATTTAAAATGGCAAGATCTATGATTCTGTCGACCGTTCTTGGGAAGCAATCATATTAACGACTAATCAGATCATTCGAATTTCACGCTTCAACATGGATTGACCATTCTCAATAATATAGTTGCTTTTCATGATTTGGAATTGATAATTTTTGAATTTTAAATTTTTGAATTTTGAAAAATTAATTTTTATGCTGATAGTGAAAGCTTTTCGGATGTTGTTCTCATGACTGAAAGAAAAGATAATTCAGTACGTTCTGAGACACGGAGATGAAGCCAAATATATATGTTCCGAATTTCTTGAAAGTGTAAATTTATTCAAGAGAAAATATTAACTCTTCAATTAGGTTTTTATTTCATTCTGAAAAGGACAATTTGTTGTATAATTCAATGTCTGATAAGATGCCGATCACATCTTTGCGTTATCACTGGCAATGCAAATAAAGTATTCCTTGGGGGAAAACAAACACTGAAAAGCTTTCCAGAACGTTCTTTTCATTGGATGCATTTGCTAGTGTGCCTGCTATCGCTCAGAGACAGCATTTCACTAAAATGCAACACTGCATCAGCTGGCCCTGCTTATATAGATGCTGAGACCAACGTCAACCGCTGCGCTATCCCCGTTGCAACAGTAGTGTACGCTTCCGTTGCCATTGGTATCCGCTGCCCTGCATCACCTGGTCCTGCTATCGATGCTGAGACGCGCTTCGCTATCCGTTGCCATACCACAACTGTGGTCGTTATCCGCTGCACTGCTACTACTGCTATATCCACTGCTGCTGCTAAGGGAGGACTGCTGTTGTTGCAGTCTAGAATTATAATGAGCGGCTTCGGGTGAAACAGGCTCTTATATAGGCCAAATAGCACATTTCAAATGGCAAGGTCTATGATTCTGTCGACCGTGCTTGGGAAGCAATCATATAACGACCAATCAGAGGCCGAAGTTTTTGTTTTGACAAGGCTTGACTATTTTCAATGGTACAATAGTTTGAAAAATAAAATTACAATTATCTGCATTTGGGAAGAATCTTAGAGAATTTTCCAATCTATTGCTGCAAGAACGAAGGAAATCCATCGAATACTAACCGATTTATTAGCATTTGAAATTGGACATATTTTTCACTTTTTTCGGTTTTAGATTTTCATTTCACATCCCTATGTAGCCGAACTTCCTGAGAGAAGTATTCTACTTCAAAACAAAAAATTTTGCAAACAGTTTACATGATTCCATAGTAGATTTTTACTCCGTTTCGTCAAGAAGAACACTCGAGGGGATGGCTGAGTGTTTTCGTTTCGAGTTTTACGAAGCTCCAAAATCTTTTAGGATTTCTGTGGAGGTCGGTTTGGACTCGCATAACGGAGCGTACAGTCCCGCATTTAGTTGACGATATGCATCATTCGATCGTTTAAAATTATTTTTGGAAAATTCGGTCTTCCAGCGACGATATTTGCGCTGCCACGAATTGCGTTTACGCTTTAATTTAGGCTCAAAACTAATTTTCTGAACAAACCATTCGATATACGATATTGAAGTCTTGAGAAAAGTTGTGTATCTTGATGATATCAACTACTTTGTAGAATCTGTCAACTCGATTAAATGCGATTCAAACTCAAGAAACTCAATAAATTGATTTTAAGGGGGTGTTGACAGAAATTTAACTGTAGCTTAATAGTTTTACAATATAGACCCTTAGTGTCTTCGAGAAAAATGCATAAATTTTATAGTTCTACAACTTTGCCGATGAACTAAATTTTCAACGAATATCTCAAAATATTTCAAATTGCATATTAGAAACCTTCGAAATTCGAAACAGCCGTTTGTAGAGCAGCTTGTGGCTACTACGATTGAGTGAAGCGCATGAGCCAGATACGCTATCAGAAAAACTTGTGTAAACATATGTTCTTGTCTATATGTGTAACCATATGTTTAAACTGAATGAAAAGCTATTTATCGCTAGTTTTCTCTCAATCAAACTTTCACCATTTTTAAGCTTATGAATTTACCTTTCAAATGAAACCTATTGGAAACTGGGCTTTCATGGGCAACTATAGTTTCAAGGCATATTTACCCCAAAATATGTTTATAAGACAACAATTAAACACAATACACAAGCCTCTAGATGTTTAGAATTTTCTGAAATCAATAGAAGTATGCCTTGGACATATGTGAACAGTTTCTCAGAAGACGTCACTCATGTACATACATCCTGTCAACCTACAGGATGGTCTCAAGTTATGTAATGCATACAGTGGTTATCTCCGAAAAACAGAATGTTTGCCCATTTCAAAAGCTGTAAGAAAATTAAAACTCAACGGATTACACTCAAATTTTGGATTTTTGTTTGAATTTTGGAAGCCTAGAGAAATTTAATTTGACAGATTAATTCACTTTGATTTTTGAGGTTTTGGCTGACCTTGGACCACTGTGAATCGTAAGAAAGAAAAGCAAAGAGAGTGTACTAACACCGATACTTTGTATTCGCATACTGACTACGCATAGGTGATTTTTTTCCATCGTTGCTGGCGGCATTGGAGCGCTCCATTCACAACAAACCAGAAAGAATTGTCTGGAGTCAACATCTCAAAGGAAACGCAGACTTCTGGGCAAGTTCTTTTTTTTCGTTCACCATTAATCGTTATCGAATAATGTTTTTTAGAACCGCAATTTTATTACCTACAACTTTGCTGAAGAAACCATTTCAAACAAACAAGTCGATTTTTTATCTAGAAAATTTCATCCATCAGTAGTCACCCTTTTGGATAAGCCCTTTTGAAACAGCAGTCGCGAGTCTACATGAAGAATTGATATCATAAAATGACCTTTTTATCAAAAAGGAACAATTTTGAAAAATTTCAGCAAAATCGGAAATGACACGCTACAAAAAATTTTTTTTTTGCCTATTTTCCATGGAACGCCTTTATAGTAGAACATGCCGAAGCCAGATTTTGACTAGACACAATTAGACATAATATGTACTTTGAACTCTCTCAGCTGGTCTTGAGGTACGATGCTGGCCTAACATTCAGTTGTCGTAAGTTTGAGTCTCGGCTCGGGAAAGACTGTTAGTGTCTGTAGGATCGTAACGCCTAGCCCCGCAATTGTTCTGTACACTAACCAGCTGGCTGCGAAGTCTGTTTATAAAAAAAAATAGAATGTCGTGTTCCGAATCGGAATGTAGCACCAAGACTTTACTTTGCTTTTGTGTACTTTGGTCAATAACGCAAAGAAATCATAAATCGTACATTCGAAAAAAAACTTTATTTTGTATTTCCTATAGACAAAATGGTTGCGCGAAATTTGAATATTTTCTGTTTTATCTCCCGTGAATTTACAACTTTTTAGCTGCGAACTACATAAATTGGCCCTAAATATATAACTAGATAATACCAATTTAAGATTGCACCGTTCATCTCAACAACATAATTATTGGTGGGTTTGAGAAACGAAACTCTTGGTTTATGAGGAAAAATATTTAATTGAGTTTTTGATGCATTTTTTTTTACTACTCAAAAATTGCTTTATTTACAGTTTCATTTTTCTAAACATACATAGTCATTTAATTTCTTGAAGATTCCAAGTTTTTATCATTGTCAGTGACTTATAAATTGTACATTACGTATCTAATGAACAAAAAAGCGCTATTTAAATACTTCGTTAGTTAATCCCCATGACCCATCCGAAGCTGCCAGATAAATAGCTTTAATTCGAAGTTGATACCCCACGATCCTTCAAGTGATTACAAATGTTTACACGCTGTAATGATTCACCCGTCCCTGTCCTCGCCCTTATGTCCGAAAAGTAAAACTAACCCAACACGGTAGCGAGCAGCAAACCGAGCGGAAAAAAACCCACATGTAACATGGGCTGATGGGAGAGGGAAAAAGCGATCCAATCAATCAAATCATTGTCTCAGGATCCCGGTCCCGTGTCGGTTGGCTTTCAACAGCCTAACCTAACCGCACCCGTGCGCACACCAACGACCGGGGCCTTGGAACAGCCACCAAACTAATGGGTGGCAGTAAAAAAGGTACCACGAGCTGCAACGGAACGGGTCGCGATAAGGAATCATGTCAGCATCATCATCATCATCACCATCATTATCATCGCCATCGTCATCAGCTTCATTGCGGGTTCCATCCCAAACTTCCCCACAATCATAGCTTGAAAATAGACCGTGGTAAAAAATTAGCCTATAATTTATTTTCTTTACTCAGCCCTGCGAATTCTTCTAGACAGCATACATGGAGTGGGAAATTCCCAGGGTGAAGGCGATGAGAGCTGTGGGTTTACAGCCATTAATAGCGCAATGTTCTATTCGCTCATCTTTTGGTTTTAGTTTGACTGATGGTGATATTTGGCTTGATTTTAATTAAATGGACTTGGCGAAATACTTTGTGGAAGCTTGTTGATGCATGATTACCATCAGATGAAATTTTGATGTTCGTATATGTTTCGCACGGCTAAATGAATCATTCACCCGCAACGGGTTTATGTTAGGAAATTGAATCCAGTACATCCTTTACGCAAGTATGGCGATACTTTACACATTCTCATCAAATACTGCAGCATCAGCATCCGTCCCAAATGATTTGCGGCATTAACGGCATTTGAACAAACGTCCATTCAGTCCATTGGCATGTCTACCAGAATGTTCGCCATGCTGACGGTGCAGGGCACCAGTCGTACAACAAATTCGACCATGCTCAATAATGGCTGCTCTGCTACCAGATCATCCGTAAAACTAGATCCGGTTTGTTCATGCAAATAATTTACAATACAAAAGTAGCTCATTGTGTACTCATCGGATGGGCTGTTTTCCACAATGGGACGACAAAAGCAACAAAGCAATAATAGAACCAGTCACGATCGTCACGGTGCTCTGTGCAACCGTTCACGAGGCGATAAATTGTACTGCAAGCCAGGAGCTCTGGCGTATCCGAATGCTGACCGTTTATGGAGAGATTAGAGCACCAAAATTAGCCGACATCCTCTGGCACGGACCGACGCTGCTCATGGGACGTGAAAGAGTTAGTCGCTAGGGGCTGCACTAGAAGAAGGATAAAATTAAAATTTAAATTGTTTAATTCCGCCGTTTATTTTCAGGAGCGTTACCTCTAGAGCTCTAACACATACGCTACAAGGACCGTTGCATTTGTTTTAATCCACCTACTGGTGCAAAAGTTTAACCAATTAAATGAAATTTATTCCGCAATAAGTTTTTCGTGGACTCAAAAGTATTAATCGTGAGTGTATAATAACGATAAACTTTGAAAATGTTATCCAGATTGTTTCTTATATTGCTGACTGTTTTCTTCATCTACTATACTGAGTTAATAAATACAAAAAGTTGGAGGAATTGTGCAACGGGTCAAAGTAATTTCTTTGTGTAGCTTTATCCTAAAATATATTTATTTAGTTTTTCATTTTTAAAATATATAATTTTTATTAAAGATGACAATCAGGGCCAGCTACAAAAACAACGCTTCCAGAAGCAGTGACGCTTCTGCCTTATGCCCTTCAGGCATCCAAAAGATTACAAAACGACAACATTTTCAGCCATCAAAAAATAACAGCCGTATAAAATTCAAATGGGGACGAAAAAGGAGTGCATTACTTGGTAATTCGTCGAAACAAATGATAGGACAAATCGTCGGTTTCGTGCAACACTGGCACAACTCAAAAATCATAGTTTCGAGAAAAACGAGTTTGAAAATTTGCGTCGAAAATCTATTTTTCGATTTTCAAGGAAACTTTGTAATTTAAGGTTTTTTTTTCTGTGTGGACTCATCACTGCGACCAGAGCCTAGATCTATTGTGATATTGCCCAGGTGTTTTCTGTATTCCGCACTTCATATTATTAGCAGTAACACTATTGAAGTAAGTGATACGCTTATCATTCATATCAGTGCTTGTGTGTAATTACCTTTCCGTTTCAAGCTTACTGCTCTACTATACCGAGCTTCTGTCCATCCTTGCAATATCGCCTAGTTACAATACCCTGGAGAGAACTTTCATATGTTACTCACACCAGTTTTATTATAATAGGGACTTATTTTTGTTAGGAGAAGAGTCAACAGGGGTACTGTAGAATCCAGATTGAAGGAAGGGTACGTGGTGGGGAGCCTGAGAACAAACCCATGCTTAAAGTCCTTCGACAACCAAATGGCCTGATTCTGCTAAGATTCGAAGCCACGACCACCCGCTTACCAAACCGGACTCTGTAACCTTGCGGCTACGGAGCTCCCCCGAGAGTTTAAGGTTACCAATCCTTATTTAACACTTTTAGGTCTATTATGCACATATTATGAGCACATTGTCCAAGTTAAAACCTTATTTTTACTAACTTTATGGAGAAATTTCGATTTATGCAGCAAAGGCACTTCTACTCATAACTCTGAATTTTTTGGAAATTTTGAAACGGGGTTTCGTGGGATGAAACTTAACTGTATTTAGCATCGTTTGCCATCAAAAACTCAAAAATGCAAAATTTTAAGTTGTGCCAGTGTTCCACGAAGCCGACGAAATAATGATTTCCATGAAGCTACTGCATATGAGGTGTGGGCGGATTTATGTAAACAATATCAAATGAAAAAGGCCTCCTTATATAAAAACATAACGGATAGCAAAGACTGCAGTTTATTAAAGTAACCAGGAGTCACAAAAAACAGGCATGTATCCTATGGATTTGAGAGAAAAACAACATATCAAGAAGACTGGCATCTTTGGATTAATCCCATGCATATGATAAGCGTCAAATAAAATAGCACACTGCATATTTTAAAGGTTGAAGCTTGTTATGACAGTGGTGGATTTCACATCTTTACGAAGACTTTGTGTTCGAATTTGATAATTCTGCCTGTGTGTTCGGATTGCATTCGCATCGCCAGTACACACACTAACATGTGTTAGTTCCACCTTTACTCAAAATTCTGCGCTACCTAAAATATCGCTCGATTTTAGGCAGGGTTCCCAGTCTTGTTCATATGATGGTTTTGCCTGCATGCTGTCTACACACTCGAGGAAATCAGCACTAATTTTAAAAACAACTTTTTGACAGTTATTTAAGGGATTTTGTTTTGGAAGATACGCTGCGACTGCACTCAAGGTTTCTAATTCCATCGTTGAGTCTTTGTAGAAGTTGAACTGCAATAAAATATTTCAGTGTCCAATTCGAACAACATTCATTACTATGGGGATTCTGGTGTAGATACGAAACAATTAAAATCCCTAATCAAACAACTACGAGCTACCAGCACCAATTCTCAGACAAATGACAACTGTGATTGGTCATCTGTTAATAAACAACAAGTACCGTAACTCGATATATTATCATGACCCATTGAACACAGACTAACTCATAGAATTAGGTATGCTAGAATTGATTGTTTGCCGATTCACATTCGTTTACAATTTATCGCTTCACCCGGAATATTCTAATGCCATGTAAAAGGAACAACATTTTTCTCCGAGTGGCTGGATGCTATCGTTCGACATCACCATTCAGTACGATGTCAACTGCTGTCGCCATCTCAGGGCGAGAGAGAGAGAGAGAGAAAAGGAGCAAAGCTCTTCTCGCTTTCCATGCTCTAATGCAAAATGCAATGGTAACCTTTTTCAATAACGCAGCGCACACAGTGGTAACACTTCCAACTGAAACTGGTCACAGTTGTCGTGTTCTAATACTTTCCGTTAAACGATCCTTTTGCTTCAGTGAGCTATAAAATCACAATCCTCCGCTCCTTCGCAGCCAGAGCGCGGGCCTCCGTTGGGAATGTAGATGAAGGTTCGCTTTAAACATCACGCATCCGAACGGCGCCTGGGAGGCGAAACAAACGAATGTCTTCCGTGTCTCCCTCGCCACAGTTGACGCCGGCGGTTCGCTAATCTATGGCCTCTTATTTCGCGCATACTGGGGCTTCCGGGGACCGCCAGACCAGCTGCCAGTTTGTGTTCGGGGCGAATGGTCGCCAATGCCGTCGACCGAGGCCAATGTCGAGCATTTTTGCAACAAGCAATAGAAAATGCGGACAGAGCGGGAGGAGGAGGACCGTAGCACAAATTGTTGTGCACGATTCGTGTCACGCTATAAATTAAACGGGTAATGGATGGAGATGTTAATTCGACGTTAAATTTAATTTACGTCTGTACGGAGGCAAGTCCTGATGATACTGAATTATATCGGATTAGGGAAAGCTCGTATTTTCTGACCAGAACGGTGTAAATAACATGGACGGGATAGCAAGGAACATACAGCGAGTGATAAATGCGGGGAAAAGCTGCTCATCGCAATATTTGCAAAAAGTGTTGAGTGAGGAAAAGCTACATACCTAACTAATAAGCTGGGACTATGCACTAGGTTAAGTTGTTTATTCATGGCAACTATCGTATTTTCGTGTTTGCAGTGGATTATTTCGAAGTTCATCTGGACATTTTGGTAAATTAAGAATGTAGACTATATTTGTGTATTACCAGTAGACATGACTTAGTAGTGACTAAGAGAAGATTAACTCCGATGGTTTGAGTGCTAAATATTGTAATAATTACAAAGTTTAACTTCGTGCATTAGAAAAAGATCGTTCAAGAACCGATGACCGATTCGAAAAAAGAAACATGAAAAAATAGGTTGAGTAATTTTTCAGTAAAACACCATTTCGCGTATAAAGATTCAAGTTTAGCTTATGGGACCGTGAGAAGAACTCTTCTTATAGCTCTAAGTGTGTCCTTATTGCTCAAATCTCTATGAAAATTTGGGAAAATGTTGCTTAGACGTTGCATTTTAATTGCTATACCAATCAAAAATCGAGTTCTTCACAAGGTTCTTCATTAAAACTACACTAAAAATATTTTTTCGTTATTCTCTGCACGCACGTTTCGTAAACATAGAATTCGTAGATTGAACAGCACTTTTGTTGATTGTATAAAATATTCGTATCGCAAGTTATCGAATAGAATTGCAACATTACGCATAACTTGTACAATTCACGGATGTACTTTCGTACGAACGTGGATAACAACGAACAAAAAATTTCGTGAAATGTATTTGTTATTGCGTAGGTTTACTAATTTTTCGTACTATTTACATTAGGCAGCATTGTTTGTACGAATGATTGCGTTCATTTTCAAAACCTTTCGTTACGTATACGAACACGTACTTTGACAGTTCTGACGAAAGTACCCTTATATTTATTACGCATTGGTTTCGTTGCAGAAAACAACAAAAGGTTTTGTAAATGATACACAAGTTTTCGTGGAATAAACTAAAATATATTTTCAGTGTAGTGTTCGACATCGGAACGAAAACGTTGGGTCCGCGTTCCGGTCCGGCAAAAAATTGGAACTAGTTCGTTCCGGTCCGATTTGGGTCCGGTCCGATTGGCTTCGTTCCGGTTCCGGTCCGGAGTCCGATCCGAAGGCCGGGAACAAAAGTTGACAGTTTTTTCGAGAGCGTTATTTAGATGAAAAAATTATAAATGAAGACTTTTATGCATGTTGGAAATTATTTGACTAAATCAGAACAATACAAACTAAATTTTGCAATTTGTTTTTCTATTTTCTTATTATATTTTTCTTTCTAATTGAAAAATTTAAAGTGTAGTAACAAAAAAGGCTGGTTCTACAATTTTTCTAGTTTTGGAACATTTATTTGAGCCAATATTTTAGTAAAAATAGCTGCCGGATTCTTTTCCTACCTAGTTTGTTTCTGCGTGATGTGACGACGTACCGTCCCGAAGAATATTTGTGCATTCAATCAGGCAAAAACTCAGAACAAGTTGTGCGAGTCTATCAGTTGCAGGGCCAGCGGTTCATGTGGGTAGTATGGGTAGTAGTACCCATTCGGAAATTATCCCTGTGGGTACTTACTCACACGGAACGATCGGACAAAACCAAAAACAAATGTAATGTTGCGAGCGATATTTTTTCTATGGATATCGTTGAGAGAGAGATTTTAAATCTACAGATTTATGTACAGTTGTTTTCAGAGAAAAGTGTGATTTTCCAATTGTTTTCGAATTTGTTCGTTTTCTTTCCCTGAATAATCAATACCAGGCTTTCAGTAACGAAAGAAGTGTTTTTCTGATTTATGCCTAATCAAAAACTATTCCAATAGTGCAATTGTTGAGAATCGGCTCAATTACGTGGCGATTCTATATTCATATCCAGCTTTTCAGAGCAGTAGCCGCAAAATGGAAATTGATATTCAAAAAATAACAAATATCCGCATGAAAAAACGCGTTTATTCTGAAATCCACGTGAACGTATTTAATAGTAAAAATTTTGTATCATACCCGCTGAAGTCTTTTATAAAAGACTTCCTTCTTAATCTCGAATTCTTCTTCTTCTTCAAATATGATAAAAAATAATATAGTTACCGCTCGTGGCAATTTTTTAGTCTTATCGATTTAATTTATTTTGTATTTTGCACCAACCTGAATAATTTTTATTTTTACCATTTTTTGATAGTTGATTAGGGTTTCAATGCAAAGCGACATTTCGGATTTCATTTACGATAGAGTTCTAAAGTTTGGTTTGGTTGTTTTGCAAAAACTTCACATGATAAATTTTAGCTTAATTGGACTTCGGGAAGTAAAGCCTCGAAGCAGTCAAATTTGGTGGTCAATTTTGCTGAAGACATTGAGTACATGAAATCGATTTTTCACAGTCAAATCTAGGACGATCACGATTTTTCGAGTTCAGACCACTGTGCACTGTGGGATTTTCAGATAAATCTTTTTGTTAATGTCTTGAAATATAACCCTTGGAATGTGTAGAAACTATTTTAGAAGTTATTTCATAAAATGTTGGTTGAAAAACGTGCCTTATAATGAGTATTTCGTCGGTTTTATATCACTTTTTTGTACTTCACAACCTTCAAAAGGGCATTATTCAAAAATGTACCGTACGATGATTTTGAAATTTCGACCAGACATTCTGGACGTCATAACGAATCGAATGGTATACTCAGATTCTTTGGTGCATTTTTTTAATAATAACGGTCTGTGGGAGCACCGTGCAAACGGTAATGGTCTGAGGCTTATCAATTTCGCCGCAGCCAGAGGTATCGCTATCTAGTACTTGTTTGCACGCCGGAATATTAAAAAGAATACCTGCACGCACTCAAATGGGGTAGCTTACTCTCGGATCGACCGTGTTCTGATCGATATGTTTTAGACATTACGAGCGTTAGGTCGTTCAGACGAACAATCGTTGATCCGGATCACGATCTCGTGGTAAGCAAGATTCGTGCACGGCTGTCCAGCGTATTGAAATGAACAACGAGGAAGATTCGGTTAAACATCCAACGATTAAGAACTGGAGAAGTGGCTGCTGAGTATCCGCAGAAAATTGATGAACGGATTGGAGGAAATCTGAACGAACAATGGAAACATATCAACAGAACCGCGCCAGAGATCACATGTTGGCTACGGCTGTGACACTCCGTAGAAAAGGGACTTAATCGCCGGAAGAATCATCAGCATAGTAAACGTGCTCTTGCGGAGGCGGAGGGCTGTTTCTCGAGGTACAATGCGAGGAAATTCTGCATCATCATCATCAGAATATATATAGTTTCGTAAGCTGTCAGTGGTTACGCACACGCCAAACGCAAGTTACTAAAACTGTCTTCTTTCCTAGCAAACTATGAACCTGAGGTACACCAAAGTTTGTTATTTTTTATGTGTAGCAACTACAAGTTACCATTGATTCCGCTTAGTCCTCTACACATCACCTCTCGCCTGATACGGACCCATTGAATCGTGAGGAAATCAGAGTGAACTGAGTTTTTACTTTCTTGGGCACACGTGTTATTATTCGCACGTGGCTAAATGTTCTGATCCAGTTGCATCGACAAAAACCGCCAAAAATATAATGCTTCGCTGAAGACAGAAGAAGATGATTTCGGGATGTAAAAATATCACCAGTCAATACGTTATTAAATAATAAGATATTATGTCATTGCTTTTTAAATACAGATACAGTATAAGCTTACACTATTTGTCATTACTTTGAAACATGATGTCAAATTTGATTAACGGTTTTTATTTTAGAATGTTTGAAATATCGGCATATAGTTTTCGATTTTTCTAAAATCCAACATAGGTACTATCCTACAAAAACCAAGCATTTGATTTGTCAAAAAAAAAAAGTACCAGACAAATTCCAAAATCGACGTAAAAGCCCGCTTAAATTCCGAAATTCGCGTAGAATACTTAATTTGCTAAAGGTTTTGAACCATTTCTGATAAATAGTGTTATTTTCACCTACGAACTGAGCTGAACATCAAGGAAAAATGTAAAACGAACGATCCTCAGACATTCCAAATAAGCGATTTCAAAATTAAATGCCATTAAAAAAAATCCGCGACAAAAACGACTATTCTGCAAAATCTGCGTAGAATCCGAAATGCGCATAAAAAACGCGTTGATTCCGAACTCTGCGTAAAAAGACCTTAGCGTATTTACCGTTGAAAACCTTATACACATTTAAGGCTTACACCACACATTTCAAATTTAAAACCAGGAACGAGGGAACGTGGGGGCCAGGCTTTTCATGCGCAAAATTGATAATGTGTGAGGTTATACCGGAGTATCACAGAGTGATTTGAACTACCCAATAATGATTAGGAACCAGTACCCAGTTATTCTAGGCTTTGCCATGACTATTATAAAGTACGGAGGCAAACTTTTGCCCGAGTGAATAATTTCTGGAGTAGTTCAGTATCGTAGGCAACTATTTTGAAAATTGTTATGTTTTTCTCAATCACATTTGTTTTTGTTTGTTTTGTAAGTTTTGCTTGAAATGTAACATCATACAATTGAAACTCTTATTTAAATTATACAGCTTAAACGAAAATCAATAAATCATTAGAATTTTTTTCGAAAATGGTTAAATAATGGAGAAAAATGTTCTGTGCAGTGGTTCCGTATGGGAGGCAAGATATTCATTCGTCTTCAAATAAACGATCAATCCAAGCATTTTCATGACACACTGAAAGAAGGATGTTTCTCACAGTTAAGGTTAACATTTGAGTTTCAAATTAGCGTTGATCATCTGCATCGAATTGTCGAATTGTCATAGTTGAATCTTGATTCCAAACTCCAGTGTTTTGAAGAAACATCATCATTTTAGAATAAATACCAGTATTTGTAGTCAGTCCAAGTAATAGTCCAGCTTGCATTTTAAAAGTGGCTAGCCACTATGGGTCAACTAGTTTTTGTATAGTTTAACAGAATCAGGAACCGAAATGTGTACGCCCCTGTCATGAGCAATGATAGGGAGGGAAACTTGAACCGCTGTTGAACGGCAAAATAAATCGTCGAAAGCAGCAGGATTGATATTGAGAATGATGGACAAGCTGTTAGACAAGGATGGGTAGACAAGGATGGTTGATCTCATTCATGGACAAAGAGAGAAAAACAGAACGGCATTCCCATCCAAGCTATCCAAAGTGCGAGCGAATAGCTGTACCGTGATCATGCTGAAAATGTGGTCTGATGAAGAACTACCCTCAGACTGGCTGGTCTACAACTGTAGATCTGGACTCTTCTCAATACTGTGTACAAAGTTCAATCCCGCATCCTGTTCCACAAACTAAGACCGTTGCAGGAAACATTTGTTTGGGAGTATCAATGTGGTTTTCGTGGGAGACGCTCCACTATGGACCAAAAGTTTATCTTGCGAAAAATTCTCGAGGATGCAACTTGCAGACTCATAATTTATTTTTGAACTTCAGGGCAGCGTACGACTCAGTAAAGTGTGACGGGTTATGGCAGATAATGCTCGAACATGGTTTTCCAGCAGAACTAGTTAGACTGATTCGTACCACCCTTGATGCTTTCATGTCAAACGTCAAAGCAGCCGGTGAGATGTCAGACGCTTTCCTGACCATCTAATAAAACAAAAAACAATATCGCACGCTAGCCTGGGGGGCTAATGCGGTCTCGATCAACTAGATTAAGTTGAGAGAATTCGTTATCGATATTGTTTCCGGCACATTTTGCATATTGTAGGATAAGTACAACGATACACCGTGCCCCAGTGCTGAGTCGAGAAAATTTCCAGCTCGAAAAGATCCTCGACCAGATCGGGAATCGAACCTGATATCACAACCGTGTGGGAGAGCTGGCCGACCGACATCGCTAACCACAGAACCACGGGGACCATCTATTGGTTTGAAGCAGGGTGACGGACTGTCATGGCGAAGTCTCACATGCTCCTAGGTTTCGCGGCCGATATCGACATCTCTGGTATTAACCGTAGAGCGCTAAGAAAGGCCTTTGGACCTATCAGGAGGGAGGGTGCGAGTATAGGGCTTGTCATCAACCCTGCCGAACCGATATACATCGTGGCCGTCGGATGTTGGTGCTGCGGTGATGACAGATGGGGAATCATTTAAAGTAGTCGACAAATTTATTTACCAAGGTAAATTGGTGACGTGCGACAATGAGGTTACCCGTATAATAACGAGGTCGATAGCGGCCGCAAATAGCTACTTCTACAGATTGCGTAACCAGCTGAGGTCCCGCAGCCTGCAAACCCGTACAACACTAGCACTCACACATTGATTCTCCCGGTGGCTTTATGGCCATGAAGCATGAACATAAGAAGTTGCTGTTTGGCTAGCTCTTGATGTTTTTTAGCGTAAAATTTTGCATTCAATCCTTGGTGGCAAACTGGAAAATGGTGTTTGGCACAGACGCATGAACCATACAGATCAGCGGACGTAGTCAAGCGGATGGAAAAATTTTATTCAGCAGGAATAGATAGAGACCGTCGACTTCTGGACAGAACCCACACTCATTGGATGTGTGCTGTCGACGAGGATGTCCGTGTCATAGGTGTTAGAGGCTACTAGAGGATGGCAGTCCAAGACGGAGTGGCATGGCGACATATTCTGGATTCGGCATTAGATCGATAATTGGTTTGCCGTCGCAATAGTAACAGTAGAATTTGTAATGTACAACAAAAGGAACGAAATGGGCATCCACCGGCGTGATCAACAAAACACGGTGGCCAAATCTCGCGCAAGGAAGCTGTATCGAGAGTGGGTAACGAAACCGATGTGTGTGGTTATGGATGACGAAATCTACATCAAGGCAGACGCAAAGCAGATACCGGGGCTTGAGTTCTTCGTTTTTGTACCAAAACCCGCCAACTTCCCAAATTCACCAGAGATTCTTCCAACGGAAAGACTTTGGGTCATAATGAAGTCCAAAGTTCGAAAATCATCCAAGGTGTTTAAGAGTTGGAGTTGAAGGAAGAATGAATGAAAGTGACCAAGAAGGTCGGCTCCAATATTGCACAAAATAAAATGAGGGTTATTAAGGGCTTTCAGCGATGGAGAGGAAATTGAATAAAGTGGGTAGTTATGCCAAAACTTAATCCATATGTATTGATCATTCCCTGAAAGTTTAAAGAAAATCTGGCTTAAAATAATTTTTTGGCGAACACGTTTGTCCGATGCGTTTTTCTCGTGCACAGGCTTTATCTTACTTAAGAGATGAAGATGTAAATTATCATTAAATTATCAATAAGTATTTATTATTACTATTCGTATTATAGTATTGAAAAAAAAAGCGATTCGGAGTACGAATTCACGTTGATGCGTACACGTTACCGTTACACGTCAATGTTTTAAATTTTAATTTTGAAAACCCATCTCGCCGTTATGAGATATTCATTCATTCGTTAAGAGTTTTTATACGTGAAACTGATCCTTAAACACGTACATTATCCTCGTTGAATCAATCGCACAGAAATTTAGACTCGCAAAAATTTAATAAAACTTTTCTTAGACCTCAAACGTGCACAATACCGAATTCGCCATGTCAGATTATAATGTAGTGAATATATTAAAACAAACAACTTCCAACTACGAAGTACCCACAACATTTCTTTTCAACTCGCTGAACACGATAACATTTGACGCTGACGTCCATCAGAATTACCGCCGCTTTCCATTAAGGTAATTACTAGCGGACAAGCAATGACAAACAATTACTTTTTACCGCGTAAAGCGCAATTACCCAAACGTATAAATTGCTCTCTCGCCGGTGGTTTCCAGACATAATGGAAACCGGCGCAGAATTCGAAACGAGGACGGAATCACAACAAAACAGAAGTCCTCGCCATCTTCCGTAGAGCTTAGCTGGCCTGTCGTCTTGCTAGCTTCCTATCAATGATACCACCGCTGCTCGCAACTGTGTGACACATCCAAAGCGTTACAATTTCCTTAGAGTAATGTTACGATCCGCCAATGGATCACGTGCCGAGTGAAATATCTTCCGAGTGTAGTGACAGTTATTAATACTGAATGTCACTTTTCCCCGAATCACCGACAGCCATCATGACCAAACCAAAGCCGACCAAACAGCAATCAGAGCAGACAGCTTTTCACGCACTTCAGCTCTCGAAATAAGCGCTGCAATCAAAGGCTTACAATAATCTTTTTTGGTCACTACTTATCTACTTGGAGATAGAGTACGTGATGAAGTACATGAACAAATAAAACAACTATTGCCAGGAACAAAATGTTAAACATTTTGAGATACAAGTAAAAAAGCATACGACAAATTGGTTCACGTCTTTCGTCCTCAAATAATCGTACAACGTATTCTAAATGGTATCTAAGCTACACTCTAAGCGCCTCTTTTAAATTTTAATGGAACTTTTAGAAATGTGTGGCTATCCAAGGTCGAATTTATGACGTGGGAATAAAATGACTATGAAACAAAAAATCCTGCATAATAACCAGCTGAACATGATTCAGTGCGTTGAGTCCTCCACAGTTTTCGCAATTGCCAAATGCATCGTACCGTGCATCTACTCTAAATCTACGAATTCGTGCCACTTGTCATCGTATAGTTTGACCTCCTAAGCTATAGGTTCAGCTGTTGATTTGCATACGACCGTACCCCGTTTGCCGTATATATTCGTACACCCGAACTACAAGCGCATACCGTTTGCTGGGAAGCTGAATGCACGCTGCTATCGGAGGCTTTTTGCTCTCTGCTTTTCTATGCCTGCAAACCGGAAAAAAGCACAACGCAAACATCACTGAAACAAAAACATCAAACAATTCATTTGAATAAAATATCATGACATGTACTGAACTGAGATGCATTTTTTTTTACTTTTTCATTATAATGGAAATTTTTCGGTTTTATGTGCATGCAAGAGCACAACTACGAGTCCCCTATCGTACCGAACGGTCATTCACGGTGCAATTTGCACAGCACTTGCAACCCACAGTGAACGAGAATATTAGGATGGCTGGGATGAGGTGAAAATTCACGGAAGACATAGCTTCATAAATGATAATCATGATGCTATCTTGCAGTCGTTTAATTTTTGTTGCTTTCTGGCACACACACAAGGAGGAAATCAACGTTACATGTTTGACTCTGCAGGAAGGAAAGTAATATTGGAACAACATAAATTGTTGGATGTTTTAACGTCATCTAATTTGTACCAGGCGTCTATCATGAATTCAGTGAAGAGTGTAAAATAAATGTAACTAACGTGGATATATTGCGCGGTAAAAATACAATTAATTTAGATCCACTGCCTTGATCTAATAATCGAATTATTCGAAAGATCTTACTTATCTGAACCCCTACTCCAACTCGGTTTTTTGGAAGCAAATATTATTCTGTTCACCTCAAATGAATGTGGACGTCTTTAGATGCACTCGGCTTACCTGAAAAAAGAAATAAAAATCCAAATTAAACTAGTATGTATCTAGATTTATCAGGTAAAGAAAGCTGAGGTATTGCGGATTAGAGTTGAAAACAATTTAAAAAAATTAAACAGTGTGAAAAAATGCTGCGAAATAATTGCAGCCCCCTATGATTAATTTTTAAAATTGAAACCTGTGCGTGTAGAAGTAAAAATTATCCTGATATGGATACTCCCGTAAGAGCGTGTACCCAACATGACGACTCTTACCACTTGCGCTGAATATCATTCGTAACTATTTCAAATTAGTAAATTTCTTCGTTCGTGAACGATATTTTTGCGTTAGTTAGATTTGATAAATTTCGTACCTAAATCGATTTAAAAAAGAGGTTGGTAAACGGTTGGGCAGTGTGTACCTGCAGTAACCCGTACCCGTACTATTTTGCTCAAAATAGATCCCAGTATGGTCCAAAGCATACCCCCAGCAACTTTTAACCCTATCTTCACGCGACTGGGATCCTGGCAACCAAAGGAAGAATGGTGACTCGGTGGTAACTTGATTGTATGCGTATAAGACGGCAGCCCCGTCGTGACACTGAGCATCGTTGCCCTAGTAAGGTAGATTGCAAACAATCTAGAGAATAATGCAAATCAGAACAATCGTTAGAGACCTAGGCACACTAAAAAGGAAAACGATTGGAAATTTGGCACTTGGAATGTTAGGATTCTGCTCAAACCGGCACGCCGGGTCTCTTGGAATGGGAGCTGGGAAGGCAAAAATGCGCGTTGGTAAAAAAACGGAGAATATTAATTCCGGGCGGTAGATTCGACCGCGGGGCATCAAATGGTGAGTTAACAACCTGGAAGGAGCGTCAAACATGATTCGATCCTCACAAGCTCCTATATCAGACCTCCACGAGTCATATGATTACACTAGACTGCTGGTTGAAACATGGATACAACTGATTGATGTTGCCTGGGCAATGTTGTCATCCGACAATAGCTAAGTTGGAAGGTGCGACGCGATCATTGGCGCATAAACCATATTCCGGCGGTAGAGGAAATGCTTCGCTGCGGCTCGAAACAGCGTCTGATCTTCATGTTAGGGGCGGCTGATCAACGTCCTGGTGGCAGCGTGGGACTCTAAACTGAGCTGACACGATGGTCCCTGGGCGAGACAGGGGGTTGGGGAAGGCTCAACGAGCCACCCCGGAAAACAACATGTTACAAACAACGTAAGAGATTTTTTTTCTCTGTGTGGACTCATTACTGCGACCAGAGATTAGATCTATTGTGATATTGCCCAGGTGTTTTCTGCACTCCGCACTAGGGTTTGCAATCCCGGAAACAATTTCCCAGGAATTACCTTTTCCCGGGATTCCTGGATCCCGGGAAAAGAAATCTTGATTCCCGGGATCCCGGGATTCCCGAGCCCCTCGAAAAATTTTCCATAAAATATTGCAATAAAACTAAATATCGTATCAAAACGCAAAACTACGTTTTAAAAGTTTAAAGCAGCTTCAAGGTGTGCATTATATAAGCAAATATTTGCTTGAAATGACGATCAACATTTGCTTGCCGTGTAATATGAAATTATTTGCTTAAATTATTTGTCATAAATATATACTGTCTTATTCAGTAAACGAAAAATTAAGCAAATATTTGCTTCGTCTAATGTCCTTTTTCGCTAGTTAGTTCACTACTAAGATAGTTGCTTGAATTTTTTCTTGGTTTATCGACAACAATTTTTGAAATCTGTAAATTGATAAAAAATTAAAACCCTTAAATCAATGCGACCAGAAATAAATAAATTAATAAAACTCAGTAAGTGCAACTCGGTTCGTGGCCGCGATAACACATTAATTACGTAGGCATTCAAAAGCTCTAAAACCTGCCTGCCTAACATCAGCTTTATCTTCAACAAACTAAAGGTATTGTACACTTCAGTTTTTGATGAAATGTGGCAAGAGCTGGAATCGGTGATTCAGAAGTATTTTAGGAATCAGACACCAGCGGTTATTCAGCGATCTTAAGCAAAATTTTACAGAAAGAAATTACATTATTTGGGCTTGACGAAAAATTGTCAGCGGATCAGAAGCGATTGTTCGACGGCATAAAAACCCTGAAACCTACTCTTCTAACATTTGCGATAAAAATCGATCATGAATTTCTGAACTTGAGCTTGAATAAGTTTTGTTCTTTAATTCGTGAACGATTGTTTGATATCTTCATAAACAAACTATATTTGATATCTTGTTTTTGCTAAGAATTTTTTCCTTTCCCGGTTCCCGGGAATTCCCGGGAAATTCGATTTTTCATTCCCGTTTCCGTGGAAATCAATTCCCGGGAATAGTGCAAACCCTACTTCGCACTTCATATTATTAGCAGTATCACAATTGAAGTAAGTGATACGCTGATCATTCATATCCGTGCTTGTGTGTAAGTTATACCTTTCCGTTTCAAGCTTACTCTGCTCTACTATACCGAGCCTCTGTCCATCCTAACAATATCGCCTAACTACAATTCCCTGGAGAGAACTTTCATATGTTACTCACACCAGTTTTATTATAATAGGGACTTATTTTTGTTAGAAGGAGAGTCAACAGAGCACAGTGGGGAATCGCTGGCCATCAGCCAAAAAATTTTTTTTTCGTTAGCTGTGTCATAATATTTTTCCTTTATTGCTATAACATTCAAGTGTCTAAATCCAAAATTTGGGCGCAATATCATGAAATTTAAATTTTTTATGACTTTTCAAAGCTTGGCGAACTGGCGTTTTTTGTCTTTTTTTTTGAAAAAAGATACATTACTTTGGAACGCTCTGTAGCTTCAATGATAGCTTGGATTTTTTCGACGTCAAAGGAAAAGTTGTTGTAAATATTGTGCAAAACAAACTCTTTTCATTAGATATTGTAAAATTTGGTTATAGTAGGCCTGACACCAAAAAAAAATTTAAAAAAATGTGATTTTTTGTAGAAAAGTAGATTAAAAGTTTAGTTGCCGCAGTTTGCCACGGTTGTGACTACATTCAAAATTTAGGTAAAAACGTAAGCTTTCAAATGCATACTGTCCGCTGCTGCGCAAAACTGCGCAAATTGTCATTTTAGTGAAAAAAGCGATAACAGATTTTGTTAGTTTTTATTTTTAAAGTTGAAATTTCATCCAGGATTAACTTTAATCATAACCATGATACCCCATTAATGGAAATTTATGATATCGTACTCAATCCGTAAGGATGAAATATAAATTTGGGCAAAAATCACAAAATTTATCAATGAAAAGTTATAAAATAAGTGTTAAACAAGAAAACAGTTAACAAATCTTTATGAAATTTTAATTATGTCAAACTTTATAATTTTCTGCAAATTTGAAACAACATTAAAAACATTCAGCCCTTTTCAATTTATGATCATGAATTTCGCTAAACTGATTGAAGTGTCAAATACTAGCAGCAAATTCATACCATCAAACTCCGGCTAACAATAGCCCGTTCGAAGATTGCTTTTGCTTCGCACTAGTTTGCACACAAAAGTTAAGCACACATTTTAATTTATGAGAAAAAAAACAAAGAACATTCGTCGCCCTCCGCATCTTTTCGGATTCATTTAGAACGTTGTGTCATTCCAGTGTCTTGGTTTACAAATTCATAAATTCGTTAGATTTTATTATGGAGCCTTCAACTTCAGTGGCACCACCTAATTCAATGTTTAGTAAGTTGTCAAATCATGGTTTTACACATGTATTTAAATGTCCTCTTTCAACCATAGAAACCGGATTAAAAAGACAACATATATATAAAACAATGAAAAATCGAAAAACACTAGAATAAATGCAAATTGCAGCTAAAGAATTTTTTCCTACTGATAAGTATAATGAATTTCAAATTTTCTGGAAACAATTCAACACAAGATTCAAGCGATCACAGCGGAAGATGATGACTTTTTCAATTTGTAATTAATTTGTATTACTTATGTTGTTTTAGTTTATTTAAAAAAATATATATATTTAGGCAAAATTTGTTTAGTTCGAGGGGTCATCCATAAATTGCGTATTTTTTTTTTCAATTGGGAGGACGCCCGGTGGCACTACTTGTGGTCAAAGATCATATAATTCTATAAAAAAGGAAAAAAGTGCCAAAAATATTTAAAATTGGGTTTCGTGCTTCATGGACGGCCCCAAACGAAAAATGGATGCCAAATTCGTGTTCAGCGCCCCAAAATCATGTAAATACCAAGTTTTTGTCGCATTTATCGACACTTTTTTTGCTTGGCCAGCCTTTGTATGGAGTCGCCCCACTGTGCAGAGGTATTGTAGGATTCAAATTGGGGGAAGGGTACGTGGTGGGAGCCTGAGAATGAACCCATGCTAAAGTCCATTGACAACCAAATGGCCTGATTCTACTAAGATGCGAACCCACGACCACCCACTTACCGAAGCAGACTTTGTAACCTTGCGACTACTGAGCTCCCAACGTAAGAGATAATACGGATCGGAACAATCGACATGGACCTATGCAACGAAATAACGACTACGATTGGAAACTTGGGACATGGAACTGCAAATCGCTCTGCTTTCCAGGATGCGACAGGATAATCTACGACGAGCTACATCCACGCAACTTCGAAGTCGTAGCGCTGCAGGAACTTTGTTGGACAGGACAGAAGGTATGGAAAAGCGGGCACCGGGCGGCTACTTTCTACCAGAGTTGTGGCACCACCAGCGAGGTTGGACCCGGCTTCATACTAGGCAAGATGCGCCAACGCGTGATGAGGTGGCAGCTGGTCAACGCAAGGAAGTGCAAGTTAAGGATAAAGGGCCGGTTCTTCAACTACAGCATCATCAACGTGCACTGCCCACATGAAGGAAGACCCGACGACGAGAAGAAAGCATTCTACGCGCAGCTGGAGCAGGTCTACGATAGCTGCCCGCGACGGGACGTGAAAATCGTCATTGGGGACATGAATGCTAAGGTAGGACGGGAGGCACTGTACAGACCGGTAATCGGACCAGATAGCCTGCATGCCGTGTCTAATGATAACGGCCATCGGTGCGTAAACTTTGCGGCCTCCCATGGTATGGTAGTCTGAAGAACCTTCTTCCCCCTTCTTTCCCCCAACGTTCGCACCTACCGCAGTGCGAATATAGATTTTGACCACTACCTAGTAGCTGTGTGCATGTGCTCAAAACTATCGACGGTGTTTAACACCCGCCGAAGTCGAAAGCTGCGACCAAACATTGAGCAACTGCAGGACGCCGAGCCTGCACAGTAATACGCGCAGCTGTAGGAGGCAGAGCTACCCACGGAAGAGCAGCTTGGCGCAGCTAACCTTGAAGATGGCTGGAGGATCATCCGATCCGCCATAGGTAGCACTGCTGTAGCGCTACTAGGTACAAGGGCCCCGAATCCTAGAAATGACTGGTTTGACAGCGAATGCAAACGGTTAGTCGAGGAGAAGAATGCAGCACGGGCGAGAATGCTGCAACACCGTACGAGAGCGAACGTGGAACGATACCGACAGACACGGAACAGCTAAAACTCTGTCCTCCGTAGGAAGAAGCTAGAGGACCGAGATCGCGTAGCGATGGAAGAGCTGTACCAAGCTAACGACACTCGGATGAACGGCGATGCAGTAGAGCGCGAGGAAAGTGAAAAAACGCTTCCTCACCCCGCGCCTACATTTTTGGCCAAATCGTTACACCATGTTCTACGCATCATGGTCAATGTGGTAGAAGCGCCCGCGGTCGGATCAATCGCCCGGAATTAAAGTTCTCCGGTTTTAGGCTAACGCACCTCTTGTATGGCTGATACCTACACTTTTGTCTTCTGTAGCTCTCTGGCCAAGATTCCTGCGCATGCCGGTTTGAGCAGAATCCAAACATCCCAAGGGCCAAGTCCTGTTATACGCTACTCAGAATAATTTCGTAAAAAAAAACTTAGCTTGGGAATTTTTCCTCAAAACCACAAAACCGGTCGAAAAGTCGAGAGCGAGCGCCTGTATAGTGCAATTCATCAGATTATTCGAAATTGCCCTGATGGTATGGCCTGGGTTAAAGCTACCTACGAACTAATTGGAAGGACTCATATGTCCTATCCAGCTGCTGAGAAGTACTGTCTTTTCGTGACAGCGAATTTTAAACAAATTCGGCCCTCATCAGCTCTCAGTACTGCTCATACGTTCAGTACACAGGCCGACAACCACTGACGACAACGCACACTTGCAATGCCAAACAAGCTGTATTTTTCATTTCCTTGTGTCTGTGGTTCTTCCAAACTGTTTCTAATGACAGCCTTCACAGCGTAACATCCTTCGACAAAAATCCGAGCGGGCTTTCAGGTGTTTATGATTCACGAGAACAAGGCCGATGCTATAGTGAAGGTGAGGCGGTGTGGAAACGTGTTTTTTCGCGTGAGGAATAATATCAACGGCGGAAAAATAGATGAAACGGTTTGCTTCGTATACATTATGGCACACGCCGTGTCAGAAACGGAATATTATGCAACTTTAATGCACCTCGGGTTTTTCTTCACCAAAAGGTAGTTTAGGGTCTAAGCTTTCAAATGAAAGTGGTTTTAAAATATGTTATCGGGAAAACTTGAAAAAAATGAGTTTGAGTTTTTATTCAATGTTTTGACCATTTTTGTCCATTTATAAAGACGATAGGAACATTTAAATATATGGTATGGTAACGATATAAACAATGTGTGTGTATATTGTTACCGTTTACACATTTTACCCCATATACCACATACGAGCAACCAGCGAGAAACAAGGCATACTGCTGTTCGGTATGATAGGCTTGTTAGTACTAAAATTTAATGTCGTCATCAATGTCTGAATTCCCGTCATATATGTTTAATGATCATTAGATAAGGTATGTTAGGAGGTAGTATTAAAAAAAAGGCATGATAATTATTTATGTACGGTCTAAGATTAGCTTAAGGATAAATTGAATGTTTGTTAACACACTAGACACAAAACACTCTTGAAACATTGCTGGATTGGGAAACCGGAAACGCTGTTGGATATATAGAAAGAGGAGGAAAGATACGGGTAGAAAGGGGGGTAGAAGAGGGAGGAGAGGAAAACAAAGGAATAGAGAGTATAGAAGCTACATTGGAAAGTCATTCGTTGATAGACCGTGTGAAGAGAAAGTTCCAATCGAAGTAAAGAAGTTTTTCGTACGAATCCAAGTGGAGAAAAAAATTAAAATAGCTACGTTAGCCTAACTGGTGAATCAGGTAGGAACAAATAAAGCAACGTAAAATCCGCCAATATACTAGCTTCTCCTCCTCCGCCCCCAACCATCAGGACCCATTATTGGAGGATTTTTGCCATATCTATCCGCGTGGCTAGGAAGCCAAAAGCCGTCTAGAGACTGAGCCAACTCAGTTCCCGGGGTAGTGTGCCCATTCGAATTCACTCCTGTACGACGAAGCAGCTCCGAGACCCAGTGAGGAACGACCAAGAGCCACCACGACGTAGTTTTCCCAACCCAACCAGATCCAGCATCAGCCGGCCGGCACAGCGCATTTTTACACACCATACACTCACACAACGTAAGTCAGAATAAAATAATAGCTATAGACGACCGTATTTGGCTTCCGATTGGTGTCACATGTCCCAAAGCCGACCTTGAGCCTCCGAAACTCACGCTCGTGCTAGCCATCAAAAGAGGCCTTTGGAGCCCAGCCCCGGATAGTCCCCAGAGGTACGACCAGGGACTGGGGTGATTTGAGCTGGTCCTTCCGACCGTAGAGAGATAGCAAATGGCGCCCAACTAAAAGACAAAACCGATCAGAAGTCCAAAGAGTGCCTTAGATAGGGAAAATAAGCTAGGAATCGCTAAATTTGCTCAAAGTGGTGAAAGGTAACGTGGGTCACCGCTAATACGAGAACACGTTTTTTCACGGAATTTATTTGAGAATAATTTTGCTTACTAGTGCGCGTACATCCTCAAAAGTAAGCCAGCTAAGTTTGTTAATTCACCAAATAGCGGGGAATTACTGTCGTGTGATATTATAAAAGAAGAAGATTTTTTTAATGGGTCTTGATTCAACCTTGTAATCGAAACATAGTGAATGTATTTATCCTGATGAAGTTTTATTCAAATTCCTTCATGAAAATAAAATAAAAAAACTTACCGTTCACTCAAGCGTTTTCCATCAATTCATTCAAACCAGTTGTATGCCACAATGAACATACAGGCGTTATATAGGAATTTAAATGTTTCACAGTTGTCGACAGATGAAGTAGAACATGAACTACTTATACGGAATGTATCATTTTCAATGAATGAACATGAGAGCGTTAAGAGAAGGAGATTAAAGGATCGAATGAAGCAGGAAAAAGACTCACATAGTATTGCAGTTACGTATTCGCCGACCTGGAAAGAGGTGACGACGGAAATTTCAATTATATACTCAAAATCGTTAGTAATAAAAAATTTGTTAGACAATCCAAAAACCGATGAACGTCAGAGAGAAAAGTTAAGAACCCGTTTGATACACTACAGAGTTAGAACATATTTACTCTCGTGTGCTCGAGAAGCCCAAAGGCATTTGCCTGAAATTCAAAATATTAGTAAGAAAATTGCTCAGACTTTTTCAGAGCATTTCCCAGATATTATAGATGTGGGAGATGATGAGTTAACGAGACCAGATGAGCTGGAAAGCGACCTAAGTAAAGCCATCGAAAAAGTAAGAAGTGAAATTGAAAATTTAAAGGACTCTGCTTGCGAAAAAAGGGGGGTAGAAGAAGCCGAAGAAATTCATGGTGATGTAAGAGAAGAAACATTAGAAAGTAGAAAGCAAGAAATGGAATCAGCAGATTCTGGATCTAAAGATATACTACAAAAACTATCGGAATATGAAAAAGAAAATAAGGAAATACCTGCCGATCTGATACTACATTTAAAAGCGTTTGTGACACAAACTACAGAGCAACAGAGAAAACACCATGAAAGAGAAATTCAGATGCAAGAAAGAATGTTAACGGAAGCCAGGGAAAATTTGAAAAGACAAGAAATATTGAAGAAATTACTTAAAAATCTTAATGAACAAATGAAAATCAGTGTACAGGAACCAAAATTAGATTTTCCTGAGCCGCTGAAAATAGAGATAGACAGAAAGGAAAATTATACAATTGATTCTAAGAAAAAGCAAGAATCTAAGATAGAAAAAGTCAATGTCCCGGTTGATGAAAGTTCGGAGAGTTCAGAAACAAATTCACGAAATCAATTTGAAATGCTAGGAAAAACGAGAAAACCTGAAACTTCAAAATACAGAAAATTTAAAAGAAATAAGCAGAAGTACATAAGCTCGTCTGGAACATCTGATGAAAGCTCATCATTTGAAGGCTCAGCATCGAGCTTTTCGTCACTAACAGACTCTTCTGATTCATAAGAAGCGAACCGAAAAATGAAAAAGAAACACAGAAAGAGAAGTAGAAATCGTAAATCTTTGAAAAGAGTACCTATTTTGGAATGGAAATTAAAATACGATGGCAAAGATAATGGTCGAAAGCTTACTGAGTTTTTTAGAGAAATAAAGTTGAGGAGCATGGCAGAGAAAATTTCAGACCGTGAGCTTTTCCGAAGTGGAATTCACTTATTTACAGGAAAAGCCAAAGATTGGTACATTGAGGCAATGGAAAACCGAGAGTTCTACAAATGGTCGCAGTTAAAAAGGAACTGAAACGAGAGTTTCTTCCTCCGGATCTCGATTTTCAACTTGAGATCCAAACTACTAATCGCATACAAGCGCGCAACGAAAAATTTGGAGATTGTTTTCACGATATGAATAAATTTTTTCAGTCTATGACTCGGCCGATTTCAGATCGAAGGAAATTCGAAATCATTTGGAGAAATATGCGCTGTGACTATAAAAATGCAATGGTGGGTAAAAGAATTAAATCGCTTTCCCAACTAAAAAAATTTGGTAGACTCGTTGACGAAAATTATTGGAATAGGTTCCAAAGGTCGTTCGAGAACAATTATAAACCTCGTCCTAGTCAGATTGAGGAAATTACTTTTGACGAGGAGAATAATTTTAAAAGCCCTCCAAACAAATTTAAGCAACACAAGAATGACCAGAAGGGCGATCTAAAAGTAAAAGAAAGCCCAGATAAAAGTAAGGGAAAACATGTGATTACCGAGGATGCTATGGAAGGCTCTAGCAAAGGTACTTTACAACAGCTGATCAACCAGTACAAACGTCCACCGATAGGGACTTGTTATAACTGTAAAGAAGCAGGTCATCATTACAGAGAATGCTCTCAACCAAATCGCAAATTTTGTCGTATTTGTGGTTTCCCGGAGGTGCTCACTAAAACTTGTCCCAACTGTCCAAAAAACGAGGAGAACTCAGCTTGATGGGGGAAGCTGATACCAAATTCTCAATACCCCCTAATAAGACAAATGTCACGACAAATTTACTGCATAATGGCTTCGAGCCAGTTTCAGATGCAGAATATACAACAGATCACGACGTTGAAGAACTTTTAGTACATATTGACGGAGATGCACGTCCATATATAAAAGTTGATATTCTCGGAAAAGAGATCATCGGTCTTTTAGACAGCGGTGCTCAACGAACGGTTCTCGGAATTGGTTCAGAACAACTGCTTAAAGATTTGAAGTTAAAAGTTTATCCGTCAAATATTTCTTTGAAAACTGCCTCTGGTTCGAGATTAGAAATCCTTGGTTACGCTAACGTACCTATTACTTTCAATGAACAATGTCACATTATTTCAGCTCTGGTTGCTCCAAAGCTACCACGCAAACTAATATTGGGCTACGAAGATTTTTGGCAAGCTTTCAATTTGCAACCTTTAGTTCCGATTGAAACACATGAACTGAGCATTATTTACGAAGAAAGTGAGGAGACACATGAGCGACATCTCACTGAAGAACAGAGAGCACAACTAGAGGAGGTGAAGGGTATGTTTAAAGTAGCAGTGGATGGGGAAGTATTAGATATTACACCAATGATATCGCACAAAATCGAACTGAAAGAGGAGTATCAAAAGTCTCCTCCAATAAGAATTATTCCCTACCCGACATCTCCTGAGATGCAAAAGAAGTAATTGAAAAGAGTAAAAGCGAATGGTCTTAAAGTACAGTACCCGTAATAAAGCCAACAGGGGAAGTACGCTTATATTTAGACGCGAGACGTTTAAATGAGCGAACAAAAACGGACGCCTATCCACTCCCACACCAAGACCGTATACTTAGTCGGTTGGGTTCAAGCAAATATTTGTCTACCATTAACCTGACCAAAGCATTTTTACAAATACCGCTTGGTCCCAGCTCTCAAAAATATACGGCCTTCTCGGTGCTCGGGAGAGGATTGTTTCAATTCACCAGGTTACCCTTCGGACTCGTCAACAGTGCGGCCACATTAGCTAGACTGATGGATGAGGTCCTAGGGTATGGTGAATTGGAACCAAACGTTTTCGTTTATCTCGACGACATAGTCGTGGTAAGCGAAACGTTCGAGGCGAATCTCCAAGCTCTTAAAGACGTTGCAAATCGTTTAAAAAGGGCAAACCTATCAATTAACATAGAGAAGTCTAAGTTTTGTGTGGGTGAAATTGCCTATCTCGGTTACATACTATCAGCCGATGGCCTAAGGCCAAACCCGGAAAGGATTGAGGCGATTGTCAATTACGAACGGCCGTCGTCGATCAGATCCCTCCGTCGGTTCCTTGGCATGTCAAATTATTACAGGCGATTTATACCACAATTCAGTGAATTTACAAACCCTTTAACAAACCTCTTGCGAAATAAACCTAAAACGATTAAATGGAATGATTTAGCGAAGCAATCCTTCATTCGAATAAAAGAATGCTTGATAAGTGCTCCAGTCTCATCAAATCCGAATTTTAGCTTACCATTTCAAATTCAGAGCGACGCAAGTGATACAGCGGTTGCAGCGATCCTTGTCCAAGAGCATGATGACGGGGAACGAGTAGTGGCATATTTTTCCCAAAAGCTCTCTCCGGCCCAGCAAGCTTATGCTGCGTCAGAGAAAGAAGGGCTAGCGGTAATATTAGCCATCAATAAGTTTCGTCCTTATATTGAGGGTACACATTTTGTCGTCGTGACCGATGCATCAGCTCTGACGCATATTATGCGAGGCAAATGGAGATCATCATCCAGATTAAGTCGCTGGAGTATTGAGCTGCAGGCATATGACCTGGAAATTCGTCACCGACGCGGGAAAAACAATATAATTCCAGATGCACTCTCTCGTGCTGTTGAGGAATCGAGGTGGAGAAGACACCGGACGGCTGGTATTCCACTCTCTATAATAACGTCAAAAATTCACCTGATGAACACCTGGATTTAAAAATAGAGAATAATACTTTATATAAATTCATTCCTACTAAAACGGAAACGCTCGATTACTGCTTCGAGTGGAAAATATGTTTGCCAGTGGAGGCGAGAGAGAAGGTTTTGAAAACTGAGCATGAGGGGGGGGTTTCATATCGGTTATGAAAAATTATTAGAGAAAGTGCGGCGGAAATATTTTTGGCCGAAAATGGCAGCAAACGTGCGTAGTTTTGTGGATCACTGCACGACTTGTAAAGAGTGCAAGCCCGCAAATATTTCTCAACATCTCGAAATGGGAAAACGGAGAATTACTACAAAACCGTTCCAGGTATTAGCCATTGATTTTCTTCAATCGCTTCCACGGTCCAAAACGGGTAACGCGCATTTACTTGTTTTGATGGACATTTTTTCAAAGTGGACAATGTTATTTCCAATGAAGAAAATTAGCACAGAGTTAGTGGTCAAAACCATGCAGGAACAGTGGTTCCGCAGATATTCGGTACCGGAAATTGTGATATCCGACAATGCTAGCTGTTTCTGGAGCAGAAAGTTCAAAGAATTTTTAAATAGTTATGGTATTGTTCACTGGGCCAATGCACGGCATCATAGCCAGTCCAATCCTGTAAAACGGTTAAACAGAAACATAAATGCCTGTATTCGAGCTTACGTTAAGTCGGATCAAAGAGCATGGGACACTAAAATCTCAGATGTTGAGTATACTCTCAACAATACGATACACTCAGCGACCGGGCTCTCGCCGTATCGGATACTGTTCGGGCACGAGATCGTCTCTGACGGAAATGAAGATCGACACGATGTAACCACAAGAGATCTCACGGAACAGGAACGAGCAGTGAAAAAGTTGACAGTCGATAGAAAAGTTTATGCGACGATTCTGACAAATTTGAAGCGAGCTCATGAAAAAAGCTCAAACAATTATAACCTTCGCTTCAGGAAACCAGCTCCGGTTTACACAGTTGGTCAGCGGGTTTATCGACGAAATTTTCGGCAGTCATCAGCCAGAGACAACATTAATGCGAAGTTTTGTCCCGCATATGTACCATGCACAATTATTTCCAGGCGGGGAACGAATTGCTATGAGCTGCAAGACGAAACGGGAAAGAATATTGGAATATTTTCCGCTTCCGACCTTAAACCGGGAATACCGGAATGAAATCACTTTTGCTTTCATGTAAACGGAACTGTTTGTGTGTGTTATTATTAAAAAAAAAAAGAGAAAAATCCGTAAAAGTCCAATTGAGGTTACGTCCAAAGTCACAGTCAAAGTCGTAGAGTAGTTAATAAGTCTTGAAGTGAAGGGAGTACAAATGTTATGTCATGGTCTGTCTATATTAGGTTTTCATATGTTTCGTCCGGTTCACCGTAAATAACCATAAATTTTCTCCAGGAAAGTAATTTGCGATTTCGGGAGGAAAACTGACAAAAAAAAAATAACCAATAAAATCGACACCCGAATCTCGCGTAGCAGATGTATTAACCGGTTTACTCTGCGTTACAATAATCTAGGAAAAGATACACGCGTCAAACACAAAAAACTAAGCAAATCATACCACCTCACTGCTTTCTTCACACAATCAGTATTTCAATTTATTACTGCTATATAAATGTCAGTAACAAGAATTCACTTAGCCAGTCCAAGCCACTTGTTAGCCATGACAGTCCACATTTGAGTAATAGCTTCATTTGATAGAATCTCACCGAAGTGGATCAGGAGAGATCGAATCACTCTCACTGAACATGGGGAAATTGTTTAGATTGAGGAGAAGAGATAAGATCGATTAAAGAGATCCGCGAAAGGGTAAACGTCAGCAAATGATTCATTTTTGTATAAGCGAAATTCACTATTTGGTAAATTGACGTTTAGATGATTCCTTTTGAGGAATATCGAAAGCTTGAAAGAAGCAGCTCAACCCTGGGCACGATTAATCTGAAATAAATGTTGGACAAAAATAAATTAACTTCGATCAATTTATTTTTGTAGAGAGGGTGTGGGGTAGTGTTACCGTTTACACATTTTACCCCATATACCACATACGAGCAACCAGCGAGAAACAAGGCATACTGCTGTTCGGTATGATGGGCTTGTTAGTACTAAAATTTGATGTCGTCATCAATGTCTGAATTCCCGTCATATATGTTTAATGATCATTAGATATATATGTTTAATGATCATTAGATAAGGTATGTTAGGAGGTAGTTTTAAAAAAAAGGCATGATAATTATTTATGTACGGTCTAAGATTAGCTTAAGGATAAATTAAATGTTTGTTAACACACTAGACACAAAACACTCTTGAAACATTGCTGGATTGGGAAACCGGAAACGCTGTTGAATATATAGAAAGAGGAGGAAAGATACGGGTAGAAAGGGGGGTAGAAGAGGGAGGAGAGGAAAACTAAGGAATAGAGAGTATAGAAGCTACATTGGAAAGTCATTCGTTGATAGACCGTGTGAAGAGAAAGTTCCAATCGAAGTAAAGAAGTTTTTCGTACGAATCCAAGTGGAGGAAAATATTAAAATAACTACGTTAGCCTAACTGGTGAATCAGGTAGGAACAAATAAAGCAACGTAAAATCCGCCAATATACTAGCTTCTCCTCCTCCGCCCCCAACCATCAGGACCCATTATTGGAGGATTTTTGCCATATCTATCCGCGTGGCTAGGAAGCCAAAAGCCGTCTAGAGACTGAGCCAACTCAGTTCCCGGGGTAGTGTGCCCATTCGAATTCACTCCTGTACGACGAAGCAGCTCCGAGACCCAGTGAGGAACGACCAAGAGCCACCACGACGTAGTTTCCCTAACCCAACCAGATCCAGCATCAGCCGGCCGGCACAGCGCATTTTTACACACCATACACTCACACAAACGTAAGTCAGAATAAAATAATAACTATAGACGATCGTATGTCACATGTCCCAAAGCCGACCTTGAGCCTCCGAAACTCACGCTCGTGCTAGCCATCAAAAGAGGCCTTTGGAGCCCAGCCCCGGATAGTCCCCAGAGGTACGTCCAGGGACTGGGGTGATTTGAGCTGGTCCTTCCGACCGTAGAGAGATAACAATATGTGTGTGTGTGTGTGTGAGAGAGAGAGAGAGGGGGGGGAGAGAGAGAGAGAGAGAGAGAGAGAGAGAGAGAGAGAGAGAGAGAGAGGGGAGGGACCTGTACAATGTAGTAGTATGTATAATACGGAATTTATCGATAAGAAGAAAATACAAAATGTTTATGATAATATTTTTTTCTTGTGGTTTCATACGTAGCTGCTGTTACAAGCGACGACTGCCTTGAGAATATTCTGTTGATTCCTAGACCTTAGTAACACCTGCATCATCGTTTTCGAAAAAAATGAAAAGAAAAGGTTATAAATAAGTCACAAATAAGTTACTAGGAAAACTTTAAGTTTTAATTCACTCGCATTAAATTTTTAAATCTGAATGATGTTTTAAATCGGACTGATTAGTTAAAGTTGAACTGATTTATAACATGTTTATAACCAGCTTTTTTCTTTAGCGTATGAAAGAAACAACAGTGTTGAATATTCGTTTGGCAGCAAAACGTATAGTGGAGACAAAATTGAAAAATGGCCGCAACAATTGTAGTTCAGTTTTAAATCAGTTGTAAATGTGATTTGATGGTGTGAACTAATTCCGATTTTTTAAAACAACATACTTTTTGAATGATTATCTTATGGTGTACGATCTCTAATTCTATTCTGTCAATATTTTTCGATAAAATTTCAAACACTTTCTAAAGGTCACATTATGACTATTTCACATTCAACTTTCCTTATCTCTAAAAATATGCAGAGATGCTTAGGGTAGTAACACACATACAAAGTTTCATCGAGTTTTGATAGGGTGCTGCCCAAGGATGGAAAAACTCGTATCGCATAACAATCATTCGGGTATCATTTCTGAACGTGCTATTTATAAGCTTTCAATCCTAGCAAACCATAGCTATTAAAAGTTACACATTCTCACGCATGCAAAAGACAACTTTGAGCAAAGAAATATATGGTAGCTTTCTTTGATGATTTTGTTTCAGTATTGCCTGCTTTAGGCGGAACGGGCAACATATAGCGAGTGTTTCACGAAGAAATCGTAAACGATTTCACTCAAGTGATCGCAATGAAGGAATGTTGGTTGCTTGTAGGCGGAATTCGGCAACTTCATGTCGTGCTTTCACCGTGATATATCACCATGATTCTTGGTGATTTCAAGTATTACATGCTAATGCACCATGCTACAATTGCCGTTAGCATTGTTGACACCTGCTTGCTCCGGTAAGCAAACAATTGAACGCAATCTAACGTTCATTTGGATTCATAATTTTGTATCACTGGCGATAATATCTCAAAGATTCTCGCGATAATGTTGAATGCAAGAGAACTTGAACACAATAAATACTATCGTGTTTGAATCATTCAGTCTCCTTCTATGGTATTCGAACTCTTAGAAGCGGAAAACAATCAGCAGCGTTTCTATGGGAAACTTGTACGCGAGTGGAAATAGTTGAACTATAACTGATGAATCAAAAAACACATTTGCATGAAGTATTGCTAGTGAGTGAAAATTTCCATGCTTGGTGCTGCCAATATCTGGTCAAGTTGACGCGAAATCTTTTAAAACTTTTGCTCGAATTTTGCACTACAATTGTGTAAATTGCAACATTGGTGGAATGAGCATTGACATAGTTCGAAACCAGAATATACAATACATCATCATATACCTATGTACAAAAAATTGTGATGTGTTGCTAAACTTAGTTTTCAAGCGAAGCCGATATCATATAAACGGCTCTTGAGATGTTCGCCCATCCCAGATGACATCATCTTTTACCAAAACAACAATTAGCATTCATTGTTATTACAGAATTTAGTTACTTTGGAATTGAGCTTAAGGATGTCGTTAATCCATAGATTATTTCTGCGAAAGCTGGTTAGCTTCAGGATATCCAATAACTCCGAAGTTTTATATTACAAAATTTCATGTGGTTTGCAGCAATTAAAGACTTGGACGGTGTTCGGAACAGACTATTGAAACTATTCACCATGTCTGTGTTAAAAATGGATGAATTATTGAGTTTCTGAAAAATCATGAAAGATATCAGCAGAATATTCTCAAGGCAGTCGTCGCTTGTAACAGCAGTTACATATGAAACCACGTTTTGTATTTTTTTTCCTATCGATAAATTCCGTATTATACATACTACTTTACTGCACAGGTCACCCTCCTCTTTCTTTCTTTCTCTCTCTCTCTCTCTCTCTCTCTCTCTCTCTCACACACACACATACACACACATTGTTTATATCGTTACCATACCATATATTTCAATGTTCCTAGCGTCCCCAGAAATGGACAAAAATGGTCAAAACATTGAATAAAAGCTCAAACTTATATTATTCAAGTTTTCCCCGATAGAATATTTCAAAGCCACTTTCATTTGAAAGCTTAGACCCTAAACTACCTTTTGGTGAAGAAAAACCCGAGGTGCATTAAAGTTGCATAATATTCCGTTTCTGACACGACGTGTGGCACCGACCCAAGAAAAAGGAGAAACGAAGAAGTGCGAGTCCAATATCATCGATGACAGCCGCATCCGGTCTGCAGGCTGTCAACAGCGCTAGTCAAACCAGCAGTACATCCTCAAAATAAACAAACTAGGCTGTTGTTTTCGAGCGAACAAAATAAATGCGTAGAAATGAGTTGTCGTGAGTAAAACAAAACAGCTTCGTTGCCTGTGTAAGTTTTAGCTGTATGTGCGCTATCATGAAAAGTTTATTCATGCGGCTGTTATAATAAAAAAAAGGCCAGTCGTGAGCAGCGAAGGAAAAAAATCACCTCTAGCGATTAATGAATACATATGAAACAAGCCTAGGATGCATTGACATCGTCGTCAGTATGCGAAAAACAAAGTATCGGTACTGGTGCACTCTCTTTGCTTTCCTCTTTACGATATATTTCTATTCATTAGTGTACACAACAACACGTGGTTCTCAATGTGCACAACTCGGTATATGAAGTTATTCGTCTCTGTTACAGAGAGCGATCAGAACTTGTTATATCCTTATTCTTTTGACTCATGAATATGATTTTTTGTCAGAAAAAGAAAGAAAATGACAGTGTATGCTCTCCTACTCTCGCTTAAACTCAACCGCTGCCGAAGTAGTTCCTTCCCCCACACATTCCCTCTCACCGCACCACACCTCTGCTGCTGTTCAGGCGAGATGATTTTCTCCTGTTGCTATCCTTTATTCCCGTAACTACCGGCCTATGGAGAAACAAACGCAACGATCGAATCGCTTCTCAGAGCTGATGTAGTCTAGTCATGTGTTTGTTTTCTCCCAGAAACCTATGCACCCTATCATCATTTCATTATGGGTTGAGAGGATTCGAGTTTAGTCCCGGCCTGCACACATCGTGAGGTGCACATATGATGAATAAACGACGATTGCATCATATTCGTTCCGTTTCCATCACTCGTAAGTATAGTGTCGCACCGCAGTACTTTTGTGAAACCTGGCCCTATCTATGAGAAGGGACTTGAACTGAGGCCGTCGCAGGTTAGTGAATACCAGTGTAGCTTTAGATCGGAACGATCTGCAACGGACCAGATGTTCACTTTGAGAAAAATCCTCGAGAAGTTTCAAGAAAAGAGCTTGCAGGCACATAATCTATTTATGGACTTTAAGGCGGCATACGATTGGCAGATTATGCTTGAATATGGTTTCTCAGCAAAACTGAGTAGGGTTATACGAGCAACTTTTGACGATTTCAAATTAAGCGTCAGAACACCAGTCGAACACGTTTGTCACGTTGAATGGTCTGAAGTAAGGAACCATGTTTACGAACTTGCCTCGAAAAGTACTATGCAAACGGCTGGTGTCAGAGGAGCGGCACTATTATTATGAATTCTCATATACTTCTACGCTTCGCGCCCGACATATCATGGGTGCTAGTCGTCGAGCTGCGAAGAAGGCCTTCACGGTGAGCAGAAGGAAAGCTGCAATAATTTTACTTACCCTAAACAGTGCCAAAATGAAGTACATAGCGGCTGACAGAGAACATGGCGAAGAAACGGATTGTGGAAGCCAGTAAGGCTTATTATGAATTGCGTAGCCAGCTTAGGTACCACAGCTTACAGGTCCGTACGATATGTGTGCTCTACCGGACGCTGATTCTCCGAGTGGTGTTTTACCGACATGAATCGTGGAGTCTTCGAGTGCAAACAAGAAAATGGGCTGCGGCACGGGAGCATAAATCACGAGCTGTATGATGTCTACAAAAACGCAGATATTTGCATTCTGATGAAACACGGCAGGTCACAGATGATGTTTAACAGAGACCCGGATAGAGGCTGGAGACTTCAATGTGTTGGATGTGCGCTGTCGACGTGGATGCCCGAACAGCGGGAATGAAGGGTGACTGGAGAGGAGCAACCTGTTAAGATGTAGTTTAGATAGGAGTTAAAGATTTCTTTTTAAATTCATATTTTTTAGATTAACTACAAGTTTTTAACTATATAAAACGATTTTTGATGCATGTTAAATCTGAAATACTCATACTGAGCACAACTCTTAGTGTAGTCATTTTCGAGTTATTTTAACAAAACATGTTATTTGCTACATTTTTTGTGGTTGGAAACGTTTTTTCTGTTTTTAATCTTTGAAAACCCTGGTGTAGAAGAACATGTAAAAACTTTTATGTTGAAAAAGCATTACTCGTATTTATGTGATAATAAAAAAACGGCGGCGAGAATTCCTTTCAATTAATTATGACACTTTGAAAAATTTTAAAATGATGACAAGTCACGTTTTACTTCACTTTTTATTTTGGTAAGAATTACCTCTTAAGTAGGGTTTACGAGCTTTTCTTAACCGGTTCGACTGTTATTTCTTTTTAGATTCCACCACGACTGCCGGTTATGGAGCGTTTGTATCATAAAAACGCTGAACTTAATCATCAGTAGAACAGTGCCCGAAGAGATTACTCCGGTTGATGATTGCTACTGGCATCGTTGCATAGTTGATGATATCGCAGTCGCAGCGAGAGAAACCGTGGTGCCACGTGTCAGAAAGGTTCATTTTTGATGGTATACGAAACGTCATGTTCCAATATAAATTAAATATGCGTCAGTTTGCCTGTGGACATGAAAGCAAGGGTGGTACATTTCCTTACCGAGTCAAGATATATTTATATTCTTAATACTGAGAAATCGTATTTTATATGTTCTTATATGTTGGTATTCTGTTGAACAATTACTATGTCTGCTTCAAGCTGTTGTTTGTTTTACAGCTTATTACGTTGTATGTCTTTATCAAATATCTTAAAATAAACAAGTCGTCTAGCTCAAACCTATGTAGGGACGTAGAACGCACATCATCGTCATCATCATCAATTCTTTAAGGTTAAACTGGTACCTAGTTTATTATTCGCGTGTGCTGAATCCAGTTTTATATTCGAAAAAATAACAAAAAATGAAAACCTACACCTTCACCGGATAGGTTACAAAATGAAATGCCAAGGGTAAAAATATTCTATAAGATTTTTGCAGGCATTATTACACTGTAAAGTAAAGAAGCAACAAGGGAATCGTCTTAAACCAATACCGCGCGTGAGTGCCTCATGTAGACTGTAATAGTAATAATAATTTGGACTGATTTTGATTGCATCGGTAAGTGTCTTTCTTGGCAACTATGTATTCTAAAATCTATGTTACGTTCACGAAGCTGTACCCACGCCTGTTCGGTGCTTTGGATATCACACTGTGATCGCAATTTGTTTCAGCACATGGTAGATCCAATTTAAAGCTCCCAGCCAGGCTCTCACAACAAGAGCCTGTTTCTTAGCAGCTTAAACCGTGCAAATCTTGAGCCATGAGAAAGCACGCGACTTCAGAAAAAAATAATAGTAATAAATTTACCGTAGTTGCGACGACAGAGCCACCGAATACGGCACCCATACTTTTGCAGTTTAGCAGCAAGATCTCATCGTTTGGACCGAACAAACTCAAACTGTGCGCCACCACAACACGGCTCTCTAATTTCTATCCTGACGGCAGACGCGGTGGTGCTGTAGCGTGAGATTGCGCCGTATCCTGCGATGAACATTGCTGCCTTTGCTTTTTGTACCACGAACTCATAAAATCATCCGATTAGCCGTGCGGGTGTGGGATCATTGTGGCAAAAAGTAGTACAAGAAAAAAAATACAAACCATGGAACGTTGCTGCTGTAGAGTCTACGAAGGCTAGCGTAGATCAGCTAAAACCCGTGGCCCGAGCAGTTTTTTTAGAAATTTATTCCCAGTGCTTATTCAATTAGCAATCGTATTTTTTCATTGGGAATCCACAGAATCTCGCCCAGAAGCCTTTCTCATAATTCAAGCGCTCGGCTATTTCCGACTGTACACGATTATAAGAGAGGCCGCCCTTTAGCCTGCGACCCCCGCGGAAGGTTGTTTTTTTTGGTGGGACTGAAATTTTTCCCTCTGAAACTTCCTCGGAAGGTACGGTGTTTATTTTAATTGAGAAGAGTTCTGCTTATGCTCGTACACGCGCATGCTCACCAGTCTCTCCATCACGTCCTTACGCCACCGTCTCAGCGGTCAAGGAGCTTTCACATCAGCATCAGCACCCACGTCAAGAACCCAGTTTGGGTGGTTCTAGTTTATAAAAAAATGTATTATTATTGCTGTAACCCAAAGTTAGTTTTCTGGTGAATTTAAAAGTCTATTTCTTTTATTCAATGATATTTTCGGGAAGGCATTATTTCACTCGGGCCATTACAATTGCAGAAAACGATTTCTATGATTGTTTAAATTATACCACGCCATTCGTCTCATATTCGTTGGAATTAAATCCAATTATCGAACGTTCATCCAAATCTTCGTCTTCATTTCATTAGCATTTTAAGTATTATATGGAAATTCGATTACTATGCACGTATAAATTGAATTTAGAAACAATGTCGATTTTGGCACCTGTAAGCTAATTTTTCACCGATTGGCTTCTTCATCTTCCAAACACAGTTCCAAGAATCAAAAGAGAAAAATTCCACTCTGACAAGTAACAAGAAGCGTTATTTCTTTGCGAACACCACCCCACTCTGTGAGCTTGCTACCTACGTGGTGAACCGGCGGCGGCAGTGGAAAACTCCCATGCTCGCTTCGCTTTAATTTTATGGTAAGACTAGCACAGCTCGAAACGGTAGTTTTTCTGCCGTACTTTCTGCCCGGTTGTTGTGCTTAGCAAAGTCGCACGCTGCTATTCACTAGACCAGAGACGCAAGCGGAAAGAAAACAAAAAGCTGTTTTCAATGCGAATCCTCCCGCGGATAACGATTTGATCTGGTAGAACATGAAATAGGATAAATTTGCAACGAGCAAATTTCCCTTGGCTTCTATGAGTTCGGAACAATATTCATTCAGGCAGAAATGCTGAAATGATTTCTTGTTGCTGGTGCGAAAGCTGAAATGTTAGAAGATCCAATTATCGAACCTACATTGACGTCAAAGGCGTAGTTCACGCCGCACAGTATTAATGATCCAAATAAACTTTCTATTGAAGTTTCTTCATTGAAAATGTACCCAGTTGTGCCAACAATTCGCTAATCTAAAATGGATTCTACAGCATCAGTTGGATTTCTCCATGCAGTGCAGCAGGAGCAGGATATCTACCGAGAAAGTTCATTATAGTTGCAGGATGAAACGGAGCAGATGTGCTGATTAAATAAACTGTTAAATAATAACGATTATAATCCGAAAGTGCTTTTGCTCCACCACATCAACTCGTTTCATTTACCCACTTTTTTGCGTATTCATAATTGAAACGCTAACGGCTTTGTAATTGCCACAATGTAAAAGGTTTCAAAACATAATATTAGCGCTTACTATCGCACCCCAGGGAAATAATGGGTGCCCAACTTACAACAAGCACATCGATGAGAACCCACCGTTTGCGTCATGAATATTTTGAATTAAAATGCAAAGCGGAGATTTTAATCAAATAAAGTTTTTCTGGTTTCAGCAATTATACCATAAGCACATAATGTGATCTGCCAATTCTGCCATTATGTCCGAAACAACCAATCCTTGCACTAGCATTTTAAATTCGCAGACTAGCAGAGTTCGATATCCAGATTGTCTTTTGAAAGTTCTTTGGGCTGTGATTTATCTGCGCAACGGGATTCTCACCATAATCATTAAAAAGGTAAACAAAATTGTTTTTCTCTTAAGTCAGAAAACGTATTTACAATGATAATATTTTAACTGAAAATTTTCTTACCTTTTCGATCATTTTTGGATATGAATTAAACTCTCCATATAGATTAATAATCATAATCATATTCATCAGACATTGAAAAGCTTATACGTTTTATCAATTTGATGTTTCCGGAATAAATGTAAATAATGAAAATGAAGTTCTTGATAGTCCTTATGGTTGGTTAGAGAAAGAAAGAAGGAAGTGCTGTCAGAGTCTGAGTTTATCTCTGCATCTCTAACGACTATCACGGAAAGGAAGGTACTTTGATACGTGGTTGGTGACGGAATTTCTTTATTTTACCCTTCCCTCTGCAAGTCTATGTATAGATTCTACTGCCCTCCTTTACCGAGCCACTTTAGTTACCCCTGTCAAGTATCAGAAATTATAACTGTCTGAAGAGGTATTCTCATTCAATTACATCCGTTACATTCTGTGAAGAAGTTATCAGAATGACTTCCTTGCAACAAATGCTTAGACGAAAAATTAGACCACTCTGACAAGTAGATGACTAAACACTTGGGAATCGACCATTCCACCATGTCCCGTATGGTAAAATCGTTCAAAGGGACACAGATGATGACCCAACGACGAGTTGTCAGCGAAAGAAAAGCGAAAACTACCGACCCTGTTAAGGCAAGGAAGGTTTAATAATTTCTTCAAACCCAATCCGACCCTTTCGATTTGGCCAAGAAGATTGATTTTTCTATCTAGTTTGTCCAGCGGGCAATGTGCCGGGTCGGAATCAATGCCTTCAAAATATGGAAGGCGCCTAATCGAACCGATAAATCAAATACGGAGGCCAAATCCCATGTCTGGAAGTTGAACTGCGAGTGGCTGATGCAGCCGGAATGCATCGTAATGAACGACGAGAGGTAAATTAAAGCGAACGCCAAACAGATCCCCGGCCTGGAGTTTTTTATTCGGCAAGTTCTGTCTGGATGTGCTGGAGTACTTCCGGGAGAAGAAACTCGATGAAATACTTGGTGTGGCAGGCGATCAATGGGGGTAGCAAATTTAGCAAGCCATACATAATGACCAGTACGAAATCGACCGAATAAATAAATAAGAGAAAAATGCCACCATAAGTGCGTGCTGCCCCACGTTTCTTCATTTTTCTCGAACCTGAATCTACCTGGGACCGCCGTTAGGCATTGCTTCAGGAAATGGCCTGGTAGTATCCGTGCCATGAGAAAGTTAACTTCCCATGGCGCCTCTGGATCCAACCGGCTATCTACGGGATTAGTTGGTGCGTCTATCTACCTTTGGAAGAATTAAACCATTTCCGCTGCCACCTGGCCATCGAAGTTCTGGTGGTCCATATACCTCTTGTGTCACGTTTGTCGACGCACTCTGCATTCTCTTTGAGAATGATGCTGGTAGGCATCATGCCAGCTAGGACGCATATTGCCTCGTATGACACGGTTCGTTACGTGCATGTGAACCTCAGGCACATAAGCCTGTGGTGCCTTTCAGTTTACCGCGGACACACGGGTCCGCCATACCTGAGTATGGACGTTGCTTCGCTAGCTAGCAGCTTCCTCCTGCTGCTGAATACCGCTGAGCTATTGACATCATGCGCGATAATGCCGCTATAGTCGTGGAAAAATTCTTGCAGGCATAGTCGACGTGGTTCGTAAAAGTGAGCTTGTCGTCGACCATTATCCCAAAGAGCTTCAAGGTTCGCTTTGAGGCGATAGTACATCTACCGGCACTAATCGCTGCCTTCTGTTTCGCTCTACGGTTGTTCACTACGATGACCTCTGTCTTATGATGCGCTAACTCCAGTTTCCTGGAGTGCATCCAATCCTTAAATACGCGTATTGATAGCGCGGCTTTCAACTTCACCTCGCTAACTGATTCGCCGTAGACCTCTAGAGTTATATCGTCCGCAAAGCCCAAAATCACCGCTCCTGGAACTTAAGCTTCAGTACACTGTCATACATGGCATTCCACAGTACCGGACTCAGGATGGCACCTTGTGGTACCTCTGCGGTAATCGGGACGCATTTCCGACCCTCATGTGTGTAGTACACCAGCACTCGATTCTGAAAGTAGTTTTCCAGAATCTTGTCCAATGGCAGCGGCACTCCAAGATTCCGAAGCACGCAGGCTTTAGAATTCGAGCTGGCGCTATTGAACGCGTTTTTTTGCGGCTAGCGTGACAATTGCGCAATAGCGAAGACCCTCTTACGCTGGAGTGCTACCTCGACCAGGTGACGGAGAGAATAGCATCCACCGTGGACTTACCTTTGCGCGAACCGAACTGGTTGCTCAATAAACCGGTTTCACTCTCGGTGAATCTCATAAGTCTGTTGAGGATTACCCTCTCAAGCACCTTGCCCGCTATGTTTAAAAGACAGATTGGTCTACATGTTGATGGGTCACCTGGGGGCTTCCCGGCCTTCGGCAGTAATACAAGTCTCTGTCGCTTCCACTTATCCGGGAAAAGACGGTCATCTAGGCTTTTCTGCATGACCGTCTTAATGGCCAGGTTCAGGATTCCGTCTGGTCCTGGTGCCTTGCTCATCTTCAGGGAGTTTGCGATCTCAATGAGTTCACCGTCCGTTACCCTTGCCGCTCCCTCGACCTCTACACGGCTGCCGTTACTTGTTATTTGTGGTGACTCAGCAGCCGGAGGCCAGGGGTGTGGCCAGTAATGTGGGAAGAGTCCCTCAATGATCCGCTCCAACATCACTGGTGATTGCTCTGCCTGGGCTGACGAGCCTCTGGTCTCGGCCGTAACGACCCTATAAACGTCACCCCACGAATTTGTATTGGCACTTTCGCAAAGTCTATCGAAACAGGCTCGTTTACTGGCCTTTATCGAGCTCTTATGCGTTACCTTAGCGGATTTGAATGCTGCCTAGCGCTCCGATCTTTGCGCATCGGTGCGCGCGCGTTGCATCTTTCGCCTCGCGCGAAGGTGGTCGGCTATCACGTCGGTCCACCAGTATGCCGGTGGTCTTCCATTTCTAGGCTGACAAGACCTAGATATGGCAGCGTCGCACACCCGCGATAAGGTAGCAATGTCTCAACTTATTACTTACGTACATACATCGGCATCAATGTGCGATGTCTTCCAGCCGCGAGTGGTTGGGGTATTGGCTTTACCCGTCGCATGCCGCCTCGTGTCCACGCTATAACTAACCGACTGGTGGTCGCTATTAGTGTAGCTGTTGTCTTCCCTCCAGTTTGTGATCAGTCCCAGGCTGCCGAACGTCACATCGATTATCGATTCCGCACCGTTTCTGCTATAGGTACTTTTAGCATCGACAATTGCCAGACCTAAGTTGAGCTTCGCCAAAGCTTCCAACAGGATCTGGGCACTCTGGTTAGTGCAGCGACTCCCCCACTCAACAGCCCAAGCGTTGAATTTACCTGCCACCACCAACGGCTTTAGGTCCGTTAGTTCCACGGTTACACGATCGACCCTCTGAACAAAGCTCTCTGTAGACCAACGCGGCGGAGCATAGCAACTGCAGTAGAATACCCCATCCACCTTGGCAACCTTGGTTGTGATGAAAAACATTGCTAAAGAAAGATAATTGAGTTTGACAAATTTTACGTGAAAGGTAAACATAAAGCTTACTCGCAAAAAAAAAATTTACGCCCCTGCGTGCGACCTTCCGGCAATTGACCGGAGCATTCGCCAGGACGAAAACATGGGTGTAGACATGTTTTTGAGCTCTTTCTTCGCTTTTTTTTTTATTTATTCCTTCTCAGTTTTCGCGGCAAAATTGTTGGAATAGATTTCACACTTCAGGTTTGCCGAGAAATCCTCGATGAGGCGCAACTTGAAGACGTTGGGCTTGGGTTCACCAACTTGGGTACCACATCAAAACAATACAACAAAAAAAAAACAGCTCCATCTCCTCCATCGATCGCTTCGAATAGTGCGCCGACACCAGATCTGGCCAGAACACCGCTTCTTTGTTCTTATGGTATTCCTTGATGAACGCCGCAACTCCCAGCAGGCATTTCGTACTATAAATTTCCTCGTTCACGGTCAGTCCGGAGCGAAAGAAGAGCAGGTTTGACAACCTCTTTTCGTTGATTGTCAGCCACAGCAGTTCCTTTTTGGGCAACTTGGTGTGAAATAAACTTCACCTCGGTGCTCACTTCCTTCGTGGAGGTGATAAAATACGTAGTGCAGAACATAATTTGAATAGTGGCACGAAGACAGATCTTGCCAGGACATCCTAGGTCCCTCGTGTTGCTTTAACAGAGGACGCTTCTGTAAACACTCCTTGAGGTAGATATAACCGTTGACAGTCCCGGTAGTCACAAACGGCGCACTCCTTTTGCCACATTAGCAGGATGCTTGCCCAATCAGGTCAAACCTCGAAAGTTTCTACTTCCTTACTTCCTCCAGGTCAACAAACTTGGGATGGGCAGTTAAAAACAGTAGCCCCTGAAGCTGCCGGAAGTCCGCTTTGACGTAAGTCTCATCATCCATGATGAAACAATGAGGTTTGGTCTGCATCTGGGTGTACAGTTTCCGGGTCCGTAACTTTCGCATTGTATTTTGCCGTTCGTCATGATTTGGAGCCTTGTGCACTTTGTACGTATGCAGTCCTTTCCGGTCCTTGGCCTCAACGAAAGACTTGGACAAATTCAACTTTATGGCCACATCCCTGACGAAGCATTGAGATTCCGCGTAAACGCTTTCACAACACACTTGTGATCTTGATCACTAATAGAACACACATTATAACCGCATTTCTCGTTTCGTTCGATGTTCAGAATTTCGTAGTAAAGGCCCGAATACACACACGGCGTGGCAACGCCTTCCTGACGAAAATTGTCAGTACCTTTTTGAAGCCTTCTAATGTGCCTTCTAGCATCTGCCACCTTCTGCTCGTCTACACGAAAGGTGCAATCACGCCGTCTCGAACCCCGCCGAGCGCTAACCTTCTTGTCGTCATGCCGCCCAATTCATGTTTGTTTATGTTTGTTGGAAGAAAAAATAAAGCAACACACTTTTAGAATCACCAACAGGCGAAAAATGATACAACACGGCGTTGCCGGCGCCTTCGCCAAAAGAAGGCGACACAAGACCGTGTGGAAGGCACGGTACGCAGCCGAAGGCGGCGAACGACAGCCTTCTCTACTAGAAGGCGCAGCTGGAAGGTTCTGGTTGAAAGGCGTCCCAACGGAAGGCGCGATTACGCCTTCGAATTTGTATGGAGAAGGCATCATTACGCCGTGTGTGTATTCGGGCCTTAGCGTTTAATCACACGACTCATCGTTGACTGCAGGATTTCACACAAAATCAGTTCACGACGTTGCTTTTAGGGTAACTGCATTTTTTTTCAACTTTCGAAAAGTTGACAGCGATAAGCGTGTAAACAATACACATCAAACTACTTCTACCCAAATTTTCAAAATAAAATACCCAATGGGTAATTTGCTACTGAGTTTTTCCTGTGATGGAAGTTGATGTGGGAACATCCTCTATGTGATTGTTTCCAGGCCGATGACCTTAGGATAAACAAACAAAATCGAACGCTAATTTTAAATTATTGAATTAAACCGCAACTTGTTTTTTCATAAACACTTCATAATTTTCGAACACATGTAAAGTCAAGCATCATCAAAGTAACCTTTATCTCTGCTTCCCATAACATATCATCAATCACAATTATCATTTTCGACCTAAATTCACGAACGAAGCTAACACAAGTGCGCATCTGGGACGCTAACATTTACCCGAAGGATTCAACAGTGTATCATATCCGGTGTCTGCTTTTTCTATCCATTCAGCATTCTGCAAACTTACCGATTGAGTTATTTTCGCATAATTTGAGAGATTTAGGCACTCTTTCGCTTCAACGCTTACCAGGCACTGCTCATAATTCATATCGCAAAAATAGAACAATCTACGTTGGAGGGACTATCATCAGCACAGCAAAAACAAGCAATCGTAGGAATAATAACTTCGTAGGAATAATAACTTCGCTTCGTAAACAAGCCTTCCCACCGACGACCAACCGACGGTAGAAGGACGAGCAGGACAGACAGATAAGAGAAAATAAAAAAATAAGGTAGATTGTTGAGTAAAGGAAAACGCTTTGTTGATGAAAAGTTTTCGTAAGTTGAGAAAATTGGTAGCCACTTCCGCGACGATATTGTTAGCACAATAACTGATTTACTCAATTACACGGACGATTGCTGATCACAGAACCGCTATCTAGTGGTTACAGTTTCGCTTACATGCAGTAGTGTAGTTTTCATCGCCCGACACTTTTGTTTTGGATCGAACACATTCCTGCACGCACAGTAAATTGTCCCAAATCGACTAGTTCCATTTTGTCGCAGCAGATCAATCGGCATTATCTTCTCGACTACACGAAACAATACTGAAACTCGATAGACTGCACCATTAAGATAATACACTATGAACGTCCTTTTGAACGTTGTGCTTTGTTCAACTTGCCTATTGAAAGGATTTTCGCTCGTTCCGGGATCGGCCATAGCCGTTCCAAGATACTTTATATAGCAAAAACAATCGCTTTGTTTTCCACGCTACCAACTGTTGTGTCCTGCAAACACCAAACCACGGTTGTTGACGATTCCATCGAATCATGGCGCCCGGACGAAATTGACGCTTAAGAGGATTACAAACTCAACCCCGTTCCCATGAATGCAATAGCAAGCTTTTTATTTTTTGTCTTTTTTCGGACTGCTTCTACACCAACAAGATAGTGTTTGGTTATAAATTTGCTTTTCGCACAACTGTCAGTTTTGTGATGATGTTTGAGGCAAGCAGCACTGTGGCTTCAATAACAAAGTGATATAGATTACGTCGAGCGGTTCGAATATTTACTACATCTCGGGAGAAAAAACTGAATCACGACTCAAGACGCTAAGTTTAATGTTTTGTTTAAAGAAGAGAGTAACTAAAAGCAACGACATGAACTAATAAAGTTCAAACAAACCTGAAAACGTAACGAACATCGTACAAGACATGGATGCTGTATCAGTCTACCAATTGTGAATTTACTTTTCAGTAAAACATCTCGTAAAATATGTGTAAGAGTGCATCTGTATATTCTGCATCTGATAGTGGTACTGCAAACAGCGGTGATAGCACCAAAAGTGCATTTTAAAAAGTAAACATCTCTTCTAACTATCGTAAACTTAATACTTTGCAAGTAACAGCAATAAGCTGTCTGACTGAACTGTGAAGTAAACTTGCTGCTTCGAAAGTAATAACGTTCAACTACAGCCAAGTGCTTTCAAATGTACACGGAAAACAAAATCTACCCAACCGGAGGGTACAAACTACCTGAAATTATGTAAACCTTATACAACTCATGTGTTGGGTAGTTTTGCAATGCGAACGCTGAGTCATTTCAACCTAATTGCATGCTTTTACTCAATGAGGGAGTTTTGACGAAAATTCAACATTGAGTAGTTTGAATCCAATACTGGATGAAAATCAAACTGGTTGAAAAATTCATAACACGCGTGATGAAATTAATTTCTCGGAAGTGGCAGAGATTTATTTGATATTGGTAGTTTTGGTTTTAGGTTGGTGATTTTAAGTGACGAACGTGCTTCTGTTCTTCTGTTTTTAAATAATAACCGTCAATTAAAAAGAAGATTAACATTGCATTGTGAGAATGGAGCTAGAAACGGAGGCGCTTAAAGGGGAAATTAATGAAGCCAGTTATTCCAAACTGGAAGGTACTTGGGAATGTTTTGAGATAGATTTTATAGATTATTTTTATCCGCATTTTTAGCTAATATTAATTCAATCGAATGAAATTAACTGAAATCTACCCAAAGCATAGTTTAGAAGATTGAACTAAACGTTGGGCATTTTTGACGTATTATTACTCTTATAGCTATATACCTTCTATTGAATTAATCCGCAACTACTCAAAATTGGCTTCCTGCACGGAACGACCCGTTGAGCTAAATCGACATGAAAATGGGTACTTTTCGTTTTCCGTGGATGTTCTGTGCAGTTCATTTGTTTACTCTCAATTTATGTTTGGGATTTAAAATATTTCTTTGTTCTTGGCGTTTTATGTTTTTCAATCTACACGAAACGGCTAAAGGGAACTCGATGGCTGTGGGAGCTGCAGCTGAGGTCGTTTGCAATTATAACTGCAGAGTATGTAGACCGAGATAAAGAAAAAATATTTTTGCAAGTTTGATCCGGGAAGTAAGACATTGTGTTTAGCTGTTTGCTATTAAACATTTAGGGTAGAGAGATGACTGAGGTCAAAAACAAAATCAAATTCTAAAAAAAACCTGCTCATGAATATTTCAAAATCACGCTACTCTCCTGAAATTCAATCTATCCTAACATTGATTCAGTTATTGAAAACACGTAAAATCGAGTGTACACTATTGTATAGGATTAAGTTTCATGCTACGTTATTAACACATGTTTTTTTACCATGAAGCATTAGTACTAATTAGTGTTCCACTCCCATCAATTCTGAAAACCGATGAAAAGCACTGTTTCTGTAGTAAAAGATAGGTTAATTTTCGTTGATATAATGTGCATAAAAATGTATAGGTATTAAACATTTATAACACAGCAACGCATGAATTCGAAGCAGTAACATGAAAACTGAAGTGATATATTTCTTAAATAAGATTATTTTTGGCAAAAGTAAAGCACTCCAACAACAAATCGAATTCTGATGAAAACAACCGTACTGGCTTTTGCATAAAATACTCATATATATTAAAAGCATGAACATAAACACTAACGACACATCATATCTCCGTGAGAGACCTAAATTAGTGAAGATTCATAGAGAACCACTAGTTTTTGGGATATTATACCATGAGCTACAATTCAGTATTTTTTTTTTTTAAAGAGGGGGATTTGTTAGTAGCTTAAGTATTTATGATAAGTATTAGTAAATAATGAGTATGTGTGTCCAATCACAAATGGTGACTTTCCAACACTGTTAGAAATTTGTAATTTTAATTGTTAGGATTTGTTTGCTTTCGCAATTAGGGATTTAAACCTACTTGTCAGAAAAGGGGAAGTAAACTTACAACTAACTTAATTGCTCACTTATTGGCTATAAAGAGAGCTTATCGTAGCAATTGAGGATTGCAACGATTTTTGTCGAAAATTGTTAATAATTTTATTTGACTTGGCTTCTAATGGTTCAACACCAGTAAGTCTATGTAATTCGAGTGTACCAAACCAAGGAGGACGCTTCAAAATCATTTTCAGAAATTTATTCTGAATCCTTTGGAGCGTTTTCTTCCTTGTTGAACAGCAACTTGACCAGATCGGTACAGCATAAAGCATTGCTGGTCTGAAAATTTGTTTGTAAATCAAAAGTTTGTTCTTTAAACAAAGTTTAGAATTCCTGTTAATGAGAGGATATAAACATCTCGTATATTTTATGCACTTGGCTTGTATACTCTCAATGTGCTCTTTGAAAATAAGTTTTTTATCATAAATTAGTCCCAAGTACTTAACCTTGTCGGACCAGCTTAAAATAACCCCATTCATCTTGACAACGTGATTATTGTTTGGCTTGAGGAAAGAAGCCCTAGGTTTATGCGGAAAAATTATCATTTGAGTTTTAGAAGCATTGGGAGAGATTTTCCACTTTTGCAAGTAGGAAGAAAAAATATCTAAACTTTTCTGCAATCGACTGCATATGACACGAAGACTTTTTCCTTTACGGAAATGCTTGTGTCATCGCAGAACAATGACTTTGTGCATCCTGGAGGCAAATCAGGAAGATCTGAAGTGAATATGTTGTACAGGACTGTACCCAAGACTGAACCTTGAGGTACACCTGCTCTGACAGGAAATCTATCAGATTTTGAATTCTGATGGACAACCTGCAGAGTTCGATCAGTAAGATAATTTTTTAAAATTTTGATTAGGAAAATTGGAAAATTAAAAGTTTGCAATTTCGCAATCAAACCTTTATGCCAAACACTGTCAAATGTTTTTTCTATGTCTAAAAGAGCAGCTCCAGTGGAATAACCTTCAGATTTGTTAGCTCTTATCATATTAGTAACTCTGAGCAATTGATGAGTTGTGGAATGCCCATGGCGAAATCTAAACTGTTCATTTGCAAAAATTGAATTTTGGTTGATGTGTGACATCATTCTGTTAAGAATAATTCTCTCAAACAGTTTACTTATTGAAGAAAGCAAACTGATTGGTTGATAACTTGAAACTTCAGCTGGGTTCTTATCCGGTTTTAAAATTGGAGTATTTTTTGCATTTTTCCATAATTTGGGAAAATATGCAATTTTGAAGCAGCAATTGAAAATTTTCACTAAAAATTCCATTGTGCTCTCAGCGAGATGTTTGATTAGTATATTAAAGATACCATCGTCACCAGGTGCTTTCATATTTTTGAAATTTTTAATAATTGATTTAATCTCAACCAAGTTAGTTTCAATTATTTCTGCAGGCAAAAAATTCTGGGAAGAAATTAAATCAAATTGACGTGTGACTTCATTTTCAATTGGACTCACAAAATTCAAATTTGAGTTATGAACACTCTCAAACTACTGAGCAAGTCTTTGAGCCTTTTGTTCATTGGATACAAGAAAACGTTCACCATCTTTAAAAACTGGAATAGGCTTTGAAGGTTTCTTAAGAATCTTCGACAGCTTCCAAAAAGGTTTTGAATATGGTTTGGTTTAGTCTCAAAAATTTGATTTCTCAAAAGAGTAAATCTATGTTTAATCTCTTTCTGTAAATCTTTATAAATAGTTTTAAAAACACAACAAATAGTTTTTTGACGTCTGCGGACATTTTTCAAACTAACTAGAAGTTGAAGATTTTCGTCAATTATTGGTGAATCAAATTTCATTTGAGCCTTTGGAACAGAATAATTCCTGGCATCAACAATTGCACATTTTAATGCTTCCAAAGCGGAATCAATATTCACTTCGTTTTGCAAATCAAGCTCATTATTGAAATTTCTCTCAATATGAGTTTCGTATCTTTCCCAATTAGCCTTGTTATAATTAAAAACAGAGCTCATAGGGTTCAAAACTGATTCATGTGATAAAGAAAAAGTTATTGGAAGATGGTCAGAATCAAAGTCAGCATGTGTGATCAAATCACTACATACATGACTTTGATCTGTTAGCACCAAATCAATTGTTGAAGGGTTTCTTACAGAAGAAAAGCATGTAGGACTATTCGGAGACAAAATAGAATTGTATCCTGAAGAACAATCATTGAATAAAATTTTGCCATTGGAATTACTTTGAGAATTATTCCATGAACGATGTTTAGCGTTAAAATCGCCGATTATAAAAAATTTCGAACAATTTTTGGTGAGTTTTGTAAATCACCTTTAAAATAATTTTTGTGCTCGCGTGTGCATTGAAATGGTAAATATGCTGCGGCAATAAATAAAATCCCAAGTTCAGTTTGAACTTCAATTCCCAAAGTTCCCAAAGTCAATAACTTTCGTCTCAAGATGGGGAAGAGCATGATGTTTGATTTGGCGATGAATAACAATTGCAACTCCTCCGCCGGGACCCTGAATCCTATCATATCTATGAACCACGTAATTGGGATCATATTTTAATTTTATGTTAGGTTTCAAAAATGTTTCAGTAATAATTGCAATATGCACATTATTTACTGTTAAAAAATTAAAAAGCTCATTCTCATTGGCCTTCAATGAGCGAGCATTCCAATTTAATATTTTAATTGTTTTATTTAAAATCATTGTTAAATTTCAAATTAGAAACAATTTTAATAGCAAAATTTGTGCCTATTTGAATGGCTTCAAACATTGATTTTGCCTGCAACATGGCGTTCATAAGATTGAACATCGCCTGTTGCAAAAAGGAAAGTTTACCTGCCGTAATAGGCCCCAGGCAGTTGACATTAGAAAAAATATTTTCGGCAGCAATATTAGCTGGAGTAATAGGTGTACAATTATTTTCTAGCGTGTTTTGCTTACCCATATTAACGGTCATTTTCGAACTACCAACACTAGGCGGTATAATGTTCGAACTACCTGTAACCTGTGCATAAGTTAAACGGGTATGCAAAGGAGTAGGTAAACTATGCGTCACTAATACGCTTGGAGAATTTTGTTTTGAATTTTGTTTACCTTGCCTTGCCTTAACAATTGCTAAACGGGCTGGGCATTGATAAAAATTCGACAAATGGGTGCCGTTACAATTCGCACAGCGAAAATTTTTACTCTCTTTCACAGGACATGTGTCCTTTTTGTGAGAAGAGTTTCCACAAATGAGGCATTTTTGGTTCATGTTACAAAACTTTGAACCATGGCCATAACGTTGGCAAACACGGCATTGGGTTATATGCTTTTCACCTCCGCCAAACTTTCGATATAATTCCCATTTTACACGCACGTTATATAAAGCATGTGCTTTTTCAAAAAATTTTAAGTTATTAACCTCACTGCGGTTAAAATGAGTTAGCTGACTGTTTTCGCCTCGTGATTTTTGTTTCATCAGAAATACTTGGGTAGGGGCTATACCAAGTAATTCTGTCAAAGTAATTTTGATCTCATCAACGGTTTGATCGTTGGTGAGACCTTTCAATACGACCTTGAACGGCTTGGCGCTCTTCGTATCATATGTAAAAAATTTATACATCTTTTCAGTTAAATACTGAATAAGACGATTCCAATCTTTCAATGTTTGGGCCAGTAAACGGCATTCGCCTCTTCGGCCAATTTGATAAGTAACTTTGACGTCGGAGAGAAACGTGGACAGTTCTCTTTTAAAAATATTAAATTCAGAAGCAATAGTTACCACAATAGGTGGAACTTTCTCCTTTTTTAAAGAAATTTCATTTTGAATAGTTTTACTAGCGAACATTTCAATTTCGCCGGCTTCTTGCTCAGGCAGAATATCATATAAATTTTCACTGCATAAGCTTGTGTCAGGAAGAGATGCCTCTCTTTTCCTCCCCGTAGCGATGCGTGGTTTCTATTTTCGTCCTGCCATATCAGGTGATACGAAAAAAGTTCAAAAATAATATTAAATTGCAAGTGTCGAGAAAGAAATAGATAGTCTTGAGAAAGACTGATGTAAGTTAACTTCCAGGTAATATTTAAAAGACAAACTGACAAAACACAAACTTTGAAGCTATAGGCAGTCAAAGACCAGTCCACAAGCAACCGAAAATACGTCTGATCTGTCGGGCAGCTCAAGGCGCACTGAGCTACAATTCAGTAATTCTCTCTTGACAACGATCAATAAGCGTGTTTGTAAAGAGAGAGCATATGTATCTCCGAAACTTTTCATACGTAAAACATAGCATCTGTCAGTGGGGCCCACAAATAGTGGATCCGCTGCGATGTTAGCTGCGATGAAGCAAAGTAAATAAGATAGAGATGCTAGCTGGCTGGATAAAACGAAACTGAACATTTCGAGCAGTCATTCGAACAGTTTTAACAGTTTTATATTTTCATTTCATTTGTTTCGGCCACTCTCATCGAACCATGATGATTATTTTTGCTGTCAAATGAATGTAAATCCGGATTTCTTTTTCATCTGATATTCATCAGTTTAGTTCAATTGAAACTTGACAAAAAAATACAATTGAATATGTTGTGCACCATGAATAATCTATAAAACATGTTTATTAACAAAAAATGTTATATCAATGAAAATTAGTAGTCAAATCCTCATGAGCATTAGTTTGGTTACTTTTTCGTCAATGAGTTGGCTACGCGTTTACGTTGGGTCGTAAACTTGTCCAGCACTGCTCATAGGCGTAGCCAGAGGGGGGCTGTTTCTCCCCCCCTAATTGTTGACATTGGTGCACAATTGTGTTTTCAATAACTCTAATAGCACAAAGCTAAATCTTCAGCCCATCTGTGTAAAGTACCAGCCAGATAGAAACTAATTGATTGAAATGCTTGCCCTATGTTGAGTGGAATTCCACAGGTTTTTCAGTTGATCCACCAAGGACATTGCAGCAGCAAAAGTACCGGGCAAATCTGCCTGCATCAACTAGCTTGGAGTATTGGAGCCGAGCTATGACAATTCCTTACCTTGATTTATTTGTTACCTCACTGGAAACACACTACGTCGGGTGAAAATCTGGCTGAGGTCAACAGTGGTTGAACAGCGGTTAAGCGCCTTCTGCTTACTGAGTGTTCATCGGCAGATGGTTAACAACAATCGTGAAAAATTTACTGAATTAGCGCTGGAGCGATTTGCGGAGGATAAAAGGAAGGTGGTTTTTAATTAACGACATTGTTATTGTTATCTTTCTACGGTACGTTTAGTGTAATTTAAATTGCAGTTTAGTTTAGTTAAATGTTAATTAATAAAATAAATTTAGAGTTGATCACTGCTATGTCCAAAGGTTTAAATGAACTTAAGAGTTTAACTGAAGAACATCTATTTCTATTCGAGGTTGTCCAAAGGGTAATCAATTGTCTAGTAGCTGTTCAGCAGTTTCGAGGGGTTGTTGTTCTTCAACCATGAGTTGTGGTGGAGCTTCTAATGGTGGCGGAGGAAGTTCTTGATCTTCTTCATGTTCAGCTGGGGGATCTTTAGAAGCAGGAGCCTTCAGGATATCTGCATCGTTTGATTCGTTTCCTTCGAACAGGAACAGTTTCTTTCTTTGTGGCCAATGCAGTTGCAGTCCTTGCAAAGGTGGTTGTTGAAAAAGCAGTCCTTCACAAAATGCATTTGACCGCATTGCCCACATGGTGTCTTCGGTTTCATACCTTCTAGCTTCGAAGAATTTCGCTGACACGGTGCACTTTTCCTGTTCCTGACGGTGTGAACTCTAGATTTCGAGCCGCTGCTTTGTTGCTCGATGATCGTGGTGTCTTCCTTTAAGTTGACAAGGCGTTGATACTCATCAACTAACGATTGGAGAGTAATCGGTGATTCAGGCTTTTCATTCTTTAGCATGGAAAGTAGTCTGACCTGGACATCCGCATATTTTGTGGCTTTTAATCCGCTGATGGAAATGAGGCACTTGAAATCCGGTGTTAGGTTTTGGAACTGAAAATCTTCACAGGCTCGATATACGTTGCCACCGTAGCTGATAGTATTTTCAGGTTCGCATTTTACTAACTGGATGTACGACGACCCGGACATCTGGAGCGCGACCTGTGCGGCCACCTCCCAGATTGTCCTAGAGCTGCAACTTATGTGGCGGATAAACCACCAACACGCCAGTGGTAGCTAACTACCAGTCTCCAGGTAGTTAGTTAGGAGGTTATAAGAGTAAAGAGAGGTGATGCACCAAAAAGCCACTCTCCGACGTAACACTTAACCGTCGCTCCGGTAAGATCAGGGCTGGAGACTGTAGGGGTTTTAGTGGGTCGGGATAAGGATCAGAAGGTGTTTTGGAGAGTGTAACTACCCTAGCATCTCTCCCCTAGTCTCATCCCCATACCCTGAGTTCTCTTTTCAGGTGTCTGGTCGTATATTTCCCCGCCACCTTAAAAAAAGACACATGAACCGCTTCTGGAACGTTGACGTTTGATGCTCGAAGATTTTATTGAGAATCTTTACTGAGTCTTCAAACCTCACGTTCTTGGGAAGCTTTGGCAGGATGTAGTTGAGATAACGGCTGTGCGAATGGGTGTCCAGCTTCCGGAGAAGCAGACGTACCTTCGCCGCATCATTCAGCTGGCCTGCACCGTTCTCGAAGAGGTCCTGACAGCGGTTAAACCAGCGTCCGAACGTAACTCCGTTTCCTTCGTCGAAGACAAATTCGGTGATGGTAGATGAGAGGGACTCCAAAATCTGCTCCGGGGATGGATACTGAGGCTGCTGCTGCTGGGCCGCCATCTGCTATAAAAGTTGGGCCATCATGAGAATCATATCTTGAACTCCCTTACTAACACGCAGAGAATCCTGAGTAAGAATCCCCAGGATACCTTTCACTCGGTGACGGAATCGTGAAAGGAATCGCAAACACGATCCGGAGGATTCCCACTCAGGATTCTTATTCAAGAATCCTAGAGCCATATACAGGGCATTCCTGAGGATTCTTTTTTCAGGAATCCTTTTCAAGGACGCTCACAAATCCAATGTGAGGAATCCTAGAGAATTTATGCGAATCGTATGTGTTCGTCCGGGTTTCCGGTTGCGGCTGCAGATCAACTCTCTCTCTCAACTCTTCTGCCATAGTCGTGGATTCTACAGATCCTCGGACAATTTTCTGTGGAAATTATGCTCTTCTCTTTTAGATAAACTGACAAATAACTTTTCATTTTCTGCATTTGAATGTTTTTATTTTAGTCGCTCGACGTTTCAAGATATAGATGGCTGCGTTGCAGTGTCGGATAGCATCTGACAACCTGAGAGTAGCGGGGTCGCTGTCCACGATCGCGATGGAATATGGTTTTCCTTCAGATATCCAGATAATCCAAAAACCCTTCCACTTCCAGCGTCCACAAGCCCCTACGCCGGAATATTAATTCAATTCAGTTGGAATCCACTGCGGTTCATGCGGGGTAATAACCTGGAAAATCTATCCAATCGGAATAACTGTGTTTTGAGTGCTGCCTTAAAATAAATAAAAGATCGATCCTTGGTCCGCCCAAGGTATTATATACCGTGATGTCCATGCTGGGCAGAGTTGACGTCTTCTCACGATTTTGACTTGTCACACGTGAAAAGCGCATAGTAAATTGCTTGTTCATGTTTATTGTCAAACACTAATAAAATAACTCTCTGGAAAGAATATGGTGGTCTTGAAATTTCAAAATGAAATCTGGGGTCGGTTTTTGGCCTCAGTGCTACATCCCTATTACCAAAATATCCATATTAGGTAGTATTCGGTTATTTTAGGCTTTTTTGCCTGGAGCAGGAAATCACCAACTTGAATTTCAAAATAGCATCTGTTATCGGAAATCACTCTGATTCTAGAAATACCAAAATTTGGCTGTATTTTATCATTTTATACTGATTTTCAGCGACCGAAGATTGAAACTATTAATTTCAAAATCGATCTAGAATCGATTTCAGAACTCTATCCACATTAAACAGTTATTTGTCGTTTATTCTGTTTTCCAGGAACCGAAAATCAACATTTCGGACTTAAAAATGGTATTTGGAATTGATATCCGGTCTGTGGCCTTTATCTCTGTTCCAGAAATACCACATTGGGTGCAATTAGACCTTCTTATGCGGTTTTCAAGAAGCGGAGTTTCCAATCAATTTTTCAAAATAGCTTCTGCGTTCGATTCCCGGTCTATGGCCACCATCCTGAATCCGGAAGTACACTAAGGTCGCTCTTTACGCGAAGTCCGGAATTTACGCGGTTTTTTTAGGCGGCACGTATCCCCCGCGTAAAAAGCGACGTTTGTGTACTCATAATGAGAAGTGTTTGGGTATTTTTGGCTCTTTTCCAAAAACCGGAAGCCACCATCGTGGCAATTATAATCGTGTCTGTGGCCAACTTTCGGCCTCTACGTATCATCGTGGTACCAAGAACCTCGCTAATCTCGTTTTAAATTCTAATTGGTTTGACTGACCGAGCTCTTCAGGTTAACTTTTTAAGTGGTAAATCTGATCGATTGCCTGTTAGAGCTGGTGTACCTCAAGGAAGCATCTTGGGCCCAGACTTATATAATTTTTTTAACTCTGATCTTCGAGATTTGCCACCAGGATGTGAAAAATCTCTGTGTTTTGAAGATACAAGCAGTTCTGTGAAAAAAAAACCTTCGTGTTACATGCAGTCAGCTGCAAAAAAGCCTTGATATATTTTCTTCATACTGACAAAAATGGAAGATTTCCCCTAATGCTTCTAAAACACAATTAATTATTTTTCCTTATAAACCAAGAGTTTCGCTTCTCAATCCCACCAATAATCACGTTGTTAAGATGAACGGTGCAATCTTAAATTGGTCTGATCAAATTAAATACTTGGAGCTGATTTATGATAAGAATCTTACTTTTAAGGAGTACAACGAGAATAACCAAACAAAGCGCAACAAATATATAAAATGTTTATATCCTCTTATCAACTGAAATTCTATGCTTTGTCTTGAGAATAAACTGTTAATTTACAAACAAATATTTAGACCAGCAATGTTATATGTAGTCCACATCTGGACAAGTTGTTGTGCACCCAGGAACAAGATGCTTCAAAGGGTTCAGGATAAACTTCTAAAAATGGTATTGAAGCGTCCTCGCTGGTTTAGCACGAATGAACTACACAGGCTTACTAATTCGGAAACATTAGAAAATATGTCAAACCAAATCATTAATAAGTTACGACAAAAACCGTTGCAATCCACAATTACAACGATTAGCTCACTTTATAGTCAGTAAGATAGGTGTAAGATTAGATTAAGGCTTAATTTTAAATTCCTTTTTATTTTCTTGACAGGTAGGTTTACAATTTTCCTACAATTATATTCACTTAACTGCGGAAGCAATTACAATCTTTTAATAAAATGAAATTCGAAACATTTTTATAAATAGTGTTGATATGTCATCGTTTGTTGCAGAACACACAAAATAAATTCTGAATAAATATTAGTAAATAATTATGTTACTACAAAACATCCCCCCTTATTAAAAAAAACTCTAATTGGTCGAAATCCGCATTCAAAACAAGGCCCTACATTTTTCAATAGTAAAATCCTTTCCGATTAAGCCCGCACAATTGTGTAGATCAGCGCTTCTCAACCTTTTTTTGTCCGCGTACCCCTAAGTGATATTTTCCATTTCGATTGTACCCCGTCGCTTGTAATGCTCTCGCAGAGTGGGAGAGAGTAGTGGTAGATCATGTTGTGGTAGTCTACTTCAGGTTTCAAATTGAACTATGATTTGTTTGCTTGCTACAGTCATGTTTTAAGAGTAAGATTGAACAACATTTGAACTATTTTGAAGAAAAATTGCTTTGCCCGCCATTACTGATTTTTCTTTCGCGTACCCCCTGAAGGCTCAAGAGTACCCCCAGGGGTACGCGTACCCCACGTTGAGAACCGCTGGTGTAGATGAATAATGACGGAAAACGAAACCTAAATCAAAATAATTCCCATATAAGTATAGTTACTTGCTCTGATTTTTTATTTTCCGTAGTAGCAGCGAAGTTAACACTAACATTGTGAGCGATAGAACAATGAATTGGAAAATAAAATATTTACTTTTTTGTAATGTTTAATGAGTTCTGTGAGTTCTGTGAGTCAAATAAATAAGTTAAAAGCAAAATAATGTTATTTTGCAGCCTTAAGTCATAAATCACGTTTGGGTACCCGTAAAACAATTTTGTAGAAAGTCGAAATGTTCTACAAAAATACTATAAATAACATTATCTTTCAATTTAGGGTTGAGCACCTTGACTTTTGCAATATCGATTTTTTTGGGACACCCTACACTCCCTGTTGTCATATCCCGATCAGAAAGAAAAAACAAAAATGTAACAGAAGTTGTTATTTTGTAATGGGAAAAACCTTATAGGCTGTGTTTTCAATTTGGTCCCGTTAGGTGTTAAAATAACAGAAATTATAACAGAAATGATTCAACTAGTATCAAACATATATCAAAATTTGTTACTAATGTTTCAGCTTTCTAACAAAACAACATAGTTTATAGAACAGTATAATATTAACCGTTGTTAGAAATAACAGCTTTTGATAAAGACGAAAAATTTGTTAAACTTGCTTTAGTACAACTTCGTTTCAGGATTTGTAATTATAACTAATCCAGATTCAATTTTGTTACCAAAAGCATATGGGAAAATACTAAATCGCATCAAAATATGTTACTTGTATCTGCTGTTGATAGAATTTTGTAACGTTTTAGTTATGCTCTTCTGATCGGGATTTCGTCACAAAACTGCAAACCTCCATCGCCCCTCAGATGATACGTCATTTTTGAATGTTCCCTATCTGCATGTAAATATCGTAAAAAATCTCTATAACTACAGATAAATCAGAACATGTGGCATCACTGGCTGCGATAGGAAACACTCTCGACAAATAGACCACAGTGCCCGATAAAGAGACTTTCTGACGTAGGAGACAACCTTGATTTTTGGCTTCAAAAAACGGGTTGTGTGTTCGAAAGTGCAAGCGGTTTTTTATGTGCTTGCAGAATTTTCGGACGACTGAAGAATGCGACAGATGCAAATATATTCACAGCCCTCGTTGACAAAATGTTGTAGCGTTAGCTATATGTGAAGGTTAATATGCAACCAGAAACCGGTTCAACAAGAAGCGTTTAAATTGTTTTTTTTTTTTGCATGAAAATTGTTGGTCGTTCTCTAAAAAATGCTGCGCATTTGTTTCAACACTCCCCCTCCCTCTCCTTCTCGCACCTTGTCTCAAAACGATAATGACCATTATCATAGGCAACAATAGAAAATATCTCAATAAAACAAAGTCTTTTATTCTAACTGAATTCTGCGCCGCGAATAATACCAAAACTGAAGTCCTCTTATTAAAACCAAAAACAAGGTGACAGGCAGTATCGAAATACTTCACCATATCAAGCACTCATTATTGTAACAAATTCATTGAGCTTCGTTATACATATTTCGATTGCTCTCTCTGTATCTCTCATTCAAGTGGGCACCTCATGACAAAAACTTCTGCACCATTTTTTTTGCTCTGCGACTAGGTATCATCCCTGTAGACCCGTTCGTTATTATCGCAAATAGCAAAATTGCCATAAACAACTGAACCCCGCTTTTCAGTCGACCCGCAGTGCGCGCCGGTGAATTGGGCTCAAGTGAAATCCCAAGCGAGACTATCCGTTATCCCACATCGAACGTGTGACAGGACGCCTTTAAAACACAACAACAGCACACTGCACCAGTTAGACATTTTGACAGGATGATCAACACCCAATCTTGCCCATGCGAAAGCATGGATAATGGAATAATAACTTTTCAGCACCCGGAAGATAGGACGAAAGGATAAAACTGTGTAAAAAAAATGGTTACCGTGCTGGATCGAAACCCGCACAGTATCGAAATCCGTACACCTTGATGTTTTTTCAGTTTTAAGCATTATAAAAATAAAAATTCATATGGTAGTTACATGTACATTTTACATGTAATCATCACATGAATTTTCATTTTTATAATGCTTAAAACTGAAGAAAAACATCACGGTGTACGGATTTCGATACTGTACGGGTTTCGATCCAGCACGGTACTACAATAACATGGGGCGCGTTCCATGGGAGCCTTGTTTGAGCTTTTGAAGTGTTATTTTTTCGCATCCGCTATCATCATCCCCTTTCTGCGTGCTTGATCTGGCACCATACAAAACATGCTCCGCACTACAATAACATGCGACCTATTCCACTCGGTTAAAGCACTGATTCTCTCCAGTGATTTGAAATTTTCCGACCAGGCATCGAAAAAGTGCAGCGCTAGGAAAAACGAACTGTGCACCGTCCGTCCCCAGTACTGCATATAAACAGCCTGAAGCTTCGCAGTTTGCTCAAGAGGTGGCCGATAGTGTGGCCAAGTCGGGTGCTCCCGTAACATCCGACCAGTCGACTCCTTCGCATGAGGAAGGCTGCCGAGTTCGTTCGTTCGCTGCGACTGCTGTTAAACAGACAGTGACAAACAGGCGGACACGATGCACATTGGGTGGGAACACAGATTCAACACGGTGCCAGATCCTCCTGAGCGCCCCCAGGCATAGAATTTTCCCTTTCCAAGAGTGTGCTTACTATTTTCTACGTTCATGAACTTGCATTGGGTTGCAGTAGAGTGTTGCACAGCAATTCGATCGAGGCACTTCGATTATTGAGAAATGATACAATAATTATAAAATTATTGGAAGCGTTCGATGCTGATACCGGATAGTGAACACATTAATAAAAAGGATGAATACATGATTTTTAAATCACGATGAGAGAAAAAATGCTGGAGTGTGGGGCTTTTCAATATGCTTTTTTTTTGCCTTATCGTGTTTCAGTCTCCGAGGCGTTGCTATTTTCAGTGTTAATTGGCAGCATACGATAATGACACCGGACCCGTTTCCCAATTAGGTCGAGAGTCTGCTTAACTGTTTTGTTTGTTTCATCCTCGAGACTAGCAAAGTTTTATCGATCCATTTATTTTCTCTAATGCGAGTCATTTTATTTCAGTCGTTGGTTGGAATTCTTTATTTTTTGTTTGACCAACTCTACGGACGCTCGGATTCTCATCTTAGTGAACTTCTCAACGAAGGAATAATAAACGAGAATTGTTATTCGCCCGAGTATACAAAGCCGAACTTATTCTTAGTCTGAAAGCTTCATGCAGAATGCAAAAGTCTCTGATATCTGTCAAATGAAATGCTTACCAAATCTGCCATGTTCACAAATAGGTAACCCAAGGAGGAAAGTGTAATTAAACTTCTACATTTGCACATAAAAAGCTGGTCCGGCAGGCCAACCAAAAAAAAAGTTGCCTAGCCGGCGGAAACCTTTTTCCCATTCCATTCGTATTGTCAACTAATGGAAATAAGATTTTTTTTTAAATTATAGTGTCTTTTCACCGCATTGCACTAAATGGAACTAAAAGGTGCAGAAAAAAGACTTTCCGGATGATTTATGAGCATAATTTTATGCTTAACATCACGCCATCCCTATCCGACGGAGCGCGCGCCGCACAGAGGAGTAACTCGAATGAAAACCTGGCCAAAATTATTTTCGCTGCTATTAAGTAATATTTTGGGAAATATTTAAGTGAGAAGTGGAAGTAGCTGGTTCGAGTATTGTATCAAAGGTTAACTCCAAACATCACACACACAACTTAATGTTTACATTTACATAGCCTATGTGTCTTCATGAATGTTAGTGATTGAGTAATACGCTCGTATAATTTTCTGGACGCAGCGTAACGTAGCGAAACAAATCGAAGAATTCACCAGAAAAATGATAAGGCAAAATATCTTGATTTTAAATTTTCTGTGAGCATCAACACAGATTATATGATGCCTCGTGGAGCCTACGTAGGTTGGAAAAAGCCTTTACGGAGTGTTATTTACGGAGTGTTATTTACCCGGATTATTGATTCTGTGCATCAGGTTAATTTTAAGTTTACTTAAATTAGTTGAAATTCATTCACCAAACTAATATTATTTAATCTATGTTGAGCTGAAACTCTGTTTTAAGCATGAGCAGGGACCCGTCAGGTATTTTTTTTTTTTTCATTTCCCTTGTACGCGTGAACACTTAACGTCAAAATTTGTCATAAACAACATTTTTCAAACGGGTCGCAAATATCATTCCGGACGTTACCGGATGAGATATTTGCAAGGATATGTTCGTGATGTTATGAACTTCCATTCCACTGATGATTATATGATCGGATTCCGCGAGATTTGATAACTTTTTTAATATTGAAAACGCTCGGAAATACGTAAAAATCACTAATTTCGAAAACTTCTTAAGAGAAGCTATAACTTTTAATATCGGAATTTCTATCAACCGGTTCATTAGCATTGAACATAAAGAACTCAATTGCTGCAAAATATTGATCATTTGTCATTTTTTTGACGTCTGGCACAACTTGTTACTATAAATGGTTCGATTCCCAAAAAAAATGCTTGAAAATTTGTCAATGTTTACAGCGCTCCCAGCATATGATAATACCTTTTAACGTTAATCGAGTGATGGCATTTTGTGAAGCATTTATTTGAGCTGCAGAAAAAAATATAGTGGTACCAAAAAGCGGCAAAAAACTTTTATCTTATTTTGGCCAGCTTTTTGTTCTAGGTACTCCTCTGTGCACCGGTCGTTCGTATTATTTTTGCCCAGCCCGGGACGATACACTGCAAAAATAGCTCCGGTAGCAAAGGGTGACTTTGATTACAATATCATAATGCTTTCCGCTTCGGGTTGCGGTTTGCTTGTTTCAGTGGATTTTTTCCTGGGAAATTTACAACCATGCCGCTTATAGAGAATCCGACACTTTGTAAGCATTTTGCTGTATGTATTTGGGATTAAAAATAACCAAAAGATAAACGGAAAGAGAGACCTCGAAAAATATTCTATATTCACCAAATGCATTCCAGCGTGGCAGTATGAGATGCTAGCCAATAGCTACATGAAAGATTTTAGAGGCTAAACAAATATGTAGTGTAGAATGACTGCATTTGGTTCGTTGTTTTGTCTAGTGTAAACTGACTTCCCTAAACGTTTCGTATGAAAATACTCTATTGAGAACACTGAGTGTAGAAACATTTCGAATAATAATCATAAAATAAAAAAATCTTCAAATAACTTTGGTAGGGCTTTCCATAAAATTTGTAGTACATTGGTTCATAAAAGACTTATGACACATTCAAAGAACCGACTATAATTATCCCACCGAAAATATCTTCCATCCAAGCAAAAAGCTCCCAAAGCACTCTACTCCACGGTAGCTCCTGCTGCAGCAAACAACATCAGCAGAAAGCTGAACGAGACAGAGAAAGAGGAAATGAGACGTATTGCAGCTTTCACATCACGCAACTAATTACAAAACTACGGCAGGCGAGCGATGGGAAAACTTTTCCGGTGGCTGTTTTTGTTCCGTTGATTCTGTTGAACTTTCCCAGCAGCTTCGCGTTTTTTATTCAGCTCCTTGGTTCTTCGGTCGCCTATGTGCAGTGGTATGCAAAACAAGCAACCGTATTGTTTTTCCTGCCAACAGACGGAAGCGTCTAAGCGGTCGGTAGTGGAAGGCTAAAACACCTGCACATTAACTGCTTCCCGCTTAGCCGGGACGAGTGAAAGTATAATTTGTACTTTGCTCGTTTATGCAACGGTGACATGACTTAGCTGGTAGTAATTCAAAAAGTTGTTCAGCTATAAACGGAACGAGTGAGGATTCGATTGTTTTTATACACATCAACATGGACTCAGTACAAAATCCAGTGAAATACAAAACCGTTAGCCGATCGGTGCTACTAGCTACCACTTCCAAAATATCACAAAGTTCGTTCTTGCAACATTTGTGCTTGTGCGGGGATAGCGACAACTAGAAGATTGATTAGCATTTTTGTTAATCGCATTCATAAGTAGCTTAATGCACCATTAAAAGCTGAATTTCCCAAATGTATTTCCATGAGTTAAAACAATTGGGCAAAACCACGGCAAATGGCCTAGCGTCGAACATCGAACACTTATTATTAGAATGAAACTTTGCTTATGTTTCTATTTGAATGTAAAAAAACTCTCTGAGAAAGAGTTGTATGGAATGGATGTTGCCTTGTGAAAAACACACTTTGAAAATAAAATGTTTTTTACTACAAATTTAAATAAACATTACTTCATATATATAAAAAATTGATTTTTTCCAAAGAAAATTGAGGGTATAATAGAACTACAATGCTGTCTCGATTTTATCATGATCAAAAAACATACTCTCTTGAATCCAACAAAGCTATGGACTTCGTGAAATGATACAATTCAACAAAAAATAATAATCTCCATCATTTCCTCGAATCCACATTCTCGCTATAACCGGAAAGTTTTCTTTTTCGACCGCGATAACATCAAAACGGCACTGCTAGTGTCGGTATAAAATCCAGGATGAAGAAATGAAAAATATATTTTATAATTGAAGATTAACTTTCTAAACATTTGTTTTGTTCAAGTATTTTTAAAAATAGTCGTATTACAATGATGCTCAATGATTTGAGCATTTATTTTCAATGAAAAAAACTTATGATAATTAAATTCGAAAGTGCATTCGATCTCAGGAGTTTTGTTTTTTTGTTGAGATTTGATATTGTTCTAAAACATTTAAAAACAATACTGGATGGAGAAATGTAAGACAATTTTTCACCTCAAATTTAAGTTTTAAATAACTTTGCAAATTCAAAAACATTCCAGTTCCAATGTTGCAATATGACTCTAATACGAAATTTGAAACGGTAAAGCTCTTGGCAACTTACTTTTTAAGAGGATCTGTTTTTGAAATATTCGAAAAATAGATTTAAAAAATTCCAGTTTTTCATGATAATACGATTTTTGTGAATGATTTCTAATATTCCAGTAACGAACATAGGTTTATTAGAATGTACGAGTAATTTAATACAATTCGGCTGAAACATCCAATTATTTTTTTGAGCACTGATTGTATCGCATCAAACACACTGATATGTTAGCTTATTTGACCCTTTTCAATCTATTCGTAGTTAATTATTCACGCTAAAACAATCCATTTTTTACGAAAATTGAGAAAGTCTTATACATACGAAACTTTATGAATCCATAAGATGCACTACGACAAGCAAACCAAAATAAGTACAGAATCGATCCAAATAATGAACGTATTATTTTTTTGGTGTGGTTGCCTTTGTTTATACATTTCAGCTATCTATATGTCGGCTATTGAAACCAATGCCATGCTTTCATCAATCGTCAAACTCACTCAAAAACTTGAAATTGATATTATAGTAGAGCATCTGCACTCGAGAACTCATTTAATTAAATCACCTGCCTCAATCCGCGCATTGTTCTATACGGCTACAGCGGGACTCATTCAGTAGCCAACCAAAGTTTTTTTCATCACTAACGGACCACTTTTTATTTTAATCACTAAACAAAATCACTCACTACACTAAGAATACTTTAATCTTTGAAATGTTCACCTCAAATTTCCGCAAACACGCTTCAACTACCAGAAATATATGAATTTCTACAAATCCAAAATTTCAACTGTATGTATTTTTATCTGTTTAAACTGCATTGAAGAAAATCGAAAATTGCCAAATCAGTTTCTGTTAATACGAAAAAATCGTACTGAAAATGTTGAATTTTTCCAACATAATCGATATAAATCGACGGCACTGCAGTGGATACCAAGATTACCAATTATGCACGTAAACAACTACAGCGGATATCTAGGTAACCTACTACGACGGGCTTCGGCTACGTTCATTCATGGTAATGTGATTCATTCATGATTAACAGTGTGATGAAAATGGGGCCGTTGTGAGATGAATAATTGAGCAGTGACTCAAGTTTTGGAATGGATATGGAAGCGTTGTGAAAAATGGTTTGTTTTACAGCATAAATCCACAATCACTGTACTCCCCGATTCGCACAAATTTTGCTCTGAAATCGCACAATAAAAAGAATAACGCCACAGTTGTACTGCGAATACATTGACATAGATTGAAATCAGAATATGTATCATATACCGACACTTTTTTTCTCACATCGAGTGTATTAGTGACTACTACTCATGGAGCAGTGCAAGCAGCGAACAAAATTGGTGCACTCACAAGATTTATATATCTTTAATATTCGATCGACGGATTATCTCGACGGATTTGATCATTGAGAAGTACCATGAATATTGTAAATTGTGAATAATATTTTTTGTCATCCTGTGCACGCGCTTTTTTCTTAAACGACGAGAGAAATTTCTCTCTCGCTCGTAGAATTTCCATGTACGGTGCGACGAGATTAGACACGTCACATTCAATTTACAGGTTGCTCATTCACTTCTCTTACGGTTCGGATTGCGACGTGCAAGGCGATGTCTCGTCACTTTACGAAATAAGCGTGACACCTGTGCTCAAGCTTAGGAAAATGACTGGAGAGCGACACTATACTCTCTTCACTCTAACAGCCTAGGGAACCTATACATTAGAGAAATGACAAGACACTCACCGTTAAGGCAACTGTCAACATCAAAACGGGCGAGCTGTATAATTTTGCATTGCCGTTATCCGTTTTGATGTTGACAGTTGCCTTAACGGTGAGTGTCTTGTCATTTCTCTAATGTATAGGTTCCCTACTGACAGCCCCATGCATGAGCTATTCACGGGCGAGCTGTATAATTTTGCATTGCCGTTATCCGTTTTGATGTTGACAGTTGCCTTAACGGTGAGTGTCTTGTCATTTCTCTAATGTATAGGTTCCCTCCTAACAGCCCCATGCATGAGCTATTCATGAGAGCTCACATACAGCTACAGCTTACACAAGGCAAAGAAACTGTCTTGTGTTGCGTATGACAGCTCATTCTTGCGCATGTATTTTGTTCGTTCGGACATGACAGCCTAGTTTGCTCATTTTGAGGATGTCCTGTTCTTGTTGACAGCCTACTGATCGGCTGCGGCTGTCATCGACTTGCATTTTTTCATTTCTCCTTTTTCACAGACCGGTGGCATATGAAATACAAAGCAAACCGTTTCCATTGTTGATATTGTTCCCCAAGTATGAAAAAACGTGCTTCGCACCATCTCTCTTACATTCTTTCATCGGCCTTACTGTCGTGAATCATAATCACCTGACATTTCGCTCGGATTCGTGTTGAAGGATGTCGGAAGATTATAAGCTGTCATTTGCGACAGCTTGGGAATACCAACAGACATAAGGAGATGAAAAATAACAGCCCGTATGGAGTTGCACATGTGCTGTCGTCAGTTGCTGTCGGACTGTTTACCGGACGTGTGGGGAGCAGAGAGAGCTGTGCAATACAATGTGAGCCGGATCAGTTGAAAATTTGCTGTCATTGTCTTGCAGTCATTTTCATAACACTGCTCGTGCTGTACATACTTGATACCAGTGTTGGTCGTCTCACTCATACAGTCGGTGCGTGCTTGCTGCTACTCAGGGGAATGCATGAAGAAGAAAATGTATCTCGAAAGCGTGTGTGCAAAAGACTTGAGAAATGTAGCATATGTCTCGTTCTCACGCAGAAAGAAGAAGGAAAGATTTGCTCCTCGCTCGCTTTGCAATGCTGCTTGATACCAGTTGAAACTGTTTAAGTGTATTAGTTTGGAGCTGTCAAATACATTGAAAAAATACTAGAGCATTAATTGCGTTATGCCTAACATTGGAAGGGCAGGAAATCGCGAATACTCTGGTCTCCGATTGAGTAGAATTCGTCGCCGCACTGAGTAGATCATCTACAAGACACTGATAAGACCGGTAGTCCTCTCGGTCATAAGACATGGACTACGCTTGTAGAGGACCAACGCGCCTTTGCAGTCTTCGAGCGGAAGGTGTTGCGTATCATTTTCGGTGGAATGCGGGTGGAGAACGGAATGGAACGACGAACGAACCAAGAACTACATGAGCAGGTAAGGAAGGCATTTATCGTCCACATCGCTAAGATTTACTGGGCATGTCGTAAGTATAATTCTTGAAACCAATCCGTCAACAACGAGACGGAAAGGTAGAGAGCACACAAGGTGGATCGATCAGGTGGAAGACGGTCTACAGAGCCTACGCAGACTGAAGATCTGGCCAACTGCAACCATGGACCGTGTGAAATAGAGTTTTTTTTGACCGATCGAAAAAGCACGAATTTTCCGATTTTTGAACCATTCTTTGACACCAAATGTTTTAAAAATCAACGAAACTTCGAGATCTGCTCTGCCCATAATTCAAAAATTGGCTAATATGCCATTTTCACCAAAATCTCGAAAACAGTTTCTCGTGACGGTAAACACCCTAAACAAGGTCCCTACGGAAGCCGACTGTCAAAAAATGCATTTGGGAAGGCAGCAATTGTGAAACAATTTTGGCTAATATCCAAAATAATTGAGAAGTTGGCTAATATCCAATATGTTTCTTCCTGTGGCATGTTTACGAACCAGTGTATTATTACTGTACTTTGTATCATCTTAATTTCGAAAATGTGTTGTAGCCTGGTGGTTACTGGCCATTGCATGAAATTGATGTAGCCTGGTGGATCGTCAAGCCGTTGCATCAAATTTGACTTTTTTACGAACATTTATTTGCGGTGCTGCGAAACCCAATGATCAAAACGCGTAACTGTTTCCTTCTGACATAAATCTTTACATTCTCAAAAATACTATTTAGCTCTTTGATTAGAAGTAATATTAAAGAAAAGATTAAGATTTCATTTTAGATTTGATGAGGAAAAATTGCAAAGTGGATTGTGAGATTATCATGAATAATTATATTTTAGTTATAATGTTATATTTTGCACGAAACAATTGTCTCGTCACCCTTTTCGTCCTCATTTGTGCTTCCGTGTTGTTCTACTAAATTTAAAACCATTTTCATCACCAACGAGCACGATATAATTCACATCGTATGGATGGGGATGGGGTTGCATGGGGACTTTTTTCGAGAAGCCGATGCTTTTGAGTCCTACTGCTGAACGAAATTCGAAGGTCAAATCTTTGCACTCCCTAATAATCAGTAATCCCACCTTGGCTACACCACTGGTCTTGCCGGTGCTTTCCATTGTTTAAGTATGGCTAAACGCACCGGGCAGAACGGAGGAGATGGAGCATGAGGATGATTTCAACCTCGACAGCGAATTGCTGGACGAAGGACCCTCTGCTTTATCCTTAATCCTACTTTCTCCACAAGGGAATGACGAAAGTCGAATGGACTTAGTTCCCGGTCAACAGACAAGGCCCGATGACGAAGGGAAACCCGAATCATCGGCACCCCTTGTCAAGCGACTTTCAAATGCGCAAAGGCGGCGACTGAGCAAAAATCTTCGCTCCGGTCTCTCGTACGAAGAAGCCAGGAAGCTGGCCCTCCTTCCAACAGAGCAGCCTGCTCAATCGAACCAAGTCGCCGTCAAGCGACAGCGGTCGGACGACTTGGTGTCCCCAAACACCAGTACTAAGTGTCCACAGCCTAAAAAACTGCGGAACGGCACTGGTTTGGGGTCATCGGGTTCGAAGCCGCTCCCGAAGGCCACAAATAGGGACATGGTGGGAGCTATAAGCCTTGCGGTTACTTCTGCTACCCACCCCAGCTCCCTACTCACAACGGACCAGCTTCAGGCTGTCCGGACCTCCATCCTCGATCACATTGCGGACCAGGAAAATCCAACCACCAAGCCCAAGTTTAACGGTTGCCATCTAAAAATGGCTTCCTGCAACTTGCCTGTGCCGACAACGACACAGTGCAGTGGTTGGAAAGGGAGGTACCTTCTCTCGTACCATGGGAGGGAGCACAACTTCGTGTATACCACATGAAGGATCTGCCGCAGGCCAGACGGTATGTCGGTTACTTCGCAGACAGTGCGAACTCTTCGGACGAGAAGATTCTTCGTTCACTCCAGAATCAGAACGGCCATCTCTCTACCAAAATGTGGCGAGTCTGTAACCGCAAATTGGTAAAGACCTTGGTCGAACTAGTTCTGGATATTGACGAAGAATCGGCCAAACTCGTTGAGAGTAGAAATAATGAACTGCACTACGGTTTCGGCAAAGCACGCATCCGAAAGGTAAGCGGAAGGCCGAAGGTCACAGGCAGGAAAGACTCCGTCGCAATGTCAGGGAAGGTACGTGCGGGTAACTCCTCCGGGAGTACTCTGCCACCAAACAGGCAAAGCGATCCTACGAATGGGCTAAAGGTTCGCGTGGGAAACTCCTCCGGGAGTGCCCCACAACCACCCAAACAACGCAACCCCGCGGCTGCTCGGACGGTTCCGCCGAAGACTCGCAAGAGTGTGAAACATCAACCACCGAAAAGTCGCATCCCCCGGAGTCAAAAACCGCCACAGTGTGCGCGACGACCTTCTGTTGCCAATCGACTGCTGCAACCGAAGCCGAACAGTGAGGAAGAGTAACTTCCATCAACCAGCCAAACCGCTGTTGGCAGCCGTCAGCCAATACCAGGATCATCTTCCGATCCGGACAAAGACGGCAACTTCATTGCAAAGTGAGCAGCCTTCGCTGCGTGCAAGCGAATCTCCATCACGCAAAAGGCGCCTCGGGTGTTCTTTGCAGGAGATTCGCCAAAGAGCAGCTAGCGGCTGCATTCATCCAGGAGCCGTGGATCAACGAATCCAAAGTTCTCGGACTTAACGCTCTTAACGGTAAGTTAATCTACCGTGACACGCAGTCCAAACCAAGGGCTGCAATTCTGCTAAATAGAGAACTGAAATTTTTACCTATAACAAAATTTATCCAACGCGACGTCGTTGCCGTCACGGTTGAAGTACCGACAACCAGAGAAAAGCAGGAAATGGTTGTCGCGTCGGCCTACTTCCCGGGCGACCAAGGTGATATACCGCCACCCGAAGTTGCTGCGCTCGTGCGGTACTGCAAGGCCATCAACAAGCCGTTTCTGATCGGCTGCGATGCCAACGCTCACCACACGATCTGGGGCAGCTCGGACACCAACACCAGGGGTGAGTACCTACTTGAATACCTTACTTCTAACGATGTCAATGTATGTAATGTAGGGAATAACCCCACGTTTATCAACGCTATCAGACAGGAGGTCCTTGATCTCACTCTGTGTAGCGCCTCTATTTCTGAAAGGATTAAAAATTGGCATGTCTCCGATGAAACTAGTTTGTCGGACCACAGACACATCGTTTTTAATATAGAGGCTAACCCTCTGAAAAGAGAGCTGTTCAGAAATCCTAAGAATACAGATTGGGAATCCTTTAAGGAACACCTGATCGATTCACGAACTTTCAGTTACAGCAACATTCGAAATTCAGTTGACCTGAATTCGGCAGCAAATGATCTACAAAACAGAATCATGGATGCTTTCGACGCTAACTGCAGGGGCGGACGAAGGCTGATTTGAGCTGCAGGCGAAGACTGATTTCCCGCCCCCCCCCCCCCCTCTAGTTTTTATTTTATATGAAACGCATTTTCTATAGACTCGAAAATTTGATTAGACAGCATGTGTTGTGTTAACAATTCAAAAATTACCTTTTCATGCTTTCAATGTTGCAAATTTTTTTATCGTTTCCGACATATCAATTTCTTGAAGCACCTGTTTTTCTATCGATATTATCGCCAAGCCACACAAAAGTTCTTGCGACATGGTCGATCGTAGTTACGTCTTTATAAGTTTTAATTTCGAGAAACTTCTCTCGCCACTTGTTACTTATTTACTTTACTTTACTTTACTTTTAAGGCGACAGACCGATTATCAATCCAGTGCCGAATCCAGAATACGTCGCCATGTCACTCGGTCTTGGGCTGCTATCCTCCAATCGCCCCTAACACCTTTTTCGCGTGCATCCTCGTCGACAGCATACATCCAACGAGTGCGGGGTCTACCCCGAAGTCGACGACCTCTATCGGGATTCCTGCTAAATATAGCCTTCGCTTGACGCTCATCCGACATTCTCGCTACATGCCCAGCTCACTGAAGCCTGCCGTGTTTTATCCGCTTGACTATATCCGCCGATTCGTATGCCTGGTACACTTCATGGTTCATGCGTCTGCGCCAAACACCATTTTCTAGTTTGCCGCCAAGGTTTGAAAAAAAAACCCTACGCTCAAAAACACCAAGAACTCGCCGATCAGCCTCTTTCAGCGTCCATGATTCATGGCCGTAGAGAGCCACCGGAAGAATCAGTGTCTTATAGAGTGCAAGTTTTGTACGGATTTGCAGACTGCGGGACCTTAGCTGGTTACGTAATCCGTAAAAGGCCCTGTTTGTGGCTGCTATCCGCCTCTTTATCCCACGGCTAACCTCGTTGTCACATGTCACTAATGTTCCCAGGTAAATAAATTCGTCGACTACTTCAAATGTTTCCCCATCTAGCACCACCGCAGCACCAACCTCCAACGGACTACCACGCACTCTGCCAGCCACCATGTATTTCGTTTTGGCAGAGTTTATGACAAGCCCTAATCTCGCAGCTTCTCGCCTGAGAGGTCCGAAGGCCTCTTACACTGCTCTACGATTAATACCAATAATGTCGATATCACCCGCAAAATCTAGAACAAACAACAATATCGCACGCTAGCCTGGGGGCTTATGCGGTCTCGATCAACTAGATTAGTTGAGAGAATTCGTTATCGATATTGTTTTTCGGCACATTTTGCATGTTGTAGGATAAGTACAACGACACACCGTGCCCCAGTGCTGAGTCGAGAAAATTCGAACCGAACCCAATATCACAACCGTGTGGGAGAGCTAGCCGACCGACATCGCTAACCACAGAACCACGGAAACCACCTAGAAGCGTGTGCGATTTCGTAATGATGGTGCCTCTTCTCTGCACACCAGCTCTCCGTATAGCACCTTCCAATGCGATGCTGAACAATAAGTTCGACAGCCCATCACCCTGCTTCAAATCATCTAACGTCACGAAAGGGTCCGATATCTCACCGGCTATCCTGACGCTTGATGCAGAACCTTCAAGGGTGGCACGTATGAACCTAATCAGCTTTGTTGGGAAGCCATGTTCAAGCATGATCCGCCATAACTCATTTCTCCTAACTGAATCGTACGCTGCCCTGAAGTCTATTAACAGATGGTGCGTCTGTAAGTTGAATTCTCGAAATTTATCCAGGATTTGTCGCAAGGTAAACATTTGGTCCGTCGTGGAGCGTCCCCCTCGAAAACCGCATTGGTACTCGACAACAAAGGTCTCCTGCAATGGCCTCAGTCTGTGGAACAGGATGCGGGAGAGAATTTTGTACACGGTATTGAGAAGAGTTATGCCCCGATAATTGCTACAGTCCAGGCGATGACCTTTTTTGTAGATCGGGCATATGAGACCCTCCAACCAGTCCGAGGGCAATTCTTCATCAGACCACACTCTCAGCATGATCCGATGGATGGCACGATACAGCTGTTCGCTCCCGACTTTGAAGAGTTCGGCGGGAATGCCGGCCTTCCCAGCTGCCTTGCAGTTTCTCAGCTCTTTCACTGCTTTCTTCACCTCGTCTATGGATGGTGGATCCACAGCTTGACCATCATTCTCAATAGTCATCCTGCTCCTTTCGACTCCACTGTTTCCCTCACCGTTCAACAGCACACTGAAGTGTTCCTTCCAACGCCTGGCCACCTCTGTTTTATCGGTTATCAGGTTCCCCTCCCTATCGTTGCACATGACAGGATCTGACACGTTTCGATTCCTAATTCCGTTGACCTTCTTATAGAAGCTCCTCGCATCGTGCCTGGAGAAGCAACCTTCCGCCTCCGCAAGAAGACGCTCCCAATGCTGTCGTTTCTTCCGGCGATGTAGTCTCTTTTCAGCGGCTCTAGCATCTCGATATCTACCAACGCTCTGACGAGTCACAGCCGTGGCAAACATGTGACCCCTGACGCGGTTCTTCTCCTCCGTCACTCGCTGGCACCCAGCGTCAAACCACTCATTGGACGCAGCTGCCGCAGTTGTACCCAACACTTCTCGCGCTGTAGTGCTCATCGAGCTGTGGATGTGTCTCTTGCGCTTTCATTGTATGTCTTTTCCAGGAGCTCAAAGAACACCACTTGTTACACTAATGGGTAAACTGAGTAAAATTCTCAAAGATACAAAAACATTTGAAAAAGTATCAATCAGTTGATTTTTTGTGATGTAGTTTAACGCATTCATTGGAGTCGTCTCAGCTGGCAACATAGGTGATAAAATAATAAGTTCTTGGTGCATTTCATGTCAATCGATGTCACACTCTTTCTTGTGTGTGAGGATTTTCTGTAAATGTAGACAACTTTTCTCTAACTGATCTGTACTACAACCCATTAAACTGTGAATATCATACAAGAAGCTGAAATTGTCACTGTGATTTTTCATTAACTGGTATCGATCATCGAACGATGCAATAGCTACATCCAATACAGAATAGAAGAAATTCACTTTGAAAGAGAGTTTTTTCGATGTAATTGGCTCATCTGACTGTTCGAATGCAAACTGTTTCTTTATCATTCTCGGCCGAATTCGTGTTTCTGTTTGAAACTCCGGATTTACTTCAAAAATGTCGGCACGTTCTTTAGCATCAGTAATGACGCTATTCAAACCTTCATTTCTCATATTTTTCAAAAAGTTTTAAACGCTGCCTATCAAGTCTATAGTGTTTTCGAGACTGCCATTTATTTTTTGAAGGTACTTACTCACTAAATTGATTTTGAACAAAATTGAATGCCAAGCTACTAAACTGCATAAGAATTTGATTTTTAAAAATTTTTTTTGCTAGGCTTTTTGCAGTATTTCTTGCAAACGCATCTTGCTTCAGAACCTCGATTGCTTCATATAGGGCATAATGAATTTCTCCTATATCAAGCCTCAAGGGAGTAACAGCATCAATTCGACTTTCCAACGCGTTCCACTCAGAGGCTCTACCGTAAGAAAAGTAATGTGTTTTTTGAACGATGAGTTGAGCCAAAAAAGAAGTTGAAAATTTCTTGCACGACACTGAAAAAGTCTACTGCATCAAAACATGACTTGGCACCATCGCTAACAACAAGATTTAGAGAATGGTTGCTGCATGGAACGGATTGATTTTTACAAAAATTGATTTTTACAAAAAAAGTTTAAGATAATTATTTGAGGAGATTATGACAGATCTCGACGTTTCATGCATTTCTAAGACCATTTTTTTCAATATCGAACATTTTACGAACTACCTGTGCATTTTTTATCGGCCGAAAAAGTGAAACTTTGACCGCTTCGAGGCACCACTTTTCGAAGTCCGACTGAGCTGAAATCTTGCAAGAAGACTGTGGTATGTGGAGTGTTAGTACAACGTTAGTACATGAAAATGTGGATGATCGCGTCGCACGTGAATGGAAATCCTGCTAGAGAGAGAAAAAATTTCCTCGTCGCTTAAAAAATAAACACACGCATTAGCCGTCTGTTTGCCGCCCTCGATGATTGACGAGCAGGCGGCCGCCTGCTTCGCCTACGCGTTAATCCGCCCCTGGCTAACTGTCCACTAACACAGCGGTCAGTATGCCGTGACGTACCCTGGTGGAATGATCAACTTAGTGACCTTCGTCGGGAAACTAGGCGGTTGTTCAACAGGGCAAAAGTCACGTCTAACTGGGACGACTACAGGGCGTCCCTCACTAAGTACAACGCCGAGCTACGCAAGGCAAAACGGAAATCCAGAGTTAGTTTCTGTGAAAGAATCCAAACTCTGCCGGGAGCTACGCGGCTCCAAAAGGCGATGTCCAAAGACCATACTAACGGTTTAGGACAGGTGAGGAAAGAGGATGGATGCCTCACTGTCACTACCAAGAAAACGCTGGAGGTTCTGATAAACACCCACTTTCCTGGATCGACAGAGACCGAAGAACTGAATAGTGATGGGTCGCGGCAGGACAATTCGAGACATATGGCGTCTCGGGAGTCCATCCTGCTGGCCCGTCGACTGTTCACGGAAGCTTCAATAGGTTGGGCTCTAAGCTCATTCGACCCTATGAAGCCACCTGGTCCAGACGGCATACTACCCATCTTTCTACAAAAATCGGCCGCAGTTATCATGTCCGAACTCATCAACCTCCTCAGAGCCAGCTTTATCCTGGGCCATATTCCGGATAACTGGCTGAAGGTGAAGGTAGTGCTTATCCCCAAAGTTGGAAGAAAGGACAAAACCCTACCTAAAACTTTCAGACCCATAAGTCCGACTTCATCGCTTCTCAAGCTGATGGAGAAAATAATGGATAAATATATCCGTGATGAGTTTCTTAAAGACTCCCCGCTGAACAAAGCGGCAAGTCAACAGAAACTGCTCTTCACAGCTTAGTGACGTTGATTGAAAAGTCCCTGAGTTGGCAGGAGATGGCGCTATGTGCCTTTCTTGATATTGAAGGGGCCTTCGATAACACGTCCTTTGCATCAGTTGATACGGCTCTTTCTCATAAGATAATCGACCAAACCTCAAGGAACTGGATACACGCAATGCTCTCTAGCAGAGTGATCACAGCAACCTTGGGAGATTCGTCTGTAACAATGTCAGTGATCAAGGGATGCCCGCAAGGAGGAGTTCTCTCGCCCTTGTTATGGTCACTAGTTGTCGACGCACTTCTCAACAAGCTTTCACAGCTTGGTTACGAGGTCATTTGATACGCCGATGACATCGTCCTCATCGTCAGAGGTAAAGATGACGCAACTCTGTCGAGCCGAATGCAAACGGCTCTGAATACCAACATGTCATGGTGTTTACAGGAGGGTCTAAACATAAACCCCTTAAAAACAGTCCTAATTCCATTCGGCAGACGAAGGACGATCTCCATCACTCCTCCAATACTGAATGGAATTAGACTGGGCTTCAGCAATGAAGTCAAATATCTCGGAATTATTCTGGACAAGAAACTGAACTGGTCTGCACAACTGGATCATGCCGCTAAGAAAGCGATCTCAGCGATCTGGGCCTGCAGAACTCTGTTCGGCAAGACCTGGGGACTGAAACCAGACTTGTCACTCTAGTCTTACAAGACCATTGCCCGACCAAAAATCACCTATGCTGCCCTAGTGTGGTGGCCTACGGTGAACGAAGTGACTGCGCAAGCCAAACTCAAAAAAGTTCAAAGACTTGCATGTCTTTCGGTTACCAGCGCTATGCGAACAACTCCAACTGCAGCCATGGAAGCTATGCTTTGCCTACTACCTCTACATCTTCATGTGAAAAAGGAAGCAGAGCTTGGCGCTCTAAGGTTGCAAAGGAGGAAAACCATACTTGAAGGGGACCAAATCCACCTTCGCATACTTAGGGAGTTCAAACTAACTCCGCTATTAACCACAGTCTCCGACTGGATGGACGTTAGGACCAACATGGATATTCCATATAGAGTGATTGAAACAAACCGCTCTATGTGGAACAATGGAGGGCCTAATCTTCCACCTGGCATCGTCAGTTTTTATACGAACGGCTCGAAAATGGGATCCCTAACGGGATCTGGTATATACGGACCCGGTATCAGGGAAACGTTTTCCCTGGGAAAATGGCCCACCGTTTTTCAAGCAGAGGTATATGCCATATATATCTGCGCAAAAATATGTCTGCAACGCAATTACAGACATGCGAAAATCAGTATATTCTCGGACAGTCAAACAGCACTACTAGCACTTAAGTCCGTCAAATGCGCTTCCAAACTTGTTTGAGAATGCATTGAAACTCTACGGGAACTTTCCCGACAGAATTCAGTTTTTCTGTTTTGGGTGCCCGGACACTGCGGAGTCGAGGGTAATGAACACGCTGACTACCTAGCAAGACAGGGATCAGCTCAGCGGTTTACTGGCCCCGAGACGTTTCTGGGTACGTCCATTTCCGCTATCAAAAGCGAACTACTAACTTGGGAAAGGCTAGAAATAGTATCCCAATGGCAACAGGCACAGGGTTGTAGACAAGCTAAACAGTTTATCTATCCGAACCCTGGAACCGCCAGAAAGCTACTTAGTCTAAATCATAGTGACCTACGGATAATCACGGGACTCCTTACCGGACACTGTCCCGCTTTTTATCATTTAAAGAAAATCGGCGTAGTGTTGAACGACACCTGCCGATTCTGCAAATCTGAACCAGAGAGTTCAGAGCATTTGCTTTGCTCTTGCGAAGCTCTTGCTTCCTCTAGGTACAACTTCTTAGGAAGTTACCTTTTAACTCCATACCAAGCATGGAGCTCCAATCCCAAGCAGGTCATTAGTTTCATCAACTATGTTGTACCTAATTGGGGTACAGGTTTACAACAAAACAGTTCTACTCCATCAATGAGTACGAACAATCCGTAACCTGTGCACAGCAATCGGGGCCCGCCACAAAAGACAATCAGGACAAGCAAGAATGTCGCAGTGGCATTTTAGTACCCAGTGCCCTTCAGGCATACAGAGAAAAAAAAATGGCTAATAAAAGAATTGCGTTGATTTTTGTTATTGATAGTAAACTTACGAGTACAGTATAATACTGAGATGCGACGAGTTTTTCACTGCTTCAATTGAAAACAAGTTCTTAAGGTAATTTTCTACAAAGGTGGGAAACAATCGAATAATACCTTTTTTTCTCATTTCTTCGAAGGCAGAACAGCTTGGATATTCGAAAGAACATTTCCCTCGTTTAGTTTCTCGCAATTGCGAATTGCCACTCGTAGGATGATTCTCGTTCTATTATCTCTAGCAGCACCCTCCACCAATTCCAACACTCTCACCGCAAGGTACATTTCAGCCGCCAGATCGCTAGGTACTCCTGTACCAACCCGCATGATTTACGGGTACCATGGAACGGGGTGAAATTGATCAATTTATATAATAATTTCCAATGAAGCTAGATGTACATTTTTCCCAAAATAGTATAATTTTGAAACAAGTACTGGTATGTGCTCCAGCAAACCTCTATGGCTATTGGTGAAATTTCTATCGTCTACTTCATGAAATAAATTCGATATTTCTAAAAGGTACTATGAGGTAAATTGGGGTGAAATTGATCACCTTTGAAATCCATACATTCTTTTGGCAATGTGCTTTTTTTTTATATGCCAAAAATAAATGATGATTTCTGTGCTGAAAAATATCATTTAAAGCTAATTTGGAAAAGAAAATAACGATATTTCAGGTTAAAATTTGTTTATTTTGGTTCACGAGCTGCTTGTTGCAAAATTTGCTCTTACTTGATCGTCTTTAGACCGATTTCAATTCTGTGTGTTGCAGAAGCTCAAAAACTAGCTCTGAAATCAAAATCTTCGTTGTTTCCTGCGAATTCATCAGTATTTTTTTAATGGTATGGAATGATCATTGTTGAAAATAACATTTTTTCAGCTTTTATCAAACTTTACTCACTTCTCCAAATTTAACGTAATTAACCCTCAACTAAGATTACTTTAAGTAAATTCAATACTTTTTTTTGTTATTTGGAAACTTGTTAGATCAAATTTGTTTTAGTTTTGACTGAGTTAGGAGAATTTTTCGAAAATATGAAAAATTGCACCGGGCATGCAAGGGTTAACTTTGACAGGTGTGTGAATCATGCAAAAGTTGCGTTTAAGGACACGTTAACATTGCCTAGTGTTGTAAGAGCAATATCTTTTGATAAGTATTTTTTATCACGAATTGTTAGGTGATCAATTTCACCCCACTGATCAATTTTACCCCATTCCACGGTACTGGCCGTGTCGTTAGCAGCCTTGAACTATCCGTATCCGTATATCCGAATAGTATACTTTGGTCCCAGCACTAATAAAAACACAGTTTGTATAAAAATAAAGACGAGAAAATGGTGGAGAAATTAAAACATTTTCGATCATTGCTCTTACATTTGCGGTCAAAAAATTAAAAGTAAAAGTGAGATTTCAAAGTTTTTATTACTATTAGCAAAGTCCTGATGAGTGACAAAAAAAAATAAAAACAAATTCATTTGAAAAATGTTGATGCACAAAAAAACAGGCGCCATCCTGTTTTTTGGTGCATTTTTTTAGTCAAAAATGTAAAATGCACGGATTTACAATAGCAAATAAATAAAAAACGGATAATTCGATGTCGAGAACCTCTCCGGATTCTCATAAGCTGGGAGGTTTAAGGGATTCTGTCATGGAATTCGACGCAGAGCGTAACGGACAAAAGAACGTTGGACGCTCTCAATTTTATTAATTAGTCCAGTGTTGTACGGTGCCCAAACAGGACTTTCAAGCTCACAGAACACAAAACAGTTATTCGAGGCTGTATCTGGAGAATATGGATGGTAGGAGACCAGTTTATCAAGAAATTCCTTTAATTTATCGGCAGAATGAACAGAAACATTGTCTTGGTGAAAAAGCATTTTCATGCATATTTATGCAGGTATCCGTTGAATGTTATGAAATGCGATTCCCACAAAATAATGGCCAACACTTTACTAGCTGATTGAAGCCTTTTTGGGCGCTTTGGGCTATTTGGGTAGACAACTGTCAGTAGGCCTCTCTGCAGCCACTCTGCTGGACTTGGAAGTATAGTGGCGGTTCCATGTTTCATTACGAATCACTGAAGAAATTTCTTCCACGTAATCAAAACCAGATTCTCTGCCGAAAGTTGGACACGTTAGTAGTTTTGATCAATTGATAAGAAACACGGCGCCACACTTCTTTATATGTGAAAGTTCATGAATGATATGACCTGCGCCTTCTTTTGAGCTGCTTATTAGCTAGCTCATTTTGTCTTTCCGAATTTTTTAGCCTTTCTGACCGGAGTACATTGGTTGTATAGGTACGGTCACGACGAAATTGTGCAAACCAATACTTTACGGATTAGCCAGAATACCCGAACACTTAACCTTACCCTAAACATCTGTAAAACAAAACACGAAAAATTATTATTTTTAAACTTTCCAGAGTAGGGTCCCCCTTCAATAACACTGACAATATAAATTACCAAGTCACTGATTTTTATATGACTTCGTAAAACAGATCTCTAAAGTCCGAACATAGAAAACCACATGGTTAATATACCCATAATGTAATAACAACCGATAAAATTGCTTGTGAAGATGATGGTTTCTTACCCGTATTATTATTACTTATTTTTAATTCAAGTCCATTTCGTCATAGAAAGTCCAAAAGAACAACCCATAAAGCTATCAGAATAACCAGAAAAAAAAACACTAGGCCGTAAGAGAGTTCAAAATATTTCCGAGAACGGTTCGAAGATGGGCGTTGTAATTACAAAATAAAAATCATGAACATTATATACTTTTGAAGTTCTCCTATTTCCACAGTCGGTATCCGACAACAACCCACCAAAAGCCATCTCCTAGCTCAAGCAGCAAAAAAAAACAGATTTTTCCTCTATCTCAATGTCGCTTCTTCGCTTGGGCGGACCTTCTTCCTGCAATTCACACAATTTTCAAAAAGTTCCATTCTTTAACGGGGTTGTTGGGCGATGGCAATTACTCCAGCACACTTCCGGTGAAGTGTTTATTTGCTTATCTTGATCCGAAAGGTATAGCAAGCGAACAACCGCCACCGCCGTCTGGCAGCTAGTGATGGCACGCACGCACGTAATGATCGGCTCGTGGATGCATGAAGCGCTGGAAGTGGTAGTGTGGCGGTTCCACCAGGGAAAGTGAAGGCCATCTTGAGTGTTCAAGTGTTGAAAGTCAAGAATACTTCAACGTGAACCTCGACTGGGGAATTTCAGAACGATACGCAATGTCAACCGGTAATATGTATAGCCAGCCATCGGGCTTGGTTGAGGGTGATGAAAAGAAGGTGGAAATTTTGCGGCGCTGAGACACGAACCACAGAGAGTAACGACGGAATAAGGGTGAAAAAATCGCGTTTCTGTGCCGTGGAATCGTTATCCATCGCGTTTTTTTTTGTTTCCTGCTCCGCTGAAAAGAAGTCCACGAAAAGTCTACTTTTTGCTTTCTTGTCATACTACTATACAACATCATGAGGAATAAATAAAGCTCCAGGGAGAGATTTTGTGGAACATTATAATTAACGATGCTTGTACCATCTTTCCCGACTGTCTGTCAATAATAATGCACGGTTATGGAACGACGGTCATTGACGCATCGAAAGAGGATAAAATGACAGAATTGTGTTCAGTGACAGAATCGTTTTTATTCTTGCAGTTCACTGTCGATCGATCGATTGTGTATTTAAAGTTAACTTATTTAAAAAAAAAAAAACTAATTGCTACAAAAGAAACTGAAGTTAAGGAATTGTCTCTAATTTGAAGGATTTTTTCTGTCAATAAACCCTAGCTATTTTATGTATATGTACTGCTTTTCATCAATTCACCACGGAAGGTTAGGCAAGGGTAAAAAGTCACTTCACTTGTGCATATGAAAAAAGCCAGACGGTTATTATTCTCGAATTGAGAAAATTTTGCATTTCAAATGAGTGAATTTGAATCACGTCTCATTCCACAATACACTCACGAGACTGCCGAGAATGACGGCACACCCCAAGCCAGTTGCCATGCTTTGCATTCGTTAGGAGAGGTTTTTCTCGCTTTTCAAAAGAAAAATTCATACATGTAATTAAAACTGTTCCATAAAGGCCTCGTTCGCTGGCAGACATTTTGAAATGGAAAATCCAAGTTTGGAAAATCCAAGTCCGTGGCTTCAACGCCCTCGAACAAAAAGGTTCTGATTTCTTTGACACATTCTAATAGTACTGAAACTTGACATTCCTACAAACTGTTATCAAGTTATTTCGAGCTTGATTAGTTTTCAAAATTGTGAAAATTAGATTGACTAGATATGCTGTTAAATTTTAAATTAAGTTTACGTAAAATGAATTGCGAAAACCGTTTTCAACGAAAACAAAAACTTAAATTTAATGCAAAAAACAAACTGTGTATTCTAAAATAGGTAATGTTTTATTAACATTAAACGGCAAATTTTTCTCATTTAAAATGGGTAGAAACAAATTCAAACAAATCGAGTAAGAACTATCGGAAAGTTAACCCTTTTTCCGTTATTTGCCATTCTGAGGCTCAGGGTCGAAAACAAACGGCACGGAATATTGCCATCCGCCGATTCTATCATGGTTATTCCATGCAATTACCCGTCACCACCGCTTTCTACGTTTTCCGGGCTTTATGTTCAATGCATCGTGACAAACGCTGCCAAGCAAGTAAACCCACCGCAATTCCAAAAAGGGGCCACGAGTCGATTGGTCCAAAATTGAATTGGAAAAATTTCAAAAGTTTATTCTCCCTGCACGAATTCCACCATCAAAATTCCTTTATTCGGAAATGCGAAGTGTACTTAACGGCTGCCGGTTGTAAGGGCAACAGGTACATTGGGTTTATATATAGCCGTTAAAAATAACATTTAAATAGCCACTGATTTTCGAATACAATTTGTGTGGAAAATGTCCGCATGATAATTCAAAAGCTTTGCGGGCTTCGGTTGGGATATTTTAAAGTGGAAATATAAAGCAAATATTGCGGTTGGCCACTTGGATGTGCACTCTAATGAATTCGTAAATCGAAAATGAGTGCAAATATTGGATGATAAAACACACGTATTACTGTGCAATTATTCAGCAGAACAAACATAATGTTTCAACTGTATTATGATGAAACAATATAACTTGGTTATTGCTGTACGTCGTTGGAAAACAAAACAATGCAAAATGTGTACGAGCGTTTTTCTTATATTTCGTGTGTGATTTTATTCATTTTTCTGAAATTTCGTCCTCAGATCCAGAAATCCCTTAATAAAATACGTTTCCAATTCATTTGTATTAAATGTAGCCAGTAACATCATTGATCACAAGAAAAAGTAATACAAGGTTATTCCACTTTTAATTGAAGTTTTTTCTGCCATCTATCGATGCTGTTTCGATTATTTTATTTTCGAAAACCCTATCACTTTTGATTTAATTTTTTTTTCATGGATTTCAAATGTTCCTATCTTGTCAACTAGAAAAAAGCAAAGCCATGGCGCTACATTCCGATTCGGAACTTGACATTCTGTTTACTATACACAGACTTCGCAGGACAATTGCGGGGCTAGCGCTACGATCCTACTGACACTAACAGTCTAGCCCGAGTCAAGACTCGAACCTTAATTTTTTCCAGTTTAAAAGTTATTTCTAAATATAACTGGAAAATACTGCAACGTAGTTGATCTTATTGATATTGGTTTCTTTGTTTCTTAGATGTATTCGGCTCAATACAGGTATTTCCGAAATCGAGAATCCAACCACAGAAGTCATTTTGAAAACGACCGACAGATGGCATTCGCATTCCAAGATAGCTACTCTCGGTGTCAATAAAACAACTTAAAATGGCCAAATATCACGAAATACAAATGATATTCCCGATAAAAGCTGGAAACGACGTTATTTTGACATTCAAGGTTGCGACTCCGGGTTTTTGAAAAAGAGGGCAGAATGATAAAAAGTAATGCAGTATGAGTACTCCCTGAACCAGGATAATGTCCGAAGATCTGAAAAGAATCTGAAACGCCATTTAGAATTACAGGTCACCTTAAGTCTTGAGACCGCAAAACGCCCCAGATGCCAATTAAATTTCAAGATGGCCACCTCTAACTTCAAGAAAACTGCTAAAAATGGCCAAATGACACCCAACTTGAGAATTTCCTGAACCGGGATAATGTTCCGTAAATTGACCTCAGTTCAGCTAGTTAAATAATCTTTTGGTAATTTATATTCGAGAAAAATATGATTCAAATTGGCGAACTGATCTCTCTTTTATCGCATTACACACACACACACACACACACACACACACACACACACACACACACACACACACACACACACACACACACACACACACTTACACACACGGCACACCTTTGACGTTTGCGGCGACAGACCGATCATATCCATGTCACTCGGATTCTTGCTAAATCTAGTTTCTGCTGGTCGTTCCTCCTGCATTCTAGCTACATGGTCAGCCCGCTAAAGCCTGCCGTGTTTTATCCTCTTGACCCTATCCGTAAGCCTGGTACACTTCATGGTTCATGCGTCTGCGTTTTACCACAAAATTCTACGCTCAAAAACACCAAGATCTCGCCGATCGGCTTCTTCAAGTGTCCTTCATGTCATAGAGGGCTACCGAGAGAATCAGCACTTTATAGAGTTCTAGTTTTGTACGGATTTGCAGGCTACGGGACTTCGACTGGTCACGCAATCCGTAGAAAACCCTGTTTGCGACCGCTATCTGCCTTTTTACCTCACGGCTAATCATTGACGCACTTCACCAACTCAGATAAATAAACTCGTCGATTACCTTAAATATCAATATATCCTCATTTATCACCGACGCAGCATCAACATCCGAAGGACCATCACGCTCTCTACCAGCTACCATGTACTTGATTTTGGCAGAGGTCATAGCCTCATTCTCGCAGCTTCCCTCTTGAGAGATGTAAAGGCCTCTCACAACGCTCTACGGTTAATACCATTGATGTCGACATCATCCACAAAACCAAAGAGCATATGAGACTTCATAATGGTACCACTTTTCTGCACGCCAGACTTCCGTATAGCACCTTCCAATGCTATGCTGAACAATTGATTTGACAGCCCGTCACCCAGCTTCAAACCATCTCACGTTACGAAAGCGTCCGACAACTCAACGACTACCCTGTCGCATGATGTGAAACCTTCAAGGGCGGCACGAATTAGTCTAATAAGCTCTGTTTGAAAACCCTGTACTACTAGCATAACACTCCATAACTCATTTCTCTTAACTAAAGTCTATGAACAGATGATGAGTCTGCAAGTTGAATTCTCGAAATTTATCGAGGATTTATCGCAAGGTGAACTTTTGGCCCGTAGTGGAGAGTCCACCTCGAAAACTAGATTGGTACTTGCCAACGAACGTTTCCTGCAACGGCCACTGTCTGTGCAACATGTTACGAGAAAGAAATTTTGTACGTGGTATTGAGAAAAGTTGAGCCCCTATAACTACTACAGGTTTGGCGGTGGACATCTTTGAAGATGGGGCTATGAGACCTTCCAACCAGTGCTGATTAAAGTCATTTTCCCCAGCATAATTCTTCGAAAATAACAGCCAATCATTTTCAATTTTCACTTCCAATGATCGCAGCACTCTTTCAGATACACTCGATTTTCGTACTAGTAACGTGCTGTTATACTCAGATGAAATAGATCGCGCGCATCGTTCACGGTTACGGAATAAAATTTAACGACAAATCCATCCAAATGATCTTCACTTCAAAGCGAAAAAGAAAAACAAACAGTCCACTCAACCGAAATGAACTTCACCTTGACAGTTCACTTCCATGCAAAAAGCGAGAAGGGAGAACTCTGAAAGGATTGTAAAACAATAACGTTTATGGATGCTTTTTTTCACTTTCACTCAAGAGTGTCAACAAATATCAACCCTGCTTCCAACCAGTTCAAAAAGGGCAATTTTTCATGATATAGCTTCCGACTTGGAAAGTTCGACGGGAAGCAGCCTACAGCTCCTGCTCTCAGTGCGTCGTTTTTTTTCGGCGATGAAATCTGTTTTCAGCGGCTTCAGCTACTCGATATCTCCCTCTAACATGTCGCAGTCACAGCCAACCTGTGATCTCTGCGAGGCTTTTCTCTTCCGTCGCTTGCTGGCACTCAGCGTCAAACCAGTCATTGGACGTGGCTGCCGCAGCAGTACCCAACACTTCTTGTGCTGTAGTACTGATCACACTGTGGATATGTTTCCACTGTTCATTCAGGTCCCGAACAACATGCGAATACTTTGCAACCACAACTTTAGTGTTCGTCTTTAGTGTACCGCTAGATGTTCAACCGTATCTTCCCTGTTATCCTCGATTTCAATACGTTGAACAGTCGGGCGCGGGTCTTGCACACAATAAGACAGCGATGCGAGTGTACCTTTGGTTGTCGGAACGTCTGAAAAGAGCCGACCATCGATCAGAACATGGTCGATCGATCTGAAACCAGGCCACTCCATTTAGGTGCGTTTAGGTTGCTGTCGAATATTCCCGCATGCAAAATAAGTGCTACAGATGCTTATGCCTCTGCTGACAGCGAAATTGATAAACCTCAGGCCATTATCGTAGAGTGGAAGCGTTCTCAACCAAATACGGGGTGGAAGAAGTCCTCCTGCCCGACCTGCGCGTTTGCATTTCCGATGACGATCTTGATGTCATGTGCTGGCTGTGTTTCTCTTTCTCGTCGCCGGATATATGATTGGTCGGTGGGTACACATTGATTAAGCTGTAATTGAAGAACATGCCCTGAATTGTCGATACGCATATACGGTCACTGATCGGCCTTCATCTTAAGACACGCTTCCTGTTTCCCAACCAGCACAAAACCGACTCCTCTTTCTGTTTTCACGTTGCCGCTCTGTACTAGAAGTCATAGTTTAATAAAGTGTACCCAATAGGATCTACTGCCCGGAATTCACGTTCTCCCGTTTTCAGCCATCGCACTCCCTGGATAGCTGCGACATTCACATTCACCATCCTTAACTCTCTAGCCAGGAGAGTTCAGCGTGCCGGCTCGAGTAGAGTCCTTGCATTGTTTTATTACCTGGATTGTTCGTAGTGATTCATAGACGGTATGCTACCTTACTAAAATCACGATCCCTAGTCTTGTGATGATCTAGCGAGGCACCGCATTTCTTGATTGAACCGCCCGCTCTAGGTCAGACACTGGTGTATGCCGCTCCTAACATGGGGACACCGCCTCGTAGTCAGCATGCGACCGAAGTTTCCAGTGGGGATCGGTTACCAGATCTCCTCTAAAATTACTCGAATCCCGGTAGACACCCTGTGGAGGTTGGGATAGGAGCTATTGAACAGAGATGAATGACCACAACAGGGTCTCAAGTGACAAGTTTTTAGCCATTTACCAACTTCGCAATTTCAGTGCCAAACAAATTGAATAACAAATATATTTCCTTTGATTGATTGATAGGATGTATAAAGACATGGTGTAACGGTTTGTCAAAAGCAAAATAGGCCGTATTGGAAAAAAATTGCCAGCGAGTAGGTTTGTTTATAAACAACTAGGGCATAAAAATTATCGCATCTCATAATATATCATTTGGATGCATTTAAATTATAAATATGGCAATGCTACATACCTTGCTACCAATATTCATTAATTTGAGAAACAATTTCCAACTTAAAACACCTCAATTTGCGGTATTCAATTGCCTAATTAGTAAAGATATACGTATCAACACGAAGAAGTTATTCGCTGTTGCATAGTGATTAGGGTGTCCCAAAAAATCGATGTTAAAAAAGTCAAGGTGCTCAGCCCTGAATTGAAAGATAATGTTATTTATAACATTTTTGTAGAACATTTCGACTTTCTAAAAGGTCGTTTTCAGGTTGCCCAAACATGATTTATGAAAAAATGACTTTTTTTAGCTACAAACCCACTTTCTTGCACTTTTTTCAATTCTGTTCGATTCCTACATTTTTTCGTACATTTTTGTATTTTTGTGGAGTTGTTTTTTAATATTTTGCCTGGTTTGGCTCGGCATTGTATTCAGTTTTTTGACTCCCAGAGCTCATTAAACATCACAAAAAAATTATTTTTTCCAAATAGTTTTTAGAAAAAACCCTTCAAAACACAAATAAAAAAAACTTTGAGCAAGAACTCAAATTTTCATTGCAAAGCGGGATTTACCACGAAAATTTACATGAAAAAAGATACTTGATATCTTATCGAGGAGCTGAGATATTGGCATTTTTCTATGTGATGGGAAACTATGCATTTTAACAAATATGTTAAATAACTGTTTTATTTTAGGAGATAAAAAATAACAATGTTCAGAAAACAAATGCATGTTTGGATGGCTGATAACTTAGTAGAAGGTTTCAAAATTTAGAAAAATCTGCGAAAAAAGTTAGAACGAAAATTATGATTTTTCGTGCCTTCTAATATAAAACTCAATGTTGCTCGTAATATTTAAGAGATAGAAACATGATATCTTTGGAAAACTTTCTTGTTTTAAGATAACCTAAAACTTTGTCGAAGACAACTTGCGTCTATCTCATTCTGATTAAAAAGTAAATTTTTTATCTCACTTATTGGTGGATTGATCACCCTTTTTTCTACATCAAAAGATGCATTTTTGAATATCCTGAAATTTTTCCGAATATACCTTATTGCTATAATCAACATTTGAATCACTATTTAGGAAATTATACGCACAAACGGCAAAATGAAACACTATGCAATGAAGATATTGAGCTTCAGTGGCATGTTTGACAACATCCGTAGTTTTCCATCACATGTAAAAACGCCGATATCTCAGCCCCCCGATAAGATATCAAGGATCTTTTTTCATGTAAATTTTCGTCTTGAATTTTGCTTTGTAGTAAAAATTTTAGTTCTTGATCAAAACAATTTTTTATATGTGTTTTGAAGGGTTTTATCTGAAAAATATAAGGAAAATTCATTTTTTTGTGATGTTCGTTGGGCTTTGTGAGTCAAGTAATTGAATGCGATGCTGAACCAAATGATGCAAAATATTCAAAACCAACCCCACAAAAATAAAAATACATATGAAATAATTTCGGAATCGAACAGATTTGAAAAAAGTGCAAAAGTGTGTTTTGTAGCTTGAAAAAGTCATTTTTTAATAAATCACGTCTGAGCAACCTGAAAACGACCTTTAAAAAAGTCGAAATGTTCTACAAAAATGCTAAAAAATAACATTATCTTTCAATTTAGGGCTGAGCACCTTGACTTTTTCAACATCGATTTTTTTTGGGACAGCCAAATAGTGATGCTTCGTCTCCAAAAAAACGCTTCCTCACCCCGCGCCTACTTTTTGGTCAAACCGTTACACCATATTCTACTTATCATGGTACCAACCATAGATGGAACAAATTCACCAGCAATTTTACAAAATAAACTACTGCAATGTGATCTCATCAATAATTTTGATAACCATCTAAAAATACTACGTATAACTGGTAACATACGCTAGCTTTAAAACAAAACAAAGGGAGTAAGTTTTTCAATATTGCGAATCATTTTTCAGAAAGACCATGGTACTGGAGAACAGCAATTGACAGTGCAGAATTAAGGCTACTCGATCGAATTCTAGCAGGACACGGATGTGATGTGAGAGAACATTCTATATGGAACTGTCTAAAATATACTCATATAAGATTATACTGGGAAGAGTTTAGAGGTATAGATGTTGCTGACAACTCACATGAAAAAAAAACTGGAAACAAATACTAAAATTTGTCAGAAAAGCAAGATGGAAATTAGGGTAAGGAACGGCATAAGCAGTGGCGCCTTTTTTAATAAGTCGAAGAAAGCGGCCCTCAAACTTCTGAATTTTGATCATTATCGACAATTTCAATGACTAGAACGAACACTCCGATTAGTTAAGCTGTATCACGAATACCGTTCAACACAACGAAATCAAAAACGTGTAAGACGCCACTTATCTCCAACAACAACTCAATATATTTGCACGTTGGTGCAAGTTAAACTGCATGGTACTCAACCCTACAAAATTCTCAGTAATAACGTTCACTAGAAAACACCGTCCGCTACACTTCGATTACAAGTTAGATGGGTCTTTAATACAGCGAGTCGATCACGTCAAGGATCTTGGAGTCTCCTCGATACCAAACTGACATTTAAGCAACATATATCGTTTATTGTTGCTAAAGCCGCTAGACAACTGGGAATGATTTGCCGCATGACGCGGGATTTCTGAAACATACAATGTATAACAACACTCTGTTGCTCGCTTGTTCGGTCCTCATTGGAATTCTGCTCTACTGTCTGGATTCCTCACAACAATAATGCAATCCACCGCATCGAAAACATCCAGCGCCGTTTCGTACGCTATGCTCTTAGAATGCTTCCCTGGCGGCAACCCATGCGTAACACCCGATACGAGGATCGCTGCCAGCTTCTTCAGCTCGATACTATTCAGCTCCGCCGAGAAACAGCTCGCGCCATGGTAGTTTCAGATGTTTTGACTTCACGGATTGACTGCCCGGCCATTCTTCGCCTGATCAACCTAAACGCGCCATCCAGAACCCTGCGGAGGTCTTCTGCGTTGCAACTGCCTTTTCGTCGTACCAACTACTGCGCAAACAGTGCCATCATTGGTATTCAACGAGCCTTCAACCGGGTGTCAACTGCTTTTGACTTTCACTTATCGCATCAAGTTCTACGTGCAAAATTTGTATCTCTGTTTCGTAATGTTTTATATATTAATAACCATTAGGACTAATCTTGAAATGTCTGTTGGTAGAGCTAATAATAACACAGAAAAATCCTTGAATAAATATCAATCGAAGAAAACAACCAATATTGCAGCCATTCAGGCGCCACTTCAGGTGCTGAAGAAAACCCCTAGGACAGGACCTGACAACCGGTGTCCGTTACATGGAACCAATTGCGACACGCGTCACCTGTGAAAACGCTACTTTATGTTTTCTGTAATAAAGCAAACATAAAATAGCGTTTTCACAGGGAACGAATTACCTATTACCACAGATAACTATAACCGAGTTTTGTGCATTTCAAAATTCGAAGTGGTTGCTCACCTTAATCCAGCTTCTATTCTATGTGCTGAACATCCGAAGAACTGGCATCCACCAGTGAAAAGGAATATGTCCCACTCGTAGAAGATTGTCTAGTGACTGACTGTAGTTTGGCTCTTCCGCTATATTTTGGTAAGCTTCGCTCTAGTCAAGCCGAGCAAGTAAAAGCTGTAAAGGCAATGATAAATCTCGCCAAACATGTGAAAAGGGCCCATGTGCCATATGTAAACAAGCCACAATTTCACGTTTTTCAATAAATACAAGCTTAATCTACCCGTACAAATAAGATTGTTTGATTAAGAGTAAATTCTATTATCAATAAAGCTTATTGGTAAGGGCAGATTTCGCTTGTATTAATCAAAAAACGAGAAAATGTGCCTTGTTTACATATGGCACATGGGCCCTTTTCACATGTTTGGCGAGAAATGGTGTTTGTTTTAGCCCTGTTATGGCTGCAAAGGGATGTAAATGAAAATCTAAAACCGAAAAAAGTTAATAATATGTCCAATTTCAAATGCTAATAAATCGGTTAGTATTCGATGGATTTCCTACGTTCTTGCAGCAATAGATTGGAAAATCTTCTAAGATTCTTCCCAAATGAAGATAATTGTAAATTTATTATTCACACTATCGTACTATTAAAAATAGTCGACCCTTGTCAAAACGAAAAATTCGGCCTCTGATTGGTCGTTATATGATTGCTTCCCAAGCACGGTTGACAGAATCATTGACCTTGTCATTTTAAATGTGCAATTTGGCCTATATAAGAGCCTGTTTCACTCGAATCCGCTCATTATAATTCTAGACTGCAACAGGAGCAGTCCTCCCTTAGCAGCAGCAGTGGATACAGTAGCAGTAGCAGTGCAGCGGATAACGGCCCAAGCTGTGGTATGGCAACGGATAGCGGAGCGCGTCTCAGCATCGATAGCAGGACCAGGTGATGCAGGGCAGCGAATACCTATGGCAACAGAAGCGTCCACTACTGTGGCAACGGGGATAGCGCAGCGGCTGACGTTGGTCTCAGCATCAATATAAGCAGGGCCAGCTGATGCAATGTGGCATTTTTGTGAAATGCTGTCTCTGAGCGATAGCAGGCCCACTAGCAAATGCGTCCAATGAAATAACGTTCTGGAAAGCTTTTCAGTGTTTATTTTCCCCCAAGGAATACTTTATTCGCACTGCCAGTGATAACGCAAAGATGTGATCGGCATCTTATCAAACATTGAATTAAACAACAAATTGTCCTTTTCGGGATGAAATAAAAACCAAATTGAAGAGTTAATATTTTCTCTTGAATCAGTTTACACATTCAAGAAATTTGGAACAGATATATATTTGGCTTCATCTCCGTGTCTCAGAACGTACTTTATTATGTTTTCCTTCAGTTATGAGCACAACATCCGAAAAGCTTTCATTATCAGCATGAAAAATAATTTTTTGCATATTTAAAATTCAGAAATTATCAAGTCCAAATAATGACAAGCTGTTATATTATTGAGAATGGTCAATCCTTGTTGAAGCGCAAAATTCGACTGATCTGATTAGTCGTTAATATGATTGCTTCCCAAGCACGGTCGACAGAATCATAGACCTTGCCATTTTAAATTTGCTATTCGTCTGTAAAAGAGTAAGGATGGATAATATTGACTGAAATGGCTATCGATAGTTATCCATGATTTCCTACTACTATCGATAGGTTTTTCATCCCTGTATAAGAGCCTGTTTCAGTCGAAGCCGCACATAATAGTTCTAGACAGCGACAACAGCAGTCTTCCCTTAGCAGTAGCAGTAGCAGTGCAGTGGATACCAGGCGGATAGCGGCCACAGCTGTGGCATAGCAATGGATAGTGCACTAATTGCAGCCTATCTCAACATAAAAAAAAACATTGGCATGGCAACGGATAGCGTAGCAGTTGCAGCGGGTTTAGCATCGATAGCGGCTGATGCAGTGAGGCACTTTAGTAAAATCTAGTCTCTGTGCGATAGCATTCAATGAAAAGTTGACTCATTTTGACAACGCATGAGCCGTCTAGTTTTGAGTGTTAAATCAGCTTTTCACTGTTTATTTTATCACAAGGAATACTTTATTCGCACTGTCAGTGATAGCGCCAAGATGTGATCGGTATCTTATCCGATATTGAATTGAACAACAAATTCAAAAATGACTGACACGCAAGCAGCCGGGTTTTCTCTCTTGTAAAAGTATTCTACTTCATCCTTGCGGTCGTGGCTTTGCACACAACCCTCCTGTGATTTTTTTTCTTCACATAAATTTTTAGACCTGTTATGCTCCACATTTTGCAAAATTGCATTAGTCATTTTTTCACCACCGAAAACAAATTAGAGCAAAAACCACCATGAAAACGTGACTGCGAAAGGAATGTTTCGGACAAAAAATATAACTTTCTAGTACTTACTTTTACTATATGCAATCTATTTTATTAAAAAACTTGATTTTTTTATACAACTCCATTGAGTCAATGGAGTTGTATAGAAAAATCATATTTATTTAAATAGATTGTTTATAGTAAAAGTAAGTACTAGAAAAATAGAATATCTTGAACCTTTAAGTAGCGTCTGAAGTTGATTACTGATTTCAGGGCATTATTCTCATTTCAGAAATATCCATTTTCGTGGTTTTCGGCTCCCAGGCCTTTTAGCAGAAATCGGAATTCGCCATTATGAACTTCAAAATGACAGAGGTGATCGATTTTCGGCCTCTGAATGTTATCCTCGTATCGAAAATACCCATGTTGGATCGTATTTGGAGTTTTTTTCGGCCCTGATTGATCAAAATCTGGGTTCGAAACAAGGCTAGCATCATAAAATCACTATTTTCCACATGTTGATGAACGCCAAAAATATGTCAAAAATATACCTGGGAGCTCTTGTACAACGAACAAATTAATACACGTACACCGGATGAATTGGAGATGAGAGAAACTAGTAACATGAACAAATTAAGCGACAGTATGTGTTGTTTCTTGACTTAGCCCATTCCGAGCGGAGAGAAATAATTTTTTACCTTAAAAAATGAACTTCAAACTCTTATTACTATTTAACTATATGCACAACTGGCAGAAACTGTATTGCACATGGAAGATCAATCTGTTTCAAGTATAAATGTTTAACTTTGAAAGTTTTAATGTAAGGTGATGCCATATGGCATCACCCGCCGGGAATGGGTTAAGATGAATGATATTTCTTTTTTAGTAACAAATTTATACCAAAAACGAGATTTTTTTGTTAAAAATTTCAAAGAAAAAAACCAAAATTTTGTGTGCAGTAGTAACAGCCATTATAAGATAATCGTGATCTCGTAACATGTGCAAAATATGTGCAATTTCTAAATAATAAATTTGTTACGAAAGGGAGAATTTTTCGTTATTGCTTTCAAAGTAACAAGTAAACTACCAAACTACCCGACTCAAACTCAGTGTCATTTGAAAAGTTTTATTTTTTTAGTTTAAAAATTAAGTTTGGAACTTTGTCATGAATGCAGTATAGTATAGCAAAATTCAAAAACTACAAATAAGTTCTAGCAACAATTTTTTTTCGTATGAAAGCTCTGTAGCTGTCAAAATAAAGATTATTTATTTTACTTGACATGATAGTTAATTTTGTTGCAGTTTGCATAATTTACTCCTGTTCTCAAAAAATAGATTGACAACCTGAATGCCATTTTATTCCACGATTTCTTCATTACAAGTCACTTTACCACTTTTTATCAATATTTCTAGATTGGGCAGCTTTTGAAGCATTTGAATAAATAGTACATAAAAAGTTGCCTCACCACAGTTGTACACCTTGGCTCGAAACACAAAATATTTCAGTTCTTAACCTTGCAGATTAGTATCGAAGTAAAATTTAAAAATCTTAAAAAACCGTAATGATTCGAAAATTTGCTACTGTTTCAAACATTCTGTATACAATTTATTTTATTACTGCCAAAAAGATTAAATGAAAGAATTGAAAAATTAAATAAAATGTATTGTAAATGTTAGTATTGCTCTCTCTCTCTCTCTCTCTCTCTGCCGTATCGTATGCTCAAATCTCAGATAGGATAACCAATCTGTCAACACACCAACGAAAAATTCAACTCATCTTCAAGGTTATGTATGTTAATATGAACAAATGTCAACAAGCTCCATCCTGTATCGCAATTAATTCCTTAAAAATTAGTTGTTTTGCCCTCTCCAAACTGCATCAAACAGCTCAAAACGATGTTAATTATTGTTCGATATATAATGCAATCGAATCCGAAAGTAATGAAATTTGTTAACATGGTTCTTATATCAACTTTTACTAATTATATCTCCATACATCACTCGGCGGCTATCCAACTCATTAACTCTCCAACAACATTAACTGTCGTATCCGTCATCACCGAGGGACGCTTCCTATCGATTTATGTCCGCCCACTTCCCTTTCCACCGTGCAAACCGTGATGAATACAATGAATTACTCGTCTCGGGCTACCTTCTATCCTCGCAGAGCGCAGCGACAAAGCTTAAGAATGAAGGCGCACACAACAAATAAGAGATTCGTTGGCAGGCGAAAACTTCACCACTCACCTTTCCTCCCGTTCCCACCATTGCGTCGCGCCACGTCAAGTTATCGTTTTCCCAGGTGACTTTGCGCCGCACGGATAACGCGCCATCAGGATTAATATGTATTCGGAGGGTAAATGGAAAATGACTCACGGTTCTGCGTACCTACCGTTCCGTGCGAGAAAGTTCTGGCCATAGCCAAGTGGGAGCCCCGCTATGATGAGGCATTCGAATTCATAAAGCAGTGCTCCTTGGGGAACGTTCTACTGCACAAGACGATGAAAGGCAAAGAAAAGTACCTGGTTGCCGCCGTTATTGTGGTAATGTAATACCGACAAGCGGGCGACTTGTTTGTGCGTTTGCCATCCACTGATCCGTCTGGCTTATTCAAGCTATGAAAACATTTTTCTTCCATTTTTTTCTTCACCCACCTTGGTAATAATAAAACGTCAGAATTGTCTATGTGCTGTCACAAGCCGGATAGAACCTTATTGTTTCTGTCTGTACATCAAGTTTTTGCGCAGTTCTCGGAGAGGATGCTTTGAGAGAACTATAACTCGTCAACAGTTGACAATTAAGTTCTACAAAGTATACAGTGTATTTAGTTGGAAATGTATTTAGTTGGAAATAAGCGTAATACAGACTAAGTATGAATGTACCTCATCAAGACGGGATTCAAACCCGTAACCTCCCTGTTTTCGGCGTGGTGCTTCATATAATTAAACTAATGGGAAATTATACTTTTGTTGACAAGCACTTAGAAGCAGTCATAAGACTATTTTTGTCGGAAATTTACACGGCGCCACAGAGAAATATCAAAACGAAACCCGAATTTTATCGCTGCCAAGTCTATACTGATGCTTTATTTTTAGAAAAAAACCTCAGTAACTCAATTACTCAAATTGCTTACATTTATTTTTTTAACTGCATTAGAGCAGTAACCAAACTTAATCTCCATGCACGTTCAATTTAACGGTGGGGTACGCAATTTTTTATAAAAATAGTAATAATAGAACAATTATGGTGATGTCAGGTTAGACGGAGAAATGAAACACACCTTGTTAATCGACAGCCCCTAGTGGTGATAATTGCTCTGAGCCCACGTTTCGATACTTACAGTGGAATAACAAAGCCATGCGATTATTATAAATGATTGATACATGAATACTTGAGAAGTCCGACCTATACTGACCAAAACTCATGCTAGTGTAAAAGACTTTTATTTGTGGATATAAGTTTGAGTATTTAATTCAAAAATAATTTTGAAAGCTTCTTTTAACATACGATAAGGGAAATCTTAAAGTATACCTCGAAGAATCAAGACACATCCTGGTACAGTTCGATTCCTGTATTCATAATTGACCAACAAGAAGCAACCAGTAGAATCATTCCAATCGATCTATATCCGGAGTTATACCGGAACGGTTGAGTTATTCACTGAAACCCAATAAGCGTAAGATGATGGTATTGTCAAATAATTTATCATTTCTTCGAACCGATATTGAGGCAAATGTGAAGGCATTTTCCGATCTCCTGTTTTATCAAAAAGCAATCAGAAAGCGATAGCACCGTACTTATCATGGCGTCAAAAATCGAATCGAAAACCTGTCATCCGATATAGACTACGACACTTTTACTCCTTGCTTTTGGGTGGTGGGATCCGACTGGTGAGCTTCGATGGTGTTACTTCGCCCAGCAGTCCCACGTTCGGAACTGTCAGAATTTTGATTAAAAAATGATTGTATTGTGAACATTGATCCCTCGATTGGAAATGTGACGGATAAAACACTTCCATCGTGCGGGCACACCGGTAGAAACTAGCCTCCCGAGGCCAATTCTTACCCTCTTCATATTTTCCAGAAAGGAATAAATCACCAAGTGACCTTGCAGAGTCGGATGATGGTGCGCAGACTAAACAGGAACGGATGGGTATATACTTATAGGGTTACTTTTCCGTTTCGAATAACGAATATTTTCATCGATACGGTATATGTGGAATACGAAGAACTATCGGCTCTATTCAGTAGATTCCATAAATTTCATCTTTCGGTCGGTTTTTATGTTACCATCAGTGGTAGTAATAGGGAAATGGACCTATTTCTGGTTTGTTTAATATTTTTCCTAGAACACATATTCTGGCTGATGAACGGCAAGAAATATTACTCCCATACCCTACATCGGTCTCAGAAGCTAACGCGATGGATGTTTTTTTGCGTAACAGGTTCCTGGAAGTGTTTGATTGAATCGTGATTGCATTCTAAATAAGTCGAAATATGCCAAGACCCCGCCGGGAAAATAGGAATCCTTTTTTACCCCCCACATTCGCACGGGAGGGCTACATTTAGCGCAGTGCAACTGTTCGAATTCACTGTGTGTCGGTAGGGAATAACTGTTTATGCAAATTGGACCGAGTAACACATCTGGCGGGCATGAAGCGTAAGCGTCATTGTTCCGGTATCCCATTGTGCTGTGAAATATTGATAAAATGGTATTGTTTTGGAGTCCCTTTCCGAACGATTCTAGTATGAACTTTTAGCCCATTTGGATTGAAATTCAATTTGTTTGTTTCGGATTTATATCATGACATTCTGCTTTTATCTCGTACCGAAATGCAATTGATCGTTGATCTCTCTGTGTATCGTCCGCTGAGGACAAAAGTCAAGGTAACGTATGCCCTGCCATTTTGATTGAATTTTATATATGTGAAAAATTGTCAACTTCTTTGTGTGTGGGTTAAATTATGAGCTCTTGTAAAAGTAAACCTTCGTAAATCATAAAGATGGCTGATGCGAATAATCTTGATACGTTTTAAACTTGATTCTTCATAAATTGTTCATTTGTTATCAGGAATCGATAGAAGCTGCTTGATATCATCGACTAAAAATGGCAAAAAGTGATAAAAATTGCTACAACGAGATGCAATGATTTACAGATTGGAGGAAACAAAAGCAACTCTACCCAAGTAACACGTTTACGCACAGTAGGTGAAAAGTCACTTATCTCTATATAACAAACGATTTTCAATCTGGCGAATCTCACAGAGCACTCTGACGTAAATAACACACCAGCTCACAGCATACCATAACGTTCAGTAGTGTTTCAAACGCTAGCTGACATAATGACTTATGAAAAGGGCATATTTACGTTTGGCTGAAGCGAAGCGTTGTACCGTTTTGCTTAAAACTCATTTATTCTCAAACATAATTAAAATCTTCAACGCAGTAATGTATGTTTTTAAATAGATTTCATAATGTTAAATGAAAACTTTCAACGTTGATTTTCTCGGTTCGACGAAAATGTTAGATTGGTTGGTTTGAAAAATTACGCGAGATTTCTTGAAAATGGTATTTGCTTCAAATTGTGTATCATACATACCCTATCGAACTTTATACACCAATAAATAGCCTCTAGCTGACAGCCTGCTTGAAAAACATCGATATTTGGGTGTTTTTAGTTTTCAGCAAACTGGAAGTCGCCACATCGGGCTTCAAATTGGAACATGAACTCGAACATGAATTATAGGGTTCAAAGCATTATATCGTTAATGGAAATAATGCCATCTTGGGTTTTAAAATGCCATCGTACACTATACACAATATTGAGTTCCCAGTTCAAAAAATATCAATACCTAGTAGGGAGTATTTCAACATTCTTTGCCAATTTGTAACCTATAAAAAGTTATGGTCGTATCATGCCAGCAAACACTCCAACAGGACGCTGAATTATCAAAAGCGAATAAATAATTTTCATGTATCTTCCCCTAAAGTCCATTAAAAGCCTACAAATTGACGCCTTTCCCTATTTAATCCTATTTTAACTAAAACAAGCCATACGAAACGCAGAAAATAAAGAGCAACAAATTCGCAAAAGGCCGAATTTTCCACACCGCTTTATTATGTTGTCTTTATCGTCTTTATCCGCTGCGCTCGTTTGAACTAGATTACGGAAAAGTTACTGCGACCGAGCAATCCGTCAAGTGAGCGGACCGGTTGTTTACTTTCAACAAATCACCGCAACCGAAAATCGGTTGGAAAAGGACGATGTCGGACAAAGTTAAGCCAAGCTAATCTGCCTTGTTATCTATGTTGACCCATTATCAAGATTTAGGAGTCGGTTATCTGTGAAACAAGCGACAAACTTGATTTACAGACATTACTAGTCATTTTATGGTGACTGTAAACTCTGTTATGAGATGTGCGGGGTTCAAAGAAATTTCTTTTTGCAACATTACACTCAAAATATTTGTCACGTTATAATTACCGGAAAAGTTATGTGAAGATGTTCTACTGTCATTTTCATCTAGTGAGATGATTTATCCTGTTGATATTATATGCGTTTCATGTAAATTTCAGGTGAAATTAACTACCGGTAAGAACTACCGATAAAGTGGAAAGCATTTGATTAACTGATAGCTACTATGTTTTATAAAACGTGTGATTTTCAATTAAGGTATATTTATATTTAAGGTAGAATTTGAGAAAATTCTTAAGAGAGAGAAAATAGTTTTCAGAATTTATCGAAATAGGGGAACTGCTCCATTATTCATCTCATTAAGCCGATATTCACGAAGAATGCACGGATTAAACCATAAATTTTCATGAAATCATTGAACAAATAAACAAAATACGCTTACGTGCTCTTATAGAATCGTTCAGTATTGTATATTTAGTAAATTTAGCTAGATTTATCCTGAATTTTGTAAAACAAACTATTTTGCCAAACGCTTCCATATCCATCTCAAAACTTAGATCACTGCTCAATTATTCATCTCATGACGCACAGTGCGTTGAACATATGGAAAGCTTGGACAAAAGTCAAAATCCTTCGTATAAGGCATTATTTCAGCACAATTTCTATTTAAACGACTTTTTTATGAGAAATACTATACAAAAGACCAAAACTTGATTTATCTCCTAGGGTAAGTGAACCAATTATGGTACTAGTGAAAAATTTAAATGTGTGATATAGTTTGATAATACTATGGACTAGAGAGTTTGAACAATATTACAGTATTAGTATTACCAAACTGCTATCATTGTGTTGATTCGATCGATTCGATCGGCCAGCTTTATCGATAAAAGGCACCAATTTTTTTTAAGAGGAAGTCACACAAAGGTATTGTAGATTTCAGCGTAAAGGAAGGGTAACTAGTGGGGATCCAGAGAATAAACCCATGCTTAAAGCCCTTTTTGACATCGAATGGCCTGATTCTACTAAGGTCATGGGCGCAACTACGGGGGGGCTAGCCTGAAGCCCCCCCTAGAAAGTGTTTAGCCCCCCCTAGAATTTCCCAGAGAATGATTGTATTCAATATATCTACATTCCATATTACTTATCAGAGCATCAAAATCAACACAAATTGAGATGTCGTCATTCATTGGCTAAGAACTAGTTCTGCACCCAGAATCGATTCTCAACCCTTGCTCTCTTACTCACCTTACCAGTCAGACGAGAGCTGTAATAACTCGTGATGTATCAAGAAGTCGCCATTTTACTTGGTTTTGGGCTGTGTTTCACCCGTTCCCCAGACGTCTCATCACTCGCAAGTCTCTTTCGATCTGGTCGAGCCATCATGCACCCTGCGCCCTTGAATTTCTTGTGACGGTAGGGTTGCTGAATAGAAGTGATTTCACAGGGTTGTCGTCCGGCATTCTTACGATGTGACCGGCCCACCGCAACCTGTTGTCTTTCGCCAGGTGTGCAATGGGGTTCTCTCCAAGCAGCGCTTGTAGCTCATGGTTCAGGCGCTGTCGCCATTATCCGTCGTCCGCTTGTGCTCCATCGTAGATAGTCACCTTCTGTTCGCCGATAGGCACCTTCTGTTCGAAAACACCAAAAGGACTTCCGTAGAGGACTACCGGTTATATCAGGGTTTTGTAATTTTTTGTATCGAAGTGGTCATGTCCGATCATCACCGTGATAGGTGCGTACGTTCTTAATGTCTGAGAAGAACGGGCCGTCGTTGAGAACGTGGTCAATTTGTTTTGCTGCACGTTGGTCGAGGAAGGAAAGGACTTTGGACTGCTAATCCGCGGGAAGCTGCGAAGTTGGTGCATAGCAGGCTGTGCGGGCCGATAACCGGCTTATATAAGTCTTTCCTTCCGTTCATGTCCCCAACGACGATCTTGATGTCTCTACGCGAGCAGCTATCGTGCCTTGCGGCCACAAATCCACCGTACCTTCTCTCCTTTCCGACAAAGCTCCTGGAGCGCAACGATCCGGGATCCGGGTCGTTAAGCGATCTACCGTTACATGTACTGAGCTTCTAATCGTCGTCCTTAAGCAGGTATTAGACGACGCAAATATTTGCTATTTTTGGTACGATTTTTATTTGCACAAAATAAATTCTGTATTAAAAAATAGCAAATATTTGCTTCGTCTAATGCCTGCTTTATTTCGTCGGCTGGGTTTTGAATTCTTGATTCTCCGTAGTATGTTGATTTTAGTATGCTGCCTTACTAGGGCTGCAATGCCTAGTCTCGCGACGGAGCTGCCGCCATAGATGTAGCTGGCGAGACACCGCATTTTATAGTTCAACCGTCCGGTCCGGATCAGTCGCTGTTGGAGCCGCCCCTAGCCTGTGGGGTAGACGCGCAGACAAGCTGCTCTCTAAGGAGAACAACTACCCCTTCCTGTTAGTATACGAACAAGTTCCCACCGGTTCACCGGTTTTTCCTTGGTTGCTCGTATCCCAGTCGGTACCACGTGGAGGTAGGAATAGGGCATTATGCCTTGAACCACACTGGGCTCTATTTTAATCTAACTAGTACGGGTGAACTTTTAAAAAACACTGCCCAGCCGTTTACCAAATCTGGCTCTCCTCAACAACGAATCAGTGTTGCTGAAAGAGCTTGGCGTTGACGGTGTGTTCAAGATATTCAGTACATCTTCGGAGTTTCTATCCCTAAGTGATTTGTTTCTGCTTTTACGATACTATTTTAAGCGTTATTAAATAAGCATATACAAACTCTTTTTTCTCTTTTTTAAAATGACATACATGAAAACTAGCCCCCCCTAGAAATTTTCCTTAGTTGCGCCCATGACTAAGGTTCGAACCCACGACCATCCGCTTGACAAAGCGGACTCTGTAACCTTGCGGCTACGCAGCACACTGTAGATTCACAACTGGCTCACTGGCTTTAGAAGCATCTTCCAATCCAAATACTTCCACCGTTGTCGAGAAAACTGCATCATTTTTACTACCAATTGATTGCTGATGCCAGTTCTCAAATAAGGTTTTGTATGTCTGGCGCGCAAATTGACCTACAAAAATGCAAAAAAGTCTAAAATTCGCACAAACTAGCAGTTGAAGTTAATGTCTATTGTTTCTTTGCCTTTCATAGTAACTTTCAACATAAATCTCAGATTGGAAAAATTTGGTAAATTTTTTCACGACTTGTTTGAAAATTTTGATGTTTTCCAGTTTTTTTTTTGTGAATAACTTTATGTTTACCAACTGCTTGACGATGTTTCTCAATAACAATCACTCTAAATTGTATTTAAATGGATTATACAAACCATTTTTCATATAATCCATGCCAAGCTTCGATCAGAAGTCACTTAGTTTTTGTGTATCAGAGAGAAAGCGTCATGCGCCAATTTCAGTCTTTTGAAACACGTGCTTTTTCACTCGCTAACCTTTGTTTCTGTTTCCACTTACTACGCGTGTCAGAGACGTCAGAAACTTGCACAAATACACTCATACGATGGTAGAAGGTTGCACTAACATAAAAACATAGTTTAAAATGACGAAAAAAATCATCAAATTTTCGACTTTTGTCTATGGGTCAACGCACTGTGCGACGCCCCCACATTCATCACACTGCAATGCACTGTTAATCATGAATGAATCACATTATCATGAATGAACGTAGCCGCAGCCCGTCGTAGTAGGTTACCTAGATATCCGCTGTAGTTGTTTACGTGCAAATATGGTAACCGAGGTAACCACTGCAGTGCTGTTCATTTATGTCAATTATGTCGGAATAATTTTACATTTTCAGTATGATTTGTTCGTATTAACAGAAACCGATTTGCCAACTTTTGATTTTCTTCACGGCAGTGAAAACAGATGAAAATACATACAGTTGAAATTTAGGAATTGTATAAATTCATCTCATATATTTTTGCTAATTCAAGCTAGTTTTTGGATATTTGAGGTGAACGTTTCAAAAATTAAAGTATTCTTAGTGTTGTGAGTGATTTTGTTTAGTGATTAAAATAAAAAATGGTTCGCTAGTTATGAGAAAAACTTTGGTTGGCTGCTGAACGAGTCCCGTTGTAGCTGTACAGAACAATGCGCGGATTTCGTTTTCTGGGGTAGGTGATAGAATTAAATGAGTTTTCGAGTTCAGATGCCCGACTATAATATCAAATTTAGAGTTTTTAAGTGAGTTTTTGAGGATTCTACTTTATGAGAAATCTAAAGTGAACTAAGAAGAATCCATTTCATGGATTAGCAGAGCGATTTAGTTAGAAAATTTGCTTTTTTTCTGCTTGCAATAGTGTTTCAATGTTGTATGAGATGAATATATGGGCTGAGATGAATAATGGAGCAGTTCCCCTATGTTGCTTGATAAATCGCACGGGCATGCAAAATCGCCAATTCGAAAGTGAATTGAACGACATAAAAACTGACAAATATTAAGACATTCACCGGCGAGAATTACTGTTAGGTAGCTGCAACTGTTTATGTTCAGGTGACTCTTGGATCTTTGAACTGAATCTGTGTAAAACCTGTAAGCTAAAGACTCGATGTCGAATTCTTATGATTTTTCTAAGTCTCACTCATTGGCAAGCGATCGAGAAAATCCATTTTATGTTCAGAGACTGAATTACGCAACAGCTTCGCCATTTTGATTTCTGTATATTTTCGCACAGAGATTTCTGTATGTTTTCGCACAGAGAGATACTGTACTGTATCAAATTTAGAACACTCAAGCTCTGATGTAACTTCTTGCACTAAAAATTCAACGAAAATGAACGTTTTCATCGATCCCAAGGGTTTAGCATGTTGGTTATTTTATTGTTGTTGCAATTGAGTGCTATTTATATAAATTTAAATACGTTTTTTACATGAAAATAAAACGAATTTAGAAATCGGCTTTGATTCAAGTCCCGAACACTTCAACGTAATCGCTAAGAGATAGATAGGCAAACCGTCTGAACACTGACTGTCACTTTTTTCAACGCCTGCTGTTACCCCGGAAGTGGCCTTATAGTGAAGATCTATACATCACTGGGTGAAGGACATTTCAAGAAACAAAATGGTAGGTTAACCGCTCCTATATTTATCTCAGTAGCTATATTCATCTCATCACGCCTTTTTGATCAATTTATCGTCAAATTCTACCATATTTTCAACGCAAAACTTTCTGCCGCTTGAGACAATCGAGAAGCAAATAGATTTGCTTTCAAAACTTAGTAGAAATTTGACGGTAAGTTGGACAAATTAGAGAAATAAGATGAATATAGGTGCACCAAGCTGTTGAGATGAATAGAGGAGCGATTACCCTATATAATAATCATTCATTTTATTACACCAGGAGTGTTCGAAGTTTGAGACTGTTCGAAGTTTGAATCAAAACGGTACTTCATTCTGTTTGATGTTGCCAAGTTCACGTAGATACCTACGTGATAAAACATAGTATGCATGTGATTTTCACGTAGATGTTATGTTTGGTCATATAAAATGAATAAGTAGGTATAGAGATAAGTTACTTTTCACCTACGCACACTAGTGAACATATAAACCCGTGTAGAGTTGCTTTTGTTTCCTCCAAACTGTAAATCATCGCAGCTTGTAGCTTCGACTTTTTATCACTTTTTACCATTTTTGGTCGATTATGTTTAGCAGCTTCTTCCGAGTCATGATCACGAATCAAAAATTTATTCAGAAACGAGTTAAGAGCTTATAATAAGTGTTCAATTGATTATTTGTTCAGCTGCTAAAAGCATAGTACAAACGAAACTGCGATTTGTAAATATTTTTCTCAATGAGTGGCACCAACACATTCGTACGTAAATAGGTCTACAAGAAATTTCACGTAACAATAATGTGAAAAATATTTTTAGTGTACCTTAATCCGTTGAATAGATTTTGAAATTAAAGATTAAAATTATAATATAGACGTGACTTGGATAAAAGGTAAGAATATGATTCATGTGCATCTTTTTAAACTTCAAATTTGTGTTATAGCGAACATCAAAAAGTTATTACACTAGTGCTTCAATTGCGTTCAAGCTATTGTTTCACCCATTAGAACATCTATTGTTTTGTTTAAAGGAAAAAGTATCTGAACAATGGTGCCAAAAAGAGAGAATACAATAAGGCTTCGCTTAGGATCGCATACAAAGAACCCAACGAACGATGAGGTGTTCATGTTCTTCGAAGAACGGAAATCTCTATACTGAACGGTGTACGAGACACATGGAAATCATGTCGGAAGCTCCGGTGCAACTTCACACCCAGCATACCAGAGCAAGGACCTTCTATGACGGTATGCAGAAAAGATATTTTACTTGCGAGGCTCTGGATCATCTGAAGGCGAACTGTCCGAAGCAGCAGACGGTGAATGCACATCTGCAAGCTGCGTCCGGCTCGCATTCGAAGGCTGTATCTAACCTTGGCAACAGAATCGGAAATAATGAATATTTTGGATCGTTTGCAAACGGGGTAGTAAAGAGTTTTGTAGGCTACCATCATCAGCATCTGGCATGGTGGTTCTGGACAGCAGGAAATGCCGAGAGTCCGCGACGCATATTGACGCATCGGCAGAGGATGTCATTACGGTTTTGCCACAGAAGGCAGAATCACAAAAGGCAGAAGCACGAAAGGCAGAATCATGAAAGGCAGAACTCTATGACCTTAAACACTAGGCAGAATATTTCAAAAGGCAGAATTTTTAAGGGCACGAAAGGCAGAATCACTGGTAGCAAAACCTGACTCACGATAGCCAAGTACGTAATGGCGAATTGGTGCGAATCCTGGTCACAGTATCAAAGCTGCTACTCTAAATTTTTTATTTAGTATTATTTGGTAACCAGACATAATAACTGGTCACAAGCAATGATCAGTTCTGATGGGAGGTGCAAATCAAGCCTAATTATTAAATCCGAAACGCGCAAACTGGTTGGCTCAGGTCTTCGAGACTCTCACGGCTTCGCGGAGAGTAATTTTTCGATGTAAGGTATAACTTACACTAGTCTCAACGGCTTGTTGGTATTAATAAACAAAAAACAATTCATGCGGCGAAGACGCTTAATCGAGGGCAAGGAACAGAGGCGGCACAAAGCCGCCGTGGTGCCCGCGGTCCGAGCCGGCCGTCGGAAGCGACGGCCTCTCGCATGCAAACAACTGATCTACTGGTTTTCTAGGATTATTCAAACAGGTTTTCTTTCCCTTAGTTAAGTCCGAACGAGCGGTAAGGACAGCATACACTTTGACAATAGAGTTAGCCAAAGGCCGCGAGTGTGTGTTGTTAAAAAGTAAATAGACCATTTTTTGATTCTGCCATTCGTACTCTTTGTGATTTTGCCATTCGTTATTCTGCCTTACGGAATATTCTGTCTTTCGTAATTTTGCTATGCGTGATTCTGCCTTTTAATTTTCTGCCTTCCGTACACTACTGAGCAAGGTAGGGATGTCGAGATGGAGGTTGAATCGAGCAACAAGAAACGGGGGCGTCCAAGCAAACGCAAAGATTCTTATTCATCAAAATCTGAAGCGGTCTCCAAAAAACAAGTAAATGACCTATCGGCAGAGCATAGCCTTCTGCTGGCTCAAGCACGACGTTCAAAGTAGTTGAATAACAAGAATAAAAGCAGTAAGAAGCGTACTGAAGAATTAATGATAATTAAAAACCAAGAAAAATGAATTTTATTTGCTCAGTTGCTACGATTAATCTAAACAGCATTAACACACAGATTAATAAGAACCTTCTCAAAGATTTTATTAACGAGCACAATATCGATAGTGTTTTTTTTGCAAAAAGTGCATCAAGATCAGGAATCGGCCAAGAACTCATCGAGAAATTGCCATCTTTCATCCGGAAGTCCCCGGAAGAACCTGTAGTAGGGGACATTTAGATATAAATATAGAGTGTGACACCACTATCTTCAGGCTTTTCTATCAGGAATCTTGATTTTTTCCAATTTTTTTTATATAATAAAAATATGTTAGAGTGTGCAAATCACGATATAACTCAAGAACGGATCAGCGAAACGGCGTAAAAATTTGTATGTAAGTAGTAAGGGTAAGGAATTCTGGAGCCGGAAAGGGTTATTTTGCTGGTTTAAGACCTCTCCTTCATCTGGAAGGAAGGGCTGCCATACAAATGAAACACAAATTTCTGCATAACTCAAGAACTAATCAAGCAAGTCGTACCAAGTTTGATATGTGGAGGTTTTTTAAACCAAAACATACTTATAAAACGGTTTGAGAACCCTCCCTTTTTTGGAAGGGAGGTGTCCCATATAAATGAAACACAAATTTTCCTATAACTCGGGAACTAATCAAGCAAATAAAATCAAATTTGACATAAGAAGGTTTCAAGGCACAAGACATGTTTCAATGGTTGTTCAATACCCCTCAGTAAGAGAGGGCTCCCATACAAATGGAACACAACTTTAAAACCAATCAGGCAGAAGAACCAAATTTGGAATGTGACGTGACGACTGACGATAATGTTTCTATGATTGGACACCTCTCCCTACTATTGAAGAGGGAGGTAAATGTATATGTATACCTAGGGTCTGTCGTCTGAGAATCATAGAAAAGAAAAAAACGGGGAAATCAGAGATCAGAAAAAATGGGGTTTTTCCTAGTTGTTCTTCTTTATCACTGTTTTGTCTGTTTAGGATCAATTTTATTACCTGCTTGTCTTTTCTTGATTATTTATAATATAAGGTATGATTTTGATAATAGAGTTTGCAAAAAAAATTGTCATTACGGGGGAGGGGGTGGTTGGTGTTGTAATACAGCTACGTAATTATCTAGAAGGAAGTCTGACAGTATGAAGAAATGCTGCGATGGAGGAGGGGGTCGTAAAAAAAAATTAAAAAGCTATGTCATTTATGGATGTTCCTCTAATAAGAAAAATAAGAAAGCAGCGTAAGTGAATCAATTTTGCTGTTGCTCGACAATCAAGAAAGTGGTTGCACTTCGAACCAAACAAGTATTGCCGAGAAAATGACTTAGTTCTTGTATCCTTTTCCCCTCATTGACAGTTTGTTCTGCTTTTATTTTAATAGTTAAATTTGAAATGAAAGGTTGAGTTTTAAGGTTTGTAATGCATCTGATATCAGTCTCTGCTTATATGGGAAGAAAAGTTGAAAAACATAAAATTTTCATTGATCTAGAAAAGTTTTTCTTCACTGTCCGAAAGTGCCCCAGGACTGTCCGAAACTACCACACACACGAGGCATGTTTGGACAAAAAAGAAATTTTGAAAAATTCAAATAAACCAATCAAAATCGCATCAACGCACACTACTAACACGCTTAAATGATATTCCGATGTCCAAGTAACAGGCAAGATGCATTCAGGTTTTGCCTTTCTCCTAGAAAGGTATAGCAATCACTTGCAAAACCAAAAGTATAAAAGTGCTCCAAAGGGCCGAATGGCATATATCACTCGACTCAGCTCGACGAGCTGAGCATTTTCTGTATGTGTGTGTGTTTATGTGCAACTTTTTTTTCTCACTCATTTTTCTAAGAGATGGCTGGACCGATTTTCATGAAATAAATTGCAAATGAAAGGTCTAGTTGCCCAATAAGACCCTATTAAATTTCATTGTTATCGGATTTTTAGTTTAGAGGTTATGTATCAATATGTAAAAATCATGAAACATCATTATCCCGAAAACTACACAACCGATTTGAACAAAATTGGTTTCAAATGAACCGGCTACCGAAAAAACCCTTAACTTTGAATTTTATGAAGATTAAATTTTTGGTTCAAAAGTAATGACAAGAAACGTGTTCTGAAGACCGTTTAATCTCACTCATTTTTCTCAGAGATGGCTGGACCGATTTTCATAAAATCAGTGTCAAATGGAAGGTCTAGTTACCCCATAAGATCCTATTGATTTGTTTTGCAAGCGGACTATTACTTTGCCTGTTATGTTTAAAAATGTGAAATCCAGCTATGAAAAGGAACATATCCCGAAGACTACTTGGACTCACTCACTTTTCTCAGAGATGGCTGACCCGATTTCCCCAATATTAGTGTCAAATAATAAGTCTAGCTGACTCATAACACCCTATTGAATTTTACTGTAATCGTACTGTAACTTCGTCTGTAATGTACCGAAATGTGAAAATCACGAAACTTCATTATCTCGGAAACTACACAACCGATTTGATCAATATTATTATCAGATGAGCGGGCTAGTTAAAGGTTAACTGATGAATTATGATTGAACACGTGGTTTCAAAGTTTGGCGATGTGTTTATTTTTTGCGAATGCACGACGAATCGGCCATAGGATATGATCAAAGTCAAATAACAAATCGTTGAAAATGATTGGTTTTATCGAAATGACAACATCCTCGACTTTTGGCTTCTGTACATCGCCTTAATTCTGAAAAAATATCATATTGGATGGTATTCGGTCATTTTCAGCAGATTTTCTGGCATCAAGCTAACACCGGAAATACCCATATTGGGAGGTATTTAGTTATTTTAGTTGTTTCCCAGAAACTAAAAGTGGTGTCTTTAAATTCAAAATGGTGTCCAGGGTCAATGTTTGATTTCTATGCATCATCTCGATTACGGAAATATCCATATTGAGTATTATTCGGTCATTTTCGATTGTTTCCTAGAAGTTGCCATTTAGCAATTTGAAATGGTGCCTGAGGTCAATTGTTAGCTCCTTGCATCATTCTGGTTCTAGAGATGCTCATATTGGATGGTATTTGTTTATTTTAGGCTGTTTTCACAAACCGGTAGTCGCCATCTTGGATTTCGAAATGGTAATTAAGATAATTTATGGCCTCTGAGCATCATTCTGGTTGAACAAAAACCCATATTGGGTGTTATTCAATCATTTTCGGCTGTTTCGCAGGAACCGGAAGTCGCCAACCTAGAATCCAAAATGGGGTCTGTGGTCGATTTGAGCTGCTGTGTATCATTCTAGATCCGGAGATACTCATGTTAGACGGAAATCGGCCATTTTTGGTTGTTCTTCAGAAACCAGAAGTTGTCATTCCTACAATTTATAATGGTGTCTAAGGTCAATTTTTAACTTCTTGCAACATTCTGGCTCCGGAGATACTCATATTGGGTGGTATTTGGTCACTTTGGGCTGTTTTTCAGAAACCGAAAGTCGTCATTTTGGACTTTAAAATGGCCTGTGAATTTGTGTCATCTGGGCGTAATTCTGGTTCCGAAAACATTCATATTGAATGGTATTTGGTCATTTCCGGCTGTTTGCCAGACACCAGAAGTCACCATCTTAAAATTCAAATTGTGTCTGTGATCAATTTGTAGCTTCTGTCTATCTTTCTGGTTCCGGAGATACTCATATTTAATGGGAATCGTCCATTTCAGGCCGTTTTCCAGAAACCGGAAGTTGCCATCTTACAATTCAAAATGTTGTCTGAAGTCGATGTGTGGCTCCAGTGCATCATTACGGTTATGGAAATACTCATATTGGGTGGTATTTGGTCACTTTGGGCTGTTTTTCCGAAACCGGAAGTCGCCATTTTGGATTTCATTATGGCATTTGTAGACAATTTCGATCTATTTTAGCTCCTGTGTATTATTCTGGATCCGGATATTATTATATTGGGTGGAAATCGGCCATTTTTGGCTGTTTTCCAGGAAACCGGAAGTTGCCATCTTTCAATCCAAAATGTTGCCTGAGGTCGATTATGGAACAAATTTGGTACCACTAAAAACATCCACCTGTCAAATATGGTTCCATTTAGTTGGTTAGCTCTCGAGATGTGCAGAAATTTGTGTTTCATTTGTATGGAAACCTCCCTTCCAGAAAAGGGAGGGGTGTCGAAACATTATGGACATATGTGTTACCCCTAAAACATTCACATGCTAAATTTGGCTCCATTTGCTCGGTTAGTTCTCGAAATGTGCAGAAATTTGTGTTTCATTTGTATGGCACCCCTCCGTTTGGGGTGTCAAAATATTATGGACATATTTTTTACCACTAAAAACATTTACCTGCCAAATTTGGTTCCATTTAGTTGATTAGTTCTCGAGATGTGCAAGAATTTGTGTTGCATTTGTATGGAACCCCTCCCTTCCAGAAAAAGCAGGGGCGTCCAACTATTATGGATATATTTGTTACCCCTCTAAACATCCTCATGCCAAATTCGGTTTCATTTGCTTGGTTTGTTCTTTAGTTGTGCAGAAATTTATGTTTCACTTGTATGGAAACCCTCCCTTCCAGAAGAGAGAGGGGTCTCAAACTATCATAGGAACCTTTATCGGCACCAAAAAACCCTACATACAAATTTTCACGTCGATCGGCTCGGTAGTTTTCGAGCCTATATGGATCAGACAGACAGACAGGCAGACAAACCGGACTGCATTTTTATATGTATAGATTACAACATCAATATTTTAGAACCTAAAGATTGAATATACACTAAAGTCGCTTTTTACGCGGGGGATACGTGCCGCGTAAAAAAAACCGCGTAAATTCCGGAATCCGCGTAAAAAACCGTGTAAATTCCGGAATCTGCGTAAAAAAAAACCGCGTAAATTCCGGAATCCGCGTAAAAAAACGCGTAAATTCCGGAATCCGCGTTAAAAAACTGCGTAAATTCCGGAATCCGCGTTAAAAAACCGCGTAAATTCCGGAATCCGCGTAAAAAAAAACCGCGTAAAAAAACCGCGTAAAAAGAAACACGCGTGAAAAAAACCGCGTAAAAAGCGACCTTAGTGTACATTTATTGGATTGAAGCGTTCATGTAAATCTATTTAAACAAATAAAAGTTTGAATGAGAAAGGCTGGGTCTGACCGCTAGGTGGAATAATTTAGGTTTTTTTCTAAGTTAACAAAAAAATACTGAAAATCAAGAGAGAAAAAGTGTCCGAAACTCCCCTCTCCCCTACTTATGAACATTTAGCTGTTTCAGCATCCGACTACAGAATTTTTTTTTTGGGAATAGCTGTTTACGATTTGGAAGAGAGAAGTACAAATTGAGGTTTTTGTTTGGCCGATTTCATTCCCACATTATTTTTGAGATTAAAATCGACGAAAGAGAAGCTCATTTTGAATGTGTTGCGTTTTCAGTTCCGTAGTTTGCTATGCAACAGGGGACTCAAATGAAAGACGAAACCTCGCTTTTATAAATGGACTGGATAAAGCTAAGTGTTCGAGAAACTACTTGGAGGATCGTGGTAGGAAATGTCACTGAGCCGCTTCTAATTCACTCGCACTAATTGTTTGATTGCGCCTATCGCGCCAGTCCTGCCGATCAAGCAGTCAAATATCACCGACGCACAACTACCGTCAACCCGGAATGAATTTCGGTGCAAATAGTATTAGTCCAAATTTTGACTGAGAAGACCGAACTATATTTCTAACTATTTTATTAGACAAGAAAGAAGAAAGTGATCCGGCTTCAAGTAAGGTTGATTCGCTACTGACTATTTCTTGCTATACTTGACGATAGTAAGTCTTAGTGGTGAGTTCGATAAGCCGATCGTATCCGAATTCTACCTACGATAACGATCGGGATCAAGTGAAACAGTGATGAGGCTATACGGAGGTGTGAGCAGGGTTGCCACATTTTTATCTGTATTTTTCTTTGGAAATATCTGTATATTTGTATCTCGGGCAAAAAAATCTATTAAAAATCTGTATCGAGCAAACTCAGAATAATGGATGGGAAAAAATTTACTTGCAGAACATATTTAAACAAACTCGTCCTTCTCTACGTGATGTTTATACAGGTTTTTGTTAAATTGCAATTTCTGGTTTCAAATATATATTAGAAGAATGCGTTGTGGATATTTAAAAAAAAAATCTTAACTCTAGTGCGGTTCTCATTCGTGAGCTTTACTAATAAGTAGCTGATATATTAAATAATGAAAACTCTAATGCTGAACATTAAAATGAAAATCTTGTACGTAGAAAAGGAAAAAGTAGTAACACTTATAGTACATTAAAATCAGGGTTGAAAAATTGATAAGATTGAATCTCTCACAATGTTCAAAAAACAAATGTATAATGAAAATACCGTAAGAAAAATAAAGAATATTGAATCCAAAAAAATTAAAAAAATTCTCACAAATGATCTGTAATGGAAACTTATATTACCATCTCGCCTAATGGTGTTCAACAGCTCAGACCAAGTTAAGTAATTTTTTTCAATGAATCTTCTGGTCAAAAATTTTTTTTCAAGCGTACGAAACTTGTTAGACAGCCCTAGTCAGTCAGTTATTGTTACGAATTTTGGGAATTGTCGCATTAAATCGTTTAAATTCTCCAATTTCACGAACGATTTAAGATTACTTAAAGCTGCCATTTTTGCAACAGGATCGGTTAAATCGCACCTCTTTGCAATTTGATTTACGAATTTTGAATATAGACAAATATTTCGAAACGTTTATCTTCGCGCCTCGTTCAAGTCACATTCCACTTCTTCAGCAACGATAACAACATAATCCTAATGTTGTTATTTTTTTACAAAACTTTTAAAACCGAATAATAGAGTTTTCCCTCTGAAATTGATTTCAGTTCGTCGGTATGACAAAAAAATCTGTAAAATCTGTAATACAGATTCTGTATTGCTTTTTCAGTTCAAAAATCTGCAAAATACAGAAAAATTTGTATATGTGGCATCCCTGGGTGTAAGTGGGAGATAAAACTTATCGTGTTTGTGGATCACGTGTGGTTGCCAGTATGATGGCCCTAACACTAAGCTTCACAAATACACTGGCACTTTTTGGAAACTCAGAAAATGCATAGAAGCCTTAAAAGTTGGTCAATTTTTTTATGATCACATTATCGTTCTTCCTGGATATGTGAAAAACCAAAGCGCTGTTGGCAACAATTACAACCTACGGTCTTCGTCGCATTGGGTTCGAACTTTGAAATCATTTGTCTTGGTTTTCCTTCGAATAATACCTAGTATAGTTATTAAAAAAAAAAAACACTAAAACGCGATAAACATCTAAAACAGGATGAGACCCTATTCGAGGTCAGTTTTCCAAGCCCTTTACCATGTTTCCTATACAGTAAATTACAATTACGTTCGAGAATAAAAAAGGAATACATAATGTGCTTCTTCAATATTAACAGTGCAAATATATGAAACCGTAAAGTGCCAACAGTGGAACGGTTTTTGCCCAAGTTCACAAACACAGGTTTGACGTAGGACTATGGAACGTATGATAATATATTTTAACTATAAGTCGTATAAAATTAAAAATTCCAAACTTTTTTTAACACCCTGTTCATTGAAAACGTCAATAATACAAATAAAAGTTACGTTAGTACATAGTTGTTATCAAAGCCGTACACAAATAGTACGCATCTCTAAAAACATTTCAACTACCGAAGTTTGAACAATATGAAGTTGCTTTATTTCACCGGTCGTACAGAACTGCACAGATCTCATGTTGTAATGCCATTTACTCCTTTCAATTTTGAAACATAAATTTGATAATTGTTTCGGATAATTGAAGTTGTTTTTGATGAATCGAACATGTAAAAAAATATGAAAGTCAGGCATATACACAGATAAGAATTGTTATCCGTTTACAAATGTGAACAAAAATCCTTACGTCGTATTATGTCAAAGAAATCATATTTCAGTTTAATTATAACATTATCGATCAAGCCTTAAACCAGCTGACCGTAACAAATCGAACCAAATTATTACAGTAGCAATTGTTACACCTCTTTGCTAGCGACTAATAATACTAGCCTTATGGGTATTCTGGTATATTAGCCACAGCACAATGAATCACAGATTTCTACGACTTTGAGCATGAACATGAATTCCTATAAGTTATTGCGAAAATAACCAGCAATACTTGAACTCATATGAACCGTTTCAGTAATCAACTCTCACTGAACGATTTTTATAAAGGAAAACACTTCAACGCTTTAATTTATGACCTAAACAACATACTTATCCGATACATAATAAATGAATTATTTCCGCATTCATCATGCGCACACGCAAGAATTTCACCTGGCAGTCTGTGACCGTAATCCTCAAATATGTAGCGGGCAGGCAGGATATGCTACCGGCTCTGAGCTGCGTTACCTAGTTTGCTTTTTATTTCTTTTCGAGCTCTTGTTTTTTCTTTGATGTACAGTGGGAGGGATTTTTTTCTCTGCCCCGAGAAGGGCGACTGCCGACACTGACACCTACCAACAGACTCGAGCTCCATCGCCGTGGTAAAAAGGCAAAAGCAATGTTAACCGACGTTCAGCCCCGGGTATGACACCGAACTGGCTGACTTTTCTGCAGTCAGGTTGACATAACGTTCATGTATGCCACTTTTTTGTCGACTAATACGCAAAGTTCAACAAAGTAATTATTATTATGTGTTCTTACCGGCTAAAATCCTTGTCGGTTGGTCCACTCTCACGTACTTGAATAGCCGACAGAGCGCCTGACAACTTGGAACATTCTTGAAAGCCCTCACATGACAAGATCAAAGAGGAAGGAAGATCCGGCGCTCAGACGTTAAATCCTCTTTGCTTGTCGTTTTTCCGGGTTTAATTTGCATCATGTTTTTTGCATCACTTACCTTGAGAAAGCTATCCACAGCACTAAACTTCCTTTCCGGTTGTCCTTCGAGAATTCTCAACAGGGCCAACACTTTTCTTCCTGTATCAGAAACTGTCTGGAAATGCGTCACAGAGCCACACTTATTTGTGGTCGTCGTTCTTCAGCCTCACATGCACCGGAGCTCGACCGTACCACTCAACTTTGGCGTTTTGCAGTGCTTTTTTCTGTTTTTAATGGCTGCTTTTCTTCTACCGTCGGGCGCTGCGCGAGACACGGTTCGTAGCAGCGCTATTCGTTGTATTTATGATTCCAAACCATACACTTGTTACAGTGGATATGTTATATAGAGCATACTCTCGTTAAAAATTGAAGTTAATTTCTCCAAACTTTTCATGTTTGCACGATGAATGGCAAGCAAATGTTTACTGCTTTTCTCAAACTCAACTCTTCGCTGCTGCTGCTGCTAGGTAAAACACTTTCCGTTTGATTTGAAACGCCCATGGAAAATTATCAATCACTTCCAGCACCCAACCGAGCGAGCAACATCGGCACTAAGAATTTGCAACGTTTACTTTGGCTATTTGAAAACACACCTTTTGTGCAAATATTTGCACTTGAAATGAACAAAATTTTCACTCCGTCTAGCAAAAGCACGCAGAGCTGACACTAGTAATGATGAAGACCCAACAGCGAAATGTTGTGTCCTCTCTCTTCACACACGAGCACCACAGACAGCTTTCCTTATGCTGACCGTCCATTACGTCTTTGAGGGGTGTTTGAAGATTTCCATCCAACTTCCGAACAGATGATTGTATTTATCCTGTATATTAGCTTAGGATCGGCCGAATCAACAAACAAAGATTTCCAATTTATACTATATTGATCTTTTTTTTCTCTCTGTCGAATCAACCTATGCTGAATGTTTTCACCCGCATCGCACTTTACAGCTTGCACCGTTTATTAAAGTAGTTTACTTTTTCTCTCTCTCGCTCTGGTCTCGAGCTTCACAAAGCACTTGGATCCCCGACAGGCAAAGTAAACAGGACCGCCGGTTCTCATCGAGATCGGTGATAAGTAGAACACCTTTTCTGCCAACACTCAAACAGCATCGCAAGTACAACTTACGGACCATACACAATTTTTTTTATTTAGGGGATGTCATAATCAAGCACTTCCACACGCACACAATGGCCTTTATTTTTTTGGAGACTAACAAATTTATTGTAATTTATTCAAGGCATACCCAGCGCTTATAATTGGATCACTTCTGTGGAACTGCTTCCCCCGAATGACACTACTGGACAGATTAAATTCCGGCACCGTTTTACGTTCTAAGCACTACACTCAATTTGTTTCCATCCCGATGTTATTATTCGTCCCATGTACGGTCTCGGGATAAGCGGATCTGACGTGAAAAGCGAAATTCAATTTTCGATTCTGTTTTGCTTCCAAGGATTTGCTACCAATGCCCCCGAGAATGAAGTCTCTGGCTGGGCCTGCGGCAACGTAGAACTGGAGGTGTGGAAGCCAGTTACCAATGCACCGTTCAGCGTGGCACGCGAGTGGGCGGTTTACGCCCAGTCGAATTAAGTGCGGTCTTGTGTCATGCTCGCACAGTTGAACGTAGCCTTGCTCGACATGCATGGAAGATAACTGGTGTCGGGTTGGATCAGTTATGCCCGATGGGGCAAATCAAGCGGCACTTGAGTCCTTTACACGCACATAGCAAGTCCCTGAACCTCCACCGTCAGTAACCGCGAGACAAGCAAGCGAGAAAAGCACTGTGGAAGCTTGCTTAATTATTCATCAGGATCGATTTTTCCAACAGCAGAAATAACATACATAGCACAGTCTCCTCGAATGGCCGGGCTGCGAAAATAACACCTCTATTACTACACACCTCGCAGCCTAGCACGTCACCCGAAAAGCCGTGGCAGAGCCGTTATCGGCAATTTTCACGGAACAATAACTTTAGTTTTTCTCGTTTAGCACCACCGTCCTGGCAGCAGTTTCACTCAACACTCACACCGCTTCAGGGGACCTCCGATGTGCAACCCGCCCTGTAGTATTATGGGATCAAAACATGGGGCTCCGAATATCGCACTCGAGTGCTTTCATCGTGAGAGCGTAATAAATTTCCCACCAGTCCTCGTCACACCGTCCAGGATGCACTCTACAGGACACAAGGTAACTCTCCGAATCTACATACGACCAGTACACACATACACATTCCTACCGTCGTCCTTCAGTCATGCTTGTGTGCGCTCATTTGTTTTGCTTCGAGTCATTCCTGTGTGACATTTGAACTTTCACTGCAACCAGACAAATAACATCACTAATTGGGTCTCATCAGCACTGGAATTCCAATCAATCCAGCTGACGGCACTATCCGAAGCGTTATAATTTTAATTCCTCGCGCGACTTTCCTTCTATTCAGAAAGCATCACATCAACACTCAGAGGAGCCTCAATCAAGAAATTTCAAAGTACCAAGTCTACCAGTGCAAACTCAACGCACACGCGCCGGTGGTCGAAACAGTACTAAAGTCAGTGAATGATCCAAACTGCCGAAAACTCCCTAGAAATTTTCCGATTTTCTTAACCTTTCCACCCATTCTCAGCTGTGCATCGTTCCAACGCACCTGCGCAAACTGTGCCTCTCATGTTCACTTTGAATGCGTTCCCATTTCCACAGAAGTGCATGCTGCAATCTAAATCTGCAACAAAATACAGTGCATGTGGCGAACAAACGTGTTCCCAACTGTTAACAATTGACCATTTTCAGAGTTTGACAATTATTTTTTGTCGTTTCTCGCTATCGATGTGTTATTGGTCATTATCAGGTTCAACCTGTACGATATCAAGTGTAAACACCACATTCCACCACTAAGCGCACAACGCCCAGCGAATTTATCAACTGTTATGCTCCATAATTTCCCACGTTTTTCATCTCTTGACGTCCTTCGGATCCTTTCTGGAGAATGTCTACACGCTGCCCACTTTTTTTTCCTCTACCCTGCTGTCACTCACTCTCGCTCTCTATATGCCATTTTCACTCAGCAAAGAGAACAACTCTCCGATCTAGTCGAACGCGAGAGAAGCAAACAGAATGCCACCCAGCGGAATGTAAGGATTGAACGACCCACATTCTACCTGCCATCGTCGGCCGGGAACAGTAGCAGGGTGAGCTGAACTGCCGGGTCGTTGATCTTGGTGGTTGCAGAAGGGGTGTGCTGCACGTGTTCGTTCTCCAGATGATCGGCGGTGTAAAGCGTGCGAGGGAATATCCTGCGTAGGACCAAAACAACATTGACAGTCCAAGAGCGCGTGGCGAGAGGAGTGCTGTCGGTATTACGGCCTACTGTTAAGAAAGGTTAGCGACGAATTTTTGCGTGCCTTCAGTGAGTGTTTTCCCAGTGAAATTCCACTCGCCTATTCATGCCAGAGTTGAAACAGATTGTCGGTCGAGGATATGGTCTCTCACGGCCGAGCGGCATTATGCTGATAACATCGCCTTTCGCCTATACTCTCCTATCCGGGGTTGAGTTTGGAGAGATTGTGAGGTAAACATTTTCGTAAATATTTTAGCAAGGGAAGGAGAGTTGTGTCCAAAGTGCCAGTTTTAGCTGTAATTAGCATTGCATATATATGCTGTGGTAATATGGCTTGAAATCATTAGAGTCATTTGCTCGCATAGATTTTTTTTATTGATATTGCCCTGTTGTTCTGGACTTGCTTGGACTTGGCAAAAAAATTACTAGCAAATATACGTCTCTAATAGGCAAGCTTTTTGCTGTAATGAGTCCGTAAGGAGCGGTTAAACATCATGGCTGTTTCATGCTATCAAAATAGTTTTAAAATGGAACTTTCTACAGCCAAAAAACTAGTTGTCCATTTTGTTGTTTTTTATTGTTGTTTTGTTTTGTCGCTTACTAAGAAAAGCACCGCAAACACTGTGGAAATTGAATTATTGAGACTTGCCGGGTTGGATGTTATACAGGTATGTTCCGTTTTTGGCAACACGCTCCTCGATTTTCAGTTGCCAAAAATGGAACAGTGCCAAAAACGGAATATTTTTTTCTGAGAATTTTTTGCTTTTTTATCATTTTGAATATTGGTAAATAACATTTAAATATTAGTTTGACATTCACCCTAAAGTGTCTTTAATTTTGTCTCACGAGTGAAAATGCAACTGATCACTTGAGGCGCAACGAAGGGTTAGTCCCATATATTCTTCTTCTTCTTCTTGTCCTATTGCTAAAGAGTCATTCGGTATTATTGAGTGAAGTGCACAATTACGTTTGAGAGAGGTAGCTTTGTGAAAAAAGTATTGTTAATCTTTAATCTCTTCAAGTAATTTATAACCAAATGCATTTAACCAAATGTTCCACGGAACAGCGTCCAAAGTATGTAAAAAAACAACAACGGGGAAAAACAGCGCTTTTTGTTCTTGTAGCATTTTTATCTTCACAAAATTAAAATCGCTCAAAAAGCCATCATTGACAATTTGTTATAAAATTTTGAATAAAGCTAGTCGGTTATCGTTATCTTAAGAAACATTATTCACCAAATAAAATTCGGTTTTTTTTTATTTTCGCTCCATTTTGCATCAATGTTGATTTTTTCGAAATTGTGGAAATTTGATTGTAACCAAGGTTGTTAATACGATAGATTATCGTCGATGATCGTAATCGCCGTTATTGTTGACGATGACGATAGCGTCTTCAAACATTAACGATATCGGCGATGACGATAGTCACTAGACGTTATCGGTGAGGAAACGTTTTTTTTTTTTACTTCGGAGGGTTGGAGACGAAACATCACTAGGCAACAGGAAGAAACTTTTCCATATTTGTTTATGTTTCGCTTTTGATCAGGAAAATAAATGTCTCAGTTTTGATTGTTTTAATTTATGAGGCGCTTTTTGAAGCATAAATTCGAATAGAAAGGTATGTAGTATTGTCATATTTGCATTGAAAATGCAACTAAATGATATATCTAATGAAGCAAAAGATGGTATTGCAGTGGTTAGTAATAAACAAACGTTATTGATTCGATACCGTCCAGTAGCTATCGTCATTGACAATGACGATAATGTCTGAAGACGTAAGCGTATAACGTTGATAACGATAAAAGACGGTATCGTTATCGACGTTTACGATAAATTATCGATAAACAACCTTGGTTGTAACACATATTTCATAGCTTACCTTCTCAATGAAAAATATTTCGAATAACAGTACTTTCCATGTCCTGTTCTGCATTTTGTTGAGTAAATTATGTTTCTAAAGTTGGAGGTAAAACTTTCATTATTCATATAAAATAGAGGAAAACATGGGAATTATATTTTATTCACAAAAAATTGCATGCATTGCATGTATTTTTTAACATTTTCTCCTTAAGAGTGTGAATTATCTATCTAAAAACCTTAATTAATCCACTTAGCGGTCAGACCCAGCCTTTCTCATTCAAACTTTTATTTGTAAAAATAAATGTAAATAAATTCAATCCTATAAATGTATATTCACTCTTTAGGTTCTAAAATATTGATGTTGTAATCTATACATATAAAAATGCAGTCCGGTCTGTCTGTCTGTCTAATCCATAGAGGCTCAAAAACTACTGAACCGTTCGACGTGAAAATTTTTTGTATGTAGGGGTTTTTGGTGCCGATAAAGGGTCCTATGATAGTTTGAGACCTCTCTTTCTTCTGGAAGGGAGGGGTCGCATACAAATAAAACATAATTTTTTGCACAACTCAAGAACAAACCGAATTCGACATGTGGATGTTTTAAGGGGTAACAAATATGTCCATAATAGTTGGACGCCCCTCCCTTTTCTAGAAGGGAGGGGTTCCATACAAAAGAAACACAAACTTCTGCACATCTCGAGAGCTAACCAACTAAATGGAATCAAATTTGGCAGGTGAATGTTTTTAGAGGTAACAGATATGTCCATAATGGTTCGACGCCCGGTTTTCTGGAAAACAGCCAAAAATGGCCGATTTTGGTCTAACATGAGTATCCAGAAAGATACACAGCAGCTGAAATCAACCACAGACCCCATTTTAGATTCTAGGTTGGCGTCTCCGGTTCCTGGGAAACAGCGGGAAATGATCGAATAACACTCAATATGGGTGTTTCTCCAACGAGAATGACGCTCAGAGGCCAGAAATCATCTTAAATACCATTTTGAAATCCAAGATGGCGATTTCCGGTTTGTGAAAAACATTCTAAAATAACTAAACACCTCCAATATGAGTATCTCTGGAACCAAAATGATGCAATGAGCTAACAATTGACCTCAGACACCATTTTGAATTGCTAAATGGCAACTTCTAGGAAACAGTCGAAAATGACCGAATTATACTCAATATGGATATTTCCGTAATCGAGATGATGCATAGAAACCAAACATTGACCCTGGACACCATTTTGAATTTAAAGACGACCACTATTTGTTTCTGATAAACAACCAAAATAACTAAATACCTCCCAATATGGGTATTTCCGGTGTCAGATTGGTGCCAGAAAATCTGCTGAAAATGACCGAATACCACCCAATATGGATATATTCAGTATTAGGGAAATGTACAGAAGCCAAAAGTCGAGGATGTAGTCATTTCGATAAAACCAATGGCCGATTCGTCGTGAATTTGCAGACTTTAAACACATCGCAAGGAATCAATGAATTTGGAACGTTGAAATAGTACGATACCACATTTAAATTATGTTGAGCCCACACATATCGATCAAAGCAGGTATAGTTTTAAATAGTCTTTGAATTTCTTTTTCTTTTCATAACTTTTGAGCCACATATCAAATTGTTATGAAGTTTGTTATGTGTAAGTTTGAGAGATGACTCGTTCGTATGACACTAGTTATGTTCAAATAAGTCATGTAATCTTTGAGATAATAGACTTTCGTTGTTTTATTAACAATTTAATACCTAAGTTTTTACTTAAGTTCGATTATAATGAAATGAAATGGAAACGTATAGAGCAGACAAACTTTGAAATCACGTGTTCAATCATAATTTATTAGTTAACCTTTAACTTGCCCACTCATCTCATAATAATATTGATCAAATCGGTTGTGTAGTTACTGAGATAATGAAGTTTCGTGATTTTCACATTTTGGTACTTTACAGACGAAGTTACAGTCCGATTATAGTGAAATTCAATAGGGTGTTACGAGGCAGCTATACTTATTAGTTGACACTAATTTTGTGGAAATCGGGTCAGCCATCTCTGAGAAAAGTGAGTGAGCTCAAGTAGTCTTCGGAATATGTTCCTTTTCATAGCTGGATTTCACATTTTTAAACATAACAGGCAAAGTTATAGTCTGATTGCAAAACAAATCGATAGGGTCTTATGGGGTAACTAGACCTTCCATTTGACATTAATTCTATGAAAATCGGTCCAGCCATCTCTGAGAAACATGAGTGAGATTAAGTAGTCTTCAAAACACGTTTCTTGTCATAACTTTTGAACCACAAGTTTAATCTTTATGAAATTCAAAAGTTAAGGGTATTTCAGATATCCCGTTTATTTAAAATCAATTTTGTTTAAATCGATTGTGTAGTTTTTGAGATAATGATGTTCCATGATTTTTACATTTTGATACATAACCTCTTAACTAAAAATTCGATTATAATAAAAATCATAGGGTCTTATGGGACAACGAGACCTTTCATTTGCATATAATTTCATGAAAATCGGTCCAGCCATCTCTGAGAAAAGTGAGTGAGAATAAAAATCTGCACATACACACACACACCCATTCAGAAAATGCTCAGCTCGTCGAGCTGAGTCGAGTGATATATGCCATTCGGCCCTTTGGAGCACTTTTATACTTTTGGTTTTGCAAGTGATTGCTATACCTTTCTAGGAGAAAGGCAAAAACTAGTGTCGAAAAAAATCTGAGATGACCTTTTGTTTTTTCAAATCATTTTTTGGTTTTAAAATACAGTCGAATCCCTCTATAACGACACTTTTTATAGCGAAAAATTTCGCTATAGCGACATTCTCAACAGTCTCTTCTGTTTTATACTAAAATTCTTCGTTTTATTGCGACATTCCGCTATCACGACCTTCCTCTATAACGGCATACCAACACTAATACTTGTCATTCTTTATTGCGACAATAGTACAATCGAATCTCTCTATAATGACATTGCTGAATCTATAACGACATTCTCAACGGTACCTTCTTTTCTACATATGCAAACATTCTTCGTATTATGTCGCTATAAAGGGATTCGACTGTACTTTTCTCAGTGTACGATTTCAAATTTAGTTTACTTGATGCTTTGAATGAAAGTTTAGACAATTCTTTAGAAGTCATCCATTGACAACTATTCTCAATCTCTCGTCACCATTTAGATATATCGATATATGGAAAAGAGGTTCAAACTTCAGACCTTTCCAAATGATAGCCTGGATAAATTTTCAAGAAAAAAAAGTATGCAAAGTTTTTTAGTGTAGTAAGACCTACACACTCACAAAGTTCATTAAATTCTGAGAGAACCTTGCCAGCCTCTCAGTCGATTAGTCAAAAATGTGTCATATATTATATGTATTTACACTAGTAGAGAACTATGAGTATTAGCTTTGAGCCGCCAATCAGTAAAAGATTAGAAAGAATTAGAAAAAAGTAGGAGGTTGTATTCAAGACACGACCGCATAACTGACATAGAACTATGCACACTATTAACAAATGCATTGTCGGATAACCAGCTACTTGGGCAACCCGCTGCAGCTGCTACTGCTGCCGCTACTTTCAGTCAATGTTGTGTAGACTGTCCATCCGATTCGCCTTCCGCCCAAATAATGTAGCTAGTTTTACCAGAAACACTCTTTTATAACCGAAGGGTGCTTCGAAATAGGCCACGCCTTTCTGTTCAATTTTACCATTCTCTAATGTTGTTTGGACGAATTATTCCACAATTCGCATTTGATTTTTGTATCCAGCCAATAAACACCGATGATGCTTTCACACACGCAAAGATTTCAACCCGTATCTTATTGCGGTTTGTAACATCAAGCGATTTCGGTTGTTCACTGTTGCGTGTTGCATCATGTTGCAACTAAGCAGCTGGGAGACGACGAAATTCTGTTTATACTGATTGATTGAATCGACTTCGAATTTTTTTACCCCCTAAGTACACGGCAGGGTACCCGGGTACCCACAAAATGAAATGCTTCTTGCTCTTTCAGTTATTGACCGATTTTCGATCTTGACCTGTCAAAAAGATTAGAAAATCTGTCTACTTTTAGAATGCGAGATCGACATGGTTCCTGTAAATCCGGATCTTCGGGAGCATGTTCCAGCAAGACAAATTAGTACAATTGTCGATAAAACCGACCAACATTGGTATCAAAATTCATGGAACTACTCCAGGAGTTGATTATATTTCATTATGAGTCCATTTGATAAGTTGTCCGAAATGGCCATTTCGGAGCAGAATCCCCTCCTTGAACATGGTCCCGAAGATCCGGATTTACGGCAACCATATGGGGACCAATGGCTCTTTCAGCCCCATATACTAAAAATAGACAAATTTTCCAATCTTTTGACAGGTCAAGATTGAAAATCGATCAAAAATTGAAGCAGTAAGAAGCATTTTATTTTGGTGGGTGCCCGGGTACCCTGCCGAGCACTTACGTGCGTTAAAATTGCCAAATACTTAACGGTTAACTGGCAAATCAAGACGTTTGGTGCTACCTCGCTGCTGCATAGATATGTGACGTGATTTGTTTACTAGCGCAACCTGCTGTTGCTACTTCCGCAATTCGCTACGCTGCGGCTAACTAGTTATACTATTCTGTCGACCTTTTCAGGGAAAGGCAGCAAGCGACCAATCAGAGGACGTAATTTTCGTTTCAACAAGGCTTGACAATTTTCAATAGTACAATAGTTCGCATAATCAATCAACACTTTTCTATATTTGAGTGGATGCGTGTAAAATTTTCCAATCAATTGCTGCAAGAATAAAGAAATCGGTTGAAAACAAACCGATTTATAAGCATTTGAAAATGGACCATTTTCGTCCCCTTTTCGTTAATAGTTCTCCTATTTACATCCCTATGTGGCAGGCTAAAGAAAAACGTAGTTCTACGTCAAAATTGTGTTGCCAAAAACGGAACCAAAAGTTGCCAAATTGGAACGTGCCAAAAACGGAACTTACCTGTACCAAGTTCATTTTTAGTGATGGCTTTTAATCCTTCCAGAATTAGGGTCTTCTACAGCTGTTACTTAAAAAAAAAATCAGTTGATGCTGTAATAGAGGCACTAGCGGAAAAATTGCCAAAATGGTTAGTCATAGCACTCAAATTGTCGCCAAAAATATTGCTATTCGATCCTTTGAGTTGGCTGTAAGTGTAAAATTCACGGGAAGTGTATTGTAATCACTTCACAAGTTGAAGCATTTAACATCAAGGTTTCTAGTTGACATTACGTAACACACACACACACACATACATCCAGTAGAAGATAACAACCTTCGATGTTACAAATCGTCTAATGAATTTTCAAACGTAAACAAATGTACAGGGTGCGGCATGGAATAATGCTAAAAAAACACAAACTTCCATATTGGGTTTATTTGTGTAACTGATGACTTATTTTCATTCTAAACGTCCAGAATATATGGTTCATGACAATATAACAAATACTCATAACATTTGACGCCTTTCTTGCATTCTAGTCTATTATCCAGCATTAACAAAATCACCGGCAAACAAAAAAAGCCTTGATTGAATGTTGTGTAGTGAAATTAAGTAACACATAAAAAAGTTTCAGACACTCTCTCCTTTATGTAACAATAAGTATCGTTAGATAGGGTTCTCTCCTCCTAAAATAACGTAACGCTCAGCACCCTGCCTGGAAGCTTCCCCCCAGTAGTGAGTAAATCATCATTAAATCAATTAGGTAACAGTCTAAAGTGAGGCAAAACCACGTCAAATGACCTATGGTCGAATAACAACATATTACAATGAAACTTTGCACATGTATTTGGCCTAGAAAATTGAGTTTTTTGAGGTAGAATATTTCTCTCAAGAAGTTCGGCTACATAGGGATGTGAAATGAAAATCTAAAACCGAAAACAGTGAAAAATATGTCCAATTTCAAATGCTAATAAATCGGTAAGTATTCGATGGATTTCCTTCGTTCTTGCGGCAATAGATTGTAAATCTTCTAAGATTCTTCCCAAAAGAAGATAATTGTAATTTTATTATTCCCAAAAGAAGATAATTGTAATTTTATTATTACATTACTATTGAAAATATTCAAGCCTTGTCAAAACGAAAGTTTCGACCTCTGATTGGTCGTTATATGATTGCTTCCCAAGCACGGTCGACAGAATCATATACCTTGCAATTTAAAACATGCTATTTGACCTATATAAGAGCCTGTTTCAGCCGAAGCCGCTCATAATAGTTCTAGAGAGCGACAACAGCAGACGTCCTCCCTTAGCAGCAGCACTAGCAGTGCAGTGGATACCAGCGATGGCGGAAAGCGGCCACAGCTGTGGCGTAGCAATGGATAGCGCACTAGTTGCAGCGGATTCCAACAACGATAGCAGCTGGGCCAGCTGATGCAGGGACAGTGGATACCAATGGCAGCGTATAGCGGCCACAACCGTGGCATGGCTATGGATAGCGAACTAGTTGCAGCGGATCTCAGCATCGATAGCGGCTGATGCAGTGAGGCACTTTAGTGAAATGCAGTCTCTGTGCGATAGTGGACACTAGTAAATGCATTTAATGAAAAGTTGACTCATTTTGACAACACGTGAGCCGTCTAGTTTTGAGTGGCAAATCAGCTTTTCACTGTTTATTTTATCACAAGGAATATTTTATTCACACTGTCAGTGATGACGCAAAGATGTGATCGGCATCTTATCCGATACTAAAATGAACAACAAATTGTCCTTTTCAGGATGAAATAAAAACTTGATTGAAGAGTAAATGTTTTCTAATGAGTTAATTCTCATTGTTAAATTTGTAAAAGTTTTAAATTTTCCTTTATCTCCGTGTCTCAGAACGTACTGAATTATCTTTTCGTTCAGTCATGAACACGACAGCCGAAACTTCCATTGTCTGCATAAAAATCAATTTTTCGCATTATCAAAATTTAAAAACAAGCCCCAATAATGACAAGCAACTTACTATATTATTGAAAATAGCCAATCCTTGTGGAAGCGTAAATTGATCTGATTAGTCAACGTTTATTTACTAGAAAAAATGACTGACACGCAAGCAGCCGGGTTATGATTCTTGTAAAAGTAATCTACTTCAACCTTGCGGTCGTGACTTTGCACACAACCCTCCTGTTTTTTGTCTTACATGTCTCCATCCAGAGCCATATTCATTAACATTTTTGGAATAAAGTCGAGTTTCAACCAAAATTTTATTCCTTTTTGTTAATGTCTAATTTTGTGTTTATTTTCTAAATTTTCTAACGTAAATTCAAAATATCTTGAAAATGAATTTGCGAAATTACTTAATATGAGCTATTTAATTTAAAATGTGTTAAATTATTGAAGTACATATATTTTTAAATATGTCGAAAGAAATATAATTTTAAAAACTAATTCATCAAATATATAATCAATTTGTTGGGTGATTCGAAATTGAGTGTTAGTTTTCTATTATTTTTACACCGTAAAATTTTTTTCACGGTGTGTTTTTTTTACAAGGTATTATTAATTTTCTCTAACTCATTCTTGTACAGTTTTTCAATACAACCAACGATTTCTAAGGAACAATACTTTGACTAAAAAGTATGCCAAATTGCATATGCCCTTTTAGAAAATGGGCACGAGTCTAAAAAAAAAAATCCACCTGCAAAATTCCATTAAATAAAAAATGGTCGTTTATTTTTTAACATATTTCCAGATATTTTGGCTCTCCGCTCCGTTTTCTTTCCTTAAGAGTGCTCCTTCAGAAGAGTAATTATCTTAAACTTTCCTGTCTTTTTGTCTATCTGAATTATTTATTTAACAAAAACCTGAGATGACCGATTTTTTTTGAATCACCTTTAATTTTTGAAATGATTTTTTTTTTTCAGTGTAGGATCTCAATTTCAAATTTTTAATATTTTCAAAATAAGGCTCAGACAATTCCATTCCATTCTATGATAGGAGTCATCCCATCAACTTTTCTCTATCTCTTGTCATTACTCAAATTAGGGTGGTAATGATTGTATAGAAAAATGTCATCATTGGTTTTTTAAAAACCGACCATGTACATTTTGTTCATTGGCCCAAAAAATGATCTGTGTAAAATTTCAAATCAATCGGACATAATTTAGGGGTGCCTCAAAGCGCTCAAAGTTGTGATTTTTCGATCCTCGAAAATCTAATAAGGGAGTACCTAAAATTGAGAAAATCGAAATTTCGGAAGGAAGTCTCCTGGGATCGACACCAACAGAAGCGTTCTAAGTAACGCAGTGTCCTTCTCAAGTCCTGGTAGTGCCCGGGACTCTAAACAATGGCACTACGATGGCCCTCCTCCGACATAGTGGGGTTGGTCGCTGGCCTTGCAAGCCCGCACCATTAAAAAACAACAGCAACAAATGCAACAACGTTAAGTACGGAGCGGAACAATCGGCTTGGACCTAGGCAACGAAAACGGACTAACGATTGGATTCTCGGAACATGAAACTGCCGATCTCTCAACTTCCTAGGAAGTACCCGCGTGCTTTCCGAGGATTTGAAGACCCGCAAGTTCAACATCGTAGCGCTGCAAGAGGTATGCTGGAAGGGGACGATGGTGTGTACGTGCAGGGATGGTCACACCATCTACCATAGTTGTGGAAGCCCTCATGAGCTGGGAACAGCTTTTATAGTGACAGGAGAGATGCAGAAGCGGTTGATCGGGTGGTGACCAATTAGCCCTAGAATGTGCAGGTTGAGGATCAAAGGCCGTTTCTTCAACATTAGTATTATCAACGTGCATAGCCCACACCTCGGAAGTACCGATGACGACAAGGACGAATTCTACGCGCAGCTGGAGATTGAATATGACCGCTGTCCAAAACATGATGCCAAGATCATCATCGGGGAATCCAACGCTCAGGTTGACCAGGATGAGCAGTACAGACCGGTGATTGGACAATTCAGTGCACACCAGCTGACGAATGAAAATGACCTCAGACTAATCGACTTTGCCACCTCCAAGAACATGGCCATACGTAGCACCTTTTTCCGGCATAGCCTCCACCATAGGCTCATCTGGAGATCACCAAATAGAACAGAAACACAAATCGACCACGTTTTGATAGATGGTCGGCACTTCTCGGATCAGATCATCGATGTCAGATCACATCGAGGCGCCAACATCGATTCGGATCACTACCTAGTGATTGTTAAGATACGCCAAAAACTATCCGTTGTGAATAACATACGGTACCGTCGCCCGCCACGGTATAATCTTGCGCGACTGAAGCAACACGAAATCGCAACACAGTACGCGTCATCGCTCGAAGCTGGACTGCCAGAAGAGGGAGAGCTTGAAGAAGCCCCTCTAGGGGATCGCTGGAATGCCGTGAAAACAGCTATCAGCAGTGCTGCGGAGGAAGTCCTGGGACACGTGCAACCGAATCGATGTAACGAGTGGTTTGACGAAGAATGTCGGCAGATTTTGGACGAGAAGAACGCAGCGCGGGCAACAATGCTGCGTGGAGCCACCCGTCAGAATGTGGAGCGATATAGACTGAAACGGAAGCAGCAAGTCCAACTTTTCAAGGAAAAAAATCGTCGCCAGGAAGAGGAGGAATGTGAAGAACTCGAGCAGCTGCACCGCACACACGAAACACGAAAGTTCTACCAAAAACTCAACGGATCCCGCAGTGGCCCTGTACCACGAGCCGAAATGTGTAGGGATAAGAATTGAGGCATTTTGACGGATGATCGTGAGGGGATCTAAAGGTGGAAGCAGCACTACGATGAACACCTGAATGACTTGCAGGCAGGAGACCACAACAGGAGCGGAGAAGACGTGGTCGGTGCAACGAACGAACGAGATGTGCCACACCCAACAATAAGCGAAGTTAAGGATGCGATCCGGCAGCTCAACAACAACAAAGCGGCCGGAAAAGACGGCATCGGAGTTGAACTTATTAAGATGGGCCCCGACAAACTGGCTATCTCGCTGCATCAGCTGATCGTCGAGATCTGGCAAACAGAACAGCTACCGAAGGAGTGGAGAGAAGGGGTTATCTGCCCCATATACAAAAAGGGCGACAAACTAGACTGCGAGAACTATCGAGCGATCATAGTCCTGAATGCCGCCTACAAAGTGTTTTCCCAGGTCATCTTCCAACGCCTGTCACCATTAGCCGGCAGGTTTGTAGGAAGCTACCATGCCGGCTCCGTGGAAGGATGGTCTACGACTGACCAAATTTTTACACTGCGGCAGATCCTCCAAAAGTGCCGTAAGTTTAGAGTCCCTACACATCATCTTTTCGTCGATTTTAAAGCCACATACGATACAATAAACCGACAAGAGCTATGGAAAATTCTCGACGAAAACGGCTTTCCGGGGAAGCTGACAAGACTGATTAAGGCTACGATGGAGGATGTGAAGTGTTGTGTGAGAATTTCGGGTGGAACGTCGGACCCATTCGAGTCTCACAGGGGGCTCCGACAAGGTGATGGTCTCTCCTGCTTATTGTTTAACGTCGCGCTAGAGGGTGTTATGAAGCGAGCGGGGTTTGACATGCGGGGCACGGTTTTCAACAGATCAGGTCAATTTATTTGCTTTGCGGATGACTTGGATATTGTTGGCAGAAAATTTGAGACGGTGGCAGACCAGTATACCGGACTGAAACGTGAAGAAGATAGGATCGGACTGAAGAAAAACTAAGTATATGCTTGCAGGTGGGTCCGAGCACGACAAAGCACGCCTAGGCAATACGGTAACAATCGACGAGAATGAGTTCGAGGTGGTCGACGAGTTTGTGTACCTCGGCTCTCTGGTAACTGAGAACAACGATACCAGCCGGGAGATAAGCAGACGTATTATCAGTGGAAGTCGTGCCTTTTATGGGTTCTATAAAAACTACGGTCGCAAAATCTGAGTCTTCGCACCAAGTGTATCCTGTACAAAACGCTAATAAGACCGGTCGTTCTCTACGGGCATGAGACGTGGACAATGCTCAGGGAGGACTTGCGAGCACTCGGAGTTTTTGAACGTCGGGTGCTAAGAACCATCTTTGGCGGTGTGCAGGAGAACGGAGTGTGGAGGCGTAGGATGAACCACGAGCTTGCGCGCCTCTACGGTGAACCCAGTATCCAGAAAGTGGCTAAAGCTGGAAGGATACGCTGGGCAGAGCATGTAGCTAGAATGCCAGTTAGCTACCCTGCAAAATTGGTGTTCGCTTCAAATCCGGCGAGAACGAGAAGGCGAGGGACGCAACGAACGAGATGGGTGGACCAGATGGAGCACGATCTGCAAAGTACCGGGTGCCCGCGGAACTGAAGGCAGGCAGCCATGGACCGAGTAAATTGGCGGAACCACGTTATGCAGGCCATGTCTTAGGACGTACGGCCATCTAAGTAAGTAAGTAAGTGCACTGCTCATTCCTTTGCTTGCACTTTCCTGCATGGTCATTGCAGGGCAAGAGTTGCGCAACGGTAACAAAATAAATAAGTGGTAAAATCGATTTTCCTGGTGAATCACGACTTGGCAATGGTGATCGACGACGAGACCTATCTCATCCTGGATAGCAATGACTGGCAGGGCACTTCGTATTCTACTTCTCCTACGAAGGAAGTGAGCTTCGAGAATAAGTTCATTTACACACCAAATTCCCCAAGAAGGTGCTGAAACGAGGTAATTTATAGTAAGAAGTGCCTTCCGGAAGTTGCGACATTCATCTAAAAATACCATAATGGCGAAGCCGCGGTGTCCTGGTCGAATCTGGCGTCGGCCCACTCGAAGCGCTCGTTTGAGGAGATTGAGTGGCTGATGATCGTGGTACCCAAGTCGGTGATCCCGCGTGTTTTTTTGTTCGCCATGGCGAATGTTCCGGTTAACTGCCAGAAGGCCTCTTGCAAGGACGTAGAAACTTTTAAACGAAACTTACAACGACAGACTAATACTCCACGATATTAAATTTTTGTATGAAGATTGGACTACAAAAAAATGAAACACACAAAAATGATCACCAAAAATTCTGTTTAAATCGCATACTTCTCAAATCTCCAGGGAATGAACAACTATATTTCAACTATGTTTTGTCATAATTTATTTATTGAATTTCCTCCCCCAAGCTGAGGGCTCGTACATTTTTTTTGGCACTGCTCATGAGATCTTGGGCGAGGCTTTGACCATCTTTCTTACATAATTTTTTTTCAGTTTTTCTACAAAGCTTTCACGGTTTTGAATGTTTTTTCGCTTTAATTCAGCTTCTTCTTCAATATCACTCAAAACTTTTCGATCGGACGAAGTTCTGGTGACTTTGGCGGGTTCGCCTCCTTTGGGACCACAACAACGCCCTTCGCTTCGTACCAATCCATTTTAAACTTGGCGTCATGGCACGAAGCGAGATCCGGCCAGACCAGCTTAAGACCACAGTAAGAGCGGAGGCAGGGCAGCAAGAACTTCTGCAAGCGTTCCTCTCGTTAAATTACCCGTTTATGTCTCTGTTCCAAAGGCTCAAGTGAAATTTGATTCATCAATAATTGACGAAAATCTTCAACTTCTAATATGTTTGAAAAATGTCCGCAGACGTCAATATCAACGTTCTCGTGACCCTGTTTTTAAAACTATTTATAAAGATTTACAGAAAGAGATTAAACATAGATTTACTCTTCTGAGAAATCAAAATTTTGAGACTAAAGTTGAAAAATTGAAACCATATTCAAAACCATTTTGGAAGCTGTCGAAGATTCTTAAGAAACCTTCAAAGCCTATTCCAGTTTTAAAAGATGGTGAACGTTTTCTTGTATCCAATGAACAAAAGGCTCAAAGACTTGCTCAGCAGTTTGAGAGTGTTCATAACTCAAATTTGAATTTTGTGAGTCCAATTGAAAATGAAGTAACACGTCAATTTGATTTAATTTCTTCCCAGAATTTTTTACCTGCAGAAATAATTGAAACTAACTTGAATGAGATTAAATCAATTATTAAAAATTTCAAAAATATTAAAGCACCTGGTGACGATGGAATCTTTAATATACTAATCAAACATCTCCCTGAGAGCACAATGGAATTTTTAGTGAAAATTTTCAATTGCTGCTTCAAAATTGCATATTTTCCCAAATTATGGAAAAATGCAAAAATTACTCCAATTTTAAAGCCGGATAAGAATCCAGCTGAAGTTTCAAGTTACCGACCAATCAGTTTGCTTTCTTCAATAAGTAAACTGTTTGAGAGAATTATTCTTAAAAAAAGTTGTCACACATCAACGAAAATTCAATTTTTGCAAATGAACAGTTTGGATTTCGCCATGGGCATTCCACAACTCATCAATTGCTCAGAGTTACTAATATGATACGAGCTAACAAATCTGAAGGTTATTCCACTGGAGCTGCTCTTTTAGACATAGAAAAAGCATTCGACAGTGTTTGGCATAAAGGTTTGATTGCGAAATTGCAAACTTTTAATTTTCCGATTTTCCTTATCAAAATTTTAAAAAATTATCTTACTGATCGAACTCTGCAGGTTGTCTATCAGAATTCAAAATCTGATAGATTTCCTGTCAGAGCAGGTGTACCTCAAGGTTCAGTCTTGGGGCCAGTCCTGTACAACATATTCACTTCAGATCTTCCTGATTTGCCTCCAGGATGCACAAAGTCATTGTTCTGCGATGACACAAGCATTTCCGTAAAAGGAAAAAGCCTTCGTGTCATATGCAGTCGATTGCAGAAAAGTTTAGATATTTTTTCTTCCTACTTGCAAAAGTGGAAAATCTCTCCCAATGCTTCTAAAACTCAAATGATAATTTTTCCGCATAAGCCTAGGGCGTCTTTCCTCAAGCCAAACAATAATCACGTTGTCAAGATGAATGGGGTTATTTTAAGTTGGTCCGACAAGGTTAAGTACTTGGGACTAATTTATGATAAAAAACTTATTTTCAAAGAGCACATTGAGAGTATACAAGCCAAGTGCATCAAATATACGAGATGTTTATATCCTCTCATTAACAGGAATTCTAAACTTTGTTTAAAGAACAAACTTTTGATTTACAAACAAATTTTTAGACCAGCAATGCTTTATGCTGTACCGATCTGGTCAAGTTGCTGTTCAACAAGCAAGAAAACGCCCCAAAGGATTCAGAATAAAATTCTGAAAATGATTTTGAAGCGTCCTCCTTGGTTTGGTACACTCGAATTACATAGACTTACTGGTGTTGAACCATTAGAAGCTATGTCAAATAAAATTATTAACAATTTTCGACAAAAATCGTTGCAATCCTCAATTGCTACGATAAGCTCTCTTTATAGCCAATAAGCTAGCAATTAAGTTAGTTGTAAGTTTACTTCCCCTTTTCTGACAAGTAGGTTTAAATCCCTACGAATGATAAGTCCTTATTGCGAAAGCAAACAAATCCTAACAATTAAAATTTCAAATTTCTAACAGTGTTGAGAAATCACCATTTGTGATTGGACACACATACTCATTATTTACTAATATTTATCATAAATACTTAAGCTACTAACAAATCCCCCCTTAAAAAAAAAAAAAAAAAAAAAAAAAAACCCGTTTATGTCGCCGGTTGTAACGAACGGCTTGCTGTACCGTCCGCACTCGCAGATCGTCTGCCACAACAAGTGCTTCTTCACGAACTTGTCCGTCTTTCTCCTCCGGAACTGTTCCGGAACCTCCATGCGGGACGTACCGACAAAAAAACTCGAAGCCGGGGATTTGTTTGGTGTCCCCCTTGATATATGTCTCGTCGTCCATGACGAGACAGCCTGACTTGATCAGCAACTCACGGTACAGCTTCTGCGCAGGCCAGTTAGCCACCGTCTTTTGCTACCCTAAAAACACATAGCCCAGCCCGCTTCATTGTCTGGTGGACGACCACTTCGACGAATTAACCTTTTTGGCGACGCACAGTGGTCGGAGGCTGGAAAAAACTTCGATTTTTCATGTCATAATTTTTTATGTTTTGCATTTTTCCGAAGATTCCTAAAGTGTAAATGACCTTTACCCAAAGTTTCATGACAATCGGTTGAGATATCAATTTTGAATCGCACTTTGAATGTTGCTATATCAGGCAATTTCGATGATTTTCATGTTTGAAATCACAATTTTTAGCTCAACTTCAAACACCTGTAACTCCCTTAGTTTTTATCCGATTTTGATTCAACAAGTTTCATTTTGAAGGAAAATTTATGTACATTCTGATTGATCTTCAAGACTTTCCAAAAATGTAACCAATTTCTCAATAGAGGTAAAACATATTGCAGGGAAGCCGAAAAAACATGTATGTCTAATTTCATTTTTACCGTACAATCTTCTGAAACAGTTGGGAACGATCGGATAACCAACAATAAATGGGAAGTGTTTTTGTACTTTTCAGATTTTTGGGTCCCGTTTTGCACATCGTTGCTCATAGGGAGATATTTTGAAAATAAAACTATGGAGACGTATGCTGCCGCTCATGGCAAGTCCGTCCCAATTGCATTTTTATCAATTATGAGTTTATTTATGGAATCAATTTCTTTTTATATCTACTTTCGATAAAACAAATATTTTTGAATACTTCGTTCTGAGGAACTATGAAAAAAATAGCAAGTCGGTTTGTCCCATAGCAAAAGTGATCGCAAGTCGGTCCCATTGAAAAAATCTTCGCAATTTAACCCCACAGCCAATAATGATTATGAAAAATGTGATATTTATCACAACTTATGGTCTTCAGGTTTAGAATTGGATGTACCAAGTGATATTCGATAGGAGGTTTGATTGAATTTTACGCGTGACCGCTCTCAGGAAAATTTTAAACAAGTTCCTACACCTAAACTGATTTTGAATTTATCAGTAGTATCAAATGTAAAAACAAAATCTAATTTTATTTTAAACGGCGTAGTTGGTACATTGTGTTATACTTCTCACAAAAAAACTTGTTTAATGAAGCACGAGAGAAGGTCATTTATGAATTGACAAGCGATGGATTCATTTCAAACGCAAACTATAGCACCGCCATCCATTTGCAGTAGTTTGTTTTTCATCACCGGTCGTAGCTGGCTATGGGACTGACTTGCTATCATTCTGGCTACGTACCGTAAAAGTAATCGCATGTGAGTCCCAGCTTATGATTTTCAACAAATTTTTTTTCCAGTAATCTCAAGCATTTATATATAAACTTGTAAACCGCTTTCTGTACTGCAAGATGTATAAAGAAAGAATAAATTAAATTCATGAGACAAAAATATCGTCTTTTATATTTTCAAAGACGTTAAAATAAACTAACATACGATCTCATAACTTTCCTTAAAAGACCTCTAACTTGTCGCAGAGAGATCTTAAATTGGTCAAACGGCTTAAAAGCTAAAAAAATTTCAGAATAAAATAAATTGAATTATGATGATTTTTGCACCACACTAATTCAAAAATGAGCACCCTAAGAACCAAACAAACCATCTATATTCTTCTCGTCGCTTTTATTCCGCTCTTCTCATCGCTCTTAACTTTCGGCTACTCGACTGAATCAAGAGGTAAAATAAAACTACTTTTACTTAAAAAAAAGTAAAATTTTACAGTAAATTGAACAAATAAGAGCAATATAAGATGAATATAAGAGCGGCTCCTCTATCAAAATTTTGAGCAAGATTGAAGCAAAAAAATCAGATCATGAGAAAGATCTAACGGCACTTTAGGAGCCTAAATTGCTTTTTTCAACATTTTCTGACATCAGAACTGAGTCCACTGCCCCAAAATTGTAATAATATGTATTTTACAATCATATAAAAAAGACTAAGTTTTTTTCCGACTTTTGCATAGAGACCTGCCACTGTGCGACGTTTCGGGTGGTAAGGTTTGGGTTCTTTCTAAAGTACTGCGTTATCCTCCGGCCTTCTCTGGGTATTCCGTTTTTGGTTTTCGGCCGATGGTCTTCGTCTCCCGGAACATCTTCACAATGGAATGGTGGATTCCAAGTCTTTTGCCGAACCATCTGTGCGACTAACCAGGATTAACGATCACCGCGCCCAACATTTGCTGGCTCTCCTTGTTTCGAATGCATCTCGGAAACTACTTTTCAGAGTTTTGTGGAAACGTGTTCTGGATAGTATCTCAACGATCTGTCAACACAAAAGTAAGTAAAGTTAGTAAGCCATTTTGAAATCCAAGTGGACAAATATCCAACATTCTAGAATCGAGGTAATGTACAAAAGCTCAAAAACAATGATGTTCTCATTACGATAAAACCTATCATTTCGAACGATTTGTCTTTTGAGTTTGATCGTATCCAATGTTTGACTAGTTATGCATATGCAGACTATAAACAAATCGCAAGGTCAATCTTTGAATGTATTTGTAATCAGTTCAGAATGTTTGAAATCATTCAAATAAAGAAAAAAAAATGGGCGGGACGATGTTTGCCAGGGCAGCTAGTTACTAATAATTATCTATTTCTATCAATCTTATGTTTACTGAAAATTTTGCTATATTTTGAGTATCTCGCCTCGGTCTGATGACCTAGATAACTACACTTAAGATGACTAACTTCACCCAAAAAGACAACAACTCTCACCTAGCACCTGAATAAGCAGGTTAAGCTTACCTTGATCATCAATTCGAAGAAACGCTTGAAAGATTCTATAATTGGTTGGTTGGTTTTCCAGTTGTCTACTCCATAGCTTTTTTTTCAGCAGGGCTGATTTCAAAAGAAGTCTCCATTGGTTTTCAGCTCTAAGCTTTAAGCAACTTGCTTGAACAGAGAAAGGCCACGCTTGAGTTTCATTTTCCGCTCAAAAGTTTTCAGATAACAGCTATCACTGGCCTCATTCATAGGTAGGATTCATTACCAAACGAAAGAAACACTAGTTTCAAATCCCAGAACACTGTCCCGTTTCAGGAGAAGTGTTAGCAAATCCTGATGACTGTATTATTCAAGTGCAGGTTGGTTCGTGTCTGCAGCACAAAAAGCGACAAGTACTCATTAATGTGCAACGTTTCTGTTTTCTCATTGTCGCGTTCCGCTTCTCAATTTTCATGTCCTTACCGGTGGAAATCAGAGAGCCGAAGACGACGGGTATGATGCAGTTGAAAAAAAATGGAAAAGGTTGTTTCTTTTCTCTGTACATTTTTACCCGGCGTATGCCCTTTATCAGCAATCAGTTTTCGCTCATTCAATTTGTATATTACTTTTTATGGTGTCTCATGTTTGCTGCATCAATTACTACTACCCAACAGTGCACCCGTTGCACTAGGGACACCACTACCAAGCATTTTTCCGCCTGCCGTAGTTCATGAGCAAAGGAATTATCACCTTCACGTCTATGTCACGCCTGCGTTACTTTTATTTTTTCTTGGTGCATGGCATGATGACGTAGAATTCTGCTCCTCCCATTACGTGCGTTTTATTTTCATCTCAGTCATCTTCATTTCTGCTTCTTCCGTTACGGTGACACTTTCCAGTTTACTTTGCAAAATAAAGAGACTGGATATTCTTCTGCAAAACCACATAAGCCACGGTGTAACGACTTCAAATTCTTCCACGTGGCAAAACTTCGCAGGAAACTTCTTTAGACAACTCTTGTTCAGTCACTATTTGAAAAAAAAACTTACTGGCATCATCGAAGCAAACATTCGTTGGCTTAATTTTCATTTCAATTGAATAAGTTTGGAAGTAATCAACATTTCCGTCATATTAAATGATTTGCTCGGGAGCGTATCGTCGGATAACGGGGAAGAGGAGAAGGGTAGTGAACACCGATCGGCAGCCCACGAGGCGCGTTCGGTCTATTTGTCACGTGACGCTTTGCTAGTACTGTCGTCTCCAAGTTAGAGACAGACACCCGAAACTGAATTGCCCGTTGACAGCCTCCGAAAATTGGATTACCGGAAAAAGGGACGCACAACTTTTATGCTAACAATAGAACCGACGAAATGACAAACTCCACGAAAGCAAATTGCATTGAGTCGTAAAAGAATCAACTTTTGGCCGTTAAGTCCATTTAGTTGAAGGCACACAACCGTGGGATCTTTCCTACTGTATGTTTGCTTCTTTTTACCAATAGAACTTAGAAAACAGGTAGGTAATTTTTTTGGATACTCATTGAGACTTTTGCTTGAGTCTGTATTACAGAAAGTTTGTACATTTACAATAATAATTCCATTATAAATTTCATCATATTAACATAATAATGATCCATTTGCGGGATCGCTTTTCACAGAGAACTGACAAGATAATTTGTTACAGTGTACAAACAAAAAACGCATCAAAGACAAAATTGGGACTATGTAAATTTAAACCTCGGAACCCTGTTTATTGGAATAGCGTTACATTTCGACTAAAATAATATTATCTCCTAACTAACGTAGTCGATTACTGCTACTGTTGCTAGGCATTTCTCGGTGAATCATTTATCGAGAATAATTACGGGATGGGGAATTTATAATCGTTGTTGAGACACAGTTACTTTCAGCTCCAACCGGATGCAAACAGAGTTGTCAAGAGAGTGATTCGCATATCAAAAACACACTTTATAGCATCTTCTTTTATGGTTGGAGCTACATCCAACAAAAACTGTAGAGTGCGTAAGTTCTCAGTAGACCGAACGATACAAGTTTGCTCGCGTTCACTTGTAACAATGCAGCTTTCTTCTACATCGCGGTGGTAGCAGTCTTCGTCTGCGCAGAATTTGAAGGTTCCGTTGCACTGTACTGAAGCTTCGTGCCGCAGCTCCAGTCCCTTTTAAGGGCTATTCCCACTGCCTCCGTTCCGGGACCGGGCCGGGACCGGGCCGTGGCTGTTCCGCGTGTCGTCCGGGCTCGTTTGAGATTGATTGCGTGCGTTCTCATGAACGCATTCACACCGACGCGCCGTGCCCAGACCGGGGCAGCGTTGAGTTGCCGTCGTGCTGCCGCAGTGCGAGAGAAAAACTATCGTTGCCGACGATACTTTGTGTTGGCCGGAGAGTGCACGGAAGGCACTCGGGTGGATGCGTGTATGTTGTAGTGACATATTTCGCGCGGAGTGAGCTGCGGTATGAAAAAAAGAGAAAGACGTTCTTTCACATATACACACCAACATTTCTCAGCCAGAGCGCAGCGCGGGCACGGTTCAAGCACGGCGCAGTGTGAATGCATGAAAAGTCCCGGACGAGCCCGGTCCCGGCCCGGTCCCTGAACGGATGCAGTGGGAATAGCCCTTTATGCCGTTTGTCATCGTCACAATATTGTGTGTGTAAAATTTAAGTATTCATCCTATTAACAGTGAAATCAAGAACGTTCATGATTGTACAGTTACAGCAAGCGCGTCGCTTATATATTTTACGTGAACCGACAACATCTCTGTGTGAAGTGTGTGATGTGTTAATCATTTCGTCATATCATTCAAAATTTCGCTTGCACAAATGTACTGGCCGAGAGTATTAAAAATAATAATGAATAAGATTGCTGTGAATGACCCATCTGCTGCCGTGTCACCCTGCGTCCTGAATTTCGACAGCAGCGTTAGCGTACACGTCGGAGTTAGGTTCCAGTATTACGTCTGTTGGTCAATGGATATATATTTCACTTCAATTTTTTCACATAGAAGTATTATAGGAGAAATGCTATAGCACAAACTAACAGACGCACGTTACCCTGTAACCCAGCTCCATTACCACAAAAAACGATCATTTAAAATTTCCAATCGAATAACAATAATTGAGCGTTCTCCTGCATACTGTTAAAGTTATTTCTTACAACCTCCTGCACACTGCCAAAGTTAATTCTTAGAACCTGATGTTCAAAAACTCCGAGTGCTCGCAAGTCCTCCTTGAATATTGTCTTCGTCTCATGCCTGTAAAGAACGACCGGTTATGTTAAAGTTTCGCATGAAATTCACTTGATGTGGAAGCATTGCGACCTTAGTTTTTATGAAACCAATAGTTGCATTGACTTCCTCTGATAATTCTAATCTCCCGGCTGGTATCGTTGAAGGCCGAGGTAAACAAATTTGTCGACTATCCGTTGATTGTTACCGTATTACCTAATCGTGCCCTGTCGGCCTTGTACTTTGTTTTAGACGTATTAATCTCCAATCCTATCTGCTTCACGTTTCAGTCGGGTAACGGACTTACCACTGTCTCAAATTTTCTACCGACAATATCCACATCATCTTCAAACCACATAAATTGACTTGATCTGTTGAAAACCGTAACACGCATGTTGAACCTCCCGTCTTATAACACCCTCTACCGCGACGTCAAACATTAGGTAGGAAAGGTTCTCACCTTGTCCAATCCCCCTGTGGGACAGGCCCGTAGCTACCGGGGGGCTTAGCCCCCCTACGCGTTTGCATTGCCCCACCACGCAATTTTCTCATGTATGTAATTGATACTAGGTGAAAAATCCAAAAGAAAAATCTGAAATGTAAGCAGTAAGCATCATTGAATAGTCTCCAGTTTTTTTATGTTTATGATATCAGTCAATTTTTGGTCGGGTTCATATGCCAAAAGGGATAAATTATTCAAATTTTTGGTGAGCCAGCCTGATTCCCGTCGAAGTTAAAACTGACGATCCGCATACTTTCGTTTCGGATGTCCGCTCCAGCGTCTGGGAGTGAAAATGTCAGTTTTTTTAAGTATCATTTTAATGAAAGAACCAATCACAAGTTTATGTGTTTGATTACATCAGAACAATGCAAAACAAGTTTGGCTGTAGGATTGGACCAGTTTTTCCAAAAGTTCCTATTTTCCACTTCTTGATTTCTTAGACTGAAAAAATCGAGGGAAAAAAAAACACACAAGACTAGTTTTTTCAAATATAAAATTTTCAGCCAGTATCCTAACTCTCTGCAGTATTAATGTGCTTCTTGTGATTAATTTTCATGTTCAGTTCAATATATTTTGGCCATACTTTTTCACATCTCGGAAGCATAACCCAGTCCGTTACCTCGCCCGGACAACTCTGTTCGGTCCGAAATAAAATCGGACTGTAGTCTGACCGGACTCGAACTGGGCATTCAACACTCTACCCGGTCTGATGGTAAACACTGATCAAACAACGCCAATCGTAAAATTTAGAATTTAGGCTGACGGTTGAATCGCTCCATTCTCTAAGTATTTCTACGCGAATAGATTCTCTCTGTATCGTTGGTTGACATCGATCAGCGACTCTTGAAGCTGGTTTTCTAACGCTGTAATTCCTTCAATGCATTTGTTGCTGCAGAGTAGAACTATTAAAAACTCTCTTATGTCCTTAGTTTTTCGATCGCATATGGTCGCACCCTCAAGACATTTGAACATTTGAAGAAATCAAGTGGAATCACTGGTTCGCTAATCCATAGTGGTCTTCACGTCGAGCTCGAATACAAATACCACGCCGTATCCTGTGTACCTATTAGGGTGCCAATGAAAATCGATTTTTCGAATTTCGTTTAGCGATATGGCTCAAAAGTTTCGTCTTCTCGAATAAAAATCATCAGGTTAATTTTTTACCATATATTCCTGCTCAAAAATTTATAAACGCCAATAAGTCGATTTTTTCCAAAAAAAAATTTTTCCCGATTAGGTACACGGTGTACCACTTTTTTTTCTGTATGGACTTCCTCACTGCGACCAGAATCGTAGATCTATTGTGAGATATGCCCGGGTGTCTGCTGTATCTCGCACTTCTGTTAATGGCAATACCGCTATTGAGGCATGCTTATTATTATTGTTCATCAGTGCTTGTGTGTAATGTGATACTCTTCCTTAAACGCTTACTGTTCCACTATACCGATACTCGTTCCTCTTGCCAAATATCACCAATTATAATTCCCTGGAGAAGTTTCGTCGTGCGTCCTTTTATTGATAAGAGGGACTTATTTTTTGTTAAGAGGAAGTCACGCAAAGGTATTGTAGATTTCAGCGTAAAGGAAGGGTAACTGGTGGGGAGCCTGAGAATAAACCCATGCTTAAGTCCTTTTTGACATCGGATGGCCTGGTTCTACTAAGATTCGAACCCACGACCATCCTCTTGACAAAGCGGACTCTGTAACCTTGCGGCTACGCAGCTCCCACGGTGTACCACTTAGTGGAGCATGTGATAAACTCACGTCCGTTGACTTACGTGCCTGTGGAGGACCCAGAAGCTCCCGTTCTCACACCATTTCCTGTTGGGCTCTTCTAGTGGTCTAAAACCGGCTACTGTCCTTGACGATAGTGCAATAATCTTACGACGATCGTGGTGCGCATCACAGGTAGAAGCAAATATATTTTGACGACGATGTGTGAGAGACTATACGCCAGAATTGACGAAACGGACGAAATGGTTCAGCGAGGTAAAACCGATCGAGGGGAATGATATCGTGGTCATAGTCGACCCAGGACTACCACGCAACTGTTGGCCGAAGGGACGAATTATTGCAGCCAACACCGGTAAGGACGGGCAGGTATAGTCTGCAGTAGTGCAAACAATGTCAGGCATTTATGAACGTCCTGCCACGAAGCTCGCTGTGCTAGATGCTCGGTGCGATGGGGAAGTAAGCCAGGATCTTGGCGTACCTGGGGGGGGGGGGTGTTACGACCCCTCGGTCGGCGCACCTCACAAAGGCGATCTGCATACACAACCTTGATCTACACAGGCGAAGAGAAAATCAAACTCACTATACTGCACTGGGAGAAACGGCAGATCATCGATCACGGTCATCATTGCTTAATCATTGCAGAAGAAAAGAAACAAACTAATCAAGTGTGGAGTGTGACCCTTAATAGCGATTATAATTAATACATTTATTGCTAGTGCTTAATCTAATACTTAAAGGCTACTTAAAATCTAAATTGATTACTTAATCTTAGAATTAGGTTAACCTTAAAATCTACCAATGCGTTGCGAAAAGATGGAATAATTCCCTACGAACAAAACCACGCTACTTGCAACTTTAGAGTAAAGTAGTGTTCTCGTGTCAGTGAAGTTTCGAGGATAGCTTATACGAAAAGCAATATAGTGAAGTAGAAAATCATAATTAAAAAGGGACAGATAAACAGGAGTAAGAACATTTAACGAAGTTTTTTAATAGACGTTTACCGTTATTCACAAACTCGGACCGTTCTTATTCCCACTTCCCGTTGGCCTAACGCCAACACCTTACCTCGGAAGTATTGATGATGACAAAGACGAATTCTACGAGCAGTTAGAACGTGAATACGATCGCTGCCCAAAACATGATGTTAAGAATGTCATCGGGGATGACAACGCTCGGGTTTCGATTCAGCGCACACCGACTGACAAATGAAAATGGTCTAAGACTAATCGACTTAGCCGCCTAACCAAACAGAAACTCAAATTGATAGATGGTCGGCACTTTTAAGACATTGTCGACGTCAAAACACTTCGGAGCGCTAACATCGACTCGGACCACTACCTAGTGATGGTAAAGATACGCCAAAAACTATCCGTTGTGAACAACATACGGTACCGTGGCCCGCCAAGATATAATCTTGCGCGGGTGAAGTAACCCGAAGTCGTCGGAAACACGCCCTTTCTCTCGAAGCTGCACTGCAAGAAGAGGACGAGCTGAAAGAAGCCCCTCTAGAGGTCTGCTGGAATGCCGTCAAGTCAGCCATCAGCAGTGTAGCGGAGAACGTCCCAGGTCGCGAAGTACCGAGTCGACGTAACGAATGGTTTGACGAGGAATGTCGGCAGATATTGGATGGGAAGCACGTAGCGCGGGCAGTAATGCTGCGAAAAACCACCCGTCAAAACGTGGAGCGATATTAACAGTAACAGAGACAGCAAACACAACTCACCAGGAGGAGGAGTAGGAGTGCGAAGAACTACGACAGTTTTACCGCTTTCATGAAACACGAAAGTTCTATCAAAAATTCAACGCATCGCAAAGGCTTTGTTCCACGAGCCGAAATGTGCAGAAATAAGGATGGGAATAACTTGACGAATGATCGTGAGGTGATCGAAAGGTGAAGACAGCACATTGATGAACATCTGAACGGCGTACAAGCAGGAGACCAGAACAGTGACGCTGGAGACTCTGTAGGTGCAGCAAGCAAAGGAGATGAGCCACCCCCATCGATAGGCGAAGCTAATGATGCTATCCGGCGGCTTAAGAACAACAAGGCAGCTGGAAAGGACGGTGTCGGAGCGAAGCTTCTCAAGATGGGCCCGGGCAGTTGTCTGCATCGGCTGATTTCTATGATTTGGGATACGGAATGTCAACCGGAGGAGTGGAAGGATGATATTATTTGCCCCATCTACAAGATAGGCGACAAGCTAGATTGTGAAAACTACCGAGCGATCACTATCCTGAATGTCACCTACAAAGTGATATCCCAAATAATTTTCCAGTGACCCTCACCACTAACCAACAGATTCGTGGGAAGTTACTGGCATCTTGGAGGTTCGGTCCGTAACGGACTAGATCTTTACTCTGCGGCAGATCTGCCAAAAATGACGCGAATACAGAGTCCAAATCTTGACACGATTGATCGTGAAGAGCTATGGAGAATACTCGACGAGAACGGCTTCCCCGGAAAGCTTACCAGACTGATAAAGGCTCCGATGCCGGATGTGCAGTGTTGTGTGAGGATTTCGGGTGGTTTATCCGACCCATTCTGACCCCGCAGGGGACTTCGACAAGGTGATAATCTTTCCTGCCTGCTGTTCAATATTGCGCCAGAAGGTGTTGTGAGACGACCGTACACCAGATTTCGACGTTTCATACATTTTTCATACGTTTGGCATAAAAAAATTCGATATCGACGAATTCATGAACAATTTTTTCATCAGTCAAATAGTTGAAACATTGATCATTTTGAGGCACGTGTTCCCAAAGTCCGATTTAGCTGAAATTTTGCTTTGGCGCCCTACTGTATATCTTTCATTACTCGTCATCGTTTATGGCTGGGTATTTGAGTACTAGCTCGATATGAATACAAAGTAAATGTACGAAGCTCTTACTCAGTTAGAGTAAATATGGCTGGACCGGCAGAAAAAGTTGGTCCCCTGAAACTCAATTTCACTATGTAAACCTGCTTATTTAAGTTAGCAAAATCATTAAAATTTGCACGTTTTTTACTTTGATAATGTGGTTTTTAGGCACAAGCTGGCTCACCTCTGTAAGACAGAAATTATAAAGTTTATATCCCTGTTTCTTTCAACTATACGCACCCCCCCCCCTCCACTCCCCACGCAAAACGGAGTAGCTACGGCTCTGCTGTGGGACTCGAAGAAGTCCGACAAACCACCCAAAATCCTCACAGAACACCTTACATTTTACATCGTAGCCTCAATCAGTCTTATCAGTTTCCCCGGAAAATCATTTTCGTCGAGAGTTTTTCATAGTTCTTGTCGGTTTATTGTCGTACGTGGTTTTGAAATCGACGAAAAAATGGTGTGTAGGGACTCTAAACTCGCGGCACTTTTGTAGGATCTGCCGCAGTGTAAAGTTTTGGTCAGTCGTAGACCGTCCTTCCATGAAGCCGGCCTACAATTCCTACAAATCTACTGGCCAATAGCGACAGGCGTTGGAAGATGACCTGGGAAAACACTTTGGGGGAGGCATTCAGGAATTGCAGTCCTCGATAGTTCTCGCAGTATAGTTGAGACAGATAACCCTTTCTTTCCACTCATCCGGTAGCTGTTCTATCTCCCATAGATCGACGATCAGCCGATGTAGTGAGCTGGTCAATTTGTCGAGGCCCATTTTTATAAGTTCTGCTCCGATACCGCCTGTCAGGCCGATTGTTGTTCTTGAATCATATACTTAACTTCACTCTTTGTTGAGGGTGGCACATTTGCGTCGTTCGTAGCAACGACCACGTCTCTTCCGCTCCTGTTGTGGTCTCCTACTTGCACCAGCACGCCATTCAAGTGTTCATCGCAGTGCTGCTTCCACCTTTGATCATCCGTCAAAATGCCTCCCTCCCTATTCCTACACATTTCGGTTCATGGGACAAAGTCTCTGTGGGATGCGTTGAGTTTTTGGTAGGATTTTCGTTTGTTGTGTGTGTGATGCAGCTGCTCAAGTTCATTGTATTCCTCCTCTTCCTGGCGGCGTATTTTTTTTCCTTGTAGAGTTGAACTTGCTGCCTTCTGTTTCAATCTATATATCTCCACATTCCAACGGGTAATTCTACACAGTATTGTTGCTCACACTGCGTTCTCCTCATTTAATATCTGCTGGCATTTTTTGCCAAGCCACTCGTTACGTCGAATCGGTTGCACGCATTGTTGCAATCTCTCCCATGATAATTAATAATCAGTTAGCCCTCAAGCAAATGTTTCAAGGCCCAAATACGTACACGGCGTAATGACGCAAATTAGAAGGCGTGATCGCGCTTTCCACCGGGACGCCTTCTAACCAGAACCTTCTTGCTTTGTTTTTCAGCAAGGACGGCCTTCTGCTGTGATATTGCCTGCCTTCCGTGCAGATGTGTCGGCGCTTTTTTTTGTGTCACCTTTGTCTTTGTCGTCATTCGTACTTCCGAGATGTGCGCTATGCATGTTAATAATACTGATAATACTGATATGTTTTACCTTTACAAATGTACAGTATATGGATAAATTAGTAGTAGAGATTCAGAATCGTAGAATTACACGAAACAGTTCTGGCATCACTGCCGTGGACAATCCTTGTTGTTGAAAATGGACTCACATCTGCCTGAACTGATGTTATAACTTTTATCTAGTAGAACCCGAGCCTTGCAGCATTCGTTATACTAGTATTAATTGCATGAAATGCTGATTCTTGTGGCTCGTCCAAGTGAAAAGTCATCCCTTTCTGTGTCAACATTTTCAAAGGTTTGTCCATCGCCGCAATATTTAGAATGAACCTCCTCGTATGGTTGTCTAATCGCAAGGAACTACGTCCCCCGCTTTCGTTGGTTGGATGACTGAAAGATTAATTAAGCACTACGCCCGATCTCTTCAGTACCTATGAATGTAACTATTAAGGAAAAAACTGAAAAATAAATAAAAATTAGAACTATTCAGGTTTATTTCGATTCAAATTTCAGCAAAATACCTCAATACGCCCCATTACAATCTACAATAGACCGTTCCGATAATTATAAATACACTTACGATCAACCGTCATTTCAAATAACGTGCAGTATTCAGAATTCAACCAAACGTCCTGTTGTTTACATCCAAAAGAAACAGATGCTGTCATTTTTTCTAACATTTAGTGCGAAATTTTGAAAATGCGTGGCCTTTCTCCCGAGCAAAGAAAGCGAATTGTACACAAATGGGGCACCGTGAGTGGTCTTTCTATAAGAAAATTATCCAGAGAAGAAGGTATAAATGTCGGAGCAGTTCAAACCGCATTGCGGAAGTATTGTGAAGAGTGCACATTTACTGATGCCCCAAGACGTGGTAGAAAACCCGGGCCTGTTGATCCCACAATGGACAAAAAGGTTAAGGAATACTACAAGCGGCATCCTTCAGTATCAGTACGAGATGTGGCGAGAAAGCTTGGAACCTCGACGAGTAACGTTATGCGTGCCAAGGGAAGAATGGGTCTGCAGACCCGTCGGAAGCAGAAGCAGCCAAAACGAAATCCAAAACAAGCTGAATCTGTGAAACCGAGAGCTCGGAAGCTTTATGACAAACTTCTGACCAAAAAAATGGGGTGTGTTATCTTGGATGACGAAACCTACATAAAACTGGACTATAAGACTCTGCCAGGACCGCAATTTTATACATCACCGAAGGGAAAGCCTGGCAAGAAGGTAATGGTTTGGCAGGCCATTTGTGAATGTGGGAAAATATCTCGTCCATTCATTATTAATGACACAATTAATGGTAAAATTTACGTGAAAGAGTGTTTGCTGAAAAGGTTGTTACCCATGGTTAAGCAGTATAACAATCCTCCAATCTTTTGGCCCAATCTTGCTTCCTGCCATTACTCTAAGGATGCACTAGGGTGGTATAAAACAAATAATGTCACATGTGTCCCAAAGGAGATGAATCCTCCAAACTGCCCTGAAATTCGCCCCATTGAAACTTTTTGGGCTTTGACCAAGGCAAAGCTGAGGAAATATGTCAAACCAACGGACAATGTTGGAAAATTTAAAAAAGATTGGCTTAAAGTGGTAAAAATGGTCGGAGAACACACTGTGCAAAAGCTTGTGAGTAGTGTTAAGAGAAAAGTTAGAGAACTCGCGTATCCTACGAAAAATAATCCCAACTTGAATTGAACCTGAAAATAAAACACTTATTATCTATTTTTCAGAATAAAATGAGCCGAAAAATCCTGTATTTTTTGTTTTATTCAAGAAAGGAGATGTATTTATAATTTTCGGAACAGTCTATAAAATTTTGTCCCTGGTACGTCGAAAACATTTTGGGGCCGATACCAGTCCAAAAAAGAGTTATGAAGACTGTGGCATATAGCAGGTTATTCTTCCAGTTCCAACTGGGAAAGAGCATCCCGCACGTTAAAAACGCTCCATGTTTTCCCTTTCCCAATCTTGGCGAGCTCAACCGATAACGATCACGGATTACCGCTTGATTGACTCCTTTAAGATCCACCCACAAACAAATTTGACCGTTGGTTTCATTTCTTTCAAACAGCGGAGAAACCCAAAAGACCGGTCCACATTTTACCTCGATTATATCCATTACGAACAGCGCATATAGGTTTGATTAAAATATTTGCGGTGGGTGCAATCTACACCCACCGCAAATATTGTTATCAAGAAGCTAATAGGATACAGTTGCTATGCAAGTATATGTTTTGATATTACTCACAGAGTTATCAACGTGGATCAAGGTAACTAATGCAGCAACACTAAAACAATAGTTGAAGTACCTTTCTAAACAAGAGATATCAATGCACCCAGAAGGAAAATAGATTCGCTGGTAAACATACAAACTTGTTGCATAGAGCTTGAAAAAGTTTTTAGCATAGAGACTTTTTTTATAGCAATGTGATGCGTTATTTAACCGCGTTGAATTTTACAGCAGCTTAATTGCTCTATCGGCCAGTTTGGATAAACGTGAGCTCGAGCTCAGGAACGATTTTAAATTACACTTCCATGTTAGTCTGTCGCTACGCTTTGAGGCATAATAAGCACAGTTACAACACACGGAGCTAGTTGGGGATCATCCTTCGAGCAACCGTTTCTATGCAAACAACAAGACAAAGCAAGACAATTCCGTTCTCGTGGCCTCGGCGGTATTTCTGTTCGAAACAAAACTGAAAGCAATAAATTTTGTAGGAAATTTATTTATATGCTAAAATGTGCATGTTATCCCGATTTTCCCTCGTGCATTCGCATACACGATTGGTATAGAGAGAATTGACATAATCTCGGCTCGGATGTGAAAAATGGTTTCGATGTCCCGTTGGTTTGGAAAACTGTCTCGGAAACCACTGGTGATGGCATTGCATGTCCTTATCTAGTTTTGATTATAATTTTGTTAAGTTGCTGAAGTTGCTTGTCGGTTTTCGTACACGTGAAGTCGAGTTTTTATGAACTGTTCAACAAATCCTAACATTCCGAGTTGTGCTCTCGTCGTGTTCGGTCGCAATTTCATTTCGATCTCGAAAGTGCCGACCAGTTAATCGCCTTCAAGGTCACTGTGCATTGTATTGCGTGTGCACTGCTGCTCGTTGCCGTCGTCTATTGAAGACAAAAGAACGCATCATCGCCTATTGCTACCGTACGCCACAGACGTTGTGTCGCTACTGCGAGAGATCCAGTACCCGGTGTACTGCTGTTTGGCTGTACTGGTGCTGCTGTGTGGCTGGAGCGGCTGCAGCTTTTGCTAGCGGACTCTTGTGTGAAGGACTGGAGATTGGCATCGCCCGTGCGCTGATTGCGGTGGAGAGCGGCTGCAGAAGATAAGTAGTTTTTTTCCTCTTGGTTTTTTCTACAATATTATTTGTTGATTGGCATTTTGCGTGTGTGGCTTACGCGTCCAACATGGACGACGAACGTGGGGATGAAAACCCGCTCGTTCTACCGCCTAGCCCTCCCGGATACAAAGTTCCAAGGGTTAAGAATGGAACCCCGCAGGAAGCTACCCATCGGCTTAAGCAGTACCGGAGGGCAAAGTTGGTATTGGGGCTGTATTTTTCCGGCCGAAAGTGAAAGCATTGAACACAATGCAAATATGTAAAGATCTGGCACGGTTTACAGCCGTGACTGAAATTACCAAAGTACGCCCGAATAAGCTGCGTGTTTTGGTGTCCGACCTCAAGCAAGCAAACGAGATTGCTGCTTGTGAGCTCTTCACGCAGGAGTACCACGTGTACATTCCAGCTCGCGTAGTTGAGATTGACGGTGTGGTCAGCGAATCGAGTCTGACTGTCGAGGACCTGTTGAAGGCTGGAAAAGGCCTTTTCAAGGATTCTAGCCTTGAACCTGCCAAGATACTTGAATGTAAGCAATTACATTCAGTATCGCTCGACAAGGGTGTAAAAACTTACACCCCTTCAGACTCTTTTCGCGTGACTTTCGCCGGGTCTGCTCTGCCGAGCTATGTGCTCGTGGACAAGGTGCGTCTGCCCGTGCGCTTGTTTGTACCGCGGGTAATGAATTGCCTCAAGTGCAAACAGTTGGGCCATACGGCCTCCCACTGTGGCAATAAAGCACATTGTGGCAAGTGCGGAGAGCAACATGCGGATGACGCCTGTAATAAGGGTGTTGAAAAGTGCCTTTATTGTGGGCAGACTCCGCATGAGCTGTCTGCATGTCCCGCGTACAAACAGCGCCAAGACAAGATCAAGCGGTCTCTGAAAGAGCGCTCTAAGCGCACTTTCGCAGAAATGCTCAAAGAGGCCGCTGCCACCAAACTGGTTTCCCCGAATCTCTTCGAGGTCTTGCCATCCGATGAGTCTGATTCTGACGATTCAGTTGGGGAATCTTCTTTTGTTGAACCCGGGAAATCTAGGAAGAGGAAAAACCTTTCTTCTCCTAGGCTTCCTAGGAAAGGACAGAGAAGGTCTCCATCTGAAGTGACTGATACTAAGAAACAAAAAAGTGCTGTAGAAAATCCGAAGCAAACTCCTCCGGGATTGGCAAAACTGAATTCAAGTAAGGAGTTTCCGGCACTTCCAGGAACATCAAAAAACCCAACTGTTCCTTCTTTTTCGTCCAAGGTTCAGCCAGAATCTGGACTGCTGAAGTTTTTAGATATTGTGGACTGGATTTTTGAAAATTTCAACATAACTGATCCTCTTAAAAGTCTTCTGCTGGCATTTCTACCAACAGTTAAAACGTTTTTGAAGCAGTTGACTGCTAAATGGCCCCTCCTTGCAGCGATCGTATCCTTCGATGGCTAATTCATCGGCTGAGATGAAGGATTCTATCTCTATTTTACAGTGGAATTGTAGGAGTATCATCCCCAAAATTGATTCATTTAAAGTTTTGATTAATAAGCATAAATGCGATGCAGTTTCCCTCTGTGAAACTTGGCTCACTTCAAATGTAGATCTTAGCTTCCATGATTTTAATATAATTCGCCTCGACCGAGACACCCCTTACGGAGGAGTACTTCTAGGGATTAAGAAGTGCTATTCCTTCTATCGTATTAACCTCCCCACGGTTCCAGGCGTCGAAGCTGTCGCATGTCAAATGACAATACAAGGTAAAGAGCTTTGTATTGCCTCAATTTATATTCCCCCCAGAGCACAGGTTGGGCAACGGCTGCTCTTTGATTTAATAGAACTTCTTCCCTCGCCACGTTTGATTTTGGGAGATTTTAACTCTCACGGCGTGGCTTGGGGTTCCCCTTCTAATGATAACCGTTCCTCTTTGATCTATAACCTCTGCGACGACTTCGACATGACAATATTAAACAACGGGGATATGACACGCGTTCCGAAACCTCCAGCGCGCCCCAGTGCTTTAGATTTATCTTTATGTTCAACATCGCTACGGTTGGATTGCCTATGGAAGGTAGTCCTCGATCCCCACGATAGCGATCATTTGCCTATTCAAATTTCAATTGATAATGGTTCAACTCGCACGCGATCAGTTGATATTCCGTATGACCTCACACGGAATATCGATTGGAAATTATACGAGGAAATGATATCAGAAGCTGTCGAGTCGATTCAACATCACCCACCAATTGAAGAATACAACCTCCTCGCGGGCTTGATTCTCGACGCCGCGTTGCAAGCCCAAATGAAGAAATATCCCGGCGTAACGATCAAAGAACGGCCTCCCACTCCGTGGTGGGACAAAGAGTGCTCCGATGTCTACACGGAAAAGTCCGACGCGTTTAAGGCCTTCTTTAAGGTGAAAGGTCAACCCGACGACTTTAAGCGGTATTTGGAGCTTGAGACCAAGTTCAAAAGCTTGGTCCGAGCAAAGAAACGTGGATATTGGAGCCGGTTCGTAAACGAAACGTCGAGGGAGACATCGATGAGCACTCTTTGGAACACAGCCCGAAGAATGCGAAATCGTATAACGTCAATCGTCAACGAAAGCGAGGAGTCTTCAAGTCGGTGGATATTTGATTTTGCCAGGAAAGTATGTCCGGACTCTGTTCCTGCGCAAAACTTTGTTTGCGATACGTCTCCGGGCCACGATGCGATAGAATCACCTTTTACGATGGCAGAATTTTCAGTTGCCCTCCTGTCCTGTGACAATAACGCGCCTGGGTTAGATAGAATCAAATTCAACTTGTTGAAGAATCTACCAGGCAATGCCAAGAGGCGCTTGTTGAACTTGTTCAATAAGTTCCTGGAGCAAAACATTGTACCGCAGGATTGGAGGCAAGTGAAGGTGATCGCCATCCAAAAACCGGGAAAACCAGCTTCTGATCACAACTCTTATAGGCCGATTGCAATGCTATCCTGTATCCGGAAATTGATGGAGAAAATGATACTCCGTCGTTTAGACCATTGGGTCGAATCAAACGGTCTACTATCAGGTACTCAATTTGGCTTCCGCCGTGCCAAAGGAACGAATGACTGTCTTGCGTTGCTTTCTACAGATATTCAGCTAGCCTATGCTCGCAAAGAACAAATGGCATCTGTGTTCTTGGACATTAAGGGGGCTTTTGATTCCGTTTCTATTGACATTCTTTCGGGTAAACTTCACCGACAAGGATTTTCACCAATTTTGAACAATTTTTTGCATAATTTGTTGTCCGAAAAGCATATGCATTTTACGCATGGCGATTTGGAAACTTGTCGTATTAGCTACATGGGTCTTCCCCAGGGCTCATGCTTAAGCCCCCTTCTTTACAATTTTTATGTGAATGACATTGACGCATGTCTTGCAAGTTTTTGCACGATAAGACAACTTGCAGACGACAGCGTGGTCTTTGTTACAGGAGCCAAAGCTGCCGATTTGCAAGGACCATTGCAAAATACCTTGGACAATTTGTCTGCTTGGGCTTTACAGCTAGGTGTCGAATTCTCTCCGGAGAAGACTGAGATAGTAGTTTTTTCTAGGAAGCGTGAGCCTGCTCAGCTCCACTTACAGTTAATGGGTGAAACGATTTCTCAGGTTTTGGTATCCTAATATCTTGGTGTCTGGTTCGATTCGAAAGGCACCTGGGGATGTCACGTTCGGTATTTGAAGAAAAATGTCAACAAAGAGTGAATTTTCTCCGGACAATTACTATACTCATGGTGGGGCGCCCACCCAGGAGACCTCATAAGGCTTTACCAAACAACGATAATGTCGGTGCTTGAGTACGGATGTTTCTGCTTCCGCTCCGCTGCAAACACCCATTTAATCAAGCTGGAAAGATTGCAGTATCGTTGTTTGCGTATTGCCTTAGGTTGCATGCATTCGACCCATACGATGAGTTTGGAAGTTTTGGCGGGCGTTCTCCCATTAAAAGACCGCTTTTGGGATCTGACTACTCGTATTCTCATCAAATGTGAGGTTTTGAACCCCTTGGTAATTGAAAATTTCGATAGGCTAGTTGAACTTAATTCTCAAACCCGTTTCATGACTGTGTATTTCAATCACATGTCTCAAAGTATAAATCCTTCCTCATACACCTCCAATCGTGTCAACTTATTAGATACTTCTGTTTCTACTGTGTTTTTCGATACATCCATGATGGAAGAAACTCGTGGAATCCCGGATCATTTACGCGTGCAGCAGATCCCTAAAATATTTTATAACAAATATAAAAACATCAACTGCGATAATGCGTTTTATACTGATGGATCACTTCTCAACGGGTCCACTGGCTTCGGTATCTTCAACAATAATTTTACCGCCTCCTACAAGCTCGATAATCCTGCTTCTGTTTACGTCGCAGAATTGGCTGCAATTCAGTATACCTTAGGGATTATTGAAACAATGCCCACGGACCATTACTTCATCTTTACGGACAGTCTCAGTTCTATTGAGGCTCTCCGATCGATGAAGGATGTAAGGCACTCTCCGTATTTCCTGGGGAAAATACGGGAACATCTGAGTGCTTTTTCCGAAAAGGCTTCTCAGATTACCTTAGTGTGGGTCCCTTCTCATTGTTCCATTCTGGGCAATGAGAAAGCGGACACTTTGGCTAAGGTGGGCACAACAAACGGTGATATTTATAACAGACCAATTGCCTACAATGGATTTTTAAAATTTTCACGTCAGAGTACACTTGTCAACTGGCAGGCCTCGTGGGATAAGGGAGGTGGCTACACAGCATCATCCCCAAGGTTTCCACCAAACCTTGGTTTCGGGGGTTGGATGTAGGACGAGATTTCATTCGCATGATGTCTCGGATTATGTCCAACAACTACGGGCTAGATGCACATCTCTTGCGTATTGGGCTGGCGAGCAGTAATCATTGCGTTTGTGGATTGGGGTATCAAGACATTGAACACGTGGTTTGGGTGTGTGCTGAATTCTGCGGCGCCAGATCTCTACTTTTGGATACCCTCAGGGCCCGAGGAATACAGCCCTATGTGCCAGTTCGTGATATTCTCGCTCAGCGAAACTTGCCATACATGCTACATGTTTATAGCTACTTGAAGAGCATCAAGGTGCCAATTTAACAGCGAAACAAAAAAAAACATGTTAGTTTTAGTATTAGATTTAGTTTCAGCTCGTAGTTGGCAGCGAGGGTAAAGAATTTGCCTTTAGATTATAAGATATTCTAGACCATAAGGCATTAGATTTCATTGGCTCCGTAAAACATTAATTTAATAAATGTTGTGTGAACAAAAAAAAAACAAATCCTATAATTTGACAATAGTGAGTAATTTTGACTGCTAGTTCCATTCGTGCATCCGGACATTTTTTTAATCTTTTTATTATAACATGGACACCTCAAAACTCCAACTTTTAATTTGTATTAAAATTTCTATTAATTTCTGCTAAGAATGTCACAATGTAAAATATCAACTATATAAAGTTCTATCAATGGTGTTAAAATAAAAGCTCTGAGAAATTATTGTTACATAAAATTAGATTCGTTAATAGATCTTTACTTCTGTATTTCATGTTTTGTAGGTTTATGTAACTCTTTTAGAGTTTATTTGGACTAAAGTATTAGAACATTTCATGAACGAGAAAGTTCGAATCGTACCGACATTCGTGTTTTTGATTGTGACATTCAGCCAAGCGCATCCGCCCCGCAAACAATCATACCCGGCCAGCGAGCAAACCAAATTAGTTTTGACAAATTCAAAGAGACATCAAAATTTGGGCTTCCGCCAGCGAGCGAGTTTTCGTTCCAACCCGAATCTGACTCCAAACCGGCAACTCGGTTTGCAGATGTCATTGCATACAAACGGGTCAAAGCCCGACTCTAATTGGGAAACTTTCCTGACTTTCATCGTTCGACAAATTTAAACTGATTTCATCATTATCGATGGAACGACTTTTAACGAAGCCAACTTTGGACCATCTTCGACACCGCCTTTATTTCATTCTAGTCGATAGAGAACTGACATTACGAAAAAAAACTTCACAGCATCTATGGTTTATTAAGATGACTTTTCAATATTAATCTTACTCGAATCAGCACTTTTCGGCAAAATAAAGAATACTGTTCAATGAGCAATAAAAAATTGCGAAACGATGAGAAACAGTTTGCGGATTCTATTGCCCAAAATGTTAAAAAATCTCAATGACGAGATGTGACTAGAAAATTTTAATTAACTTTCGTAAAAAAAGCAAAGCCTTGGTGCTACTTGCGTATCAGAACTCGATCTACTCTTTATTTTACACAGACTTCGCAGACAACTGTTTAATGTACAGGACGATTGCGGGACTAGGCGCTACGATCCTATTGATGATCCTATCTCCCGAGCCGGGACTCGAACCTCCGACGAGTGGCTTGTTAGGCCAGCATCGTACCTCAAGACCAGCTAGAAGGTCAACTTTCGTAACTGGTTTAAAACGCTGTAGATAATTAATCTTTGAAGCTAACGATATTGAAAAGAAAATCAAATTCAATCTAAACTCGTCCGGAAATAAACTTGGAGATAGCACCGTTACGAGTGCGATATCATAATCCACTTTCGATCTGTGAGTATTACAATCGATTCTTGTAGTCTTGTTACATTTAGCGAGCTCAAAGAACGTCGATATACTGTTCTGGTCTTTTGTTTGATCCAACATCGATATTTTGCCAGCTAACAAAGTTTTTTTTTTCAAATATGAGCTACGACCAACAAGGATTTTACCCCAAAACATCCGTTGCAATATGTTGCATGACAATTTCATTTGTCAAGATGGCCTTAATCAGTCTTGTTAGTTTCGTAGGGAAACCATTTTCGACCATTTACGTAGCTCGACACGGTCAATAGTGTCGTATGTGGCTTTAAATCGATGAATAGGTGGTGCGTGGGGACTTGGTTCGTTGTCAAGCGTCTATCCACAAAACCGGTTTGATAAATTCCCACAAACCTTCCTGCTAGTGGCGAGGAATGACGAAAGATGATCTGGGAGAGCACTTTGTAGGTCGAGTTGACAATCGTGATTGCTGGACAGTTCTCACATTCCAACTTATCGCCCTTCTTGTATATTGGGCCTCCGGTAGATGTTATGTATCCCAGATCCTGATTATCAACTGATACAAACAGGAAGCCAATATATGCGGGCCCAGCCTAATAAGTTCCGCTGCGATGCCTTTTTTTTAGCTGATTTGTTGTTTTTGAGATGCTTGATAGCATCCTATGGCGGTATGTCTCCCTCATCGTTTCTCCTACCGTCTTGATCCTCTGCCTCTACGCCAGTCAGGTGTTTATTGTAGTGCTGCTTCCACCTGTCGATCACCTCACGTTCATCCGTCAAGACTCCTCCATCTTTATCCCGACACATTTCAACTCGCGGCACAAAGCCTGCGCGAGATGCATTCAGTTTTTTTGTAGAATCTGCGTGTTTCTTGAGAACGATAAAGCTGTTCCATTTCCTCACACTCCAGCTCTTCCAGGCGGCGCTTATTGTCCCGGAAAAGATGGGTCTGCTGTCTTCGTTTCTGTTTGTATCGACTCACGTTATGATGAGTCCTTTGCTGCAGCTTCGATGCCCGCGCTACATTCTTCTCATTTAAAAACGTTTGAAACTCCTCGTCGAATCAGCCGTTACCACGATTCCTCTCGACGAATCCAACAGCACCTTCCGCTGTGTTGTTAATGGCTGCTTCCACAGTACTCCAACAGTCCTCCAAAGGGGCTTCGGTAAGCTCTCCGGTAACACTGCCTCAAGGCTTTACGAGTATCCAGTAGCGACTTCGTGGAGGTTAAGTCGCTCCAGATCATACCGTGGCAGGCGACGGTAGCGGATATTGTTGACAACCGAAAATCTGTGGCGCACTACGACCATCTGGAAAAAGTGGTCAGAATCGGCGTTTGCGCCACGATAGGTTCGGACGTCGATAATATCCTAGAAGTGCCTTCCGTCAATCAAAACGCAATTGATTTGTGTTTCAGTTTGTTGTGGTGATCTCCAGGTGTACCATTATGGGAGGCTTGTTCTTGGGAGCGGTGAAGTCTGTGAACTAGAGGCCGTTTTCGTTTGTGGGCCGGTGTGAGCTGAGCTTTCCAATAACCGGTCTAAATCACTCCTCCTGGTCAACCTGAGCGTTAAGATCTCCAATAATTAGTTTGACGTCATGTTTCGGACAGATATCGTATGTACGCTCCAGCTGCGCGTAAAAGGCGTATTTCTCGTCATTATTACTTCCTAGGTGAGGGTTGTGCACGTCAATGAATCTAACGTTGAAGAAACGACCTCTGATCTTCAACTTATACATTCTGTTGTTGATTGGTCACCATCCAATCACGCGCTTCTGCATTTTATTATTTTATTTGGTATATTCACCAACAGGCAAGCAGGTGCCCAAATGGTGTAATTTAAAGCTAACAATTAAAATATCTTCAAAGAGTCAATACAGTATTACATATTACAAACAATATAACATTTGAACTAGTCAGATCTTGAAAAAAAATAAACCATATCGCCGACGAAGAAGCGTTCGAGATTAATTAAAGTCGAATAGAGCAGATACTCTGTTGAATAACCTTTGGAGACCAAACATTGCGCCAAAAATGCCGTAGTTAGTTCGTTGAGCAGACAATCGTAGCATCGAATTGTTTCGCAGAGCACGACGTTGCACGTTTATATTTACTTGTTCCAAAAGAGCGGGACAGTCTATGCGGCCTTGTAAAAGGTCTGTGGTGAACAATGCCCTGGCCGTGTCTCTACGGACAGATAGAAGCTCCAAACGTATTAATAAGCAGCGACTTTCATAGCTTGGTAGACGGAAGCGATCCATCCATGGCAGTTTACGAAGAGCGAATCTCAAAAAGCGCCGTTGAACTGATTTTATTTTATTCTTTTCACGCCCTTGTTGTAATGAGGGGTCCAGACAACCGATCAGTTCTCCAGTATAGAGCGAGATAATGCGCAATACAATGATTTTAGGCAGTAGATATCCGTAAATTCTTTAGCGATCCTGAAGATGAATCCCAGAACTCTAGAGGCTTTGTCGACAGTAAACAAAATGGGAGGGTTGAAAACGAGCTGGGAATCCAAAATTACCCACAAGTCTTTAACTTGCCCATCTTCATTTTGCCCATCACAATGAAAGCTGTACCCAGCTCGTGTGTGTAACCTAACATAACTGACTTGATTTTTTCAACCTTCGCGGAAAAACTAATGTCATTTTTTGTTTTCCTTTAAATATTCATTAAAATAAAATGTGTGAGGAAAAAATCAAAATTGACAAAAAATTACAGTAAAACAAATATCCTTAGAATAGCATATTATTCAGTAGAGAAAAACGAGGCTTGACGAAACGATGCCACAATTTGCACCGCAAAGGCTTATTCCAACCTCCACTTACTTACTACTTTTCACACCAGGTGTTGTTTACAATATCACGCCGGTGATCACTAGAAATGTAACCGCTCATACACTGAATTCTGTTCTTTTTAAACCAACCAACCTGACGGCCCCTACAATTTTTTCGGAATTTATATGGGCAGTTGTCCACGGAGGGGAAGGGGGGGGGTCAAAATCGTTAAAAATCTGTCCACGTGGTATGTGGATGGCCCCTTAGACAAGGGCTGGAGACGTGTCATCCACCTCTGTTAAGCAACTCCACCCAACCCAGTCTCCACAAGATACCGACCGGGATACGAATAACCTCAGCGACGATCAGGTAACCAACTTCCGTAGAAATTTTGGTCATACGCCGATTGGAAAGAGGAGTCGTAGGCGGCTGTTTCCCCATGTTAGGGGCGGCGTATAACAACTTCTGACTCTGAGTGAGCAGTTGATTCATGAAATAAGGTGCCTCGCCAGTTATACCTAGACCGCAGAGAAGCTCAGTATCGCAGCCCTATCGCATACCGAATATGAATTACTACGGACAATCCAGATAAAATTGCGGAACGGAATAATTGGCATGGACTTGGGCGAACGACACAGGACAACGATTATTGGAGACTCGGTACTTGAAATGTAAGAAGGTTGTTAGGAAGTGTGTCATTAGATGGTGTAGATATGCGTGTTTAGAATTAGGAGCAAATTCTTCAATTACAGCATAATCAACGCACCGCGTAGGCACCGACCAAAGCTAAACCTGATGACTAGAAGGAGAAAACCAATGATCTCCTCGAAAAGACATACAGTGAATGCCCAGGACACAGTGAATGTCCAGGATTTCTTCCGCTCCATAATTGGAAGAGGAAGCTTCCACTCTTCTACAAACGATAATAACCTGAAGCTCATCACACTTATTGAAAACTGCTCATATAAATTCTAAAAATTGTCTATGGACCGTGGACATTACACATACCACCCCGCCAAAGCTGTCCAAAGCTGTCCACGTGGTCCACGTGGGAGAGGGTGGTTATTGAGGCTGCAGCGGACTATAACTGCGCCGGTCGGTAAGAGATGCTTGCGTTCTCAGAGGGAATCAATCCAGATGGGAGCAGAGACCCTGTCGTCTCTTCCCAGGAAAGCAACTAGATTGGCCCGGACACCTTAGCTCGGTTTCGCCTCCTGAAGCCGCGACGTGATTGGTCTGGACTAGCCCACTTGGCTAGCAGCAATCGAAAACTCAGAGAATGGGCATTGAAGGCCTGAGCAAAAAAGGCATTCTCAAAAACTCTTCAAAATCAATAGCTCCTACAAGTGGAGACGAGATATAGGATGTTCGGCGGTCGGGTGCAAACACAGAACTACTGTTCCCTCTTATTTATTCATTTTCCTTTTTTTTCTTATTTTTGTTTATTCTCTACGTCAATCTCCTTCGCGGCGACGCAACTCTTGCCTGCCGATGAACACCTCTGCTACTGCTGCTATAGCTGCTACTATTCTTGTTGGAGCCCCTTGAGTTAACCACTGTGTTCACTGTGCCTTGCCAGTGACGGTCGTCACTCATGGCAGCTGTCGCCATTCTACTCTCGGGTCGCAAATGTACAACAAGTATTGTTAAGTGTGAACGTAGTTACTAGTTTGAATAAATGTATAAAAGTAGGCTAATGCAGTTGCTTTTTACCCACATCCGACTACGTAACATTTTGGCGACAAGGATTATTAAATAACCCCGCGATAAAGGTGATCAAGCGATATTTTTCTGCCGTTCGCTCTACAACACACCATCGTGCTCACAATGGATGAGGATTTCAATAAAATGTTCGTCGAAATGATGGGCAAACAGCAAAAAATTTTAAATGAGCTGGTCATGTCTCGGACAATGTCAACGGCTACTGCAGGACCATCGTCGACTGATGCCCGTATAGAATCTCTTGCCAATTCCATGACAGAATTCCACTACGATCCCGTGTCTAACCTCACATTCGACAACTGGTACAGTCGTCATGAGGATACCTTCCGAGTCAATACAGCTAACCTGGATGATGCTGCTAAAACACGTCTACTGCTCCGCAAGCTTAGCGACGCCACTCATGCGGAGTACATGAACCACATTCTCCCAAAAACAACACGAGATTTTTTGTTCGACGATACTGTGGCAAAGTTGAAGCAGCTCTTCAGTGCACATGCATCTCTTTTTTGTAAGCGATACCACTGTCTCACGCTTAACAAGAAGACCTCCGATGGTTTTTAAACATATGCCGGTTTTGTAAACCGACTCTGTGAAGATTTCGGTGTATCCACGTGCAATGTGGACGAGTTCAAGTGTCTGATCTTCGTTTGTGGTCTACACGCACCTCAGGACGCTGAAATTCGAACCGCTCTGCTTGCTAAGCTGGAGGGTAATAAATCAATGACGCTCGACAATCTCACTACAGAGTGTCATCGCATCATCAATCTTTGGAAAGACGTTTCAATTGTAGGATGTCACAGTGAGAAGGCGTCGGTCAACGCTATCAATCCGACGAAGTACACGAAGAAGCCAATCGTTTCCAAACCTGCATCGAAAATTCCACTGACACACAACAACAACAATCACCAAAACAATAGTGGGAGCAACAACAAACCGAGGACGCCGTGTTGGAAATGCGGCCAGCTACACTACGTTCGCGATTGCCCTTTCCACGACCATCGGTTCCGCGAATGTAACAGTATTGGGCACAAAAAGTGCTATTGTCAGTGTGTGTCGTCGTGCCCAGGCAAGAAACGGAGATGGAAACAACAAGCACCACAAACAAATGGTATTTATTCCGTACGACAAGTAGCTGCTCGTGATAAGAGAAAATACGTCACCGTGTTTATCAACAACAATGAAGTTGAGCTTCAGTTGGATTGCGCTTCAGACATCAGCATCATTACTAAAGCCAACTGGGAACGAATCGAACGTCCACCAACCAAGCCTCCGTCACAACAAGCCCGTACTGCTTCTGGTCAATTGCTGCCGCTCATCGCAGAGATCGATTGCGATGTTATGCTGAAAGGAGTTCATCGTTCAGGTAAACTGTTTGTCACTAACGTTTCCAATCTAAATCTTTTGGGCCTCGACTTCATCGAAATTTTCAATCTGTGGAATGTTCCCCTGAGCACGGTCTGCAACAACATTACGCTAACTAACGATGTATCTAGCTTAAAGCATCATATCCACAGCTGTTCTCCGATACTCTTGGTTGCTGCAATAAAACAGAAGCGAAGCTCTATTTAAAGCCTGATGTTCAGCCTGTTTTCCGCGGAAAAAGACCTGTTCCATTTGCCGCGCTTGAGCTAATCGAGACCGAGCTAAAACGATTGGAAGAGCTGAAAATCATTTCGCCGGTAGAGTTTACTGATTGGGCGGCACCCATCGTTGCAGTTCGAAAAAAATCTGTCGACGGCCAGCCCCAAAAAGTGAGAGTGTGTGCCGACTATTCTATTGGCTTAAACAGTGCCATTGAGCCAAATCAGCATCCTCTTCCGCTTTCCGAGGAGATTTTTGCAAAGCTTTCCGGTAGCAAAATTTTCTCACACACTGGCCTGTCGGATGCCTATTTGCAAGTTCCGGTTGAAGAAGATTCCAGGCAGTACCTCACGATCAACACTCAGCGCGGGCTGTTCGAGTTTAATCGCCTACCCCCAGGTGTTAAGTCTGCCCCTGGCACTTTTCAAAAGATCGTCGATGCCATGGTAGCTGGTCTGGAAGGAGTCGAGACGTACCTCGACGACGTATTAGTTCATGGTAAGAACGACAAAGAACATCGAGACCGTTTACTGAAGCTTCTGGAGCGCATCCAGAAGTGGGGCTTCACACTGCGCATAGAAAAGTGCTCGTTTTTCATGCCGGAAATCCACTATCTCGGTTTTATCATTAACCATCAAGAGATTCGGCCCGACCCAAAGAAAACAGCAGCAATATGTAACATGCCGCCCCCACACGATGTCAGTACCCTTCGGTCGTACCTCGGCGCAATGAATTTTTATGGCAAGTTTGTTCGCAACATGCATGACCTTCATTCGAGCAGTTAAAAAACCTGCTTCGTTCGGATCTGCTGCTCACTCATTATGACGCGCAACTCAAAACGATTGTCGCAGCAGATGCATCAAATCATGGGGTCGGAGCGTGCCTTATGCATCGATACCCAGACGGTGCGATGAAGGTCGTGTGTCACGCCTCCCGGACGCTAACCCCAGCGGAACAGCGTTATGGCCAGGTGGAAAAAGAGGCACTGGTACTCGCTTTCGGCGTGACCAAATTCCATTGGTTCATTTATGGAATAAAATTCAGCGTACACACCGATCACAAACCGTTGGTCGCAGTATTCAGGTCTAAAAAAGGCATTTCCATTCACACAACTAACTGCCTGCAACGGTGGGCCCTTGTACTGGTGTCGTACGATTTCGACATCATACACGTCGCTACGCAGGACTTTGGTTATGCAGACATGCTTTCGAGGCTCATCGATCCCCGAGCAAAACCTGACCTGACGAAGATTTTGTTATTGCTTCGGTCCAGCTTGAGAACGACGTCTCTGTCACCGTTGATGCTGCACTTACTGCCCTGCCGGTAACTTTTAAACACCTTCAAGCTGCCACTAATAAGGACAAGCTGCTTCAAAAAGTTATTGGACACGTGCAAACTGGATGGCCGAAATCTATCAAACAAGTGAGCAACGAACTCCGCCCGTTCTACGCGCGTAAGGAAAGTATTTCTCTCGTGCGTGGGTGCCTCATGTTAGACGGTCGAATCGTTGTGCCGACAGAATATCAACAACCTGTACTGTCGCAGTTCATTGCCGTTGAAAAAAGACTCCATCGCCGTAAAAAACGTCAGCATTGGAGCGTGCTCTTGCGGAAGCGGAGGGTTGTTTCCCCCGGCACGATGTGAGGAGTTTTTACAAAAAGATTATTTGTATCAAAAATCGAAACGTGTCAGCCAGTGTCATGTGCAACAACAGAAAAAGGAACCTGATTAACAATAGTTGAAAAGTGGCCAGGTATTGGATGGAAATAACATTTCAGTGTATTGTTCAACGGTGAGAAAGATATAGGCGACGAAAGAAGCAGGATGAATATTGACATTGATGGTGTTGCAGTTTTGCCGGTAGCGGTAGAGCACAACTACCCTGCATGGAATTGTTATCGCATACACTAAACAAAAGCCACAACGAATCCGAATAGCATTCCAGTACAAAGTGTATTTATCCCCAACATTCTGACACGCAGTGTCGATTTTCTTATTCTAAGGCCCTACTAGCTCTACTGTTATATTACAAAAGTTCACATCAATGGACAACGTAATCCTAATTTTATAACAAAAAAAAGCTCTACTGTTTAACATTTAGTTAACATTAACGCTATACAATATGGAACGTGCTCACCGCCGTAAGATACTCTTTCGTGCTGAACTGGATCTTTGTTGACGACATCGAAGTGACGACATAGCTTTTCCGTCGGCCGTGTTCTGAGCTAAACGACTTGAAACTGACTGGCACCGATGACTGTTGACGTTCTCTGACTTTTCTAATCCTATTCGACGCCGTATCTTCCCACTCGCACCGCTGTCAGGTCCTACCAAAGAGGAGGGCAACCCTGATATCCGCGAGGGAACTACAATGGCGCCCGAATAAGATCTGCAACAAGGCCCTGTGAAATCACGAGGTTTAGTGTTCCATCGGCTTTACATCCAACGGTTAGTAACTTACCCTTGACGGGGCCCTTTGGCAATCACGCTGATCGTCAGGATGGAAAGCACGACCGTTGGACAGAGAAGCCGATGATCAAGATGACGGATGGACCACGGACCACGGATGGACCACGAGAACTATGTTCGGGATCTTTATAATCTCAAACGCGATTTTCTAGCAAACGCCCACGTGCCTGCGTCAGAATTATTGTTTAATCCACATGATTGAGACATTACCTTACGGTGAATCGGTGCTTCTCGGGTCTGGACGTGACTGATGTGTTCTCTGATCTTACTATTGGGAACGGTCTCTTTTGTGCTGTCCCAGTTGGCCTCCTCTCATAAATTTTGACACGTATGGGATCTAACTGCTAATCACTAATCGTTTTCCGATCTTGCCGTGACTATTCCGATTTTCCAATGCGTCCTTTGTCAGACTGCTGCCACGGAAGACTCACTTCAAAATTTATTATCACCAGATCGCTATTATTTTACTTAGACTGTTTGATAGACTGCCGCACTTTTCGGTGAAACACTGATTCGTCTGGCGTACAAAGACCGAATGGGAGTCACCTCTGTACTCACCACAATGAATTCCTTTTCTCTCTCTTCGACACGAGTGGAAGCTGTTCTCGCCGTCAATGTCAAGCCAAAGCGGTGAGCAACATAATTTCTAGCGGCGTTTATTTTCAAGTAATCTGTGGGGTTCGGACTTCTAGCTATACGGCGATGATTCTATACTGAGCAAAATTTTTTGACACTTTCCAAATATTCTTTTTATGACTGCCTGATTTCAATTGTGTTTAACACTAATTGTAACAATGGATAAGCTGTGAATACACAATCCCCAAACGAGGTGAACAAGTCGTGAAAAAGCTGAGAAATTGCAATGCAGCTGTGAAGAACGACATGCTCGCCGAAATTTTCAAAATCGGGACCAAACAGCTATATTGTGAAATCAAGAAATCAAAAGAAATAATTATCTTTTCTTTTTCCGACTCTAAGCAAAGTCATGCTATTTTTAATTTTTAATTTAAGGAGTAAATGTAGTAATGAAGATAGGAAATTAAACTAACTGAAAATATGATTGCAGAAACTACGAAAAATATAGTTTTGTGACGCAAGTCGATGTTGCTGCTGGTAGAGATGGCAACTTACTGGCACGTTTCTATCTCTCACACCGAGAAGTCATTCCAACTTCCACTGAGAGTGTTGAAACAATAGCCAGCTATAAATAATAGTCTCTACTGAGTAAATGCACGAAGTGCGAGAATTGGATAAGCGATACAAAACTCGATTCTAGAACTACGTCTTTAACGTTCTGCGGTGGTGTAACGGGAACACATCTGACCGGAGATTGGAAGTTGTGGGTTCGTGTCCCACCTGCTGAACTATATTTTTCGTAGTTTCTGCAATCATATTTTCAGTTAGTTTAATTTTCTATCTTCATTACTACATTTACTCCTTAAATTAAAAATTAAAAATAGCATGACTTTGCTTAGAGTCGGAAAAAGAAAAGTAAAAATGTTTGTGACGCAAGTCGATGTTGCTGCTGGTAGAGATGGCAACTTACTGGCACGTTTCTATCTCTCACACCGAGAAGTCATTCCAACTTCCACTGAGAGTGTTGAAACAATAGCCAGCTATAAATAATAGTCTCTACTGAGTAAATGCACGAAGTGCGAGAATTGGATAAGCGATATAAAACTCGATTCTAGAACTACGTCTTTAACGTTCTGCGGTGGTGTAACGGGAACACATCTGACCGGAGATTGGAAGTTGTGGGTTCGTGTCCCACCTGCTGAGCTATATTTTTCGTAGTTTCTGCAATCATATTTTCAGTTAGTTTAATTTTCTATCTTCATTACTACATTTACTCCTTAAATTAAAAATTAAAAATAGCATGACTTTGCTTAGAGTCGGAAAAAGAAAAGTAAAAATGTTTGTGACGCAAGTCGATGTTGCTGCTGGTAGAGATGGCAACTTACTGGCACGTTTCTATCTCTCACACCGAGAAGTCATTCCAACTTCCACTGAGAGTGTTGAAACAATAGCCAGCTATAAATAATAGTCTCTACTGAGTAAATGCACGAAGTGCGAGAATTGGATAAGCGATACAAAACTCGATTCTAGAACTACGTCTTTAACGTTCTGCGGTGGTGTAACGGGAACACATCTGACCGGAGATTGGAAGTTGTGGGTTCGAGTCCCACCTGCTGAACTATATTTTTCGTAGTTTCTGCAATCATATTTTCAGTTAGTTTAATTTTCTATCTTCATTACTACATTCACTCCTTAAATTAAGAAATAATTATCGGTTTCAGTTAGACTCTACTAGAAATTTGGGAAGTAAATATCGAAATTCAGGCCGCGCAAATATATATTTCGACTGTGACATACTACAGTCATCCTCAGTTCTGCGAATGTAGAATTACCCTCGGACTGGTTGGAATATGCCAATGGAATATGGAATACGAAAATACAACAATACCGTGTACGAAACCTGCCGCATACTGTTCCACAGACTGAAACCGTTGCAGGAAACGGTCGCTGGCAATACAAAGTGGTTTTCGAGGGGGACGTTCCACTACGGACCCAATGTTCACCTTGCAACAAATCTTGATGAATTTCGAGAATTTAACTTACAGGCTAATCATCTGTTCATAGACTTCAGAACAGCGTACGATCCAGTTAAGAAGAATAAGTTGCGGCGGATTATGCTCGAACATGACATCCCATCAAAACTGATCGGACTGACACAAGCCACCCTTGATGGTTCCACATCAAGGGTCAGGTTAGCCGTTGAGATATCGAACGCTCTCTTGAGATGAAGTAGATGGTTTGAGGCAGGGTGACGGGCTGTCAATCTTATCGTTCAACACCGCATTGAAAGGTGCTGTACGGAGGGCTGGAGTGCTGAAAAGTATTTGCATGCTTCTAGATCTTACGGACGATGTCGAAATCATTGATATTAAAGTGATGATAGAGGTTTTGATATCAAAGTGATGATAGAGGTTTTGGACTCCTCAAGAGGGAAGCTACGAGAATAGAGCTTGTCATAAGTTTTGCTAAAACGAAGCACATGATGGTTGGTAGAGAGCGTGGTAGTTCGGCGAATGTTGGTGCTGCGGTGGTGATAGTGGTTGTATCGTTCGAAGTAGTCGACGAATTTATTGCGTAGCCAATGGTTAAGCTTTCGTAGCTTGCAAACCCGTACGAGAATTGCACTCTATAAAGAACCGATTCTCTCGGTAGCCCTCTATTGTCATGATGCAGTAGTTTGGTAGTTTTGGTATAAAAACATAAGTTCAATCCTTGGCGTCAAACTGGAAAATTGCGTTTGTCGCAGACGCATGAACCATGAAGTATACCAGGCATACAAATCGGTGGATATAGTCACTCCAGACTACAATGGGCTTGGCATATAGCTAGAATGCTCGTTGGATGTGTGCTGTCATCGAGGATGCCCGTGTAATAATTATTAGAGGTGACTGTGGGAAATCAGCCCAAGACCGAGTGATCGATAATCGAAGAGCAAATAGTTTACGATAAAGCTATGTGAAGTATATATGTTTTAGTTGTGAAGTGATGAGCTTTTAGTAGTTTTACCAGTATTATCATGCCGCGTTTATCTAAGCAGAATATAGAATCGGTCTCTCGCGAAAACGCAAAAAACTGAAATGTCCGGTTTATACTAACTTTTTTTTGGAGCGCTCAAGCACTCCTTATATGTTATTGAAACCGTTTTGGCGCCCAGGTCATATCATATTTTTCAGTTAATCTAATTGTCTATCTTCATCGCCACATTTACTCTTTGAACCAGAAATTGATTTCTATTTTACTGATCGTCATTGCCAAAGGAATTTTCCTTTAATAATTCATTAGCAAAGTCAGATAACACTCCTACATACTCGATCCACAAACCCCCACCAACCAATAAACCAATCAAATCAACCAAAATTCCAAACTACAGCATCAACACGTCCGATGTTTTCTGTCTCTCTATCGCTACCTCTCTCTTTTACCCTAGAGGACATTGTTCTTCTTGGTAATGTATTTTGTTTTCGATAACTAACTGTCACATAAAAACTATCAGTACAACAGCCAAACTTTCCAATGCCACATGTTTGCACAAACTTCATCATCACAATGCGAGTCCCGGATTGAGCTTTTCGATGTTTGCAGTCACCAGCTGCTGGCTCAACACAGTGGGTGATTTTAACAATGTCATTGATTATAAAATACTAACTATGTAGTTACACTGAAACGGACATATCTCTATATTTTTGTAACAGTTTTGTCATTGTTGGATAATGGAAACTTTTAATGATTTTGTTATCAACTTCGAAATTAAATTCGAAATATTGTATTTTTTATTATTAGATACCCAGGATAACCTAGAAACCGAATTAAGGGCATTATATCAAGTCTTTTGTGTCAAAACTCGTTCTACAATATTAGGTAAGTTTTAACTAGCTAACAAAGTTCCAACTAACTTCAAAGCACTCATTCAACTTACCCTGGTGCACCCCAAAGTTGATGGGTAACATACCGCACATGAGCGAAAGTGTACTGAGCAAGATATTCCAACATGTTGTTGTTTGCAAGCTCCAGCACGTTGTTTGTTTGTATGAACTCAAAGTTTTTGCGTAACACATGTTAACATATTAACTATTTTACTATATTAAAGTGTCACCTCGTTCTCCAACACTTCCGATGACAACAAAATGGAAAACTTTGGGGAGAATTACTTTAAGCATTCCCGCGTACAATCAATCATATTAAACTAGTCTTACTATGGGTACACTCTGTTCTTCGTAACACGCCTGTAACTGCCAGAGTCAGCTGTGTGAAACAAAGCTGCAAACAGGATGTCAACAGACTGCTCGGATTTTTACTGACTTGTGAATTTTTATGATGTGGAATCAGTATGTAGACCCGTTCGATCCAAGTCCTGAGGAAGGCGTCGGGAATTCTGCAACGGTGACGATATCTCGCATATCATTTGTGATTTCCTTCAAAAGCGTATAATTTCCGTCACTCCTGCCGGTGCTTTCATGCACATTCTGCTGAAGTTTGCTCTCTGTGGAATATGTGCAGGTCATTTCGAAGCCAACTGCTATAAAAAAGAATTGTTTGCGGAAATCCTCTGAAGTAGCGAATTCCGAAGGAAACGAGTAACCCGCCGGTAGGAAAAACGGGTGACAAAAATGAAGCCTTTCTGCACTTGCTTCGCTTCCTTCAGCCGATGCGATGAAAGTGTCGTGGAATAATCCATTTTTAACCTCCATCCGTGCAAGTAAACCTCTCATCAGCTTTTGGGGATGAACTCTAGTAATTTAATAGCCACATATTTCACCGGTGCATAAAAAAGGATGGTGCAATTTGGAATAAATAACTTATGAGATCAATCATATTGACGGTTCTAAAGTTCTAATAGGACGAATGACATGTTTTAGATATCACCTAAATCACCTAAAGGGTCCGTTGAAAATGAAGGCCCTTGTAAAATGATTTTTCAAGACATGTCAAATTTATAACGCAAAAAAATAACGCAAATACTGATAAATTTTGAAATCAATATACCTAATGCATGTGACTTAGCATCTGTTGTCAGATGCGACGGAAAAAATTCGAAATATTATTTGAAGTACTTTTAGGTGATTATATCAACATTTTTAGTTATCTATCCAACAAGTTTACTCGATGTGTCCACCGTTTTTAGCAATGACATCCGCGAGACGACGAAGACCGAGAACACCAATAGATGCTGCTTGACAGAAAAAATCACATCAAGCTTGTCTAGTTTTGTGCGTGAACGTAGTAGATTTTTAAAGTTGAAAAGAGTACAATATTCACGGGAAATTCTGGACTGATTCGAGTTGAACTTTGCTTCATCAGGAACCTACTTCGGTAAAATGGACTGGCCTGTGTTGGACACAGATACGATGCTGAACAGCTTTTCGTCGGAAAACAGGATAAACATTTTTTTCCTTTTTCAGCAAAGCAAAAGAGCAAAGCAATTTCTTCGAACAGTTACTTTCGAATCACTCGTAGCTCTTTTACCCGCTCCGTGATCAAATGAATTTCTCAGAAATGTTGGTATCCTTGTAAGTTACTTTATATAACGTACCAGGTTGCAAAACAATTTTGCACGGACCGATTTGATCACGACTTCCCGGCTTTTGCTGCTTAGGGCCATCCTGTAGAGAGTTTTTGATGCGATCCAGCGGTCTCCGCAATCTATTTCGGTGTCTTTTGGGTGAATAGTAAACTCGTAATCACTTCTTATGCGTATGTTTTCACTCATTTGCAATAAACCGATTTTGATGTTCTGTTGCAGCAGCACTTAAAAGTAAATATAAACAAATGCACTGTCCAACAAAAGCACTAACCCAATACGAACGTTCGAACATTTTCGCATTTTTCTCTGCCGCATACTGTAGTGTACAATATTCTCCTCAATTTGAAACTTTCGCCTTTCGTCGATGTTAACTCCCGGAATCAAACCAATCTACGTAGGAGCAGTTTCATAATACTGTGGTAAACCATCGGCTTCATGCTTAACCTTTTTCCAAGAATTGAACAAATGTATTGTTTCAGGGTCGTCAGTCCAAAAAAGACTAAATTTTTGGATCACGAATTGATG